>NC_088206.1:48788025-49988025 GCF_037126465.1 Ornithodoros turicata
GCTACGAAATGGTTGGGTTACCCCATTTATTTGCAAGAAGCACTGGAATTCTTGTGATTAAATGCACTTCTTCGGTTGTTCTGCATGCAGATACACGCATGTTTTCAATTAGAAACGATGAGGGCGGATGGGAACCACGAGTAAAGGAGGCGCGAGTGGCTACGAAATGGTTGGGTTACCCCATTTATTTGCAAGAAGCACTGGAATTCTTGTGATTAAATGCACTTCTTCGGTTGTTCTGCATGCAGATACACGCATGTTTTCAATTAGAAACGATGAGGGCGGATGGGAACCACGAGTAAAAGGAGGCGAGAGTGGCTACGAAATGGTTGGGTTACCCCATTTATTTGCAAGAAGCACTGGAATTCTTGTGATTAAATGCACTTCTTCGGTTGTTCTGCATGCAGATACACGCATGTTTTCAATTAGAAGCGATGAGGGCGGATGGGAACCACGAGTAAAGGGAGGCGCGAGTGGCTACGAAATGGTTGGGTTACCCCATTTATTTGCAAGAAGCACTGAATTCTTGTGATTCAATGCACTTCTTCGGTTGTTCTGCATGCAGAAACACGCATGTTTTCAAGGAGAAACGATGAGGGCGGATGGGAACCACGAGTAAAGGGAGGCGAGAGTGGCTACGAAATGGTTGGGTTACCCCATTTATTTGCAAGAAGCACTGGAATTCTTGTGATTAAATGCACTTCTTCGGTTGTTCTGCATGCAGATACACGCATGTTTTCAAGGAGAAACGATGAGGGCGGATGGGAACCACGAGTAAAGGGAGGCGAGAGTGGCTACGAAATGGTTGGGTTACCCCATTTATTTGCACGAAGCACTATAATTCTTGTGATTAAATGCACTTCTTCGGTTGTTCTGCATGCAGATACACGCATGTTTTCAAGGAGAAACGATGAGGGCGGATGGGAACCACGAGTAAAGGGAGGCGAGAGTGGCTACGAAATGGTTGGGTTACCCCATTTATTTGCAAGAAGCACTGGAATTCTTGTGATTAAATGCACTTCTTCGGTTGTCCTGCATGCAGATACACGCATGTTTTCAAGGATAAACGATGAGGGCGGATGGGAACCACGAGTAAAGGGAGGCGAGAGTGGCTACGAAATGGTTGGGTTACCCCATTTATTTGCAAGAAGCACTGGAATTCTTGTGATTAAATGCACTTCTTCGGTTGTTCTGCATGCAGATACACGCATGTTTTCAAGGAGAAACGATGAGGGCGGATGGGAACCACGAGTAAAGGGAGGCGAGAGTGGCTACGAAATGGTTGGGTTACCCCATTTATTTGCAAGAAGCACTGGAATTCTTGTGATTAAATGCACTTCTTCGGTTGTTCTGCATGCAGATACACGCATGTTTTCAATTAGAAACGATGAGGGCGGATGGGAACCACGAGTAAAAGGAGGCGCGAGTGGCAATGAAATGGTTGGGTTACCCCATTTATTTGCAAGAAGCACTGGAATTCTTGTGATTAAATGCACTTCTTCGGTTGTTCTGCATGCAGACACACGCATGTTTTCAATTAGAAGCGATGAGGGCGGATGGGAACCACGAGTAAAAGGAGGCGCGAGTGGCTACGAAATGGTTGGGTTACCCCATTTATTTGCAAGAACCACTGAAATTCTTGTGATTCAATGCACTTCTTCGGTTGTTCTGCATGCAGATACACGCATGTTTTCAAGGAGAAACGATGAGGGCGGATGGGAACCACGAGTAAAAGGAGGCGCGAGTGGCTACGAAATGGTTGGGTTACCCCATTTATTTGCAAGAACCACTGAAATTCTTGTGATTCAATGCACTTCTTCGGTTGTTCTGCATGCAGATACACGCATGTTTTCAATTAGAAACGATGAGGGCGGATGGGAACCACGAGTAAATGGAGGCGACAGTGGCTACGAAATGGTTGGGTTACCCCATTTATTTGCAAGAAGCACTGAAATTCTTGTGATTGAATGCACTTCTTCGGTTGTTCTGCATGCAGATACAGGCAGTCATCTGCCATATTGGAAAGTGAGTGATTATGGTCAAACAAGTGTCAATAAACATGATACCTTCTACAATACCATCTGTGATTCCTAAATGTCAGTATGACAAGGTATGAAGAAATGTTAACGTATTTCATGCTATCCAAAGCAAGTTCTTCCACATCCCCCCTCATCTACACACACTCAGAAAAAAAAAACGGGTCTTGGGTTTGCCTCTGGTAACATTATTTAACTACACAAATGCAGATACGTGCAGTCAAACACATTTGCAATAAGGAAAGCATGAAGATTATTGCAGTTGCAACGGTCATGTCAGTATAGGTCATGTACATCTTGGTATTTTCGAAATTTCTCAAACATTTCCATATCTTTTGTATTCAACGTGCTGGACATGTTAGTGTGCAACATCTGATATCGAATCAAAATCTGAGCCAGTATTGGGTCATGAACACGTCGGTGTAATATGAGCAAGAATAGGGCAGACGACATGTCAACAAGTTGCAAACCGCTGTTTTCCTCTTGCACATTTATCATGTTCATCTAGGTATTTTTAAAATTTCTCAAACATTTCCATACCTTTTATATGTGAGAAATTTTAAAAATACCTAGATGAACATGATAAATGTGGCTATAATAATGTGGCGTAATTTATCGTGCACGTCCTTTTGTTTATATGTATTTTTTTATATTGTCGTATGCCGTATATGCGAGCCGTACACCCCAATCTCACAGCATAGCAATTGAGCTCTCAAACAACACCCATCAGTTGAACAATAAACGGAGTGAGATTAATATAAACTCGCTCAAAGACTCGTACACAACGCTGGACCCAAAACCCTTTTGCCACCGACGCCGCGTATCGCGGTCACGAGACCATAACAACGCCGTGAAGAGCCGCTACCGAGAGCGTCTGTCCTGTCACCCGCAGCGCCACCACAGCCTTGCACAAGGGGGCGCTCTATTTCGCATCGCCATCCAATGCCTCCCGCTATCTCTCACCATACTCCCCGAAGGAGCAATGACGTCATCCGCGCAATGCGACAGCAGCGGCCCCTAGTGGTGAGGCGTCGCTCGTAGCGCCCTCTAGTGGTGTACCCTACACAATGGTTAATCCTTCTATTCATCGGATATAATCCGTCTATTGGGGGCTGCATTGGAAACAACACCCGAGGGCGCTACAAGCGACTCTTCGACACTGGGGGCCGCTGCTGTCGCATTCCACGGATGACGTCATGGCTCCTTCGGGGAGCGTGGTGAGAGATAGCGGGAGGCATGGGATGGCGGTGCGAAATAGAGCGCCCTTGTGCAAAGCTGTGGGGCGCTGCGAGCGATAGGACCGCTACTCTCGGCGGCGGCTCTCCACAGCGTTGGCCTCGTGACCGCGATACGCGGCGTCGGCGGCGAAGGGTTTTGGGTCCAGCGTTATATACCAGTCTTTCAGCGAGTTTATATTAATCTCACTCCGTTTATTGTTCAACTGATGGTTGTTGTTTGAGAGCTCAATTGCTATGCTGTCAGATTGGGGTGTACGGCACGCATACGGCATACGACAATATAAAAAAATAAATATAAACAAAAGGACGTGCACGATAAATTACGCCACATTATTATGGCTTCCCGTGTTGCTACACTTTGCATTATAAAGGCGCTTTCGCGGACCAGTCCGTTCACAAACAGCCGTGTGCATCCCGTCGTGTATATATTAGACTTGGATACTTTTCTTTTAATTGCCTAATAACGCTTTTGCGACTCGAGCGCGTATGTTAGAAGGCTCCAGACTTGCGCAATATTATTTTGGTGATGGTGCATATGTTCAGACGCGAGTGGAGGAAAGTTGTTCCCTATTTGCTTTGTATATTTATTCTCTTCATTATATCATTCTCACATACTAGTTTAAATTTAATTAGCGGTTAGTAATACTGCAGTATAAGCAATTTAGAACACTACAGTGCTGTAAGGTATATTGTAAGCACCTTGTGGCTGCAGAATCACTGGGTGGATATCAGTAAAATTTTAGTGCCTTCCTTTCTGTGGTGGTCATGCACTGTCACTAATAGTGATTCAGTTAAGTGTTGTGGCAATTCCAATGTTAACAGTCATCTGCTATATTGGAAAGTGAGTGATTATAGTCAAAAGAGTCTCAATAAACATGATACCTTCTACAATACCATCTGTGATTCCTAAACAAGAGCAGCATTCAGGGACACCCCTCTGAAACCCGGCTTGACCTGATAGCAGAGGACTACGCAAGGAAGCTAAGTTTACAGGGTGGTGCGTGAGTACGTGAGGAGGAACAGATCTGGGCAGGGAGAGGAGGACATATCTGAGGCGAACAATTCCCTTTTCGCGCCCCGACTTGATAACAACACCGATAACACGCCCGGGAGCATTCGCATAAGATAAAGAATAAGACGTGATGTATAACTGTGGAAACGAGCATGAGACTTTCCAGATATCGGGAGATTGCCGGATGAAATTGGCAGGTTGGCGCCTGTGACAGCCTTCTGGACGACAAATTCACTAAATGCGAGTTCTAAGAGTGCAGCAAGGACAGCAGCTACGGTCCGCAGACGATACACAGACTACGTAATTTTATGATGATACCATCAGTATCAAATTGGTATCAAGAGTTATTACGAGCTAAAATAGAGGAAACTGACAAATTGGTGCCAGTGAGTGCCTCTTGGGCGACGATTTTGCAAAATGTCTGAAGTATATAGATTGGGCTGGTTGGTGTAAATCCACAAGCGACCAAAGAACAAACACGAAACAACAACAGAGCGACATGTGTCTGGTCTTGTCTCCTGTTTGTTCTTTGGTCGCTTGAAAATGAATGATTTGACCAAACGCTACTTCGCGGGCTCTGGCAAGGGAATCAGGTATGGGCCGCGGACTCATAGCTATTAAGCATGGATACACAGACTACGTAATTAAGTGATGACATCTTCGATATCACGTTTATATCCAGAATTATTACTAAATGAAATGGAAGATACGGACAGTTTGACGTCTCCGAGTGCTGTGGCGATGCGAGTGGCAAAAGTTTTATCAAACGCGACTTCTTTGGACCAGATATTTTGGAGCAGAACTAAATACCAGATTTGGAGATAACGCTAAACAAGTGCTACGCGCCCTCGAGTACATTATTTATTTCTCGCTCAAGATGAAGTAATGCTTAGATCAGGGCAATCAGGGCTCTCACACACGCGTGCCGCATGTGCATGGCTTGCAGTCAGCTATTCTGTGTCCCGAGGGCTCTTGACCACTAAATAGAATAAAGCTGCCCCCCCCCCCCCACACACACGCACACCAATGATGAAGAAGTGGGAATGAAACCAGGTTTTCAGGCATTGTTTTTACCCTTGCTCGATGCAGTGTTGCTCCTGTCGACGTTAGGAAGGACATTCACATTCGAGCAGTTCTTGTGACTCATGAACCTCAGCTAGTAGTTATAGCGATTAGCGATCTGGCCTGAACGTGCATTTTGATAAGCTACACTGTAAGTAATATGATAATTGAGAAGTTATAGTGGAGACAAGTGCAGAGAATGACATCATCTTAATTATTACACTAAGTTTATGGGCTTACAGCATAGCAGCAGCCTCTCGCCAAACGCGTTTTGGACTAGCCAGTTCTGACTGGGTCGGGACTAACCTCTCCATATTTTTCTTTCTTTTCCAATCCAATCCAGCAGCCTCTCCGGATATCATGCGCGAAAAACTGTATACTGAGCACACAGAGGCGCAGTGAAAAAAAAGGAAAAAAAATAGATGGAGTCGTTATGTTCGAGGGTCATTGTGCGAATATTTTTAATTATTTCTCTTTCCCTGATTTCCTTTTTCTTTTTCATGTTGAAAATGCAAGCAAAATCAGCAATACAGTGTGTAAACCGACAATTTCAGTGCTCCTGGACGTTGGGATAATCGTTCGTGAAGAACTATGTACGAAGAACTTGCAACGCCTTTCAAATTTTCAATGTCTTATTTGGAAAAGAAGCTCATTTTTCTCTGCTGGTGTGTCAAGTGAAGTTTCTCATTGACGAATTGTATATGCGAATGCCTAATAACTATACCGCTCAGCTGTTTACGCTAAGGTACTTTGCTATAATTGCGGTCCTTTCCAGGGTGATTACCCCCACCCCCAGGGAGGTGTACACTCCCCCTGATCCATGACGAAAACCCGAGACTGGGAAAAAGACGAAAAACAGACGACACAACACAAAGTCTCACTTTGTCTCAGTCTCAGGGGGAGTATCACTCCCCCTGAATTTTTCCAACCACTCCCCTATAATTCATGAGATTTCCCGATACACCTTGGCCACCAATGCATATACGCATAGATATGTATCCATATAGATATACCACCCTATGGTTCTCTCCACTCGAAATCACGCAGACATCTTATCACGCCGGGTACCGCATCTTGGCTTCTATGCGCATTGATGATAGTGCCAGCCGCAACAACAATGACAAAGAAGAAATTGTCGTTCCTCTTCGCTGCTGATACGAGTTGCGCAACGGACCAAAGGCTGATACCTTCCGTTTGAATTCAGCGTGAGAGAGCCGCGACGGCAAGGAAAAAAACTTGCCAAGATACGGGGCACAAAAGTGAACTTGCACAGCAAATCGCCGGCAGTCCGAACATTTACACGGCAACAGACACCTACGAGCACTGGTGCTAAAGTCTGAGGAGAAGACATCATAGATGAAAATACATATCCGTTACAACAACAACAACAAATAGTTCATGACTATGGCCTGGGGTTGTTCACCGCTTGAGAACATATCCGTTACGAAGCCGTTTGAATTTCACTGTTCATGGTAATCAACCAATTTTTCTCGAAGTACAGCACGCATAAACAAGTCCATGGTATGCTTACACCTCGACCTGCAAGAAATGACCCACAGTGACCCTAGAAGTCTGCCCAGGACGCACATTTCCCCAGGGCGTCAGTCGTGACGTGGCCCCTATACGTGAGGCCGACAACGGCAAGCCCTTTCACCATCACCATCACCACCACCACCACCACAGTATCCTTCTGAAACATTGCATCACTTGCCAACTTCTTTGAGAAAAGTAAAAAGTAACCTTTCTGCAACCCCGATGATGGCAGGGGCACCCATGGAATACACCACAAAGAGTCACTGGTGTATTCTGCATAGCGAAGCCATTATCAACGACTTATACTAGGCCCTTGTACTGGGATTTTGACAGTGGTGACCGCAAAATTTGGAAGAGGCGCCGGCAGAGCCCTCTAAAACGGGCAAAACCCTTTGTATCATGGTGTCAAAGGCATATTCGAGACGGCTTATGCTATTGCCCTTCCCACTGGGATTGTAACGGAGGCGACCGCAAAATCCGTAAAAGACCGCAGCAGAGCCCTTTAGAACGGGCAAAACCTCTTTAATCATGGTTCCAAACAGATATTATCAACGGCTTATGATGCTCTTCTACAGGGATCGCAACAGAAGCGACCACCAAATGCGGAAAGGCAGCAACAGAGTCCTTTAAAACGTACGAAACCCCTTGTATCATGGTACCAAAGGCATATTAATGACGGCTTACGCTGTGCCTTTCTACCGGAATTGCGCACGAGGAGACCGCATAATTTGGATACGGCAGCAGCAAGGCCTTAAAAAACGGGCGAAACTCCCTGTATCATGGAGCGAAAGAAAGAAAGTTACCAGTGTCTTGTGCAATCCTATTCTGCTGGAGTTATAACACAGGCGATCGCCAAATTCGGCAAACGTGGCAGCAGAGGCCTCTTAAACGAGCAAAACCCCTTGTGTCATGCTGTCATAGTCATATTATCAACAACTTATACTATGTCATTCTACCGAGATCATAACACAGGCGACCGCAAATATCGGGAAAAGGATGCAGCATAGCCCTTCAGAACGGGCGAGACTTCTTGTATCATGCTGCCGATGACATGTCATCAATGGCTTGTGCAATGCCGTTCTACTGGGATTGTAACAGAGACTACCGCAAAATACAGAAAATGCGGCAGCAGAGCCCTTTAAAACGGTCGATACCCCTTGTATCATAGTTCCAAAGTCATATAAGTATACGCAACGGGTTATGCATGCTATTGCCGTTCTACTGGAATTATAACGGATGCGGCCGCAAACTCCATAAAAGGCTACAGCAGAGCCCTTTAAAACGGACAAAAAACCCTTTAATCATGGTGGCCGACATTTTACACACCTATAAAGACGCGACGGCTTATGTTATGCCCCTCTCCTGTGATTGCATCGGAAACCACCGCAAAATTTGGAAAAGGCGGCAGCAGGGCCCTTTACAATGACTCAAATGACTTGTATCATTGTGCCAAAAAGATACTATGAACGGCTTGTACGGGGATTGTAACAGAGGATACCGCAACGCTCAGCAGCAGATCGAGCCCTTTAAAACGTGCGAAGCCCCTTTAATCCTGGTGCCAGGCCGTACATGGAGAGGTCGCGTTTGAAGAAACTGCTTCCGAAACGACACTCCCTAAGCAAAAAGCGTCCTAAGCTGATTTTGTAGTATGTATATGAGAAAGTAAGATCACGGGGTTTGAACCCCGTATCTTGTTCCCCTGTTTCACCCCGAGAGGGCGCGTTTTAAAAATCGCTTCCAAAATGGCACTTGAAATGACCAAATGGCCTATTTCATCAACTTCGGGGCTTAATATATTTTTATATAACAATAATATTAAAGACGTCCAAAGCTGATTTTCTAATCTGTATATCTGAAACTAAGATCATGGAGTTTGAACCACGTACCTTGTTCTCCTGTTGCACCATAACAGGTCGAGTTTGACAAAATCGCTTCCAAACCGGCGCTCGAAATGGCCATTGGCCAATTTCATCAACTTCGGGACTTAATATTATTTGATATAAAAATAACATTAAAGATGTCCTAAGCTGATTTTGTAGTACGTATATGTGAACATAAGATCACGGGGTTTGAACCCCGTACCTTGTTCCCCTGTTGCACCCTGAGAGGTCGGGTTTGACAAAATGGCTTCCAAACCGGCACTCGAAATGGCCAAATGGCCAATTTCATCAACTTCGGGGCTTAATATCATTTGACATAAAAATAATATTAAATATGTCCTAAGCTGATTTTGTAGTATGTATATGTGGACATAAGATCACGGGGTTTGAACCCCGTATCTTGTTCCCCTGTTGCACCCTGAGAGGTCGGGTTTGACAAAATCGCTTCCAAAACGGCACTCGAAATGGCAAAGTGGCTAATTTCGTCAACTTCGGGGCTCAATATCATTCGATATAAAAATATTAAAAATGTCCTAAACTAATTCTGTAATATGTATACGTGAAAGTATGATCACGGTGTTTAAACCCGTACGTTGTTCCCCTGTTGCACCCTGAGAGGTCGCGTTTGACAAAATCGTTTCCAAAGCGGCACTCGAAATGGCCAAGTGGCCAATTTCGTAAACGTTGGGGCTTATTATCATTTGATATAAAATTAATATTAAAGATGTCCTAAGCTGATATTATAATATGTATACGTGAAAGTAAGATCACGGGGTTAGAACCCATTATCTTCCCCTGTTGCTCCCTGAGAGGTCGCGTTTGACAAAATCGCTTCCAAAACGGCCAAATGGCGAATTTCATCATCCTAAGCTGATTATATAATGCAATGTATATGTGTACGTATATGTGAAAGTACGATCACGGGGTTTGAGCCCCGTACCTTGTTCTCCTGTTGCACCCTGAAAGGTCGCGTTTGACAAAATCACTTCCAAAACGGCACTCGAAATGGACAGTTTTATCAAGTTGTATAGTTTAATATAAAAGCGATATAAAATACAAGACGGTATCATTTGTATATTACTCACTGAAAATAAAGTTGTCTGTTCTGTCAGCCACTTCGAGTTCTGGAAAAAATGACAGTTCTCGTTTCGAATCCTTCAGACCGGCCGTACAGTCTCAGCGCATGCGTATTACGATAATACTGGGACTTAGTCCGTCGAGCGCCTAGGAGGGGAACCCTGTCTGAGTCGCAACTTTGAAGGCCCTGGGTGCATCAGGATTAACACTCACACGTCGTGCCGTGGTTGGTATGTCGCCTGGAGGACGTACTGAACGAAAATAGGTGATGACATTTGCAGAATTTGACTGCTTTTGTCGAAAAATCGTAGTCTAAACATGGGCGATGTGCAAAAATCGACGGAATCCCCATAGGCGCAATGCATTAAAATTCATTTGGCCAGGGTGCACTAGGCTTATATCCTGCTGGTGCCTTTCATGTCTCCAGGGGTTCTTTACATGGTGTTCTTCTCTATTAGGCGATGACATCTTAAAAAATTTATTCTGTTTTGCTGTTAATTGGCATAAACGCTGTCTCCCATTGAATTAACATCCTGTAAGGCAGCTTCCCGCATAACGGCTGAGTATAGTGACGGAGTGCGCCGGCGGGGGGGTGACCGCGAATTTTGGGATTGTGTCAGTATGACAAGGTATGAAGAAATATTAACAAAGTGCATGTTATCCAAAGCAAGTTCTTCCCCATCCCCCCATGTACACACATTCAGAAAAAACAAAACAAAAACAAAACGGGTTGTGGGTTTGCCTCTGGTAACATAATTTAATTGCACAAATGCAGATATGTGCAATCAAACACATTTGAAAGGAAAGCATGACGATTATTGCAGTTGCAACAGTCATGTCAGTAGGTCATGCACACCTTGGTATTTTTGAAATTTTTTAAACATCTCCACATCTTTTATACTCAAAGTGCTGGACAACTAGTGTGCAGCACCAGATACCAAATCTAAATCTGAGCCACTATGGGGTCATGGACACACCGGTGTAACATGAGCACCAATAAGGCAGATGACATGTCGACAAGTTGCAAACCGCTGTTCCATCTTGCACATTTGTCGTGCTCATCTAGGTATTTTTGAAATTTCTTAATCATCTCCACATCTTTTATATTCAACGTACGGGACAACTAGTGTGCAACACCAGATATCAAGTCTAAATCTGAGCCATTATGGGTCATGGACACACCGGTGTAACATGAGCAACAATAAGGCAGATGACATGTCGACAAGTTGCAAACCGCTGTTCCATCTTCCATGTTCCATCCATGTTCCAGAAAAGAAGGCACTAAAATTTTACAGATATCCACCCAGTGATTCTGCAGCCAAGGTGCTTACAATATATCTTACAGCACTGTAGTGTGCTAAATTGCATATACTGCAGTATTACTAATCGCTAATTAAATTTAAACTAGTATGTGAGAATGATATACTGAAGTGAACAAATACATAAAGCAAATAGGGGGAACAACTTTCCTCCGCTCTTGTCTTAACATATGCACCATCACCAAAATAATATGGCTCGAGTCTTGAGCCTGCTAATATACGCGCTCGAGTCGCAAAAGCGTTATTAGGCAATTAAAAGGAAAGTATCCAAGTCTAATATATACACGACGGGATGCACACGGCTGTTTGTGAACGGACTGGTCCGCGAAAGCGCCTTTATAATGCAAAATGTAGCAACACGGGAAGCCATAATAATGTGGCGTAATTTATCGTGCACGTCCTTTTGTTTATATTTATTTTTTATATTGTCGTATGCCGTATGCGTGCCGTACACCCCAATCTCACAGCATAGCAATTGAGCTCTCAAACAACAACCATCAGTTGAACAATAAACGGAGTGAGATTAATATAAACTCGCTCAAAGACGCGTACACAACGCTGGACGCAAAACCCTTTTGCCGCCGACGCCGCGTATCGCGGTCACGAGACCATAACAACGCCGTGGAGAGCCGTGGTCTGTCCTGTCGCCCGCAGCGCCACCAGCCACCACAGCCTTGCACAAGGGGGCGCTCTATTTCTCATCGCCATCCAATGCCTCGCGCTATCTCTCACCATGCTCCCCGAAAGAGCAATGACGTCATCCGCGGAATGCGACAGCAGCGGCCCCTAGTGGTGAGGCGTCGCTCGTAGCGCCCTCTAGTGGTGTACCCTACACAATGGCTAATCCTTCTATTCATCGGAGATAATCCGTCTATTGGGGGCTGCATTGGAAACTAAAGAACTAAACGATGCCGCGGGACGTTTTGAAGCACTCGCAGGGTCTGCCGTTGGCCGTCAGAGAAGGTGCTAGTCCACGGCGCATGCGCTTAAGAAAAAGCGCGGGGAGGGAGAGCTTCGAGTGGACTGTGTGAAGGTGTGAAGGAAGAGAACTGGATGAACTAAAGAACTAAACGATACCGCGGGTCGTTTGGAAGTACTCGCAGCGCCTGTCAGAACTGTTACTCGTCCACGGCGCATGCGCTTAAGGAAAAGCGCGGGGAGGGAGAGCCAGCAGAGCGGCTTTGAACGCCGTATGGATTGAAGTACTGTGGGCAAGTGAACTATATGAACGGCGAACGCTGAACAAGAGTAAATCATTTAGAACTGATTGCGCTGAGATCGCTCTGAGCTCATTCTCGCAATTGTGGACTGCTAGTGGCGCCGTTATGTTCTGACTTCTGGCTGACTGCTTGTGTGACTGGCACACCCTGGAGCGGGCACGCTATTTTTGCGGCAATACACTGCAAGCTTCCCCATTTTTCCTCCACAACGCCAGACGTTGTACTTTTGTTCAAGCTCTCTCATGCATTTGAATGAAATGAGTTGAAACTGCGGTTACTCTATCACACTTCTGTGTTCTCAAGTTCGCAGCAAGCAGACGTAAGTGATCAGAAATACACGATTGTAACATTGAACGACGACGGCACCTTGCATATTGATCTGTGCAATACTTTTCTCGTTAAAAATATACGTAGAAAATTAAAGCAAAATAAAAAAAGCGACCTAAAAGATTACGTTTGCTATGTTGATGTTCTCGAACCTTTGGAAAACTGAATTGCAAGATCATTTTGTTGTATCTCTCTTGGTCGAGCCACTTTAAAGTTTGGGACTATATTACTTGATTGTGTTTAATTGCGAACAGGTGAACGAATGAACTATTCTTTTAGACAGTTCAGTGGAGTGAACTGAACTAAATGAATTAGTTCACAAAAATGAACTGACTTGCCCATCACTAATCCAAGACCAATGCAGACCGCGCGATAATGAATGAGCTTTCGCCTTTCACCATATGAGACGCAGGCTGTTTTTTTGGCCCCGCGTACGCCGATTTCAAGCGATACCAGCGCGAGCATATACTGAAATATAAATTGTTGGAGTACGTTCATCAAGTGTATCGTGGCCTATCACGTTTGCAACGGTGACAACGTCTTTGCAGTTAACTTGAGAGTCTGCAAACGGTGTCAGCGTGTAGCTGCGAACGTTCCTTACACCCCATCGAGGCAAATATCGTGTTTTTAACTCAAGCTACCGTCTATAATGTGATTCCTTGGTAGATAAAGCAGTAAAACCTACAATTTTTCTCCGTTTGCTTACGTCACACCACTAAAGGTCACGTGCCCTAAATGTCTCCGAAAAATAACGCGCGCTTGCGCCTTTCTTTTTACATCTATCAGATGTCCCAGGGATATAGAAAGTAAGACAGTTTTCGAAGTCCCATTTGGGGGCGTATAGGTAACGTCGCATAGACGTGGCGGACATATGCGACGTGTGCGACCTTAGTGGGACGTACCTGGGATATTTCCGGTTTACTGGGGTATGGCGCAACGTGCACCAGGAAGAAAGACGCAAGCATTCTGTTCAATGTGGCGGAGACTTATGCGCGTCATTACAAGATTTGCAAATGATTTGAGAAAGACAAGTTGGACCGGGAGTGAGCATCTATGTGCCTTTTTTTTTTTTTTTTCATTGTTGTTCATCGTCCGATCATTGCGAATTTTGTGCCTGCGTGAGACGAATGCTCAGGTGTGTTGATGATGAATGGGGATGCTTTCAGAGGTACGTACTCGTGAGCGGTGAATTAAGTGATTTCTTGCTGTTTCTACTGATATTTCTTGCTGTTCTACTTGCTGTTTCTCGCTGATATCTACTGTTTCGCGTGGGTTTTTGCGGGTTCTCATCTCCCCCAGACATGAACGGCTTACTACGCAGAACATTTCAGAAAGCATGTAGACAGCGACGGGGAGGGGCGGTGAATAGCTTGCCGGTGCTGGCCACACAGCAGCATTTTCAAGATTGCCATAACCAGCATCAATGCAACTATTGTGCCACATCAGCATTAATGCAGCCCTCATGTTAGCGTCAGCATCAGAGAGGCTCTAGTGTTAACATGAGCCTGACCAGCTCTGTTAATATTAGTATCAGATCAGCTCCACGGGTTAACATGAGCGTCAAGACAGTGTCCCCAATCACATCAAACCTGATATCACTGGTCAATATAGGGAACACACCCATAAACGTGTGTTACCACGGCAGTGTTTCTGTTACTCTGGTTACATGCTATGTAGTACAATGTGGCTTAACTTGTTCTCTATACAACCTGCATATTTTTGTCTCCATTCTGCTAAAAATGCTTATAAACCCAGCACGTATATAAGCACCTCGCTGCTGTGGTACTATTGTAGTTTCCTATCTTACTTTTGATTCATTCTAGTCGAGAGTATTTTTATGAAAAGCTGTCTTACTGTACTCAGTCAGTGCACCAATAAAGGTTGAAGCTGAACCACATATTTGCATCATGGTATTGCTCAAAGTATATACACGTAGCATAACGTAAAAAACGTCCCAACAAGGTACTAGATCGTGTCCCTGAAAGACATCCCAGTGACATGATATGGATGCTCTTTTTAACATCCATGGGATGTCCACTCTGACATCATCGGGAGGATTGTGGACGTCCACAAGTAGTCCACATATCCTGGTAAGGATGTCTTGCAGTCAACCCAGGGACATTTATGGTTTACTGGGGGGACATCAAACGGTGCTATATCCTTTATCTTGTATTTTCCGAGTGACAGTTTTCAAGTCGCTGAGATTTCCAGGATGCCCTTACCATGGTGCCGGAAGCCGGAGCAGAAGCCATAGGCGAGAGGTACAGATAACACAAAATGATCCGAGGAATGTCTCTGGGACGTCCTTCTGCGGATGTTGAGGACGTCCGAACGATGCTCGAGTTTGGTTCAATAAAAGTCCGAAACACGTCTTTATGAAACTCCGATGGATGTAGTTTAAATGTTACAGGGACGTCCATTGTGGTCTCTATTGGACTTCTAGGAGTCCTTATTGGGACGTTATGCATTCACTCGAAGCGGGCTTCCCTGCACAGCATGTCAGCTCTGCAGAGGTGCTAGCCTTATATTTATTACCGCGTTCAACATGGTAGACGTTTCCAAACAGCATCGATCAGGACATGTGCTGATCGATGCTGTTTGAGAGGAGCCTTGTTGAAGAGATTACGGTCATCAAAAAACAGAAAATGCTCACTTGTTCTGACATAATCAACGCTTGTCCTTTATTAGTTCCCCAAACTAGTTTACATGTATAATAACAATGATGAATTCAATAGCTAAGGCAGTGGCGGATCCAGACCATTATGGTTAGGGGAGAGGGTAGTTTCTTTGTCGAAGCGCGTAGTGGGGAGGGGAGAAATGGAAATGCAATGCATAAACTAATGTTGTTGTTGTTTTCGGAGGGTATGATAGCCCAACCGCCCCTCTCCCAGATCCGTCACTACACTTACCAGAGTATAAAACCAGGTTTGCATCAAGCATCGTAGCTTGCTATTGGCCTACTAGATCACTACTGTAAATACACATCACTAAATCCCTATCAGAAAGTAATACGAAAAAATACTCGATGCACACAAAAATCATCACTGTCCTCCTTCAGATTCACTCTGTGTTGCACTCCCCCAGTAACTTGTCGTGCGTGGCGCATCTTGCACGGTGCAACCATGACATTGTCGCTTGCTGAGCTCCTTCAAGGGTGGCATCATTGAAGAAGCACCCTGATCTTCTGTCAAATAGCCTGGAAACAAAGCAAAAATATACTCAATATTTGCAAAATCCATACCCAATTTATGTGTTGCACATTCCAGGAATCTTGTCCTATCAACCAAGCGCCGTCGCACACAGGCTCGTACACGCGCTCAGTCGGACAAAAAATGTTGTGCAGAACGTCCAGATCATTGCTCATTCAGACAACAGTACATAATGTCACATTTAAGGAATTCGAATGTAGGAATCGGCTACATACCTCACTCGCCACCCTGTTCTCGCCTGTACCTCACAAGCTAGGCCGGCACATGCACTGCCAACGTGGAGGATCTGTCAACGGAAATTTGCCTTCCCGCCACTTTCTAAGATCAGTTTCAGCAAGCCACACGTCTATACTCGTCCTCATAACGTGAACAAAAACGACGAATTATTACCACAAACGTAAACACCAACGAGAAGATTAATGTCGACCGCAGAGGTGCTTCGTATTCTGCTCGGAAATGCGTGGAAACTCATCAAACCAAATGGCGTCAGGGATCCGTTTTCGCGCGGACGCATCAGACCACCTGCTCTTTCCCTCTTTCTCTCAACAACTTAGGAGAGTGTGAGGAGCTCGCGCTGCTTCGCACTCCGACTAACATTTCTGGGACTTCCTTAGCAAAAAAAAAACAACAAGTAGAGACGTGTTGTACGAGGGACCCGTCCCAGGAACGCAGCTTCTGGGACCTGGGACGTTGGGACCTTTTTCGGACGTCCGAATAACGTTTCGTGTTGTCTGGGCATGCAGCAATGTTGATTCGCAACTGCTCCTCAAGATCGACATGCAACGGTAATAAATTCAGATCGCAAACGTTCCGAATATTTTCTTAACCTCACCTCAACATCATTGTCGAAAAACATTCCTCACCCCACCTCACCATCATTGTCGAAAAACATTCCTCACTATCCACCTCACCTCAACGTCCTTGTCGAAAAATTGTCCTCACCTCACCGCAAACTATCTCTCGGCAAATTTTCCTCACGTCACCTAACCTCAATCTTCCTTTCGAGAATTTTTCCTCAACTCACCTCAATTCATTGCTCGGGGAGATTTCCTCACCTCACCTCAATGTGCTTGAGGTGAAGGGGAGGGCACCCTCACCGTCATCTGCCCTCGTGAGGGTGCCCACCTCTGTCCACTACTACAAAAACCGATCCATGACGAAAACCCGAGACTGGGAAAAAGACGAAAAACAAACACAAACAAGACAAACTTTTTTCCTGTCTCGGGTTTTCATCATGGATCTTAGCCACCAGCTCGCTTGCTTTTCAATCATTTTATCTGTATCAAAACCGATCACCTCCACCCTCGGATTCTACAACGCAAGCAAGAACACAATTGCAGAAACAAAACGTCGCCTACTAGCATGGGAAAAGGCTACATAAGTGCAAATCAGGGATACTAAAAAATCAAGGCACAAATAGCCGTGCCTCAGTCACGGCCAGCGATCGAGGGTCCGTGCCTCTCCGGCGTGTTAGAAATTCGAAACCGAAACAGCACGCGACTCGTGTACACCAAAAAAGACAGTACCGAATCCCGCGGCCAAGCCAAGTGGTGTTTTGGTGTTTTGGTTTTGGTGTTTTGGTAGTGGTCTAGTTGGCTTGGCTTTTCAGCCAAGCCAACGAGATCCCAATGATGCCAGTGACACTAGTGACACCCCACGAACGAACAATCGGATGTGTCTCCTTTATCCATTATTTTCCCCTGTTTTCTAGACTGTTTGTCTAGATCTCCCTTGTGGTATCCTATTTTTTTCGGATACTTGCCCTGTTTCGAAAGGGATTAAGCGAACCTGACCTGAACCTGAATATCTGCCTTGCTGCCGGTTGTTCGCGTTTTGAACTGAACGTTTTGAACATGTTAGTAATAACTGCTGATATTGCTTTTTGTTTGAGGACGACTTTATATCAATGGAGACTAAACGGCTCAAAGCAAGTTGAGAGAATTTCGCCTTTGATACCCATCAGAGCCTTCGCATCCCACGCAGCTGATCATCAGATGAATGTGTTCGACAGAAAAGCTAAAGCAAGGCACCGGCATTTAGTGGCTACGGATCCCGACAGCGCTGTTTATGATTATCTAAAGGAGGAGGTAAGTACTTCGTTACCTGTAGGGGAACTATTGCATTCGGTTCTGCTAAGCTCTTATTATCTTCAAGGTCGGTAGTCGTCTTGCCGATCGAGTTTACGATATTAAACGGTTAGTGTGACCTGTTTACCTCCATTTAGTAAATCTTTCGTTCTGACATATGAGTAGTAATTGGCACTTTGTTATTTCTTTCAATGGAGGAACAAAATATACAGGGTGTTGCATTAATTGCAGGAAGTTCCCCGTCGCCGTTGAACTTGGTTGCGGACGGGGATATGTAACGCAGCATCTAGCAAGTGTACGTATGCATCATATGGTTGCCTGTCATTTAATAGTTTCCCTCACAAAAACACGCTGCTTTCGGCTCGGTAGTATGGGCACAGTATGCCCTCTTACCTGTTAAACCAGTCAGAAGAGCACGACTGCAAGGTTAATGCATAAATGCATACAGACATTATTATTCCTTACATTCACATCAGCACGTATTCCCATGTGGATCCGACATCGATGATCGCTCTCTGTCCACTTCGGCCAGTGGCGTAACTACTGTCCAGTGATTTTCCCAGCACCCCTCCACACATCCCTAACACCCCCCCAAAATTTGTCGAACACCCCCCCAGGAATTGCTCATGACACCCCCCAGGGGAGTGTCATCTGGCCCTGTCGATTATTCAAATCAAACCTTGATATTTACGATGCCTACTGGTTTTGAACGCTGTGAGTAAAGCATAAAAAAAGGAACAGCGGTTTAACGTGGTTAGACCAGATCATCGTGCGAGAGTACAGTGCACTCTGTGGATCATGTTGCTAAATGTGTGGTAACTGCACTTGTGAACGAGATATACAGGAACGAGACCGAGTGTTGTGCTCTCGCACTAAAATATTGGTTTCATGAGTGGGTCTATGAATCGAATACTCTGCTCAGAACGTTCGCGATTGCTTCCTGCACATGGCGCTCTGATGAAGATATCCATAGAAGAACTACAGATTCAGCGACAGCAGGTGACGCCTGATGGCAGCGCTGACAAGTACCACGAGATAATAGATAAAGCTTTTGAAAAATGGGTCCGGAAACCCGCAAGGCTATGAAGAGGAAACTTACCGCTTCACATGAATAGAACTGCTCTGCGTCATGTGTGCGTGTGTGCATATCTCGTGACCTGTCCTCGTTTTCTTTTTTTAATGTCACGCAACGGTTTTACCAGAAATGAAGATGCTCACAACCCTGAACTACCTAGGTGGTATTTTGAGAGCAGCAAAACAATGTTCACCGCAATAAAGCGTTACTGTTTGAAAATTGAATGTCGCTACATTTAGCCAGAAACACAGTTGTTAATGGGCAAGTCTTCTAAAGCGCATTTGTACCCCCCATTCCACTCCTTCAAATCCCGATTCCCTCAAAACGGAAATCCTGGGAAAAGCCACTGGGTCACATCATACGTGATGTCACAGGATATGGTCACGTGGTGGTAACATCATGCGAGACCATCAGGTATTATGTCACACACCCCCACTGATTTCCAATACCCCTTCCCCCCTAGAAGAAAATCCTGGGAAAATCACTCCTATTGGCTGCTTGGTTCGGCAGCTGCTGCCATGTCCAGCCCACGGAGGGTGGACATATATACAGGTTCTTGTGTTTATTAACCCATACCACCAGCTCTGCTCTCAAGTTACAACTCCACCAGCAAATGCTACGCTGAGGGCATAACTATTAAAAGAGCAACAACATGACATTGAATATGGCTCGATACCCGACAGAAAAGCCACAGGGTCAGTAGCAACTGTTGGCTCCTCTGCGAATATGTTTCATTTATCCATATTCCTCACTCCAGTCACACAAAAACATCTTTGATGAAACCCGTGGGTTGAATGTCTGCAGCCATCCCTTGTTGATATCCACACAAACATCATTTTAACTTGTACTGAAGTATGCAGTACCACAGCAAACGTCTACTCAATGTTCTTCATGGAGCAGACTCATTTTGTGTGTCAAAGTGGAGCTCATCACAAACCATAGAAGACCATAGGGCATAAATGCCTGCCTATTTCGCACTTTTTTAGTGCCAAAAAATCCTGTCCTTAGACTCATTTAAGACGAGACAGATGACGGCAGCGACATCGTCTGTCTTGTCTTTGTGTATTACATCGCGTCTGTCAAATTCTGCAAATTGTTGAGCATTCCGTTTTCATAGGCATTGTGTTACGCTTGGTTTTTCCCTTTATAGGATGCAATTGAGTCGTTGTATCAGTGTGACATGTCTGCAGCATTCCTGGTGAGTTGCTTCTGTTTTAAAGTACCTTGTTGCAAATATTAATTCTTCCGTGTTCGGCTTACAGACTCACAGCAAGACACCAAGGGATGTGCCCACAACAAAACTTGTTGTTGATGAGGAGTTTCTGCCCTTTTTAGAAAATTCCATCGATATTTTCCTCAGCAGTCTGAGGTGTGTAGTGTTCACGAATAACAGACCTTGGTGCGCAAAAAAGTCCTCTTCCTCTGGTTATGTAGACATGTTACGCTCCATAAAATGAGCAAGAATGAAAATCATCTCTTCCGAGATATAGTGTTAAAGAGACTATAGCTAACACCATGATGACGTAAGCCAGGCACACGAATGGGAACGCATCGCACGCGATTGTCTCTGAGGTCGTCTGCGTGGCATTCGCATCACGATATACTAAGCGAAAAGACCTCGGTAGATACGCCGACTTTGGCTTACCAGTGTGAATTCTGACGTGACCAGGTTGAGTGGGACACGGGGTTATGCTCCTGGCTGTACAAACACATACGACGCTAACCAGAAACAGCATTCCACGAGTCGATCTGAGACTTCTCCGTGGCCTACAGACACCGTCACTCCCGCCCAGTGGTCTCTATCGCTCCCTGATTGGCCTTGTCGAAGTCACGTTTACAGAGAGGGAACTTCAACCTGCTCTTGCCATGTATTACATTAAATTGCGCAGGAACAACTCCGCTCATTCGCGTTGGGTTTTTGGCGTTATTGTCAGTGATGAATGAGGAGTAAAATGGCACTGTAGTTTCAGAATCAACCGCAACGGATGCGATAGTGCCTATACAATACATACTTTTGAACTACCATTACAAATATTGGTGCGTGGCAATTTTGTACCAAGTTACTAAATATTTTTCCTTGCTCCAGCCTGCACTGGGTAAACAATTTGCCTGGAACATTTCGGCAAGTAAGTTTGAAGATTCATCTACTTTCCTTCATGAAAATGGTACATTGTGTAAACATATACTTAACATGGAACTTCAGTGAGAGAAAATCTAACATGGAATATCCATGTACGAGTAATTTTTCCCAATGGTCGTGGTGTGGACGTAATACTCTTTCGTCATTTCCGTCTTTCAGGTGTACAGCAGCTTGAAACCTGATGGTGTGTTCTTGGGCTCCGTATTTGGAGGGGATACATTGTATGAGTTACGAGGATCTCTCCAATTGGCAGAAATTGAACGCGAAGGTGTAAGATGCCTCTTGTACTCCATTGTAGTTTGTTGTGGTAGTCTTTCAATTTCCTTTTGGTAAATTGGAAAATATAACCTGTTATGAACGTGGCAAATGTGAAAGAAAATACCATATTTAGTCACATTATTCACACACCCCGCCCAATGGTAATCTTTTCTTATTACACTGTGTTAGTGATATAAAGCAACTGTGGCTATGAGCAGCATACTGACGTGGACAGATGGAGAGAGGACAGCAGGAAGGAGTGGAGGACGGGGGGGTTAGTGTGCGTCCTGGGCCGACTTCAGGGAGAACTGTGTCGACATTCATCTGGAAAGTCTGCCAGAAAACGGAAAACCTCAGACGGTGGTAGGGTTCGAACCCACCACCTCCCAGTCTACAGCATTACCTTGGAGAGGATGCTTTTATCCGCACCGCCATGCCGCTGGTCCAATGGTACCTTTTAAAGCTGTAGCATTATAGGTCCAATCACTATCGGCAGCCGCTTAGGTCTGTCCATGGAAGAGAGTGTATGTGGAGAGAGAGTGTAGGAGGAAAAGGTATAAAAAGGGCACCAAAAAATGGTGAAGAGGAGAAGCAGAAGAGCAGGTGCATACTAGATGTGCCATTAGACGGCATCAGATGTTCACATGGCAAAGCATACGTGTAGAAGAAATTAGTCTCTTTGGGCACATTAATATGTGGTGTTCAGCTTTTGCAATGCCACTGAAGGGAGCTCGGTTGCCCAAAAGATCAGTGTAGAGACGAGCAGGAACGGAAAGAATGAGTGCATTAAGCAGATGCCGCTCTTTTGGCGCACCCACACGAGGAGTGCGAGACACCCAGAGCGGCTACCTAACAGCTTTGGAGCATTACACAGCTCTCTCGGTGATACCACTTCCTGTTGTCTGCTCATGCAGTGCACAGACTGAGGCCACGGTGGCTTTGTCTGGAAGACAGCAGTTTTCAGAACATTTTCTCGTACTAGCAAATGTGACGTAAACGATGGGAATTTGTAGTAGACGACATAGGAGCCATTTTCACTTAAGGTGACTGCTTAAGGCTACGGTCTCACGGTAGCCATCTTGAATTTACTTACGGACTTGCTACGGCGGAGCGCCACCGTCGCGGTTTCCGTGGATGACCCCGTTAGGGAGAACCGCGCGCGATTCTCCCGACTGGACCCTTTGACCTTGAGTCTCTTCTGTATGCCACCGTACCCGGTGTTTATACGTGTATAGAAGGGAGCATTGTCTCGTAAAAGCCTTTTGAAACTGTCGTGCAAGACGGCGAGTTGATTTTTGGTGCTTTCGTGGTTTGAGTAGCACGGGGGTAGCTGCCGCGCGCGTAGCGTGTGACGAAGACTGTGCAAAATATAATATATTTGAGATATAAAAAAAATATATATCTCAAACGCAAAATGGTCAAACAACCGTCATAAAAATGGACGCAAATACTAAATAATTGCAGTCAGCTGTGAAGAGTCTGTTCACGTGCCGATCGGTAGCAGTTTTATCTCAATACAGCTTACAGAAACAGGATTTCTTGAAATGAATTATGAAATTACCACATCTGTTGAAACTAGAAGTTCAACTCACAGTACGCACACAAAATGATAAGAATCAAAGGAATGGCATAACCGAAGTAAAATAGGCTATGTAACCTGTCCGTATTCCGCATAGTAGCGGCCGTGACTAGTAGGTGAAGATAACTTTTTTTTTTTTCTATTTGGCTGCGATTCGTGTTATCGCTTTGTGAGATGACGAGAGGTGTGATGTGTAAAGAGGGAAATAAAATGCGGGGGGAAAGCAACAAAATTGACAGGCGAAAATATATTTCAATATATCTAGCGGTATCACATCTCGGGAGGCCCATGACTGTACAGTTTGTCAATTTAGTAGACGCATCAATTCGATTTGGAATTCGAACATTGAATTCCATATTTGATTAGGAAATGGAATAGGATATACGATTACTCACTTCGGTGCTCAAAAACCCAAACATTCACACCGTCCTGCAGCGTCCATGCCATGTGACGTACAGTGTGCAAAAAATGAATTCCTCTCAAATGCAAGATGACGAAACAATCATAATAAAAAAGACATTGTAGTCAACAACTTTTTGCTGTGAAATTGCTTGTTTATGTGTTTTCACCTTTATTTCTATTATTTCAGCTTGAAATAATTTATAAAATTACCCTATGGAACCGAGCAGTCACGGAAATGGCATACTGGCATACACTGCGCACGGAAACTGACCAGCATCAATGCCCGTAATACGGAAATGGCATAAACGAAGCAAAAATAGGGAAATTGCGCGTTTTACTCTTAGACCCGTCTGTATTCCGCACGGCAGCCGCGGTGACAGTACCACAATGCGCAGTGCTGTAGTCGCTAATCGCTATACATGATTTTCATTAGCTGAGGAGCGGATGTGCTACGTTTCTAACCACTAGCGGAAAAGTAATTTCCGCCACAAAGCTTGGCAGCGGATTCGATGCTGCTACAGCTACTTTGTCGCTATTTCAGTGGGAAAAATGGAAAGAAGTATACCGTATCTCAGGGCGTTCCACTTGGACAAGGCGGAGCCGTGTCTTTAGCCCCACAATCCAACATGATCGGGTGATATGGTGACATTTTTCAATTTCTGCGCCAACCTATTCTGTCTAGAATCCTGGTTTCAGGGCTGGTATCGACGATTTTCGTGCTCATTGCTCCTGATTATAGCAACATGTAGTCAAAATGGGTACGCATTCGCCACAACGCGAATACATAATTAGTAATTAGGAAGAGTGATATATCACACTATCGTTTAGAAATGAGTAGCGCCGCTTGTAATTGCGCTACTTTTTAGAGGAGTAGCGGGTAGCAGTAGTCTGCCACCTAAATTTGGTACTGGGCGCAGTTATTGCTTTATGTGATGGTAAGACGTGTGTCCTTTCTCAGAGTCAAGTCGCTGATTTCGCTACTTTAGTTCAGTCTTTTCCGCCGCGTTAGTTTGCAGTGAAGTGATTGAAGTGATCGTCCTTCTTGCGAGCGAACAGAGGATCCTTCATGTAAACTTCAGAGTTCAGTTCAAGAAATTGGTTTCCATAAACTGATTTCAAATAAAACAGCATCGCGTGGCGAAGGTTCCTCACAGCAAAATGCCTGCAACACCATGCCGTCCCCTTGTCTACAAAATGAATTTTATCCTGGTTCTTGGAGCACCCGATTCTTGAATTTGAACTTGTTCTTGGCGAGGAACGGCGCAATCGTGAATGACAGGGGGACGGCTCTTTCTCTTTCTTTTCTCTGGAAGGATGGGGAGGGGTAGAAGGGAGCATGGTACCTTGCAATTGCAAACAAGGAAACGGAGAGAAAGCAAACTGAACCCAACAGAGAAGTGTGTTTGAAAGACAAAAGAAGCGAAGAAGCTGACCCACAGCTACCCGTCGTGATGATGTGCCCTGGCTCCATACTCCAAGGGCGAGATTTTGCACGCACCCCTGAACGCGGTGTCTAGAGCACTGCACGGGCCCCCGACCCGGCCCGGGCCCGACCCGGCCCGCGGGCCGGGCTGGGCTTGTTATTGGCTGTGTGCTCCGGGCCGGGCCGAGCCCGGGCCGACAAAATACGCGAGCACCGCGGGCCGGGCCGGGCCCGGGCCGTTAAAATACGCCACCACCGCGGGCCGGGCTGGGCCCGGGCCGACAAATATGTTCCCGAGAGTCAGGCCCGGCCGGGCCACGCAGCTAATTCCACACATTGGAGATGCATTAGTTCATATCATCATGCGCTTGCGTCATTCCTGTGCATATTTTGCAAAGACAAGCAATGAGTACTGCATTATGCATATGATTCGACCCTCTAGAACATTCTCCAAGCCACTTTACATTGCTCCTCACTCCTCACATATTTCACAATCACTTTGGCAAAGCTTGGTGAGAGGGATAGGGACTGGGAGAAGCAGTTTGTCGACAGCATGCTCTATCTCCGCAAAATCTTGACAGTGTAACGATAACGCCCCGTGCGTTCTGGATTTAATTTGGTCTCGTGCGGTTACGGTGTTAAACGCCATCACTTGTATGTTTGTCTTCTCTCCTTATAAATTTACTTATAAATTTGTTTGATAATCGCCAGAAACGCGTACGTCGCGGCTGGAAATACTAGGCCGGGATCTACTCGCCGGGTCACCGGGCCGGGCCGGGCTCTATCTGCTTAGACGCCGGGCCGGGCCGGGCTCTAGTCACTGGGTCACCGGGCCGGGCCGCATAAAAATATGAAGGCCCGGGCCCGGGTCGGGCCGGGCCATTTTTCGATGCGCCCGGGCCGGGTCGGGCCCGGAAAAGTCGGCCCGTGCAGTGCTCTAGCGGTGTCTGCCGCACTTCTCATGTCGCTTCTCGAATTGGAACGCTGGCGAAATTTGCCTCGAACGGTATCTTTATTTTCGAAAGTAGCATGAGGTAGACATGTTTCAGATGGAATTATGCCTCTGTGAAAGCTGCAACGTTTACCTCAGTGGAGCGGACAACGTCACGACCGAGTTGTACGTAACACGTGAAGATCGATTACTCGTTTAGTGAATTTGACTTCAATCAGTCTTCTGCGAGCAAGTAATTTTTCTAGGTAAAATGAATATAATTTTGAGTGATCAGTTACACGACGAAGTGATTACTCCGTTTTGCATAGTCTAAAGTTCCGCCAAGAGCCTCTCTCCCGCCATTCCAGTGCGAATATATTTGCTTTGAGTGTATTTCTCGATGCTGTTTGATCATCCTTGCTCCGACGTGAGCGTGACCTGGTTATATCGTACACAACGACGTCGCGACGGGCACTGTTCTGATCACGTGGGCGGTAACGACGAAAGTAACGCGTTCCATCTTTATCTGGTAACGTACCACATTTCGAGTCCAGTTATTCGTAAAGGTAGAAAATTTCTCACACAGTACAGGAATAATTTCAACAGAAAAGTAAGGGGGCCTAAAATAGGACTGAGAAAATACCTATCAAACCTGCACTCCGCGGGGGACGTAATTGTCAGGGTAGAACAACAACAACACACACCAAAAATAATAATAGTAAACGCTCTTCTTTGCTTTCTAAATTTAGTTCGAACAGTAATCCGGAAGCACGAACAGAAACACGAAATATGCAGGAAAGATGGCAGCAACGAAATATGTTGCTTTTGCGAGAGAGTGATTTTCTAGGTAGTCTGATTACAATCCTGGGTGATCGAATACACGACGAAATGGTGCGCATAACGTGACAAAGGCCGAACTTAGACCAAGAGCATCTGCTCCACCATTCCAGTGTGAATGCTCAGTGGTGTTTGCTTGCAGTGTGTGGGTAACTGGCTGATCTAAGCCAAACCGGCTCCATGCGGTTGGTCCGGTGCTCTTAACTCCTGACTTCAACACATATGAATAAAGAAATCACATGAGGACAACGTGCCCACACGTGCCAATGTGCAGCCCTGCAGTACTACAAAAGGACAATTGGCGACCAGCATAATGGAGAGTAATGCAACTCCTCAGCACGAAATTCAGCCAACCGGACACAATATAACCGTACGATCAACAAAAATACACGCGGCAGGAACCTGCGTATACGGAATCACGCACGGGGCCAACGTTTCGTAAGTCAGGGAGGTCAGAGAACAGAGAACCGCTACGTGATCACGTGATCAGCACATAGGAACCCGTGCCATCTCTCGGCAACCTCTTGCAACACGAAGCTGCCGCTGGTTTCAAACGCGTACGGCAGGTGGCGCTTGTCACCATATTTTCTGCATTTCTGTGTGTGATTTTGAACCACGCTAGTTTATTTATTATTCTTTCATTTGCGATAAAACTTTGGACATCACTCCTGCTGATAATTATCTGCCCGCTGATCACATTTTCAGCCGAGAATAAGTACAGAATAGCTTTTTATGGCAAGTGTAAAAGTAGCGTTTTTTTCTTAGATTTGATAGGCAATAATCAATTAATGACGCTTTGCGCGAGAAAAAAAGTTCTTGACTATCCTTTGTATACTGTGCAACGTTACTTTGAAAAAAGATTGACAGCGCTATCTCTTTTCGTGTTCGCATCATCCTTGATTGAAAAACACCAAAAATGGAAGATATGGTCGTCCTTCTCGCTTTATAACGCCACAGCTGATCATCACATAAAAAAACGAATTCTTGGCTTAGCTTGCCCAAAGAACAAGCTTTCCAACGGTACCAACATATTTCACGTAAGTTGCCGAGAAGCCGTGTAACCTTTGAGTGAAAATGACACTTTTCGGGTGATGAGTGGGACCGTAGCCTTAACATGGGTGTGACCCCCAAATAACCGCCGACATTGATATGGAAGTTGTGCAGTAATAGGAAAGTATAGTGGGAGAATTTGGTAACATTGTGTGCCTGTATTTTGCTTCCGAGCAATCCAATAATGTATGAGAATCCATATCATTATAATGCCTCATAATAATAGTTGGGAAATAGGAAGGTAGGTACGTGTGTTGCAAGTTACCAGTATGTTCATGTGTATAATGTGAACAAAAAGAAAGAGTCAAGTTGAAACTGAAAGTGTAATGATATGTAATATAGTATGACTTCTAACTATTTTCTCCCATCGCCCCTGGCGATGAAACTCCCCATTCATCATCTCGCAATAAAGTTGTTGTTGTTTGTCTCTAAAGTGTGATACACTAAAAGCAAGACTTATTCAGGTGGGGGAATGAAGGGTTCAGATAAAATCCCAACCTCAGCTGTGCTGCTCCTGACGCTTTCTAGGGTTTTCAGAAATACCATCAGGCTTACGCTGGCTTGCTGCAAACTGAACAGCGTCCAGGGGCTTGACGATCAACTTTTCGTTATTTTGTATAACAGATGATAAATGCATCACTTCCCCATGATGCATCATAAGCTCCTGCGTGAAGGCCAATTGCAACGTTAGTTCAGAATTGCAGCGTACGAAAATAGTTTTCATATGACGTTGCATATGGTTTAGAGCTCGCCAGCATACAAAACGACAATAGCAGAGGTTATATTCTGTTGAACGTTACTCCTAGAATGAACTTACCACCAGTAGTTTAAGAAGGGGCAAAACAAACACAACCAAACACAACTGTGAACTGACACGAGCTCGAGTGGTACAAATGCATTCTCCAAGCATCATGCCCAAGTGGACTGCTCTATTACTAATGGCAAAGGTGACAACAAACATAACATCTTCTCTGGTAAATGCTGGCTATAGTAAGGTTTAACTATCTCCTTCCATTTATCCAAAAATGGGGAAGACGCCCCTGTCAATATGCATCGCTGCCGTCTAGAGATACCCATTTCCCTCAACAAGAAAAAAAAAAAGAAAAAGAAAGCATATTGGTTGTTGAGTGTTTGTTATATTAATGTAAATTTGTGCTGTATTTCTGTTTTGTTACCATTTTCAGGGCTTTGCACCTCACATATCTCCATTCATGCAAGCTACCGATCTAGCGGGTCTGCTCCAGCAAGTGGGATTCACCATGCTCACTATTGTATGCCCTTTTCATTTGATCACTTTATTTTTATTTTCACTTTATTCACTATTTTTTTTGCTTATTTTTGGTTTTTTCATTAAGTATTGTACTTATTATCGTCTGTTAATTATTAGGACTCTGATGAAATTGTGGTGAACTATCCATCAGCATTTCATCTCATGTATGACCTCAAAGGTAATGTTACTTACAGATAAATTTTCTAACAAGTACAGAACTTTATAATACAGTGATATAATTGTATGGTTGCTATGTGGGTGTTATATGTGGACACTGTTGAAGGTAATCGATCAAGAGTGGAACTTTGTAGAAGACTTGTACAAACAAAGACTGTAAAACCCGTACTGTTTGCACACCCTAAATTTTGCGAATATCCACAAAACTTAACGGCATGCAAAAATGCACGCTTCCAAAACTGTGATACAACCATAAACTCGATTTTTACATTTGGTTCCTAATCAGCATTTGAGCTGCTTTACAGCCCAAACATGTACAATATCACCTCAATTAAATATAGTAAGGGAAATTTAGGGCATATCACAACGTGAGGCAACCAAGCCACGAACTTTAGCATATACATTTTGCGAAATGTAGTAGCCACAAAATTTGGCCACAAAATTCGTGTTGCAAAATTAGTTTTTTTTTTTGCAGTCAATACTCTCCAAGACACTATAAATTACGTTTAATCTCATCTCAGAACATTCCTCGACCACTGAAAAAATGCAATGTAGCAGGCGAAGAAACACCAAATTGAAAAGGCTTGAACATAAGCACACGAAAAAACAATGCAGCCCAGAAGGCTCAAAATTGTCTATGTTGTGTTGATTTTTCTTGTTCCCATGCTCAGGCTTTTTCAGCATGGAACTCCTCAACTGTCTTTATTCCAGTCTCATACCCTTGTGATGCTTGCAAAGGTGTCGTTGTTCACGCTTACGTCACCGTAAAACTGAAACATGCCGAACATGCTGTTCAACATGATACATCTGTGTGCAGCTGAATTAAGTGAGAGATTGTATTAATGCTGCCGGTGAATGTACTGATCCTTTGAAGTTCCCATACCAAGATGTTTCACCAGAAAAAAAGAATTTTTTGCAAAGGACCCACACATGTAACCTCTTTTTGCATGCATGTGGCAGCTCACTAAAGGGTATGACTTTTTGAGCACACTGTAGCAGACTTGTAATACATGCTTATCCATTCCTCATAGGCATGGCTGAAAACAACGCTACTTGGAAGAGAAAATCTCATCTCCATAGAGATTCTCTTATTGCTGCATCTGCAATTTATCAGCGTAAGAAAACAAATTTTGTTGTGCTGTGTAACATGAAGGGTTACAAGAAGCGCTAGTAACATGCTACTGGAAAGGGCTAAAATTGTAGTCACAACAAGGGCACTCCCATGCCAAAGGGCATGGCTCGTCATTATCCAACTTCCATTAAACACAATGTGAATAAAGTCAACCCTCGTTAATATGACCAAGGCCGTTCCTGCAGATTTTAGTCAGAAAGTGAATTGTCATATTAACGAGCAACATGGATGATGCTCCCGGTAAGCCCTTCATATAGGAGGTCTGTTTGGCTCTGTCTGATTTATTGAAGACTCGTATATTGCAGGCACAGCATTTCAATTCAATTTATGTTATTTTACCAAAACAATTTATTATTTACAAGCTTACAATTTATCGACGAAAGAAACCCCTTTAAAATGTCTTCTTACAAAAACTGTCAATATGTAGCTTTTCCGCTAACTCAGTTGCACGGGTGATGGCGATTGCATACCGCACATATGTCATCCCTGGGCCACTGGACTTTTGGGTCAGGAGGATGATTCAGTCTGTGGTGGACGATCACAATAACGGGGGAAGAATACACGTGCTCCCCCCAGTTCGTCCCCCGAAATGTTCGTCATTGCGGGACTATCAAGTTGGCACAATAACGACGGGCCTCTACACAGGACCTCCATTGGGAACAAACCCAGACCCAGAAAAGTGATCATAGAGTGAGGATGTCATATAACGAGTGTCGTATTAACACGTGTCGACTGTATTACTCTACCACATAGTGGTAGGCTTCACGAAAAATATTTCAATTCAAACAATTTGTTCATATAAGCCTGTGCAAATGTTTAACATTCCTCGTGGTTCTTCATTATATGAGAAACCCTTTATAAGTTTGATGCACAGAGCATGTAAGCTCATGTCCACTTTTCGTTTACGGGGCTAGATTTCATTGAAGTCTTTTTAGACATCACTGTTACAAAATGATTCCATCTTAAAAGTAGGAAGCAAGTTGGTGGCATGTAGCTTCAAAATAATCTCAATGTAGACGTTTCCTGTGTATCTCTCTGTTGTTGCAGAACAATATTTTCTTAGTTGGTCAGTCTAAGGGGCGTGTGTGCCACAGTGACACTCACTTCTAGACTAGTCTCAAATTAGTTGAAAGAGCTTGTCATAAAGGCCACCTTGAGACCAGCTGGAATTAAGGGATGAGAGTTGACAACTGAGCAGGGAATTGCCAAAGAATTTGCGCATTAGAGGAGGTATGTGTGTCCACAACTTTGACTGGCCCTACATGACGGTTGTTAAAAACTGTGGGTTTTCCTGTTATATTTGACATCCTCCAAAAACCAACATATCTAAAATGGAACACTATATGAAATGCATCATTCTGCAAATGCTATACTGATTCTCTTGCATAGTATAGTAGTATACATATTTACATAAAGGGCAGTGCATGGTGACGAACACAATACAGTCGCCGACTGATTTTTCGGACGCAACGGGGATCCGAAAAAACGAATTTCGTTTCAAAAGTCAACTATGCAGACCGGAAAAAGTTATCGATGCTCTCTTGATGGGCAGTCTTCCATTTCCGCCTGATAGCATCGGCTTCTTTTTGCCAAAGCGACATTTCGTCACTGTATACGGGCGAAATCACCGCAATCGCCTTCATTAGTTCCGAGTCTGACGACTGCGCCCGGAGTCGGCAAGTCGTATATATCCCGAACAAGGTGAGGGACATTTCAGGACAACTTCTGGCAAAATTAGGCGTCACCATTCCGCAAGTCGGCTTCACCTAACGCTTGCGTGCTGTAGGCGAAGCTCGCTTTACGGCACTGTCGTGCGACTCGCGGGTCGACAGTACGTGCTGGGCCTTCGCGAATTTCGGCAGCGTTTCGGTAGTTCTCCTTCACACAGAGTGGTGAAAAATGAACATTCACTGCCAATTTTCTTGCCTGAATTTTTATATCTAGTTTAGTTCTTGTCATACGAATATTTTCCGGTGTCCCGAGAGATTCTACTGACGACGACAATTCGACGTCATGACAATTCCTGTATCTGAGATGAAGTGAACGGACCACACGAGCAAAACTTGTGTGGCACGATCGGTATTGGTGCAGTGGTTTCCCGTTTCCCGATGTGGAAAGGGGGACATGGTCCCCTTCTGACCTGTTTCACTCCTTACTCCAGGTCATTTAAAGTGAGTTATAAGAAAGAAATGAGTAATGCTCAGTTCCTTGACCTTCGTATTATTTCATGCGCACGTGGTCAGCTGGCGACCGTTCAGGACGCTCGCTGGCTGGGCATACAGAGTCCGAAATATCGAGCGACGGGGCTGTACGGCGTCCAAAATTTTGGACATTGTTGTACTATGTCCTGTGACCGTTCCGCGAACGCGTCCGAATAGTCGACCATGTCCGAAAAATTGGTCGGCTAATGTATTTCGAAATTACCAATTTAGTGCTGGCGTAAAAGTGCGAAAAATGAGATGACAGAGCATCTGTCATCACTTTTTCACCAGTATGCATTACCAACAGGCCCAATGAGGTGTCTAACTGATCAATTTAGTATGTGACATGATATGGGTCAAAGTCTAATGACGAATGATGGATGTACTCGACCTTACTCGTTCAAAAATGGGAGGCCCTAGCTTTAAATGTTTGGAAGAACGTTTTGTGTAGGCTTACATTTAACTTTTTGGTCCCTTTAAAGGTTCTTAAGAATGCCATGTTAGAAAATTTTGTATACATTTTGAGTTGTGATTGTCCTTTCAGAGCTGTATGGAAAGGAAAAGGGTATTCCTGCTACGTTCCATGTTTTGTCATTCATTGGATGGAAACCAGACCCTTCACAGGTACGATGTGTGAAATTGTCTTTTATAGAATGAATTGTGAATATTGTCTGAGGCGCGCTCATTATTTTTGCTGGGTTGTGATGTGTACTGTGCAGTAAAGTCATGGGGAAAATTTACGTGAAAAGTATCTTCACATGGCTTTGATCTGGCAAGAACTACAAACACTGTGGAATATCCTTAAACAGATTCTGAAGATCTGTTCTGTTTATCAGGAGTTTCATTTACTAAGGATAATTAATGCTGTCATGGATTGTTTGCAGAAGAGCACAAGCTATGAACAACCGTTGTGCACATTACGTAACAAACATGGTTCACAAACAAGGGAGATATTGACAAAAACATTAAATTGCTGCTTTTTTGCAGACTTTATTACATATAACACTTAATTCCTGAGCTACAGGTGTCCAGTGTGTTTCATTTTCTGTCTCGTTTGCCCAAAGGCACCAAAGTTTTTTACCGTCTGTAGTTACCTGGTGTAGAACCCCTTTTCCACTGTATGCTTACCTGCACCTCAAAAACATCCGTCAAGGAAACTCTTATGACTTGACTGTAAGTGTAATGATGACGTCAAAAGTGACTCTCTGACATGCTGATTAGAGGCGTATTGCAGCAGGAGCTTGTACATGTAGAATATAATCTGCGACCCCAGCATAAGTCAACAGGTGTTCGCTATTTGCTATCAGTAGTCCCATAACCAATGGTATTGAGCTGCTCAATCCATCATCCTATCCCTCAAGCACACTTATTTTGTGAGTCGAAAGCAGGCCTTGGACAACTGTAATGGAATTGCAGGCAGTCACATTTTTATGTAATTGTGAGATTTAGTGCGTCTGGAGAACTATATGAGAACGGTACGGTAATGGAAGTTATCAAATCCAACTTTATCAATGGGATGTCACCCGCTTCAAAGAAACAGGGCGATTAGCTTATGTTTTTTGAACTATTATCGTAGACACCTGATCTACTAAAACTCGCCAATGTTACAAGTAAGTAATCTGAAAGTTCCATCTGCAGCAATGACATTCATGCGGGACACACTGCCTCAAGAAACTGGATAACAAAACAAAGCTTCACACACTAGCATTTTGCAAACGAAGGAACTCTGTTGAGTGGTACCCGGCATCTGATCGGCTATTCTGACATGAAGAGTAGCTATGGGTTTAGCCAGGAGGGAGGGGTCAACCCCCTCTACACACACACAAAATCGTATCTCTGGTAGTGGATTGGGGAGAGGGAAACACTTGCTGGGACTAGCTGACCCTACATCAAGTCACACGTAAATCCGCTGACTGTCTGTCGAAAGTAAATGCATTGATTTACTGATAGTAGTGCTGCCATAATGTTACCAGCATTTTTATGTGGCATACATGTTTTGGTGCAGAGATTCTGGTAAGTATAGGGGAGAAGCGGGAGGAACGGGACAGTTTTCGCATTTGAATTTTTTCTTATTTTATTTGCAACATAGAACTTTGCTGTTATTCTCTAAATGTAAGGCAGGATCTCTATCACAAACTATGAAAATTACATGCTGGGCCTACGTTTAAGAAGCTTTTAAAAAATAGTTTGTAAACCCTTTCTCCACCCTTCCCTGCGGGAGGAGTGGGATGATGTTTGGAAGGACTGGGACACAATGCTCACTGTCCAAAAGTCGCTTAGAAAAAAGTAAAAAAGACAAGTGACCATTTATTGCTGAATCTTACAAGGACAAAGTCGTGTCTTCCAACCTTAAGTGGACATCCAGGACTGTCAATTTGTGGCAGGATGTAACACTCATCATCTGAGGGAGGCAATTCACTCAAAACACATTTTCTTTTATTTTTTGACATCATTGTGAGATCACTTTTGCCATGGTGTGCATCACTATTACTAAAAATATCAGTAAAATCAAATAACTAAAGTTCAAAGAAAAGCACACATCACAGCAAAGAGGAACAGGACACTGTCCCATTCCTCCCGTCGTGGCGCTGTCCCATTCCTCCCAAAGCGTGCCGCAAAGAGTAAAGCTTCTCTTCACGTCAAACTGTCCTGAATAGACCTAAATGTACAGTGGGGCACAGCACTCTTTAAGTGCACATTTCGCACATTATTTCATTTCAGGCACATAATATGCTGTTTCGATTTTAGAATCAGTAAAGCAGGAGGTCAGATACACACTTTTTGGCTGGAAAGACTATATTTTTCCTTCAGAAGATGTAAAAAAACAATGAGCCAGTCGGCCATTATAATTCACAACAGTACCTTGGTGCCATGTGTAGAGAGTGTCTTCAATTGCATAGCGTGGTAATTTTTAAAAATATTTTTACTGTCCCACTCCTCCAACCGCCACATACCTCCTGCCTCTCCCCTACCAATTTCGATTGCATAACCACTACCGCTCTATCGAGTTCACACCGCAAAGCAGAGTTTCAGATACATTTTCAACTTTGACACATTAAATTACGTAATCCAACTTGCATCTGTTGCAGCCTAAACCTGCAAAACGAGGGTCACAGACAGCGTCTTTCAAGGATCTTGGGTATGCTCCTGCCTTTCATTTGTCATTACCTACTTTGAAGCAAAGAAGTGTAATATTTGTCCTTATTTCTTGTTAGGTCGCTCTCTGACCCGAGAAAGAGGAGGTAGCAGCACATGCGTCAGTGGAGAAACTCTTGCTGACGCCAGTGTTAAAGCGTAGAATTAAATTATATTGTTCACAATGTACTGAAAAGGTAATAATGTAACCATGCATGGTACTTGGTACCTGTACGTTATTAGTTTGTACCATTATGTAGTGACAAAAGATGCCACCACAATCAAAAACAGATTGCATTTTTTGTATTTGCAATGCTTATCCATCCTAGTTATTTCTCACGATCACCCACAATGCCTTTTCGTCAACATATTCCATCTTCTGAGGCAAAAAGCCTAGAAAGTGGTAACATGTGATTTCTGCCTGATAGGTAGAGTGAGTCCCGCGTGACCTGCAAGACCCACCCTGACGCACCCACGACCCACACATACCTGCCGATAGGCCCCAGCTTTGCTGTGCACGCGTGTCCCGACTTGCAATATTGTGCAGGTGATAGGTCTGGTGCGGGCATCATTTCGGACACCAGCACGTGTAGTGGGTTGGACTTGGGTAAGACATTTTCCAAAAAGAGCAATATTATTAATGTTTGCCAACTTTGTTCCCAAGTTTAGGAGATGTTTGTCATATATACAGCGTGCTCGTTTTTATCTGTTACAGATTTTTTTGTCTATGAGAGCAGCATAGGTGCCACTTTTGCAGGTTATAACTTATAAGGCCATCTCGAGGGGACTATGTAACTACTAAATGACGAGTTACCTAAAATTACTAATTAGCTCTTCAATTGGAGACCTTCGGGCAAAAGCGAAGTAGCAGATTGGGAGACAATTGTAGAAAGCTTCAATTGAATCACGGCTTCTCCCAAAGCCCCTCTAATATACTCCGAAAAATATTACAACCCTCCCCTCAAGAAAAAAAATTACCTGCCAAAAAAGCCCCAAAAGTCAGCAAATACAGGTGTCACTCCCTCTCAGAGATGAAAATCCTGTGCAAATACCTGTGTTCATAATGAGATGTCCGTCACATCCTTCACGAAGAAATTAAATGAGGAACGAGTGACGATGGTAAACTTTATTTTACATTATACAATGTGCTTTTTAGCCGCGCAAGATTTTTTAAAAGGCCTATCAGAGCAGTATAGCTGGTGTTTTTGCACTTGAGTTATACAGCCAGGCGGACACCCCTCAAAGAGAGTACTACTAGAGGACCAAAAACCTAAAATGCATTGGTTAATGCTTCAGTAGACCTTTTTCATAACTTCTCATGCGCTGTAGTGCTGATGGCCTTGGGGGTGCTGGACAAGGTTCTCTCTCTATTCAATAGATGGCGCTGGAGTGGTAGGGAGCAGGGGACCACTGGGGACACTGCACGAACTCGTCAACACCCTTCCAAGACCGGTTTTGATCCTTTGTGCTGCCCACGTGGGTTTTCTTTTGGGGGGCGCAGAGGGTGTTTGTTGGAGAGCCGGTAGGATGCGACGTGAATATGAAAAAGGTCCATTACAAGCTTTCGGGCAAACGTGAGAACAGAATGGGATACAGTCTTTGTCGGAAACCACTAAGTTTTTTAGTTTCGGAAACTCGCACGTACGTTGAAATATCTATCGCCAAATTTTTCTATGCAAATGTGCCGAAACCAAAACCGCATACATCAGGAGCACATTAAGAAAATAACCTTCACCGTTGGTGGCTTATCTCAACTGGAAAGCGGTTGATCTGGCCAATGATCCGGCCCGTAGATCAGTATCAAAGCACATGGTACTCCAACATGAATGGGCGCCGCCGTCCTCGTGCTCCTGATGTACACAGTTCTGGTTTCCGCTCATTTGCGTAGTGAAATGCTGCGAAGCATATTTGAATGTATTTGTTCATTTCAGGATGTTCTTAAAAAAATAGAATGGCTTTCAGCAAGGATAGTCTCCTAATCTGCTATCTCAATTTTGCCCAAGAGCTCCTAATTAAATAGTTCATTACAGAACTTTATGTAATTAGTCATATTCTCTTTGGCAGAATATCTGCTTGGCTGCATAACCCAATTACAACGACTGTACCTATGCTGCTCTCTTTTATTTATACTTATAGCTAACAATTTAAAAAAAAAACAGTATGTATTATGCATGTATGAGGGTATATTCATCTGAATGTATGATGTCTAACCATTGTGACTCCGCGAAATGTTCAGCGAAGCACAAGGACCCTTTCAGAGTGCGCGCGGCCCAGGGCATTTTCCAGGGGTTGATCAAGACTTTCTTAAAAGAAATGCCTGGTGTTGTGGGGTTTCTAGATGACATAGCTGTCACAATTGGAATATGCAAGAACATTATTAACATGTCCAACAAGATGGGAAGTAGCAGTTCTAAGGCTTGAACACAAAAAACAGACTAACACAACACAAGCCTGGACGAAAGACTGAAATATGGCAGACGTCGAAGTAGCCAAACAGCAGCATGTATCGAACCATGCATGTCTTGTTTGCCAGTCAATATAACTAACCACTCACTCTGTTCACATTCTTTCCTATACATGTTTTCTCATAGGAGTCGCACACTGTCAGAATAGTGTGACGACATGACAAGTATGATAGAGTTGCAAGTAAGCCGTTTCCTAGGAAATCACCTTGTCGATCGACAGGCCGTCGAGTGTTGCCGTTGTTGAATGACAATGAGCATATTGTAGCAGCCTTCGCATGCTCGAATGCGATTTATATGGTGGATGTTGGGGTGTATACATCGACCATGTGGAGAAGACATGCTTGGGCTGACGCAGACGGCGACGATCAGGCAATGTCCCGAGCCGATGATCAATCATAAGCACAGGTACACTCCACAACTTTGAGGGCAGAGCATTGGTGGGCTGGATGTGGCCAGGGACCAAGCAGTTTTGTGAGAGAGAGGGGGCGGGAGTCTAGCCCGTTAAGGGACCCGGAGAGTACGGTTCGGGAAGGTTGGTAGTGAGGGCAATGGAGAATGTGCTCTAGATCTTCTACAGCACCGCAGTGACTGCAGTGGAGAGTCAACTTGCCTCAAGCGGTAACGCCACTGCGCTGTAAAAGCCACATCGAAGCGCATTCGATGAACTAATGCGGCGTCTTGACCAGAGGTATGTCAAGGCATGCGGAAAGCGAGCGCTGGATCAACTCTGCTCAGCATGGCTGGGGGGAGAATGTCAGCGGTCCATTGGCGGTTAGCCAGAGGAGTCAATAGGCGCCGAGGTATGGGCCGACGATCTCCTCCCAGCTGCGCAATACGCGTCCGTCTCCGAGACGAGAGAGCTGCTTCTGCGGCGCTGTCGGCCTGTTCATTCCCTTCGACACCGCAATGGGCTGGCACCCATTGGAGAACCAGCCTGTGCTCTGCTTCGTAGACAAGGTTGTAAGCCATTAACACATCCATAACCAACAGTGGGATGAGCCTCGGACGCCAGAATTTTCAATTGTTGCAGCGCAGATGTTGAGTCAGTGAATACGACCCATTCTCTTGGGGTAAAGTGAACGATGTGCTGCAGAAAGAAAAATATGGCATAGAGTTCCGCAGCTGTGGGTGAGGTTTGATGCCGAAGGCGACACTACGCCTTCGAATGGGATGACGAACGCCGAGGCGGACTTGCCATTTCGAGATGCGCCATCGGTGTATGCTACGGCAGAGGTAGAAAACTTCGCGTCTACAAGAGCATAAAAATTGGCTCGAAGGACTTGAGGGGGAACCTGATCTCTTCGGTACTGGAGGTTCGGAAGACGTTCGAAGGTGGGTGGCACAGGCAGAGACCAGGGGGGCGTCCGGCGGTGTTACGTCCTTAGCTATGAAGCCAGTGAGAATCTGGCGTGTCCTCTGCGCTACGCGACAGAAATCACTTTCAGGACGGTATCGAATTTTCCGGAGGAGTGGGTAACTGGGAATTTGCGCACGCAAACATAGGAAGTGTCGAGCCGTTTGACCAAGGGCGGATCCAGACCCTCGGTTTGGGGGGGGCGGGGGCGGTGTCTTTGATGGAGCGCGTGGTGGGGGAGAGGGAAATCCAATGTATAAACTGACGTTTTGGGGGGGGCGATCGCCCAACCGCCCCCCCTTGGATCCGCCACTGCGTTTGACGCTCATGGAGAACCCCCACCGGGAGTTCACTAGCTTCAGGTAGGACTTGCCGTGTTTCAGCCATTTGGAACTCCAAGGTAGCGACGAAGGCTTCTTGCAAACAGGATCCGAAGGGTTTTTAACGAGGTTGTAGAAATCCTGTGCAAGATTGGAAGGCTGTAAAAGCACGGTCGACCACACCAAATCCGCGTGAACGGCTAGAAGGGAGCGCTGATCACAGCCCCATCCTAAGCCAGACAGATATTGAATTGCAGGCAGCCATCGCAGCACTTTGGTTTCAAGGTGCTTAACGTGGCGAGCCCAGCGCAGGTTCGAGGAAGCGATGGGAACGAACAGGCTCGAGCTTCTTTGCACCAACCCAAGAGGGAAATTTCTCATAGCCTTGTGAGTGAAAGGGAGCTCGACGCACTTTTCGGGCGAAAGGTCCATTCCAAGTCGCGTGAGGTACAGATGGGCATTATTTAATGCTAGCTGCAAACGGCGCTGAATGGCTGATCGTGACTTGCCTACTGTCCAAAGGTCAACGTCATCGACATACACAGAGAATGCTACTTCGCGAGGAATTATAGATTTTAGGCCCGCCATTATCACATTAAAGAGTGTAGGACTCAGAATGGTTCCTTGGGGTACGCCTTGATGAACAAAAGAAAGCTAGGGTCTGAATCCACCCCTGTACTTCACTTAGTAATCTCCCCAGAAATCGGCGAAAACAGCCTATTGCCCCTCAGAGCGCAAAGCCACCGCCCTCACGACTTCACAGACCGTCGTACCCATGTTTTACTGCCACTATTGAACGCTGAAGAAGGAATTACAAATGATATTGTAGAGGAGGTGGTATTCCTCTACATGAATCCTGACCGGCGATGATGGAATGTCCCAGCGGGCAGATGGACGTGGCCTCACGCTAGGACGGTGCCGGTAGAACTGGCTGCCAGGCGCAGTAGCGCGCGGCAGCAGAGGCGCGTCGTCGTCGTCTTCCACGGGCCGCCACATCATCAACACAGACCATTTCGATTCTCAAAAAGAAAGGTTCAGAACTACTATGGTACAGCTGTCACCCTGCAGGCAGGCATCTTCTGCAAAGCACGGCCACGCGAGCCGCCCGTCAGTATACCCGCACGGTCCGCATGTACCATGTCCGACATAAAAAATATTTTCTTGCGCATATGGAAAACTAATTTTTTAGTTTTTTTATATGTCTTGCTTTGCATTTCGAGCTATCATCTGCATACCTTTTTACTGTTGCCCGCCGACCGCTTCATTTTCAAAATTGGCGTCAAAGTCAGCGAACTTTGAGTAAAGTTCGAACTTTGAGATTAAATGTAGCAAACACTACTGCGAATTGACTCTTCAAAATAAACGAACTTATTGTGTTGGAAGTGGATAATATGCTCAATTTTTCTTGGATTTCTCACTCATCTGGAAAGTATCCTTAGCGAGGCCCAAAATAGGACGAAATAGCCCGGCGAATGGGGTCCGTTTGACTGGTCAAATATGGAACAAGCGGGAATATTTAACCTTGGCACATTATTTGAACCCTGCTCTCTCGTTCTGCACCACAAACACCTGTCCAGCTGCAATATTGTGCCCACTAATCTACTTACTTCCCGGTATGGTTTACGTCATTCTTGCAAACTTTGACCCGGCGTAAATTCTGAGCGGGCAAATATTTTCGAGTAAATCTCGGACACATGCGTCGTAAGGAACGGGTGGTAATTTTTTGAACCAAAATTATGGGGGGTCGAGCGCACCCATTGGATCATTTCGCCTGGAATGACCCCCCTGCATATGGGAAATATATGGGCTGCACGTATAGCATATATTTGTAAGTGCTCAAACGTCGCCATGTCAGTACTGGACAGCTGCTTCGGCCTTATTGGGCCATCGTCAGCAGCAGGCAGGCAGGCAACGTTTGAGCGGATGGCGTCAGGTCACGTAGCACGTGATTCCTCCCGTCAGGGTGTGCTAACTCACCTCTGAAAGCCCAGTGCAAAGCCAGCGAAGTATGTAAGGGAAAAATTTGCCGGAGCTCTTTGGCTGCACGTATAGCATAAATTTGTAAGTGCTCAAATGTCGCCATGTCAGTACTGGACGGCTGTTTCGGCCTTATTGGGACATCGTTAGCAGTACTCAGGCAGGCAACGTTTGACCGGACGGCGTCAGTAGGTCACGTAGCACGTGATTCCTCCCGTCAGGGTGTGCGAACTCACCACTGAAAGCCCAGTGCAAACGTTTGAGCACTTACAAACATATACTATACGTGCATAGGTGACATATATGCTATATACCGTTTACAGCAGCCAGTTGTTTCGGGCGCTAATAGATGGCGCCACAGTAGCCACGCCATTGCTTGCCTTCTGCGAGTGCCTGTGTGCCTTTGCCTATGTGTGTGTTTCCGACCTTTTTTGCCGCTGTGCTACAGTTCTGTGCAAAATCTGGAAAAGCAGAGGGAAGACTTGTTCCGTGATTGAGTGTACAAACTGTGACAGAGATCTGATCGTGTGAGACGAAGCTGTTTGTTAAATTCACGAGCCGTCGCTATACAAAGACTGCCCGCGTTCGAGGCCTTTTGCAATGCACAGGTTTCCACAAAGAGAGAAAAACAAGCTGATTCGATAACAGTGGGTATCGAATCTTCAGAGGAAGGATTTCAAACCGGGAGAGTCAGCGAGGGTAAGTAATGCAGCCCTCAAAGTGGCGCAGCATTTCTGTGTGAGCCCCAAACTCAGCCCCCTACAGCCTCCGCTGTAGGTGTTGGCTGCTGCTTGTGAGAATAAACTTCCCCCATGGTAGCAGGGCTCACGTTCCTTGCAGTCGAACGGTTCCATGTACATGCCTTGTCAGTGCACGAAGCACTCGTTAGCCCCTTGTTTGTCGCCTCTACAACCTTGATGAGCGGTGTACAAATATATGACTGCACCTGCTGCTCAAACCCGCTTTACATGTGAATATTGCCGCCAAAGTGGGCCGGAAGCGAGTCTCTGTACTACACGTTCTTCTCACTGTTTGTGTCGACCTGATGTCGGCCTTTAAAATCCATACACCATCGTTGCACTGGCACAGTACTACACCGACATGGCCGCTGTCAAACAGCTTCGTTCTCTTTGCAAATTCTCTGTAGTTCAGCGCAGGCTTTCCGTCTCCCTCTAGCTAGCGCGCTCGTTGATCATGTGGTTGTATACATCTGAAATCAACAATAAAAGTATGCTACTTCATAACGACAACATAACAGCCCTTACATGCATATCTTTCTCAGGTAGTTGTACCGCAACTCTTGCGATAAAAAGCAAGAAATCACGATCTTACGATATTATATTATAAACGTACCCACAACGTAACGTATGCGCAAGAAAAGGAGAGGAAAAAAAAAAAAACGCCGAAATAAGTAGTAACTCGAGCATAGTGGGGCCGATCATCTGGGACGCACAAGGACAGAAATATCACTCTAAATCAAGCAAATGCACTCACCTGACCGTTGAAGCTTCGGCCAAGGCCTCGTGTCATTCTTCCGTCCGGAATTTATTGCAAAAAATTTAAAATCGGAGAAAGCGCCTCTGGGTTGCACGTGCACCGTGCCAACAGGCAGCCAAAAGAGAAGGCAAGGAGTGGCGCGCAAGGTCACGAGCGCTAAAATGGCGGCGCCCGGATAACTCTGCTGTAAACGGTCTATACATACATAGGTGCGCCACGTGGCGCACCTCTACCAACCCTGATGTCACTTCAAGAACCTACTTAAGCCATGTGCTACATTCCTGACACTTTCGTCCTGACGAATACAGTGCCACTGTCGAAACGTCGGCCGTTCTTTTAAACATTTCATAATATATTATAATCTTTGTGTTAGATTACCCACTAAATAAACTAGTTTTTGTTAACTTTCCTGTAATCTGTCCGTCCACGTCTTATTATTTCACTCATATATGTATACGAGGAGAGTTTGTCAAACCGGGACTTTCTGTCTCCTGAGTGTACAAATGGCTCGCGCTACTTCTTTTTCGTCATTTTCACATGCGACAGGCCTCAGCGTTCACCACGTGGTGGTCCAAAGTTTGTGCAAAACAGAAGACACGTGCTGGACAAGATGGCCGACAACGAGGTGAGCGCACATATCGAACAGCGAATTGTCATGAAGTTTCTCGTGAATGAAGGCGTGGAGTCATCTGAAATTCACAGATTTCAGGCTCAGTATGGCCACAATACACTTAGCCACAGCAAAGCGTTTGAGTGGTGCAGACGGTTCCGAGACGGCCGTACATGAGTGCAGGACGATCCCGGCCGGGGCGGCTCAAAGCCCAGTGTCAAAGTTCTTGAGAACATCCAACTTGTGGAGTGCCTGATCGTCAAGGATCGACGGTTAACATGTCTCTAACTGGCTCGAAAGACGGACCTTTCTGTGGGAACGTTGAACACTATCATTCATGAACACCTCCAGTTTCGGAAAGTTAGTGCCCGTTGGGTCCCGAGGCAGCTCTCCGTGTTTGACCGGCAGAGAAGACTGGAAATCTCCCAAGAGCTAAGGTACCGTTTCGACACTGAAGGACAGCCGTTCCTTGATGGATGATCACGTGCGATGAAACGTCGGTGCACCATTTCACTCTTGAGTCTAAACGCGCATCAAAACAGTGGAAGCATCCGGGCTCGCCAGCTCCCAAGAAGTTCCGAAGCACCCGGTCTGCGGGTAAGGTCATGGCCACGGTTTTCTGGGACAAGGCTGGCGTTGTTCATGTTGATTTTCTGCCCAGTGGTACCACCATCAATAGTGCATATTACTGCCAGGTTCTCAGGGATGTGCATAAGACGCTGAAGCAAAAGCGGCCGGGCCTCATCACCAAAGGAGTCCTCCTGCTACAGGACAATGCACGCCCGCATACCGCGCATCTCACAACACGCGCACCTTACAGGAACTTGGCTGGCAGTTGCTACCACGTCCCCCTTACAGTCCAGACGTCACCCCCAGCGCTTTCCATCTCTTCGCGCCACTGAAGGCCTTCCTTGGGGTCCGCCTCTTCAGCTGCGACGACGAGGTCAAGAATGCGGTCCGATCATGGCTGCTGGCATCTAAGCCCTCGTGAAACGCTGGGACAAGTGCATTACTGCAGCTTGACATTGAAAAATAAAACTAATTTCTCGCCTGTAAGTTCATTTTACTTTTTCGAAAAATGGAAAGTCCCGGTTTGACTTCAACACCCCTCGTGTATATACAGGGTGTCCCAGAAAACGTGTCATTGAATTATAATAAAAAACTACACCACCTAGAGTCATGCGGTCAACGGTATTTGTTCTTACTACGATTTTGCCACCTCCTGATGTGAATGTCATGTAACATAAGTTTAAAGGGACTATGAAATTTCCCGACCCCCCCCCCCCAACCTCCATTCTTTTTTCTTTTTTCTTTTTTGCTGGAAACTGTTCCTCCCGCCGAGAAACTAATATGCCAAAAAAAAATTCCGGGCGAAATCGCTCCATTCTGTGAGAAGCGCGCGCTTGAAGTGTCTCTTCCGCGTTCCTCCTCTCCCGCGCGCATTCTCATACAGCTCGGGTAATTGTACGGGATCCCTTTTTGGCACAGGGGTGACACAAACCCGCCATTGTTGTAACTACCCTCAAGCGGGTGCTCTTGGCAAAACTGCCATCTTGTCCTGGTCGCACGTCATAGAAAACGTCGTTTTCAGGTCATGTGACTTTGTTTACATGTCGTTTTGCCGCTTACCGACATATTTTCGTCGTCATAACGCCAGGAGATGAACGTATTTTGCCAACGTAAACTATGCGGTGCTTCTTCCCCAGGCGAAAATCTGGACTGGTCCCAGAATGGTTCCAGTCGAATCTGAACTGGTTCCAGTTGGATGTTTGATGGTCCCGGAATGGTTCCAGTTGAATGTGGATGGTCCCAGCTGGATTCCCAAGTGGGGTGGCTGGTTCCACTTTGGTGACATCGGTGGTACCACTCTGGTCTCAGATGGTTCCAGAAGTTCCAGCTGGCGCCTCACAGGTACCATTTTGTTCCCAGAATGGTCGCTGAGACTCCAAGTTGGGCAGCTTCCCAGCTTCCCCGTTTGAGATTTCATCTTGTCCACACTTGCCATGTTTTGTTTGATCTATTACTCTGATCTATTTTAGCACAGGTATGATCTCTTTTTATTGCTGTTTATCCAGGTGCGCGCGTCTGCGAATGCTGTATTCCTGTAACTCCAATTCGTGCACATTCTCATCTGAGGTGAATATCATAACATATTAAGTACTAGAGAAATGTAAAAAAATACATCTCAACAACAACAAAAATTAAGCTAAATAACTAGAAGAAAGACAACAACAAAAAAAGAAATGGTAATTGCAGTGGCTGATGCAATGTGAAGACCGCCACGGCAATTCAAACTTCAAACGGCGAGGGAGAAGAGAGGGCGAGAGAGAGTGGCAGTTGGAAGTTGGACGCGTCGTAGCAAGTTGGTTTTGTCTTCAGTAGCCGTCGCAAGGATGGTGTATCTCCTGTGCAAAGTTGCCAGATGCCAAACTCGTCTCCCGCCAAAACAGATACAGAAAATAGCCCAAAAGTAGCCAACGCATAAAAGAAAAAATAGCCAAAAGCGTTTTCGTTACTCTATTCCCAAATCCGGAAGAATATACGACATAAGATAAGATACTGGGTAGAGATAGAGATCCATACTCTTGGATTATGGACAGATTAGTTCGATTGTAAACTGTTCAGGAAGGCGACGGACGGCACAGTCTTTAGAGCAACGCCCATTTATCCGCTTGACGAATTTCACGTGAAGAATGTTCATTTGTCATCTTATTCCTAAGGTGCGTTTTCATTAACGTGACTTAACTGAATACACGTTCGACTGCCGCGTTAGAAAGTGGCAAGGAAAGAAGGCTTAGACTGAGACTGAGGATAGGAAAGATAGACTGAGGACTAGTATGATATTAAGTATGTCATGTAAAGGCTTTATGACGGTAAAAACATGTCGACTTGAAATATGTGCACTGGGGAGGTAAATGGCGGTAATGACAGTTCAAAATGACTAGAGGTAGAGTGAATTCATGAAAAGGCTAAGTAGCAAGGTCTTGTGGTGAAAGCTCCAACATCAAAGTATCACAATTCCAGTTGCAACAGCAATTTTGAAGCAGTCAACCAGGTAAGTGGGCAGACTGCATTACTGGTTGTTGAATATGATCAACCTTGACAATTTCTTTCGCAGATGTGGCCGGGCTGTCACCTTCTCTGTATATTCCTTTGCAAGGTGGTACAGTCCGATACTGCTGTAGCACTGGGAAACTTCTTTGATCAGACGGATCACATTGTTTTCATTTGGACTGCATTCAAACATATGTTGTTGCAAACTTAAGCAGGGACAATAAAGAGTAGACATTCAAGGTTGAAAAATTATTTATTGTCTCTAAGTAAAGTAAACATGCTGGAACGCACCAAAGAGACATGTGGCTGGTGCGTTTGTATGTCCCACTAATACGAGTTTGTACGTTAGGCAAAATTTTCGTGCAGTACTTTTCTCTTATATGCTTTTGCCCATCTTAGTACTGTCCTATCCAATATGGAGTGGCTTTCAACTGCATATGAATTCATAATTCAGGAGTGTTTTCATATATTGGCCAAGTTGCAGCTTTAAAGTGCAGCTCCGCTGCTGTTCCGAAAGTATGATGACGTTGTGATATTCAGAACCGTGGTCCCAACTTCATTCATAAACGCACATTGCTTTCCAAATTTCCATACTCCTTCGTGAGAAATTTGAGAAAAACTACCGGCCGGCGGTTCCACTTGTGACGTCATACTTGGAACTGCGCGGATTGGATAGCCACACCTAGCCAGCTCTGCCTGGCAACCAGTTTGTGTTTACACTCAGTCATGGCCGCTGTATCGTGCTGAAATAGCTGTCACGAGCTATCGGGGACCACCGCACCGTTTTATCATATTTCTTATAAGGAATACTTCGTCTTCGAGCACGTTCTCGTTCTCAATAGCTTTGGTGGTGCTTTCTGCACGCGCAGCAAGTCCGCGCATAGTGCGCTGCCAAAGCTATTGAGAATGCGTAAGTGTACGTCACACGTTAGGTGTTAGGTCTTGTTGGTAGCATGAAGCACAGTGCGGGCACAGAATGTCCGCTCACGACGGCCGTCGTTGCACAACGAGGCCATCCTGTAAGGCTTGTTAAAGAAGACCGGCGAAACTATCTTTGAGGCTATTAACGACAGCAATTATCACGGAACACACCCAAAACATTCACCTTCGCCCATAGATCTCCGCCATCGCATCGACGATTTGGCGCTAGCCAAGCCACGAGCGCGGCTAAGCCAGGACGAAGCCGGGATTGGTCAGGGTTTGCCGACCACAGGACCGCCGTGCCAGGGAAATTTAAAAAATTGTTTTCTTAAAAACTACAAACAAATGGGTGAACATTTTTCACATGTATGCTCCCTGTGCGGAAACGAACGCACAGCCCAATCATGGCTCCATTCTGTCGCAGTCGAAAATCGGCGGAGCTGAGCTTTAAGGTGCCCTTCATGCAGTACTGATTCCAATCATCAACCATCGCTTGAAACTCTTAACTAGGGAACATGATTCATAGAGGCTAGATTTTCATGCAAATACACACTTTCAACCAGAGTTCGAGGCAACTCGTTACTGTAACTAAGTTCCCTTTTTTTTTGGTAACTTATAACTTAACTCGCAACTTTTGCGCAGTGGTAACTTTCAGAGGAACTCATTTCTTTTTCAGGTAACTTTGCCAAAGTAACTTAAGCTAAGTTCCAAGTTACTTTTAATTTGCTTTTCACTCACGTCCACTTGTTTTCTTGCTTTCTCTCCGGTTCTTCCATGGCATTTTATGTCATAAAACGTGATGTTCAGTCAATGACAGTATTCTGTTCAGGAAGTAAGAACTGCTCTATTGAATTGAAGCTGAACCATTGTGTGCTCACAGGGAATAAGATGCAAAGCGTTCGCATTGTTGGACATAAACCAAAACTCAACGTAGGCAACTCAGGGTCGAACTCAACTGCTCACACACGCTGTACCTGTGTAGTGCTATTTTGTGTCCGAAGTAACTTGGGAGTAACTCGTTCTTTTTTTTAAGTAACTCCGTAACTGCGAGCTCCGTTTCGGGCTGAATAACTTCGTTATTAACTTAGTTACATTTTTCACACGGTAACTTCGTAAGCAGTTCCTTTTGACGGGTAACTTTTCGATCTATGCTTTCAACTCTGCATGCTTTTTGTACACTGCATAAAGTAAGATACTTTTGCCCCAGTGAATTTGTTGCATGTTTTAAATGCATGCAAGTGAATTTCTAGAGGTGCATATTTTGAGCAAGATTAATGAATTTTTCATGCATGTGTGTTCAACCAGCTTTTAGTGCATATAAATCCGGCCTCTACATATGACGTATGCATTATTACTTTCTGGAGGTGTTCTGGGAAGTCGAACTCGTTGGGCACAGCGTCGGGCCTCAGTCGAACGGTTTGCCCCGTTCTGTCGAAGCACCTGTCTTTAAAATGTTTGCTGCAGACCAGTGATGTCCTCGACAGCGTCCAGTCCTTTCGCCTGACATTCACCACACACTTTAAATGTTGTGGTCGGCTGTGAGGGAACCTGCATTGAACAATGTATGCCATCAATTACAGCAGGGATGACAAGGCTGATCCTAGCAAGCTCGTCGATACCGTGACCAACAAACTGAGCCGTAGATACCACACCTGACAAGCGCACTTCAACGCCTGCTGCGCGCCGAGACCATACCCGTGAACTGCAGGAAGTCTGGACTATCACAATGACTCTATCCAGATAACGTACTGCTTAAAGTTTAACGTTTAGATCTTGAGATACGAGTCACAAAGTGCCGCGCACGTGCTTCAACAGCAACGTTTTGTCGCCCCGGTTGTGGACTAATAAATCACATTTATTTGTAAAACTAAGTCACTTACTTGTGAAATGTCGTCCCCGGTGCCTTGCCAGTACGGGCAGAATGTGTAAGGCAGAATATGCAGCTGAGTCGCGGACGGCAATGTTTTGAGCTTCGCAAGATGGCGGCCGGTGACCGTACGGTTGCACTATGGTGGCTAGCCACCATCTAGCCACCATAGTTGCACCCTCAATCCGCTATCCAGCCTATAACTATAGAGATCAGTGGGTCCCGCCAAGTTGCTCGCTGTGTTTCCGCGCGGCAGCTTGCCACGGCGCGGCGCCAGCAGTAATCCCCTCGCCGCTTCGTTTAAATTCGCTTAATTTACTCGCATGACGAATGTAAAGTTTTGGTTCTAGACTCAGAAAAATGTTTTCTTTCTGATGAAAGCGATAAAAAAATCATTTCGTAGTCCCTTTAATGATGTAAATTTTTGCCAGTATAAGTCGGAAATTTGCCAAGTGAAGGTCACTTTTTTACGCCACCAATGTGAAGAGCGTGTCTAATTTACTCAAATTAATGATAATTGACAGGGATATTCAGGAGCTCTCCAATCGGAAAAAATATCCGAACATCATGCTCTACGGAGCTCCCACATGCAGGGTAGCGCGCGATGAATTTTTCAGCGCAATCTGCAAGGTATATTTAAACAGGTAGCGCAACTCCCATAGGCCCCTGTGTCTTCAGAATGACGCCATGATAGAGACGGTCAGCGCCATCCATCCGTTGCGCGGACTACTACGATTGTAAATAAATGACGTCAGAGACGACGTCACTAGTATGAATAATAAGTAGTGCATAATTAGCCATGCACGTTTATACTGGCCCACTTCGCTTGCCTTGTATTCCCTTTTCCGCACCCAGTCAACAATACCAGACGAGAACACAGAAAAATAAAGCATATCATATTTAATGAATCATATCAATTCCAAATACATACAGTTATCACAGATTTTGACAACTCCAAACAGAAAGGCGTCGTGATGACCACAAAGAAATGAAGGCTCACATAAGGCCCATTTCTCACCTAGAGCTATACGTACATCTAGTGATTAGACGTTTGCATTTATTCAATGAGTGGCCGTTATAGGTTCATTGCAACAAAACACAACATCATTGGTGCACAGTTGGTTCCTGCTAACACTCACACCATCATGGCCGCTCGTCCCATGACGAAATCTTTTTTTCGCGGGCCCAGCAACAGGAGATGCATTGTTGCATTCATCTGTTCACACCTGTTAACCTTGGTCTACAGCATGTGAAGGTCGCTTCCTGTTTAACCCAAAGAGTGTACGAACTCCGTATTACAATGCACGGAGACACGGAACGGATACAGAGACACACGGATAAACCATAAACACCCCCCAACTGTGTCACATGCGCAAAGGAGCAGGATACGGAAATGTACTGGAGTGGTAGATGATCTCGTATATGTGCACGAGCGGGGCAACAGAAAGCTTTTTCTACATTGAAATTAAGAATAACCTATTAGTACACACACAAGCCAGGCCCATGTTATAAAGTTTTTCTGTTTACAACCGTACTTCTACTGTCAACACCCAGGATCGCTCGCGCCTCATGCTGGTGGCCTTGCCGATGGGTCTGATTTGGTATTTTCGCTAGTTTTCGCTACCAGTTTCGATATACCTTGCAATCTGTGTCAGTCCGACGAAAGGAGGTTTGAAACCCAGCCCACCCCGGCATGGCAGAAAGAGATAACACAGGCATGGCTTATCGCGTCCGACTTTCGCTGGGATAAAGCTTTCCCTCTCCCAATTATAAGAACTGTTACTCTTTCTACTATCACTCTGTGCCTGTGGACTAGCTTTGGAACCTCCTTTCGTCGGACTGAGTGCGATTGCGCTCAAAAAGTCATCGCGCGTTATGGTCCGGTGCTCCGAAAAGCATGATGTTCGGCTATTTTTTCCGATGGGATAGCTCGTGAATATCACTGTCAATTATCATGAATTTGAGTGAGTTCAGCACGCCCTTCATATTGGTGGGGTAAAAAAGTGACCTTTACTTGGCAAATTTCCGTGTTAAGTTCGCAAATATTTACATAATTAAACATACGATGCATGACATTCACATCCGGAGGTGGCAAAAACCTAATGAGAACGAATGCCATTGACCGCATGATTCTAGGTGGCGTAGTTTTTTTTTTTTTTTAATTATAATTCAATGACACGTTTTCTGGGACACCCTGTATACAGGGTGTCCCAGAAAATGGAAGGCGTGAAAGGCAGGGTTCCCGGGCCTTTCCTTTTTTCTTTCTTTTTTTTTTTCTGTCTTCTCAGCTCACGCGCCGCTTATACATGCTTGAGCTATGGCGACTAGAGGGGGAGGTGAAACCGTACGTCACTGGTCACGTGAGTAGGGCAGCATACGTCACGACGTCCTCTCGTTTACCCAAAAAATGATGGGTTTCGGCACCTCTGCTGTCTGGCGCGCGCGGCGGGCTTAGCGTAAAGTCACTGGATGTAGCCAAAGTAGCGCCATCGTGTGATGTGGGGAGTCGCGGCCCTCCCGGGCAGGCGATTGGACAAGCGCCTTCACGTGGTACTCCAGCTCTCTATATCAGACCACGGCCCCTTGATCAAGCGATCGAGGGGCCGTGATCAGACTATCGGTATAATCGCCTGTCGAAAGCTCAGCCGAAAGCGCCGCTTCGAAAATAATGTCGCTACTGGCTCAGGATCTCTTTAGGGATCGCGAGATCGCATTAGTTCTTTCCGTGAACGGTGTCCATGAATGACGATGTAGGATACGTTTTTTTTTCTTTTTTTCTTTTTTAATACGTACATTACAGAAGCACATAATTTAGTCGCGATACGAGGACATATGCATTCGCACGTCAATGCATATCGAAGACCGCCAGTATTACGTTATTCCGAGCATGCGCAGTACGAAGGAAATGCATCGCCACATTGAGCCGCCTCACGGCTGTGGAGCAAATATGGCGACCGCTCTCCGCGGTGTCTCTGCGTGGCGTTACTTTGCTACAGCCAGTTACTTTAGTTTAGCGCGCATTCGTTCCCCGTGCGACGAGAGGACGTTGGTTAGCCCACCCAGGCAAACGTAGTACGAGAGACTGGTTAGTTACGAAAAATAAATGAAGGGGTGAGGGGTGTCATCGCCGTAAAAGTGAACTGAACGATACAGGTCAACGAGCAGGGACCTTCTTATGAGTGATACCAAGTGAACAATAAAGAAAGTATTTTCTGTGCCATCACACGCTCCTGTACGTCACACGCCAAATTGAATCTCACTCCCGGCGTCTGACATTCGCGCTAAATGACATTCGTTTCGTGTCACACGGTGAAAACCAAATGCCAGTACGTGCGAATGAGTTCGAGGAACTCATTCGCTTTTCCCTCTCACACCGACTGTGTACCCTTGTCGGAACAGAGGTAGTAAAAACAACAAAAACCGTTTGGTGAAATTAAATACGAATGAAAAGTTGTACTCCAATATTCTATAATGCATTTAATAACTACCCTGGTTCTGGCCCCGACGCCCGTGCGATTGACACATGACATTCGCGCCTAGGCTTCTTACTTGTCTTGGTTTGTGACACTCAGCCAACCGAGTTTCGTCCAAAACGCAACGATTTTGTGAAATAAGCTAACTTTTCGCGAGTTTCGACAAAAAATAAAATAAACAACAATATAGCGAATGTAACTGCTTATAGCTTCATATGTTGGGCCCCGGTGTCTTAATCATCGACAGTGACATCATTTGCGAATGACATTCTTTTTCTTGGTGTGGCTCAATGCAATACAAACGAATGACATTCGGTGCGAATGTCATTGAATTTGCCGTGATGATGGTGTTTGGAATTCCGTAGCCAGTGAGGTGTTTGTTGTGCACCAGTAATGGGCAAATACCAATAACTCATACCAATAACAACAACCAATCATACCAATCATAACAACAACCAATAACTCATCTTTCATCAGTAATGGGCGTTGTGCAAGTGCACCTGTGCATTCCAATAGAGAAGTGCGCCTCATCCGTCCAAATTATTCTATCAGCGAAATGCATGCTTTCGTCATGGAAGTTTAAAATCCAGTTACGTCCAACCACCTATGGTAGTCGTCAGGCTGGAAAAGCTGATGGAAGTTGCCATGGTTACTTTTTGCACTGCTGCCCATTCCATCTATGTAGAAAAATAAACGAAAATCAAAAGAAAAAAGAAAAAGCTCATTTGGTAAGTGTGGAAGCCTTGTCCGCGTAGCATTCTACTGGCACTGGACTTCGAAACTCCTGTTCGCCTTTCCAGAGAATGAAGGCACACCGTTGGGTCTCCCACGACTTTTAGCACCCAACCCACGGACGTAACCGGTCGTGAACGCTTCTGTTCAGCGGCAGTGACAGTCGCATGAAAGCCATTTTTATGATCCTAGACGTCGGCACTCTTCCACCAGGAAACATCTCAGAGTACTTGTCAACGGCCCTGCCGTAGTCCAAGCCGGCAGCCCCGAGGGCTAGAATCCTTTTAGTTCTTTCCGCGATTGAATAACTCTATACACTGTACTGGCCATGTCTTTGCCGTTCTCGTGTACAGCAGTCAAGCGATTGGGCAGTCAAATGTCGTACGGAAGGACTTTATTGTTTGCACGGCAGTATTACTGATAAGAAGGCCGCTGCTCGTTGATCTGTATCATTCAATCAATCTACTTCTGCCGCGATTGCACCCTTTTTCTTTTTTTCTAATTAACCGGTCTCTCCTACCACGTTTGTCCGGGCTGGGCTAACGAGCCTTCTCTCGTGGTACGGGGAGCGAAGGGGCGCTAAACTCGCCGCGCGCCAGGCGGCAAGAGGCGCCGAAACCCATCATTTTTGGGGTATTTTTTTCGACGCCTGGGCGGTGAGCCCCGATATGCCTTATGGCGAAATGGAGTAAAGTCGGCACCGGCTTCCCTCTTGTGGCACAAAAAAGCAACATATTAACTACGCAATTTTCGGATTTCAAAATGACGAAGGTAATGCGCTGAAAATAAATGAAAATACCGAGGACTGCAAACTTTTTGGCTACAAGTTTTGGACATCGTTACCCTGTATAAAATGTTCTGCATTCATGCATTGACTAGCCTGAAGTGCGGTTTCGCCTTTCCCGCTCTCCTTTCTCCATTGAGCTTTACGAATGCACAAGGAAACAAGAAGCGCAAATGTTTCGGTAGCAGACTATAGTTTCCTGAGCGCACGCACTGCCATCTGGGATCTGCGCTGCAAACCTTCGCTGGCGACGACCAAAGCGTTGAGGGCGAGTACGCGAGTAGTCGCAACCTGTGTGGATGGGAGGGGGGAGTCGTTCCTGCGTGGGGGTAGCTGGTGATTGTGCAAGTGTGTATCCAGAACCATCTGACATTTGACAAGTCTCATGGCGGCAACTGGAGCAACGGACGACAATCAGACCGCGCCGGAAGCCCACACCGTCACACTCGAACTGAAGAACGGTGAGCACTTTCCGACGTTGATAAATATTTCTCCATCTGACTTTGGAAGCTGTCACGCCCTCGTACGCCATTTGGTGCAAACTCGCGAGCTACTTTGCACTATACAATCGCGTTTTCAAAGGTTTAGACGCGAATCAACTTTAATAATCACTGCGTTTCGTTGATTTTGCCGCTGAGAAACCCGTTCGTTTCAATCCACGTCGTTGGTTTTCCCTTCTCGCCGACTTTGTGGGCGCATGCAACCGGCCTTGGGCACTTGTTGCAACTTAGCGATCGGCTGGGATAGCGAAATGAATGTTTCGAACGGAAATTAATGCCCAGGTGATGTATTTCACCCAGAGCCATTTTGTCGTTCCAAGTTGTGTGATTCCTTCCTGTTTCTTAAAAAAGCAGAATATTACGCAACACGTCGACATTTTGCATCTCGGTATTAGAACTGTATCTTTACATAGCGAAAGCAAGTCTGTGATTGCAGTTGCTTTCATTGCTACACGTGAATGAAAGTCTGCTTTGTCTTTGGATGACCCGCCTCTTTTGTAGCATAGAAGGTCTCCAGGTGCCTGCGTTCTGCAGGATGTCAAGGTCGAGCGCGGTTTTCGAGTAACACGTGTGTCTGTGCAGAGGCGCGCAATGGTACCATTTCAAAATGAACACAAAAATAAATAAAAACACTCTTGTGGCTCGAACATGACGTTGTACGGGGACGAAAGGGGGGGGGGGCGACAAAATGTAGCCCTTTCTTTTCGAGGTGCGAGTCTAAGTCGACATCGTCACTCACAGTTCTGCTTCACTAGAGTCTGCAGTGAATTTACATGCGGGGATACAGAAGGATTTGGAGATGACGACTTGCTTTTTATCGGTTACCAACGGCTGGGTGTTTGCGCATGCTCGTCCGCTAATAGGGCTACACTTCGCGCTCGCACTGTACACTTATCGGCAAATTATGGGGTACGTTTAATCACTCCGTTGTATTGCTTACATAAACAAGAGAGGTGTATTTTCTGGACAAAGAGTGACGCATATCTGCCCGGCTCAGTGGTGGAGGGGGGATGTGTTTATTCCAAGGGGCGAGGAGGAAGAGCAAACGTTTTCTTGGTGTCCGCATTTGAAACTGGAGAACAAAGCGTTAAAATTCGAAAATGTAATAGCACACACTCTGAGAAAAATTTGGAGGGGTCCGCGAGGTTTGGGTGTAGAGTCTACCCGGGTGACCCTTAGATTTATTCCAGTTAAAGTCATAATTGCGAATTAAATTTTGACTACTTACAATGCTTTCATTGATTTCGCCCCACACGAAACCGCAACGCCAAAACGCTGCACGACCCACCTAAACGATCGCAAAGAGGTAAATTAAAAATTATTACGATCCTTAACTCTAGTCTTTTTCGGGATTAGTAGATGCATTGCCGCAAGTATTAGTATCCCATCTGGGATTAAATGCACACACACACAAGTTTATGCGATGTATTGCTGTGTTGGGAAGTAAATTTTAGGACGACGGGACTAAAACCGGGAGTTTCTTGCAATCTGGGAAACCAGAACCTGTAATTGCTCCCCAGTTCACTCCGATTTTTTCCAGCGTGCGCACAGGGCATAGCAGCGACTGTCCACGGGCAATATCAAGCACGCGATTGCGTGATCGTAAAAGTACTGCCACTCACAACAATGACACTCACGACATTCTGATAAATGACTGTTGTGGACGCTTACTGGATAACACGTGGTCTGCATGCCCAGAGAAGAGGACGGAGATAGATAAAAGTTATCTATATTTCGACACCACTGTTCGGTGCACCGAGTCGCTAAACTAGAGCAGACTGTCCATCCCCGAAGATTTCTCTTCATCACAAACACAGTCACGGTTTGCGCAGTCTGATTTCGAAGAAGGTCGCGCTCACAGGGAATCTCCGTCCCACGCATTCCCCATCTGGACTCGTCTCAAGGCGACAGCTCCGTTTCTCGAACGTTTGTAACGACGTTCGCTTTGTTTTGTTGCAACCACAATTTGAGTTTTGTTAGGGTAAACTTGGTGCAGGTCGCATGTACAGTCAGTGACGACCAGTCATACAAGGCAACGTTCGTTTAACTGTGTCGAGCGTTTGCTTGTTTGATTTGGTCGGGTCTCAACATTAGCGCTCACACCGAGTTAGTTTCCGATTCATTTGAATCATTTCATTCATTTTGATCCCCTACATGTTAGAAAGAACTATCGTTATCTTGCTTCAATCGACCGCCATCATCACTACCACTTGTGCGTAGCTGTAGTACATGGGAACGTCCCAGACATTGCGCTCGACCATCCCCTATTTATTTCAAATAAATTGTGGGTGAGTGTTCCGGTGCAGCCAATGCTCTCCCGGCTTATTTTTCCCGCAAAATATTTTTTTCGCGTCGTGGCCGACTCTTGAAGATTGCGATTTGACATGTAACCTGCCTGGCGAAATTTTTTAAAAAACAAAATGGCTTTTGCGCAGATTCCAACCAGATCTCTTCTAAATGAAGGCAAAGCATAATACTTTCGTGCAAAGGCCCGAGAAATTTCAGGAACTTTTGAAATTTTTTACGAACCTCTGCAATTTTCTCATAGCTATTTAAACAGTATAGCGCTGTTGTGTAGGAGCCATAGAACGCCTTTAAAATATTTTGAGGCGCGCTAACGTGGAAGAGTATGCAGAAAAAAAACATGATTTTCGGAAATATTGCTTTCTACCACATATTCAGCTGTCAATTGCACACCGAGGTGGTCCTGATAAGACTATGAGACAAATTCCGTTTGATAGTATGCCCCTTGAGCATTTATTTTATAAAGTTTCATCGCAACACTTTTTGTTTTAGCAGCGAAAAAAAAAAAGAACTTGACCACCCCCGCGCTCATCCGGCAACCGGCATTGACCCGCAAGGCTGCTTCAACCCAAGAGGCCAAGACGCATAGCCGCTGCTGCCGCCAAACACATGGGAGCTGCCCAGGGTGTCGAACCGAAACGTTTTTCGTTCCGGTTTTCGTTCTGGTTACATCATAAACGATCCGGTACCGGTTCTGCTCCGGAGCAAAAAAATAACGGTTCATACCGGTTTTTAACCGGTTCCGCTTCTGCTGGGAATATTTATCCCCACAAAAAAAAATCAATGTTACAAAATGTAAACCCGTTTATTCCGCATACATGGTACTTAATATTAATAGACAGCTGTGAAATTGGTAGCTCCTGGTTCCTGTAGGTTACTGTCTGTTCAAATAGGCTTTCTCCTTTCTTGAAGCACATGCTGCAAACGGACTTGTTTGTCGTGATGTCATACATAAAGTACTTTCTTGCTGGGTTGGAGCGATCGCGTCCCATCCGAATGTCTGTTGCTACTGTCTAGCCAGCAAGCACCACCGCACGAGTACGACGCAAATCGAGGAACACCTTCACTCACAAACGCGCTCGACGGCTCCGTTTTATTTTCTTCGTGTCCTATCCACAAAAGAGTTGCCACTTCGCACGGGCTTGCCCTCATGTATACGTAAATGTATTCAACTTAGCTGCTCTCAAACAAGGGACGCGTTGCGCGACATTACCGATAAAGAAGCCGTTATGCAGCCCCCTTGGGTCGCTGTTTAGTTGAGGAGAGTTTGCGGGGATCAAATTAGAACGAACAGTACGGCACATTGCTAGAGTGCCACATGTACCTCTAAGTCTGTGTGCGTGCGCGAACGATAAACCATTACAAAGAGAGCCTAAGGGTCATAGTATACCGACATACATTCCACCGTAACCGTAACCCTCGTATGGTACCCATGACATCACTTCAGAGCACACGACGTCTGTTTCATTGGCCTATCCGTAGTACAAACCGGCGAAGTGTTTTTTGGACCGAAAACCGTTAAATATATTTTTTGGTTTCCCTCCTGAGCGAAAAAAACGTATACGGTTTCGATTCCTTTCCGGTTCGCACCAAAATAGCGTGTGTTTTTTTTTTTCGGTTTTTGGTTCCGGTTTTCGGTTCGCTCCGACACCCTGGAGCTGCCCAAACTGATTTGCGTCCTTCAGCAAAAAAAAAAAAAAAGGAACCCACAACCTATAGAAATTAATGTTCCAAGCTTAGGTTCTCATGAGAACGGCCTACTGCGGCGACACAGTTCAGTAGGAGCGCCAGGGGCGGATTAAAGGGGGGCGGATTAAATTGTACGTAACGACTCCGTCTTCGTCCTTTATTCCTCTCCACATTTTTTTTCTTTATCACATCACCATCACCTTGATATACCTCGTTAGCACATCGAAGCTCATGGCGAGCGCGAATAAGATTGACAGTATCCGCACTGTACCCGTGCGCGTAAGATGCGGGAACGTCGGCGCACGATGAAATCACGGACCAGCGCGAAGTATTATCACGTGATCATCCATCTCAACGCAGTTCTTCCTTGTTTTCTGTGCGTAAACACAGACTGACTGAGCTTGCGCATTTTCGGTTGGTGCGCGTTATCAGTCGGAAATTACGGTTTGCAACTCTAATCTTGTTGCTTTATTTTCTACCCAAGCAGTACAATGTACTGATGTACTGAAAGTCATGTGCAATGGGTGTGGCTGGGTACGTGGACGGCCTTGAACAGATCCGTGAAACTAAAGAACATTGATAAGACACATACCGTCCACCCCCATTGCACTCGACTTTCAGTAGATTGTGTTGCTTGGGCAAGTATCTGTTCTGTATGTCAAATGCGTTCTTCCTTCAGTACTTAGTATCATATTTTAAATACACTGTTATAGTATCTTGTACAGTGCTGAACAAAAGTTTGCGGAACGCGCATCGGCGCATTCCTTCCTCAGAGTGACACGCTAGCAGCGAATGGGACCGTACGGACTAGGAAACAGGTGATTGAGTTACCCAAGCTAAAGTCACGAAATTGGAACCCAATCACATGTCTGCAAGTCCGCACATACGCGTCGTATCATAGCGGCTCTCCAACCAACTATGCTCGGTGCGCGTCAAAACAAATCCACGTGGGTAGGACAAATGACCAAAAACCGGTCCGGAGTGGGGCCGATAAGGTCGCGCCATTTGTGCGGTCTCCCCACTGGTGCCCATTTCTGTCGTCCCCATAGTGCGCCATCTAGTGAAGACGGAGATAATCCTCTGCGGCGCCTCAAGGTCGTACGCATGCGCATACGCCGTTGTGAAAAAGGTCCAGTAGCTGATAGCGTGCCACTCAGGGGCGGGTTTAATGGAGGGGAGGGGCGACCGCCCCCCTTATACGGCTGTGTTCATTTTGTAAATACCCTACCTCCTGGATGATGCTGCGCCGCAAAGCACGAAATTTCCTTAAGACCGCCCCCCCCCCCCATGACAGACCCTTAAATCCGCCCCTGGTGTCACTCTGAGGAAAGAATGCGCGGGTGCATGTTCCGTAAACTTTTGTCCAGCACTGTACGTGCCTAAGCTACTTACTTTAGAGCGCCTCCAGTGAAAAGCACCGAGACAGCAGAGCCGGAATTCCAACCCGGTTACCTTCCACTCTCGGGGCGCAGGACAGTTATACTAATCGCACGGAGCACTGTGTGTCAGCGTGATCTTTGCAAACGGCAAGAACAAATAAAAGAAATGTAGATATAAAAAAAAGACAAGACCCAGGCCTTCAGAACACGAGAAGATACAGAACCAAGTTAATAGAGTGTGTGTATGTGTATAACAGCGTATGCGTATATAACAGCTTTAACATTTTCTTTCGCGGTCTAGTAGGCCTTACCAGTACTGTTTACGCTTTACAGTTCTCCAACAGCAAAACCTCCCACTCACACATTTTCTTTTCTAAAAATATAGCGCATTCCAGACGGAAAAGAAAGGGCTTGATAGTTTTGTTACTTGCCGGGAAAGTACTGAACAAATTACTTAAATACAGTATAAAGTACGTGATTTGAAATGTGCTCTAAGCAGCTAGGGCACAAGCAAGGAGAAATAGTACCTAAAGTGCTCCCGTGACTGACCATGACGCCAGTGGGTTCGGTTGCAATCAGTTTCAGTGAGCAGGAATATTGTGGTTTATCTAGTCACCCGAAAAAGCCTCCCATTGCATGACGTCAGTTTTGAAATATTTACGCAAAAGGCAGAAAGAGCTAATAAGTAACTGTCGCTATTTCTGCGCAGAGAAATCCATTTCGTAGGTCGTGAGATAGTTACGGATAGTCCCATAATGGATAGTTATTGGATAGTCAAGAAAATAGTTTATATCGCACCGACTCTAGAGTCTTCCTTCCTTTCGGAATTTTCCCTGCTTCAATGGAGGCCAGTCATCGGATGACTCAGAATGAAGAGTCCTCCTGACCCCAATGCATTGTTACCCCAAGTTCACTGCAAAAAGCGATCACGCCCACGATGAGCGATTCCGGAAATTGGAACCACGCAGTGAAGTAGCGTATTCCACTGCGCTTTACGCAGAGTCACGTTCTGCGCATGCGGAGTAGTGCTTACCGCTATTCTCTTGCGTACGCGGATCGATTGGCGTACTGACCACTAGAGCTCTCCGATGTTTCACACTGACGTAAACAGGTACAAACCCATTCAGCGGTCATGTTTTCTTCATAAAATTTTACGCTTTTGTCGTGCTCCAGTATATACGACGAAGCATTCGACGCCAGTAAAACTTTTTTTTCTTTTAATTTCACAATTGCAGGGTAGTATAGTGGACGCTCGCTACGAGAGCCCAACTTTCATTTTAGCTTCTTCCATAGTGAACACGATCTGATGAGAACGGGTTTTTATTTTATATGTTTTCGAAACGCGGCCATACACTTCAGCTAACTTTTTCTAGTAATCAACTCCAATTTCTTTTTTCTTCTTTGCAGGAAGTAACGTTACCATTCGCTTGCAAATTTATGTGACCCCTTAGTGGGTGCCTAGAGTCAGTAAATAAGCTGAGGGGGATGGGGGAACGGCTTTGTTTTTCGTTTTTTTTCCTTGGAGCCGGAAAACTGCACATTTCCAGAAAATAACAAATGGTATAAAGGTCTGGCAAAATATGTATAAAAGAGTTCAAGATTGCCAGTTGAGTGGTTTGTTTGCTTGTATATAAGGAAAAAAAAGCAGAAATTGAGTGGTTCTAGTGAGCTATTGCACTGCTTCTTTTGACATGAATTGGTTTGATATACCCTACATTTTGCATTTTTGAGTTAGACCAAATAAGGATAATTCCACAAATCTTAATCACTGAACAATAAAAAGTTAGTTTCTTTCCTTTTTTTTCTAATTCCTCCCGAAAAAAAAAATCTTTGAAGGCCGTTCTCCTATTTGAGCTCGTCAAAATTACCCAGAATCAGGCATCCGCACGTAACAACTTGCGTCGCTAGCTCTAGTCCAGCCTTGCGCTAACGGTTACACAGACGTGTGCTAAACAAGTAAAATCTATATTTATCATTTCTATTACGCAGTGGATTCGTTCTCTAATATTCGCTAAAAAGAAGTCCAAGTCGTCTAACAATGAAAATACTGTTATTTTCCAATTTGAAAAGAAAAACAACATAAAAGAAAACTTCTTTACTCTTTTTTTTTTCGCACTTCAAAATTTCCGGAAATTTTGCATTGATAACTACAAGTTGTCCAACACTTCACGGAATCTCTCCCGGTGAACAATTGCTATTTCAGTTAGAAAGATTGCGAACAGTACATCCGATCGGGTCAGCCGCTTCTCATCCTTGAGCGCGTGTGCGTCGATAGAGGACGACTCCACGTGCACGGTCGCACGGTCGATGGAGACTCTTCGTTTTGTACGCCACGCGCCGTAATATTGCTCTGCCTCTCTGCATGCGTAGGAGACGCGTCGGACTTTCTTGCTCAGCGCCAGCGTTTATCGCCGCAGAGTTGATCGGCACGGATGCATGGCGGGTTTCCAACAAGTTGGCTTGGTTGGAAGCGGTGTCTTTATTTGCGTAAACTAAATTCCTGGTTTAAACTAAAAATAAAAAAAAACACGAAAGAGCGCCCTGTAAATAATAATAATAATAATGATAATAATTGATAATCATTAGAAGAACACTGCGACTGCCGACCTATGGCATTTGTTTCGACCCACCTTCACCAGATTACATTTTGCACAGTTCCGCGTAAAATATATGTTCGTTAGCGTGCCCAGTCCTGCTAAGCAGAAGCACAATATCTATGCAAGAAGTGCTTCTTCGAACCTCTACGTTGTTGTGAACAGTATGATTGTTCTTTACACCATTTAGTTGGCATAGAGCGGCTCCCCCGCCTCGATTCACCTTTCGCGAAGCGATTTCACGCGCTCCCTTGGAAGGCGGTGAGGTCTAATCCCACTAGGAGCTCTACTGCCTGACGTTCTCCCTGCGTTCTATACGGTAGACTTTCCGGACGAATGTCGGCACAGTTCCCTCTGAAGTCGGCCCATGGCGCATACCAATCATTTCGGTCTCCGAGCACTTCCTTGCAGGTCTCCCTCCACCTGTTGACGTGTATGTGCACGCCTGCACGGCTCGTAGTCGCAGCTGCTTCGTGGTGATAGCGCGGAATACTTATTTTAAAAATTCACCCTCTCCCAGTACCCCCGCCTAACTTCTCGCGCCCAAGTAGAGCGACCTAGAGAAATTACAACAGGATGGCGTGGTTCTCTTTTTTCTTTTTTTCTACGTTTCATTCGCACAGGCCACAGAAAGCCGATTAAACAGAGCGTGTCTTTAGATCCCACAAAAGCCACGAAAGTCGTGTGTGGGATGTGCCTTCGAGGTTGATGTCGTTTGCCGAACGACGTATTTTTGTTGTGGAAGTCTTCGTGATTTTTTTTTTTTTTTTTTTACCACGAGCTACCTGACTTTGATTTGAATAGTGCGGTAAAGCCACACGCTCTCAAATTACAAAAGCATCGTGATTTTTTGAGGTACCAGTTAACGTAGCTTCCAGAAACTTACTATATTAGAGCTATTCACACCACATGGCTCCTCCGAATTCGTCGTGCGCCTTGCTAGCAGAATACGTATTTTGACTGGGTTGGGGTCTTGAGCATCTCCTTGAAATCCCTTAATGAACGAACGAGGGGGGTCAAAACCGCAGCACTACCGTTGTCAGCTCCATGTTGTCGGATACAGTTACCTGACTCAGAAAGTAATTTGGTTGCAGCAGAGTTACCGAAACCAAAATGTAACTCAGTTACAATTACAGCATCAAATGTAATTGAGTTACTCTTGAGTTACTTCAGGCGATGTTGGCTATTTATAGGTAGTACATCGTCTCCCGCAAGATGTTGAAAAATAGTATTGTTCATGCCAGAAGTTCGTAATTGACACAAACAAGTAAAATACAAATATTTATGTGAAAAGCGAAATTTACATGCAGAAAAGGGTACATCTGAACACAAGCAAGAAAACACATGTAAGATCGATATTAGTTTAGTCGCTGTGGCACTAGATGTCGTACCTATCATTAATACATAACCACCGTAAAACAAATTTATGAAAAGACAGTTTCAAATTCTACATAATCGATTGGGCGTGATGGAGTGCTCACACGAACAGTTAACACTTTCGTTGAGTAATATCATGCTTTAAATGAATACCAAAACATGTGCAGGACCATGCATTAGATTAAAATTAGAAACTTGGTCGCAGTAGAAAGGCCCCAACCTTTGCAAAGAGACAATACCACAGACAGAAATTTACAACGGTATCGTTAAAACGCAACAGAACGTAATTGTAGTACAAGTTATGCAGGCAAAATGTAATTACAATAACTACAGTTGCTAATTTGTGAAAGAAGTTATGTACAGTAATTAATTACTCTAAAAGTAATTAATTATAGTTCCTTGGTTACTTTTAATTAGTTACTTCACAGCTCTGCTCGCGGCTGTGCCTTGGTCAACTTCTGCGCCTGTGCGCCTAACCCCTGACGCAGTGTGCAGAATCTAAAGGTGCGTCCTCACTATGCCGATCGGCTTTCGATCGGCCGATCGACGGTTGGGGGCACTCCGAACCGTATTCTGCAGCGCCATCTGTGGTCGCGTAGCCTGATGTTTTTGCGTTCACAGGCATGTATCACCTATACTGTGACTCTGAAAAATCGCGGCGCAAGGATTTCCACAAAAGAGGTGACGTTCCCGGTACGGCGCTAAGGCAGGGAACACGCCGGACACGACAGTCTAGTAAGGGCTCTCTGCACTAGAGGAGGACAGTTGGCGCTGCGGTCGCCGGACGAAACTTTACCGCAACAGGCCCATGGCTCACTATGCCGATCCATACTGAACGTAAACGCTAAACGAAAGATCACACGATATGCTAGTGATACTTCGTGATCGCTGCCTTATCAGTGCCCCTCACTATGCCTTTCGGCATAGTGAGGACGCACCTTAAGACATCACAGACTTGTTCGTTTCTCACAGGATCGCGAGTATGAAACACGTGCATCTAAGCATATTTTATGCAGGCATCTGCCTACAAAAGATAAATTGGCGCATACAGTTCGAATACGTGATTTTTCAGACGTTTTTCTGTTTTCTTTTAAATGTTTCCAGGGAGAAGTTTCTGTTTTCGTGTCCCCCTTTCGAAGACTAGATTTCGTGTTATTCGTGGGGTGTTGCAAAGAGGGGGGGGGGGGAGGTGTCGTTATTACAGCTACGTTGGAACAGCTTTACGTATCGTTGCATAAATGTATCTAAAGCAGAAGTAACAAATGCCACCCCGTAGGGAGTACACAGGAAAGAAGGGGATGGGGGGGGGGGGAAGTCGCAATACATTTGAGTGGTGTTGGGATGTAGGAGGGTGGGGGGGTTCTGGATATATAGCTGCGGAAGGACAGTGATTTTTCGCTACTTCGTCCTGAGGTACGATTCTGCCTTCCGAAAACAAAACCGAAACTGACAGTGCACAATCCAAAAAATACTGCAAGAAAAAGTGCCGTCCGGAAATTGTGTAAATTTTCACCAATTTTAGTTTATTTACTTATTTATGGAATACCTGCTTTGTCAGATGACATTACAGGAGGGGAGGGGGGAATTCAAATAGTGTGAACAAAAATGTACACAAGAAACACGTTCAAGAGCTTATATTTGGTCTGAAAAAAAAATAAGAAAGTCAGTGCGACATATGACGAACCATAAAGACAAACCATAAAATTAATGCATACAGTACGTTCGCAGATTTAGCTGATGGTGACATGGCTTAACATTCAAATTCATATTCCTAAAGAAATACCCATTGTTTTGCCAATTGAAAACTTTAGAAGAAAATCAGTACTTATATAAATCAGCTCTAGCCTCGTATTTCTTTTATTGACCGTGGATGATCACAGTGAGAAAAATAAGTAGGAGGAAAAAGGTCTTAAAGTTGTTCTACGAGTAGTAGCCAAGGGATTAAGTTCCAGTGTCATCGCCGTAATACTGAGAGAGAGAGAGAGAGATACATGATGACGATGGTATGGGGATGACTTCCGCTGACACTGGATTGCTCCATATAGTCATTTAAAACAAATCGTGCCGCTCTATTCTACTGCTCTCAAGACTGTCAATTAAGTTTTAGTGTGGGAATCCCAGGCAACATAGGCGTATTCTAGTAATGATCTAACGAATGAGATATAAACTGTTTCCTTGACATCCCAGGTTGCTTTTTTAAAATGTTTGCCTTATTAAATTTAATATACGGTTAGCCTTTTGTATGATGAACTCAACGTGCCTATTCAATATAAGATCACTTGTTAAAATAACACCCAAAAATTTCAATTCATTTACCGTTTTACTGACTGGGGATGGCCAGTCATTTTGTTTATGTGAAACGGATATGTTACATTTATTGTTGAGTTTTAAATATCACCGACGGAACCAAGTTTTCATTTTGTCTAAATCAGCTTGCAGCTTATGCGTATCTAATTCATTATTAATCACGGGGTATAATGAATAGCGAAAGGCGTAGCATAAGAGGAGACGTCGTGCAAGATATCATTAACAAATATTAGGTGAAAAAATGGCGTTTATGGAAGAAATCGAAGAACAGCTCTTGATTAGTGTTCTTTGTTGGTGGTGGTGGAGAGGCTGAGGATAATCACTGCTCGAAGGCCACCCACTTCGCCTGCTTACGCCGCACAGTGATGGGGGACGAAAACGGGACGAAAAGTATCTACTAAAAGCACTCGAATTATTGATGTTATATCAAGAAAATTTATTACGCCAGGGCCCGCGTCTACTTTTCGCCTGTGGGGTGACAAGTGGCAAATTCTCCCCCCCCCCCCCCACTCCTCCCCAGTGTTCTTGATTTTCTTTGTCGCCCTAGAGCGGCTACTTCTAGCTACTTCCTGCCCGAAAGCAGAGCTCTGCCTGAAAGGTCTTTTTGGGATTACCGCGACCGTTTCCGCAAATATTCGTCATAAAGCGGATTGTCATATTAGCCAACAGCATACTCGTGTGAAATGGATCAAAGTTACAAAGAAAACCCTGTGCGTAACACAGTGCTGTGTCATGCTTCACTACAAAACAGGAGGCATCGTTGAAGGACATCTTACGCGGAGGACATCTGATAACAATGTATCCTTTGTAAAATTTTCAGCCTGTAGTTCTTCCAATCATATTATTGCATGGTCAAGGGCAAACACATTCTGCATGTCGTTCTGTTGCTCACGTGTGACTGCTGTCCACAAAGAGCACAATGAGTCATCCTGAAACCGGGCATGTATGTTCGACATGTGTAATCTGGAACTACAATGCGCTTTCAGGTCAAGGGCCATTTGGTCAACCGCTGGCAGTCACAAAATCGAGATCGAGGGTAAAACATGCGTGTTCGCCACCTATTTGTGCGACAAACCTCCGTCAGTGTCGAATAAACGAATTGTCATATTATGCACCAAAGCACGGAGCAAAACGAACATAAAGCGAACAATGTCCGACAAACGAGTGCCACATAAACGAGGTTCGACGCTTACACCACCACCTTTGTGTGTGTTTCTTGCTGTCATCCTAAAAATTAGCCTTTGATGGATACTTTCGTAAATTTCCTACGCGGGAGCATCGTTTCAAAGTTTACTTTACAGTTAATAGATGACTTCAGCTAATCTCAGAAAACACAGCGCCGTTTTGAACTGTGGGAAGAGGCCCGTTGTCCATGAAGTGTCAAGGTGCAACGCACGCACAAAGAGCACTGGAATTTCTTGAAATGGGTCTAATTTATAGTGCTTAATGTCTTCAGAATACTACCGGATTTACAGGATTGCAATCTACGCTGTATCCTCCCAAAACATTGTTTCTCTGCGCGACCAGGAAGTATCTTGATTTTTTCTTTTTTTAGAAATACGACGTCGTGGGTCGCCCGTCTACCACGTAGGGTTGCCACCTTTCGTAGTGAAAAATACCGGCTGGGGGAGAGGAGGTGGAATAGAGAGAAAGGAGGAAAGGCTCGTGGAAAAGGGAAAGTGGGTGAAAGGTGGACGAGACACACACACACATACAGAGAGAGAGAGAGAGTGCTCGCTCAAGATAATACGAGGAAACATATGTTCCTGTGGTTGGCTGTGTCATTGATGCTGGAAATAACAATGATAATAATAATAACAATGGATAATAATAAGAACGAATAACGACTGGTGACTGCGGAACTGGGTCTGTGTTCCAGATTTATTCGAGCTGTAGTGGAATGTTGAAGGAAAAATCCCGTAAAAGCCCTTATGAAAGGTCTTGAGCCACAAATACCGGCAACCGGCCGGTATCACCTTCCTACCGGCAACCGGCAGAGCGCCCAAATAACCGGCCGTGCCGGTATAATACCGGCCTGGTGGCAACCCTACTACCACGGCGTCTGACAGCATTGCTCCTCGAAGGTCGTTTCCCTCTCTTCACCACAGCTGTCTAGCAGACATCCAACGTTGGGTAAAGAGCGGAGACGCTCGCGCTGTTTCTAGAGGCAGACGCCAGTACTCCCGGCGGGGTCACCTACACTTGGAGATTAAGAAACTATCAACTTTGTTAACTAGAAACTATCAATCAAACTATATAAAGTTGCTTTTGAAAATTTGCGGAAGGCGCGTTCTCAGTTATATTTGGCGTGCTGAGTTCGTGGAGCGTCAAGTTCGTACTGGGGCAGAGTGTATTATGAGTACTTATGGAAATTGATGTTCTGAGGATGGAACATACAAGAAAGGACAACACCACCTACAAGCCTCAAGTTCCAAAGAACTATATATACTTTCTATATACATATATGTAATATACTCCTCCTAAGGCCGAAACAGCTGTCCATTACTGGCGTGGCGACGTTTGAGCACTTACAAACATATAATATACAGGTGTCCTGTATAGGGTGTCCCAGAAAACGTGTCATTGAATTATAATAAAAAAACTACACCACCTAGAGTCATGCGGTAAACGGCATTTGTTCTTACTGGGTTTTTGCCACCTCCTGATGTGAATGTCGTGTAACGTAAGTTTAATTATGTAAATTTTTGCGAGCTTAAGTCGAAAATTTGCCAAGTAAAGGTAAGTTTTTTACCCCACCAATACTCAAAATAATGATAATTGACAGGGATATTTAGGAGCTATCAGCTATCCCACCGGAAAAAAATAGCCGAACATCATGCTCTACGGAGCCCCCACAGGATACCGCACGATGAATTTTTCAGCGCAATCTTTGTCAGTTTGACGCAGAGCCGTAGCGACGGGGGGGGGGGGGGGGGGGCGAGAGGGGCAGGCGCCCCCGCCAGAGAGCCTGCAGGTTGGTTGGACAGGATAAAGCGGGGACGAAAATTTGAATCTCCGATCTATGCAGTCCAAATGAGCGTTTTCATATCTTTGTTTACATGGCTTCTGACGGCAGTGGGAGAGGGGGGGGGGGGCGCTTCTGATTTACCTTACCCTGGCGCAAACTTGCCTCGCTACGGCTCTGGCTCCGACGAAAGGAGGTTGGAAGCCCAGCCCGCACCGGCATCGCAGAAAGAGATAACACAGGCATAGCTTATCGCGTCCGACTTTCGCTGGGATTTATTTTCCCGCTCCCAATTTTAGGAACTGTTACTTTTTCTACTATCACTCCGTGGGCTGGCTTTTGAACCTCCTTTCGTCGGACTGAGAGCGATTGCTTCCAAAAAGTCATCGCACGTTATACTCAAGTGCCCCAAGAAGCATGATGTTCGGCTATTTTTCCCGATAGGATAGATCCTGAATATCACTGTCAATTATCATGAATTTGAGTAAATTCGGCACAACAACAATAACGATAACGGTAACGATGATGATAAATGATGACGATGAAATGGGGTGTTCGGCACCGTGTCTTCCCATTTCGCCTATTCCCATTTTGCCTAGTGCTTCTTAGCGGATTATCTCGCCATCCCTTAGCAGATTCACTGACCTCGAACTGCAGGGGGTCCCATTTGGCCTAATGTATGCTGCAGACAGTCCCACTTCGCCTACTAATCCGTGTTACGTAAGAAAGAAGGCGGTCCTCTGGCATGCTGCCAAAAGTCAATTTCGGATCTTCATATAACTTTACATGCAACCTTGTTGGTTTCACTGAAGCATGAGGTCTGTATTTATAATTCATATTACACTAGGGTTTCTTCCCTCATCTGTTGGTTCACAAATATAGACTGTCCAAGAGTGAAAACATAGTTTTTATTTACATTTTTTAAAATTAAAAGGGCAGCTTTGTTTTCTGCGCTTCAAAATTCTTCCAAATTTGCAGCTCTACTCAATATGCATTAGATGTCCCACGGCATCGAAGTACGACATCATGTCCCGTTCGCCATTCTGAATTATTGACTGCTCAATGACATTCTTAAGTAGCATCACAACTTTTTATTAATTCCAAAGCCCTACGCCGGCTTTTTCAACTGACCCTAAGTGATTTGGGAGAAATTCACAGCACACCCTGGAGGAGACTAGAATTTGTACGACACCGACCAGAAAAGGAATTCCTGTCGGAAATAACTTCCGTGGAAATAACTTCGGAAATAAATTTCCGTGTATAACTCCCACCGTTAGATAATGGGCAGGCCCTCTTCAGAGCACCTTTTTACCGAAAAACGCGCGCGTTATACACCGGAAAATACGGTAGTTAGGTTGAACGTGGGTTAAGGCGTCTCGCTCGGTGGTGTCGTGCTAGCTGGGAGGCGGTGGGTTCGAATCCTACCACCGGTTGTGCTGTCTGAGGTTTTCCCTGGGTTTTCCCGAAGATTTTCGAGACGAATACCGGCACAGTTCCCCCTGAAGTCTGCCCAAGACGCATATTAACCCCCTATCCCCCCACTCCTTCCTGCTGTCCTCTCTCCATCTGTTCTCATCTGTACGTCGCTCATAGCCACCTCTCATATCCACATAGCCACATCTCGCTCATAGCCACCTCGCCGTCGCTCATAGCTTTTCGGCGCTAACACGAAAAAAAAAAAAAAAAGAGTTAAATTAAACACGACTATAGTGACACCAGTTTCCATATTTAACATCGCTCAGGTGACACTGAACATGGCTCGAAGCCTTGTTTCATTCGTCATGCTGTCCATCAGGAGTCACTATGTAAAATGTTTGTAAAATGTTTTTGTTGTATTTGTACATTATATTTACACCTTATATTTGCAAATGTAAAGGGTCTTTGTTTCGGACGACGTAAGGTAGTTGTCCGACGAGCAAATTCATTTCTTGCACACGTCATCATCGGGTCGGAGCGTGTAAGTAACGCCCACTTGCCGACAGTCCGGTTTTGCCTAATGAGATTGCACGGCAGTCCCATTTCGCCTAACGGCTGTTACCCCTCCCGCCTCTTTAATCTGATAATCCGGGTTAGGCAAAATGGGAATAGGCGAAATGGGATGTAACCGTTCGGCACGCTCTTCATGTTGGTGGGGTAAACAACTGACATTTACTTGGCAAATTTCCGAGTTCACTTCGCAAAAGTTTGCATAATTAAACTTAGGTTGCATGACATGCACATCAGGAGGTGTCAAAAACCTAGTAAGAACAAATGCTGTTGACCGCATTATTCTAGGTAGCGTGTTTTTTTTTAATCATAATTCAATGACACGTTTTGTACTTGCACTTCTCAAAAGGATTTCATTGTAATTATATTGTGCTCACATTCAGTCATTGCTCTTTCTGTGATGTTTGGCCTACGGTAATGGAAGATGATGCCAGGTTTTCGTCGATGATCTAGATCGACCTCGTAATCTTGCGAGTCATCCCTGGAACCAGTATTGGATAACCCCCAAAAGCTGTATCATTCGTCTCCCCGCATTCGAGTGCCACGAAAACAACGCGGCCCTCGTTAGAAAGGCTGGTTCCAGAAAATCCAGCCACGCAGTCCTTACTATGAAGAACGGGCGCTTTCCGAGAACCACAGATGTGATTACCAGGAAGCACTACCTCCTCTCTTTCTCTCTCATGCTTTCGATCTTACTGAAACCGTGCCCGAAGCTCTGCTCCTATAGGTACACTGTTGCTAGCTTTGAGCACAGAAACAAATCCTGAAGAATACATTAGTTTTTCTTTCTGTCCGACTCATTTGTTCATTTCTTCGTGACTCTGGCAGCGTTTGTTGTGGTTTTCTTTTTCTTTCCTGCTTAACTTTGTTCTGGAAAATCATGTTTTCTGTCATCTAAAGAGAATAAAAAAATGTCACTACATAGACGACCTCTCATGAACTGAGTCGTGACAAGACTTTTAAAACTTGTATGTATTTGGTGAGGAACGGTACACAGCCTACTGACCACAGGGTTTTAAATATCGTCACTGTTCCGCCCACGTGTTCCTATCCGCAAGTCATCCCTCATTTGTCATCATACTGACTAACAAAGGGCACCAGCTGGTGCAACTATCAGCTGCAGGTTTTGTTTAGGAACTCTCTGACTGTAAGCAATATGATTGTGACACATCGTCGTCTGCTTCAGAAATCTCCACGTTCCGAAAACAGAGGTTGCGCCATCTTGCGGAACGCGCAGCAAGCGGCGCTCCGCTTGTCGGCGCGACCAGCGGAGTGAGTCCGCAAACGGTGCGGACGACCGAGCAGATGCAGTCAGAGTTTTGCACCGGTTGAGAGAAGAGTAGTGGTTCTGTGCTGAGCGCTTTCTTTATGTAGTGCTGCTTGTGCTCGAGCAACCAAGGTCATTGCCTGCTGGTCATTTAACTCTTGCGTGGCCTCCAAGAGCAACAGATTGCGGCCTCTATTTTCGGTGATGGTGTCGTTGTCAGTGTCGTTTGCTCCAAAGTGTTTTTGTTGTGATCGCTAAACCGAAGGATTGGGATGCGATTCCAAGGCAGCTGGGACTGGATAGACGAACAGGCGCCAGGTGAGATTTTCCTTTTTCCCGCACGCTCTTCCTCTAAGTAACCGTACTGCGAGTGTGCAAAAGGTGATCGCCTCGGTGCCATCGGGGATTTGTTGTGGTGGTCTGCTGTTCATCTTCAACTTTTTGTCTCTGTCGTTTCGAGTGTGCATCTCCGCTCAGGTGTGCGTGAGTATTATCCGTGGGACTGCATTGCATAGCTGTAAATGAGAGCAACGTCCTAGATGGAGACACTAGCCGTGACTCACTCTCAACTCACGGTGCAAGGGGTAAGCAGTGGCATTGTGAAGGGCAGATGTCATTGCGGTATGTACTCCCCAGGAATGACTAACTTTGTACAGCAGTTCCAGCTTGGAGGGCAAAGGCCGATGTTTAGCTTTGTAAACACCGTGGCGGGGTGGCATGACAACAGTAGGGGCGCATGAATATCGCTATTCCCGATGCTGTTCCTTATTTGTTTGTCTTAATGCTGGTCAGTGTTGTGGCAGAATGTGAGCGAAGACTAATCTTTCTGCCACTGTTTGATCTTGTTTATTGATTTCATTGTGATCCTCGTGTTTCTTGATTCTTTTTCACTCATTAATGCTTTTATTAGCACTGTTTTGTGGGTTCGTTGTGTGCTTTGCATCTGGTAGAGAATCACTTCGTTCTCACTTTATATGCTTTGCACTAACCCCGCAAAGACGCAGGGAAGTAGGTTCGCGGTGCATGTGGTTTTTATTCGAAAGGCGACATCGAGGGGGCTTCCTGAACTGTTCCGTTGGAGTTTGTGGGTTTGGAGTCTGGGGTTGCTTCCTCGATGCTCTTTTGTGCGGTGACATTCTGCCAGAGTCGGACACACTCCTGCGACGGTTTTATTGTGGCGCACATGCGTTTCCGCCGTTTAAATGTCACAAAAGGCCTCCGCAGCCTCTTGTCACCGAATACATCGAGGCTTTGGCGGTGTACTTAGCTTTTGTATGTGGCGTCGTTGCAGATTATGATATTGCGGAAAGTAACTAAAGACAATGTTTGTTAAGGCAAGATGAAATTGGAAGAAAAGAAAAAATGAAGGACCTGTAGCAGATTAGTTTGGATGAGTCATGCTTCGCCGGGGCAGTGTCCCAATGTGGGAAACCCCGGGTCAATACGGGTCAGCGCACGTCCCTAGTGGCTCCCCAACACTGGAAAGCCCATTTATTCTGAAAAGCACTAGAGAAGCCCTTGCAGCCGCTGAACACGTGCTATGAAAGGCTCTCTCCTCCTCTACGGGCTTGGATGGTGATTCCTAATGGCATTGTAAGAAAACTTGTGGTTTCCCGCCTGCGTGTATTTCCTTCTTTTGATCGTGTGGTATATCACGAAACACAAAGGAACGGACGAAATGGGTTCTCGTTATTGCTGAAAATTTGCATCCGGCAATTTCAAACATCTGCAAACTGTTCTAACCGCTTCTCTATGTTCCTGCTTGCTACCAGAACGCATGTCCCAGATTGGGACCGAGTCATGGGATCAGCTCATATTAGACATCTATTACGTCTATTATGTTACAGATGTGCATCGTTAAGCGTAGAAAAACTAATTAATTATCCCTGGGTTATCACTTTATTCAAACTTACGGTACATTCTCTGGGAGTATAATTGGCGATAACATCCATCACTGGAAGGCGCTGCTAGGAACAGCTTTCATCCAGTGATGATATCTGCAGCTATCTCAGTCTCCAGATCACGAAAGCTACCGACGAACGTGGTGCGATGTTCATTGTGGCAATAACTTTGCTGCTGAACTCGTGTTGTCTGACATATTATTTACAATTACATATGTCGTTGCAACTACGTTTAATTCCAATTCCACGGTATCATCACCATTTCAATGGACGCGTCTCACAGAGCACTGAAACCATGGGTTACTCAGCTTAGCAAACATTGCATGTTGGTAACGAGCGGTTAGAATGCAAGAACCTTGCGTAAGCTACCGTGAACGTAAGTTGACGTTGCACAAAGTAGCCCGGCTGACACAAAAATAAACGCCTTCTTCCCGACCAACAATTGACTTGCGAAATGGCTTTCCTTTGAAGCTCGTGAGCTGGAGGTCGTCGCGAGGAGTACACGTGACGGGAGACCCACGCGCCTCTGGCTCCATGCGTGGTGACCGTCACGTGGCAGCCGGCCTTGGTGGCCGCGTTTTCAAGTACGCGTCGCATCAAGACCCAGTGTTGCCAGTTTTTCCTCTCGGCGCGAAATGCGACTTGGCAGATTTCTTTTTCTTTTCTGTCCGTCATCCACCGTGCTTAACTTTCGACGATGTTCAACCATCTCGCCGTTTCTCAGCCTGAAGCGGTCGCTTGTTGATATGGAGGAAGTATTCCTCTATGCTTGTGGCAACGTGGCCATTTTAGTGCTCACGCAGGCGCGGATCCAGGGAGGTGTCCGGACGTGTCTAAGCGCCTCAACTTCGGTAATTTATGTAGCATGCTGTGCAACCCCCCTACATTGTTCACCACTCCTTCCTGCTGTCCTCTCTCCATCTCTCGGCGTCTGTACGGTGCTCATAGCCACAGTTGCTTCGCGACGCTAACACGGAAGTGAAAAAATGCCCCCACCCCGTTCATTATTGCTAATGCTAACATGTCTGCCATGGCTAACCTCATTCTAAGGTCACGTGGCTTTGTCTATTTCTGTTTTTACCCCTGACCGGCGTAAATTTATTAGATTAATGTATTTTTCTAGTATACTCTCATTAGTGAGTCCCAGCACCGACCTCGTTATCACTTCATCATAAGTGGCGAGAAGTGCGAGGCTAAACACTTGCGTGCGTTCACGTTTTATTGTGAGGTATTTACGAATCTTATCTTAAACTTATCTTAAAACATGGTGTTTACTGCTTCTTGGATAAAACTTATCACGAAGATCCAAAGACGATACAAAACGACACGCAGATACAGCGATCGCGTTGTTTGTAAACGTTGTGATCCCTTATCTGGTCACGTGTACGATGACGACGGTTGCAATGATATTTTGATCCGGATCTGTCCAGAATCTATTGCGTCTGGCACACTATTTTCCCAGAAAGTAGACGACACACAAAAGGGTGTCGGTACACAAAAAGCAGACTGCATAGTGCGCGCGTTCACATCTTATTGGATGTTACAAATCGGAGAGAGGCGCTTCTATAATAACACCCCGCAAAAGAAATAGCAAATATCGAATACACGTTTGTACACAGAACGTTTCGCGTGCGTCATACGATGTTAAACCAGCAGCAGGTCCGGTTCAGACAGAAGATTTGGGCGCACTCAGTTCTGCTTCGTTTTGTACCGCGAAGTGATATCAGTCACGTGACGTGTTGACTCACGGGACCGAATTCTGTCGTCATGTCACGGCAGCTCATAGTGGACGGGGCGTCAGAGCGGAAGTTTCCAATTGGCCTACATTACTTCTTAGTTCTTTATTCCGTGGGGGGATCATATCTTATAGGAACAAGAGGGGGAGTGTATTGATAGGGAAAAGCCTCCTTTTGTACGATAGCGGTTGGGTTTGATAGTATACTGCTACGTTCTAGGCCCACCACATGATGGGTGTACAAAATTGTTCTGTGGCATGTCCCACATTTCTAATGCATCTAAACAGTTATTCTTGGCGCGACAATCTTCGAAGCATGTCATATCGGATGTAGATTTCGAGCTGTCTATGGTTGTTTGACAAGAAAGCTTGAAGGCTGTTCGCGTGCACTGTTGGGGAACGTGTTGCACAGTTGTATGAAATCAGCACCCCGTGGTTCATCCCATTTCAAATCTCCAGGTGTTGCGAGACTATTTCTTTCGAGTAATAAACACGTGCAGCATATGGTCCGCCATCAAATACCATATTGGTGCAACATTTTCGAGTGCAACTAAGGTAATATGGGCTGCGGAACTACTGCAGGTGATTTCAGGTACCTATATTTGTTGGTAGTCCAGCTGTATTGGGAAATGTCAGAAATTTCAGGGGGGGGGGGGATTTCCGTTGGCTGGCCGTTTGCACCGAATATTTCCGAATCGCGCGGGACCCAAACAAACGAAACACAAAAGCAGGCAGTCCTGTATTTGGTTCGGAAATCGTCCATTGTCTTTTGCGTGAAGTTATTGCAGACGTCCAGCTTCTGCTCTGACCATCCGTTCAAATCTGTGCGCCGCTCACAGTCGCAGTTGCTTCGTGGCGCTAACACGACAAAAGAACTCCATCCAGCTCCTTGAAACACTTGCAGGTGACGTTAACCTGGTCGTCATTTTTCGTTCGCTCCTAAAGTGCCAGAGCAGTACTATGGGCACTTAGCGCATCCTCAGGAGTCCTCATGTTGAATAACGTTCACGAACGGTAGATTCCTCCACCACGTCGAACGCATCTTTCGCATTAGAGAACGCAGCTTTGCAAGCCAACGGTTTTCATCGTCCAACCCAAGTGCGTGTCTCCCGCTCCTGAATACCTAGAACTTCCACGAACGGACTGATGTTCTTGCAGGTTGCAACATTCATTGCCGCGATAATTTCTATCCTCCGACGATTTGGGTGACACGAGACCCGGATAGCCGAAAACCAAGGAAGCCGTGGCAAGTGATGTCATCGCGTCACGCGACTGCAGTTGTCAGTGCGCGATACACGGCATGGAAAGGACGAAAAGAATCCTCAAGGTTGTCCTAAGGCCTCGCACTTGACGAAATATAGGTCACACATTGACTGTGCAACCTCCACACCTGATAAGCGAAGGCGGTTCTTGGTTGTTCTCTGGGGGCAGTTCCTCTAAATTGCCGTCCGGGTCCTGAAACTGAAGGCGCGATAAACGTATGCATATTGCGTGTCCTAAAATCGGTCGCCTTGTTCCCGGCCGGATGGCGCGGGATTCGGATAAATCGAGTCTGGATCATGGGAGCTCCACTGTGCACGTATAATAGCGTCCTATGTACTTCTCCCATATTCGTCTAATGCCAAACAAGTTGTCCCGCTATTTCTCAAACGTTGTATCAGTATTTAAAATATAGCACATTATCTCAAGTTGTCCCGTAAGGGTTGAGCACTGAAGAAGTCACACTTGACGTTGGCATCACGTCCCTGACCTTAAGGAAAAGACAGAACACAAAACGAGTCTTTTCCCACAGCACAGGGACATCAGCTCGCTTGGATATTACTGAGGCGGGGCGATAAGATAAGTATGCGTGTCGGAAATTAGGAGATCCACTAATCCGTAACCGCAGAACATGAACCGATAAGTCTCGATTGCGGTCGATCGACTACAGAAGGAATGACAAAGCCATCCAACCAGCTCGGGCCACATCGTCAGTCAATCGGGACCAAAATTTCCGTCATCTCCGTAGGTCACAAGACAGCACCCCCGACGTTCATAACGTAAGAGCGCTAAAAACAGGACGAACACAAGACACACACAACATCGAGCGCACGATGTTGTGTTCGTCCTGTTTTTAGCGCTTTTAGGTTATAAAAGTCTATCACCAACAAGCTCAAAGGGATGTTTTAATGAACCCCCGACGTGTTGGCCACCTTCTTTCCGACCGCATGTATTGTTGCAAGAATGGCATACGTTCGCGCGTTCTTGCGGAACATTCGTAATGGACCGCAAAAAGGGATAACTGGGAGCAGATCACGTGATAGACACGTGACGTGCCCAGTATGCCACGTGCCTCGGTGCGTGCATTCCACGTTTCAAAGGCCGGAGCGTGGGCATCTCGTGTCGCATTTCTGTACGCCCACGCTGAGATTCTTCAGTATGGGGTCTCTGCACCCCTCCTCCTGGGAGGTTGACAAAAACAGTGGGGCAAAAGAACAAACATAAAAACAAAACGGGCTGAAAAGGGAACAAACAAAACGATAACAAAAACACACCACACAGAGGGGTATTTTTTGCACCCCCCGGAAATATCCGAGATTGCCAAACACAACTGGACTGGAGACTCGGCACCCTTCCCTCTCTGACCCACAAAACGGTAGCGCTTGGACAACAGGTCTGTGATGGCGACGGAAGACAGATATGAAGATTCATTATTGACCAAAAAGTGCTCACCGACAAGAACAGTGAGCTTTATGCCGTAAATACCGCTTCCTACTGCCCCCATTTCCCCCCTCGTATTAATTTCGAGAGAGTACACCAGTCTCCAGTTTCAGGGCGGATACGGTTGTAAGAGTTCTCCGTGTAAAAAGAAAATAGGAGGAGATCTGTCCGTTAAAGGGGTGTGCGAAGTTTTGGACGTAGAATTTCCTTTGGTCACGTCGAATGTATCTTTTTTATTAATTAGATTAAGCCAATTATTACATTTATATAACCGTACGCAAAAGAATAAAAAAAGTAGAACGCCGGAGTATCATGCGATGCATGAGCAGCAGCCTCTCTACATGTTACTACTAATAATAATTGGGGGTTTACGTCGCGAGACAACTGAGATCTCTACATGTTATATCGCGGTCATGTGACCAATGTGCTCCAGTGACTGCGTCTAATTGGCTCATCAGAAAACAAATTAAAGCACTCAAAGAAGGGCGCAACCAACAAACATTAGCACGTAGATGAGCAATAAGGGAACGCATTTCCGGAGCCTAAAAAACAAGACCTCATTGCAGCTGGTGTCACGCGTGGCTATTTCTTTGCAGTGCATCGCGTTGTTTCTGGTGCCACTTTACTGTGACAGCATCTCCATCCACACATACACACAGATATGATTGCCAAGATTCTGTAGCATATCATTGATGATAAAAGTCCAGCAATGATGTCTGTAATGGGCCCCGATAAGGACATACATTCCCTTCCATGTGACGACATACAGGGCGGTGTGCAACAGCTGGACAGATAAAGAAAACTTTGCGTCCCTGAAAGCGATACAAAAAGAGATGACGTAATGCAGTCGGATTTTGTGTTGTAATTGTTCCCTGGAGCTATACAAACCCCTGTATTTTACCCCTGTCAGACGAACTAATTTTGTGTGACTTTCAACAAGTAACACATGCACTTCGTGTCATTCCTGTGCTGTCACACGACATCTTTTAGTGACACTCGGCAGAAAGTGCACTAACGATTTAGTGAGTTCCCCAAGCTCAATTGTCTTCGGCTGACCGTGTGTGTAGCCTCGACGGCAGGCTTTGTGATCCAGGTAAAAATATTGAGAAAAAGCCAGGGGTCCCGATACCGCAATACTTTTAAACAAGTATTTTCAATAGCGTGTTTATTCTATTTTAGTACAGCATGACATTGTGCCGAAAAAACATGAGAGTAAAAACCGGGACTAGTGTACCCAAAAGGGGAAAAATGTGGGAAGACTATACATGTCTTCCGAAAAAGCATGTCCGCCGATCCGGCGGCGGCCATTTTGTTGTGGCACACGTTTGAGGCCATTTTGTCTAATGTTGGAAGAAGATTTGCAGGAGGTGTTTCTGAATCAAAGAAAAACATTCTGAGGTATGTACTCTGACGCACGGATAAAACTTTTGCCGCCGTTTATTCTCATCTATCGTAATTGCCATCATTGCTTAAGTGACACTTACTTAAGCCGTGTAGCAAGCACGTAGTTAAAGTGACATTCGCGTGGTTGGAGTGCACTTCACGAAAACGCCACTAAATTAGCCCGTGTGACACGGGTACTACAATGTCCTTGCTTTGACTGACCCGTAAGTACAGTACTGCATTTTGTATATATTTATAGTATCTTGTGGAAATAAAAGGGAAAGTTGAGGCGTTGACATGGCAGATGAGTGAAACGTATTGTGCAGTAATATGTTAGTTGGCTTTGTTAAAGGCTTTTTGTGTTTTCCTATCTCCTTTTGATCTTGAAGGAAGATTGCAACTTTATTAAAGGCCTTCATTTTATCTCGTCCCTCTGGACGTTTTACCGCTGACCCCCAACTCCGCAGATTTCGCCCTGGATAAGGGTGTTCTTGGGCACTAGCCAATCGGGTGCGTTAACGTTTTTTTCCCGCAGATTTCTCAAAGGAAGCAGTTGATGGTTAATAGGGTGCTTTGTATTAATTCCCTCTTGACAAATATTTTTTCCGGTCTTTCTAGCTTTCGCCGTTTCCCGCGTTTTCGCAATGCGAACTCGTCGTGCGTCTTCCTCGTGGACAAGCGCGACCAGTCGCTGGACAATTCATCGCTCGCTTGTAACCTAAAAAAAATTACCAGCTGGTTGCCGAGACTGCGTTGAGCTTTTAATTTCCCGGCACACGCCCTCGAAGGTGTGCTTTTCCTTCACATAAGTGTGAGATTTCTCCGGGACACTCATTGTGCGAATCGCTGTATTCACCGAGCTCCGTGATGCGGGGAAAAAAATGAGCGTGCCGTGCGATGCGACTCTTTCGGCGAGTTTTCTTGTCTGCCCTTTCCATGTCCTCGATTCGGCGCCCTCGTCATTGTTGCCAGAAAAATCGGCACGAATCCAGGTTAGCGCTTGACCCAGAAGCCGCGACGATGCGGCAACGAGCGCCGCCGCCGCTCGCGGGGAAAATCGCACTGCTTCTGCTGCTTATGTACTCGGCTAGTAGACAACCCATGTATTGTGTACAACGACAAAAAGTATTCAGGAAGTCCAACTTCTGACACTTCTACGCAATTCCTGGGTTTCCGGAACCTTTTTGATCGCTTCTTAAATGCATTTTTATTTCGTTCAGCGTCAAGTTGCATTGTCAGTGGGAGGCACCGTATAGTAAACTTGAGTCCGGGCCTCACATTACCAAGTAATACTTGTAGTGCTACTGTACAATAGGTGTTTGCTATAGTAAGTAGAATAGCGGGTTAATAATTATAATACGCGCGTAATTCGGTACATAATCATGCAAATAACGGGGAAGTACCAAGAAACAAAAAAAAAAAGTGGGAAAATTGTGGGAAAGGAAGAAAAACGTATATGTGCAGGATAATGCAACACGATGGCGATGTAGGTCGAGAAAGAAAGGTTAAAAGAGAGAGAGAGAAAACGTGGCAAATATGCTTTCGATGAGATATTCAGCCATCTCCTGTTTAGGCTGGTTTCACGTATTTGTCGTCCGTGTGCTTCAGAAATAGAACCTGAATACTATCGGATGGCCCTTATTTTGAGCCATCGCTGTATCAGATAGCGGCATATCACTGTGATAACATCACTAGTTATTGTCGAACTTAGTAGGTACACGCTTGGAGACGGTGCATAAGTACTTTCCTGTATCGTTCTTAAATAGATCTACGTCGGCAGGTTTGTGTTGAACTCCACAGAGCGAGGTTTCTCTAATGCCGACCTGTACCGCCTGCCGTCACTATAAGGCTGGAGGGCGACCTTGATACTTCTGCGTCAATGTTTGCGGTATGTGCAATATTTGAACACACGTGGTATTACGGACGTAAACACGACTCTGTTTTAGGCGCTGCCTTAAATCATGATCAGTGGGGGTATTTTTGAGCGTCTATCGCGGAACACGCAGTACAGACAAGCAAGGCGGTAATTCCCGGAGTGCATGTATAAATAAAACCAGAAAGTCCTATCACGCATGGCCTTCGAGCCTTTTCCTGCTGAACGAGGAAAAGCCCCTGGCTGCCACCAGTTACGTCACATTAGCGTCAGAGCGAAATTGTCCCGTGGGGTAGATTTGGTTGTTCTCTCTGGAGTGTTTGTTTGCTTGGACAATTGCTGTGTTTAGGTAAAATATATGGTGCGTTTAATGTGTACCTTCGTTTTATGTTCTGCGCTATTGGGATATTGAAAAACAAGAAACGTGGAAAGCTTAGAACTTTATATTAGGGTTTGGTGCCGCTCGGTAGCCGTGAACGCGAATTTGTTCTAGGGGAGTTGGAATATGCAGTGATGGAACTGCTGCGCCATTTGCGCCAAAGTGCGCCATTTGGGATTGCCTGCACCACCCTGCGCCGAAAAAGCAATTTTCCCTAATTCTGCGCCACAACTGCGCCGAACAAAGATGCCCCGGTTCGGACGCATGAAAACGAAACAAAAACCGCGAGCGATGCTCCCGCGCCCTGTCTATTCTCGTGATGCCTCTGGACAGCAAAGCCGAGTCAAGCCGTGTCGTTTCGGCCGAGCCCACCAAGTATAAGCTTCTAATCTATATATATATATATATATATATATTTATTTATTATATACACACATACATAATGAGGGAAAAAGCCATTAAATAAACAAGTAAATGACACTAGACGTGTTTGAAATTCAAAATTACAGATAAAGAGGGCTTCTATGTATATATATGCTTGTATATCTATGTATATATGCTTCTATATATATATATATATATAGCTGAAATGGAGAATGAAACACAGACTACGAAGGTACGGGAAGTATGAAAAAAGGGGGATAATTTATTTACATTTAAGATACTTGGAAGCTCCGCCTTCGTCAGGACAAAAAGTGTATATATATATATATATATATATATATATATATATAGCAATAACAAATATATATATATATACTGATGGAACGATGCGACAGCACCAGAGGACACGTGCTTCGCCGTCAGCTCTGGGTAGCTGCGCATCGTTCGGGATTGGCAAACCAGGGGTCGCTCAGCGTGCGATATACACCTGGGAGGGTGACGGAGCACTCCTCAATGCCACAGTGCAAGCCAGTGATTTATAATGCAGGATAAAAAGCCATCAAAGAAACAAGTAAATGACACTAGACGTGTTTGAAATTCAAAATTACAGACTAACATGGCTTCTATGGCTGCACGCAGGGAAACAGATACTCATGGAACGATGCGACAGCACCAGAGGACACGTGTTTCGCCGTGTTTGCGGCTAGTCAGCTCTGGGTAGCTGCGCATCGTTCGGAATTGGCAAACCAGGGGTCGCTCAGCGAGCGATATACACCTGGGTGTCACCTCCCCTTCTAGTCGCCATAGCTCAAGCATGTATAAGCGACGCGTGAGCTGAGAAGAAAGAAAAAGAAAGAAAGAAAGGCCCGGGCCCCCTCCCTTTCACGCCCTCCCTTTTCTGGGACTGTATGCAGGGTGTCCCAGAAAACGTGTCATTGAATTATAATAAAAAAACTACGCCACCTAAAATCATGCGGCCAATGGCATTCGTTCTTATTAGGTTTTTGCCACCTCCGGATGTGAATGTCATGCATCGTAAGTTTAATTATGTAAATATTTGCGAACTGAACTCGGAAATTTGCCAAGTAAAGGTCACTTTTTTACCCCACCAATATGAAGAGCGTGCTGAATTCACTCAAGTTCTTGATAATTGACAGTGATATTCACGAGCTATCCCATCGGAAAAAATAGCTAGTTAGTAAGAAGAAAAAAAATTAGTAAGAAGAGGTTAATATATGAGACGGCTGCGAATTTGAACAAAAGTAAAATAATAAGACGTGAACGACCGATTACAGGAAAGTTAACAAATACTAATTTATTTAATGGGTAATTTAACACATAGATTATAATATGCTATGAAACGTCGACCGTTCTTTTAAACGTTTCATAGCATATTATAATCTATGTGTTAAATTACCCTTTAAATAAATTAGTTAACTTTCCTGTAATCTGTCGTCCACGTCTTATTATTTTACTTTATATATAGGAATGATACGGGTAACGTTGTCTGCAGGAAGATTATGTAGCTGTTGGACGCTTTCCTGTTGAACGTGTGGAGTCTTTGAGTAAGGTGATGCTTGAGGAGGCAAGGTCAGGAAGAACAACACACACACGACGACTGCCGACTCTCGACTGAAAGAACTATTAACAACACCACAGCTTAAATGCAAACAGTAAAAAAAAAAAGAAAGAAACAGCTACCCCTACCGAAAAGAGAAAAACAAAAATACAGGTAACACAAGAATTCACTATGCGCCTACTGAAGATATACTTCATCCTGCATTTAGTAATCTGAGGGACAGAGCGCTAGCGCAAGGGTCCGACCCGTGCTTTGCGAAAATGCCAGCTTCTGCAACCTCTTTTATTTTTCTGTAACGGGTATAACTGTATCCAGTTTTCTTTACTGTTTGTATTTCAGATTTGGTGGTTATTGATAAATATTCCAGTTGAGTCAGGAGTCAGCAGTCTCGTGTGTCCGTCCCTGTCTCCCCTTGCTGATGCTTCTACACTACCACCATGTCACACCATCTCACCCACTATCACAACTTTCCATGTTACTGGTTTGGGTAAGCATTTGACAATGTGATTGGGAAGGTAGGAAGGCTATACCTGCAGCATTTCGTGCGTAAGAACTTGGGATGTGTGTACATCGCGGCAGAATTATCGCTTAAAACATGACACGAAAGCTAAACAAGCGGCGTCCTTCTGTGTGCCAGTGCGTAACGCCTATAGCATGATCAAAGGTTTCAACGGGCGAACTTGCGTGCGTACCAGAACCGCGAAGGGCGATGCGAATGAAAGTGGATGCACGCCAGTTGTCGTCCATGCAGTGCGCGTATACAGTTGCTGCTGCTTGCTTTCACGGTTTCTTTTTTCTTTTTTTTTTATTGGTACCCGCTGTGGTCATGTCGAAGCTAAGAACGGCGTTGTGGGCATCAGAAGAGAACATATAGTATGTGAAACATTGCATATATACAGGGCGTTTTTTTTTCTTTATTTCATTACTGATTGTTTACAAAAAGCAAAACAAAAACAAACAAACAAACAAAAAACTATGAGAGCGGCATAGATGTCGCTTTTGAGTTGAGATATGCGGCCAGGTGGACATCCTTTCGAGGAGAGTATGTAACTATAAGGTGACTAATTACCTAAAATTCATTCATTAGCTCATTAGTTAGGAAATTTCGGGCAAAAACGAGACAACAGAATCGGAGACAGTCCTCATTGGGCGCCATTCTATCGTTTGAAAATCCTGAAACGAGGACGTGCATGCAAATGGTGGTATGCAAATGAGCCGAAACTGTAACGTCGCGCCTACGAGCACATCACCTGGGTCGAAAAGCGGTGGTGGTATACGCTGAAAGAGCTCGCCGTTGTGGGCCTCACAGAGGTGGGCAACGTCACGACCAACGCTCTGGGGGAACGTGCGTCCTGGGCCGACTCGTAAGAGAACTGTGCCAACATATGTCTGACAGCCGAAAAGCAGTAGATCAGCACGTACTCCAGTCATCTCCATCGCTCCAAAGCACGTGTCCCTCTGACGCGGAATGAGCGCTGTTTTCCCTACGCTTCTCCCGGCCGCCGCGGCTTCCGTTTCGGAATTTGCGTGTCAAAATTCGGCGGTAGGTATTTCAACGCACGTGCGCGTATCAGGTTTAAAAAAAGAAAGATAAAAGAAACAAAACAAAAAGGATTGACTTTCAGTGAGGATTGTCACCCATTCTGCTGTCATCTCGCTTTTGCCATAAATCCCCTAATTAAGGAGTTAATTAATGAATTTAAGTATTTAGTAGTCTTGTATAGTTACATACTTATTCTCCCCGACAGGATGTCCGCCTGGCGGCACAACCCAACTGCAAAAACGTTTTTTTATATAAAAAAAAATCTGTTAAGGATAAAAAGAACGCCTGGTGTAATTTGGGTCGTATATTTACGTGTTAAGTAACTGTGATGTGATACTATTACGTACGTACCTGCCTATTTTCGTACTTAAATGTAATAAGGGTGTTATATATGATGAAAGATGGAAGTCACTGAAAAGGTTAGCCAGCTGTAGGTCTCGAACCGACTTCTTCTGGATTACCGTTCCAGGGCTCTCTTGAGGCTTCGTTTGTATTTTTCCTTTCTATGTGTTCCAGCCTCGGAACATCAATTGTCTCGTGTTATATAGCTGTCTTTTAGCACCCGAGGTGCTGCTCTTGACGCACGAATATAGTAATAGCTGTCGTTAGTGTCCCGAGGAGTGACGTATAAAGCGTTTTCGGAAGTTTAGCAGCGTCGTCACTCGTGACTTTTTGTCGGTATGTCGCTTGCACGACCTGAGGGCTATATTAATAAAGTTTGTTACATTGACTTGATGGCATATACAGCGGAAAACAGTGAGACCATGAAGAATGTGCAGTGAACAGTGAAGCAAGACTGTACACAACTAAAATCGCGGACAGACGCAATAAACACGTAGGGCGGACCACATCATACAAAACTGTGAAGGATAGCTAGGACCAGCTTTCATTAGACGTACAAAACACTGCGGGGGAATGAATGGCTAGACAATTTTGCACCGCGTGAGGAGCTTTTCACGGTGAAAACGTTCATGGGTAGCTAATGAGGTCAGTGTCTAGTGCCACAACCTTTGCTTTTATCCTGACATTGACAACATCTTCTCGCGTCCTTCGCACGGTTTGGTATCCAAATGATGTCCTTTTGTGGTTCTTTTCATCTGCATAATATGCTAAATGCTGCTCTAAGGTGGGAATCAATTGAGTGGATGGTTGTCTTATTACACTGACAACGCATTATTTGACCTTTAGCTGTCCTTGTGCCATTAAACACTGAATCACCAAACTCAAATTTGAAGACGCAGGTCAACCAGCAACTGTGGCACCGTTGCTCTCTCTTTTGGAGTCGTCTCAAAAGGTTCGGACAGTTCCGTACACCGTCAGTTCTTTTTCTTTGCGGTACAGTACAATAAAGAAGCGTCCAAAAATTGATATTTTGAGCTAAACGTTATCTTTATGTGGCATCATTGCGTATACGAGTATGGTACTTTCAAATGAGTGACAAATCTGGCGGATCTATTCAATACGGTGTATACGGTTCAAAATAATGTAGAATCACTGTAGTTTTACAACACTGTCGCAGTCGCTGCCGCTTTTGATTTTTCAGGGATCGGAAAAACAGCCATTTTCTAGATCTTTTTCTCTTTATTTCGAGGTCGTTGACTTCCCTTCCTCATTGGTAAAAATCCAAGCTGAGTGCTGACCATTTTGTAAAGAAAGGCATCAAAGATCAAATTGTTTGGATAAATAGGTTTTCACCAATGCTGGTTGCTTAAAAATATATATATTTTGTGAAACAAAAACGAGCTTGTGGCAAAGTATGTGGCTCCTTCGCCCAAACATATGCGAGGCGATAATGACACTGCAGTGTTTTGTGTGCATGTGTATCCGAGTTATAATACGACCTTCTTCTCCACTGAGATAGAGCTTTCATTGATAATGCGCTGCTTTAACGGATTTAGTTGTATTTTCCCGTGAAATTCTTCGTAAAAGAGACTTTGTAATCCAGTTTAACAATTATTTGAATTTGCCCTCGCGCCCTTGATGACATTTATTGATTGACGTGCATGTTAAACGGGGGGGGGGGGATATGTTTATTGAAAAAAATAAAGCAAGGGAGGAAAGGTTAGTCAGGCGTAGGCCGACTTGCTATTCCTTTAAGAAAAAAGAAAAGAAAGGGAAAAAGAAACACACACACACACACATAAGGAGCCTAAGAGGCCTGTCGAAGAAAGCTCAAGAGGGTAATGATGAAAGGAAGTCGTAACCGCCCTCTGATTGTGCAGGACCGGGCCGAGCAGGGTGGCCGCCAAAGTGACGTTAGGGTCGCCAAGTTGTCGCAAGTGGCGTTGGAGGATGAGTCTTTGTGACAGGTACCGATTGCAGGAGAGGTACCGGTTGTAGTCCTCAATGTCGGCTTCCGCACAACAAGTTGTGCAGTTGGGGGAGTTCGTCTGACGCATATTTTAAGCGGAATTTCTATGTCGGTACCCGTTAAGGGAAGTTTGCAATACAATTGACATGCACTGACTCGAGGTCGGAGATTCGTTACGTGGTAAATCCCTCTGCAGTGATTTCAGTCTTGCTCGTCGAATTATGAACCCTAGCATGGGCTCCGCTCGCATACCTTTCGCCCTGTCGTGTCATATAACAGAGGATGGAATTGTCTCTGCAGCCTTTCTCTCGCAGTCGGTATATTGGCAGAAAACTGTTGGAGAATTGTCTGATGGGCGCGAAGAGATGCGGCTGCATCGGACGCGTCGATATAGTTACATCACGTCCCCAAATATCGCCGCCACTGCAGTCCTGTCGGAGCTTTGTTCGTGTATTCGCTATTTCTGGTTTCCCCGCGAGGGTTCGAATGAAAAGTTGTAATAGAAAGAAGGACGCATTCCTGTGGATCCCCAAAAGGAGTGTTTTTTCTTATTGTTCTTGCCGACAAGCTCCAACTTCAACATTTGAAGTTGAAGGGGGGAAAAGGGGAGGAGGAGTGGAGACGTCAAGAGAGAGCCGCAGCGACGCTGATGAACGTTTTCTTCGTTTGCCAATGGCAGACACGATAATCTATTCAAATATTGAGCAAGATAGAGCTGAATGACTGCAGTGCGTGCACACATGCAATACCCCGAACGGCTCTGTTGCGATATCTAAAATAGCCCTGTGACGTCATTTCTCACGGTGTTTGTTTTTATTGATTCGCACCGCGCCTCTTTCGCATCGGCGGCGGCCTAACCATCTTGTCTCGGAGCAGAGCTGTAATAATAATTTTACCAGCGGCATAGCCGAGTGGGCTAAGGCGTCCGCTCGTTGGTGGTAGCCAAGGTCGTGCTGAAGACTGGGAGGTGGTGGGCTCGAATCCTACCGCCGGCTGTGCTGTCTGAGGTTTTCCCTGGGTTTTCCGAAGACTTTCCAGACGAATGTCGGCACAGTTCGCCCTAAAGTCGGCCCAGGACGCATACTAAACCCCCCATGTCCCCCACTCCTTCCTGCTGTCCTCACTACATCTGTCCACGTCTGTACGCCGCTCATAGCCACAGTTGCTTCGAGGTGCTTATTTGCTTATAATAATAATAATAATAATAATAATAATAATAATAATAATAGTTCGCTGTGTGAGCCTTGATATGCATGGTCATGGCCCCCTAAGTACGGCAGCACTATGATCCGTGGTCCAGCGGAGCAGTAGTTATGCAGGAATACTATGTCTGCGGTAAGACAACTTGATAGAACGCAAGGTGATAGAATTTCTTTTTCAACGTGTTTACTTCCAGTGATATGAGGCTTGATCTTCGATATCCTTGCGCCAGAAAACTCCAAACTCCAGTGATATGAGAGTGTAGAGTATGAGTTTATTTTATTCACATATTGCGATTTCCCTACATCTTTTCGCCTAGGAACATTGTGGGGGCAAAAGTAGTTACTTTACCAGCAGACGAAGAAGGAACTTATTAATACTTTTAGATACTTTTGCGTTGCCGTGTAGGAACATGCGTCAAAAATGCAAATTCGCAACAATGAAGTTCACGAATCCTATCGCCAATAGTTTTAATGAGTCAGTGAGCTGTCGAAGATTTTCTTGGACTGATCAATTTGGCGGAACTCAAATTATATTACCTCACGGAACAATATTTTAATCTAGGCCTCAAGTTTTATTTATGAGATCAGCTAACCAATTTTGATCAGCCAAATTTTGACATCTCTACGGTAAAAAAATTCCAAACCCAATCAAGCAAGTTATCGGTTGATAGCACGAGATCTGCTTATCCACCGAACCGCGGTCTTCCTTGTTCGGTCGTTTCTTCCCTTCTCCCGTATTCTATTACGAAACGCTACATTAAAAGCAGCTCTGCTTTAACAAATGCCGACATTCAGGTAAGAAACATTTGCGGTGGAGGAATAAAAATAACAAGCGCCGGCCTGATGCGTAATTACAGGGCCCGCTTATGCAATGTGACTTCCGATTACGTACACTGTGTCATATAACGGTTATATATGTGCGCTGATATATATATAACCATTATGTCAGTATAACAATATTCTATTGAAGACTGGAAGACGGGCAAAAGCGCAGTACTCGTAGCTTCCACGTAATGGCTATGCATATGCAACGCCAGAGGCACCGGCTCACTTAGAACTCCGAACACAGAAGAAGGGAAAAGTTGCTTTTTGAACGCGAAGCAATCGCTTGTTCTTCGTCTGACTCTGTCGATTACCGTCTCCTTCCTTAGCTGTACGAGTCTATGGTAATATTCAACAAAAGAAGAAGAGAGAAAAAAAGTGGGAGTGACTAAGAACATGCCGCGATTTGGTCACTATGGGAGCCGATAAAACGGTATATATGCAGGCAAACTGGTGGAACAAACTCCATGGTAAATAAGCATGAGCACTGGACGAACCACGGTGTGATGCGAACCGTGAAGACGACACAACATGACAGCTCGGGGAACCCCGTCACGAACATTGCAGGTCGCCCTATTGTTGACACACGTGTGTTGTCGCACCAATGCGCCCGCGTATAGCTTACTAATAGACCTACTAAAACTTACTAAAAATAGATATATTTTAAAGATATATTGTGAAGGAAGGGGTGGAGATCACGTAGGGCAGTCCAAACAAGTCGGTGGCCAAGAGTTTATTCAAGCGCGCGCGCGTTGCCTGCACTTTTCATCCATCACAATATCCATATCGGCCGTAGTCCAGAATTTATTTTGATGGCTACAGAAAGGAGGAGCGCTTCTTGCTCAAGCGTTTGCTTTCTCTTGTGCAAGCATATTCCCTAATTGATTCGAGTGAATCGGTTATTATCCAGCTCGATTATTGTACAAGTTCGTATACTGTACAGCTTTTCCCATCTCTCCCTTCTTTAGCGTGAAATATATTATCTCGCTGTTATAAGCAGAATCGACTCGAAAAGTGGTTCCGAAAGAGGGCGGAGGCGCTGTTCGGTTTGAAGTTGACATTTTCTCAGAGGTCTGGCCTGATGAGTGTGGACACAGCCGTGATTCAGCTGTGCTAATTGAATTGAATTGAAACTTTATTGGTGAAACACAGAACTTCAGAATTCAGAATTTGCGTGTTGTTACTTCCATAATGTGGAGGAGGAGAAAATATATGTTTACTTACAAGAAATCCTTACATGCGATACAATAACGGTATATCATAACGGTTACCATATGGACGGACATAATCGCGGGAACTTGAATTCGCGATTTTCTGGGGGCACGCGAAAAGTAGTTCAACCCGGAAAGAAGGGCTTCCGCAATAATTGACGCCATGTTCCATAAGTTTCCTGCACATAATAAAAGAGTGTCACGATCGCTAGATTAAAATGGCACGAAATGTTGGTAACAACGACGGAGAAGCCTCGCAACGAACGAGTTTCACGAAATCTAACTGCAGTTGGGTTCAGTTCATTGTAGATCACTTTCACGTAGAGCACGGTTAGTAATCTCCAGAAAAATTAATACTGTACAGCACATACATTGCGCACTTCATTTCACGCTCGTTCTCAACTCCTGCATGTATAAGCTTGAGCATAAGCTTCACCAAAAAAGGGTTTTGCTCCACGAAGGTGCTTCAGAAGCACCAACAATGCGCTATGCCAGTGGGTCAGCTGTCTGCGCAGCTTCCCAGTTTCCCCTCGCTCTCTTATTATCCTTGGAGCGACTTCATTGGTCCCAAGCTCTCCCAAATAAGGGGGTAACACATCGAGGCATCGAGGGTGGTGTCCCCCAGTTCGGAGCGAACTTTCGTGCAAATACTGGCTTCTGAACTGAAGGTTCGTTCAGCTTCTGCGCTAGAAGAAACGACAGTCAGCAAATATCTGTACGCACATGTAGGCAGCGGTCCTCTGCCACCTCCAGTCACAAAAAGTGTCATTTCATTACGAAGGAGTGAGTCTGTGCCGGATGGCCTAGAAGTGTTTGATTTTTCTGTCATATTTGCTCTCACGAAATCCCGGGATTTCAGGACGTCAAAAATTGGCCGGGATTTTGGGATTCGGGATATCCCGATTGACAACCCCATCTAATACCCAAAACGCACTGTCGCACGCGATCTGGATCGGTCCGCAATCCTGATCGGCGTAATCCCGCTGGGCACGTCCTACCGTCCGCACTTCACGTTCGTGATCTTGGTTTTCATTTGCAGCCGTCTGGTGGCAGCTTTACACAATACCCCCAGAAGCTAAAAATTAAAAGAAAACACTGGTCCAGGATGTCTACTGTAAAGAAATTCACATTATTACAAATGCGATTTCATCTGTTTCGGCGTTTGTCGATGTTTTCTTCGTGCGGGCCGCTGTCATCGCCGCCATCTTGCAAACCCGGAACCGGCAGTGCGAGTAGCGAGAAGGCAAGGGCGAAAGGAAGCCACTGCGCCTGCGCCAACCCTCCTTGAAGTGTGTCATGTTCGCGAACGGGGGACAAGTGTCTGCGTTGTTGATCTCTGTCGCCGCGATTGTTCCTCGAAGGTCAACTTTCGTCTCCCCACCAAAGCTGCTGGCAGTCTTCCAACGTTTGGCGGAGAGCAGAGACGCACCCTGTTGCTTGGGGACAGACGCCAGAGCTTACGGTGTCATCTACTCTTGGAGAATTCGAAACTAATAAGTCTAACAGATTCTTTCGAAAATTAGCGTGAGCGCGTAACGTTCACTGGCGGGATTTAGAGTATATTTTGCGTACTGTCTCTTCCGGCGAGTTTGATTTATAATACGGAATAAATATATTTTCTTTTAGGTCCGTAGCTAATGCCTTCATACTCTGTAAGGATCGGAAGATAACGTAGTAAATTATAGATTTCTCTAGAAGGCACGCAACATATTTGAGATAATGGGCATAAATAATACAGGAAGAAGCGGGCACAGCAGCCAACGGTTTGCTGCACGAAGATAGAAAAAAGAGAGATGCGAAAGGTGCTGTGCTCCGAGAGGCGTAGAAAGAAAAAACGCTGATGGGGAGTCGCTCGAGGCCCCCATCCTGCCACCCAACTGTGCATATGGGCAGCTGTGGGCATGCAGGGGATGGTTCTGCGTACCGTGGTTCTACGCTTCAGTGAGCCTCGCTTTAAAGAAGAGCTCATAATTTAACGAAGTACACTTTAGCAAAAATACGATCGTTTTAGAGAATGTCGTTCCGAGTTCTAGTCAGTCACTGCACTCCGTTGCCTCTTCCGGACCGCTATGTATTACTGGAGGATAATCGTCAGTTGAATCTGATTTCATTTTGAACTGTGATCTTCGGAGAGCAAAAACCGAGCGGAAGCAAAAAACGTTTCCGTAGGCCGGTTCGTTCTGCACAGAATGTTCAGCTTTCTGTAGGAGAATGTCGATATAACCCTGTGGGATAAGCTGTCCTCGCCTGCTGATGACTCGCTCTTGCGTTAGGCTTTTCAGTGCAATGTGATGTCGCGTGGGTCCGCCGCTACCCTTTCATTTTTGTTCTCTAACCCCCCCCCCCCCTTCCCGTAATGTCATTCAGGCGCTATCAGTGATTTATCCAGACCCCCCATATATTTTGCCACATCCACCTAACTTAGTTTCCTGTGCAGTGTGCACTCTCTAGTGGGGGGCCCCTGTTATTTCAACTTTAGATACATGTCGCCAGTGATACATTAAGCTGTTACAACGTAACTGCAATTAACTGCAGCTAACGTCTGTGCTTGCAATTCTGTACAAACCACTGGAGCGGGAGCCTCCATCAGTTAGAACGACAATATTTCTACGAGTGCAAAATTTTAGGTTCCAGACTTACGAATCAAAATCTAAGAAAGCAAATCGGTACACGCACACATTTCCCTTAACTGCCATTTTGGAACGTCGAGTTTAATTGCATTGGTTCGCAGTCATGTCCTCCTAAACCAACGAAGAGTTGGTGCACGAAGCTGTGAGTTGCCTAGATATCCATTTAAATGCTACGTACATAAGCGCCGTTTGAGAAAACAGGTCTAAAAATCATCGTGGGTCCCCCTTAGGTTTTTCGGCAAAAATATATCCTAAAAACGTTGTTCTCTAAGACGTAATGCACCGCCATTTTCCCTCATACGTGACTGGATAAATGAAGGACTCCGGCAGGGGACGCATATACGTCCTGCTGGATAAACGGCTCTGCTGCTGGTGGGTGACGGCTTCCTGGTTCGTGGTAACTGGCGCCGCTCTCTCCACGGGGACAGCATGCCTGAGAAGATCTGCGCGGGGACACGCGAAGAGGTCACCCGCTTTCACGGCGGGTTTCGTACAAAGGACACCACGATGCTTTCAGTTTCTCGTCGTCAGCTAGCAGAATTGATAAAGCGCGCGGTTTTCGTGATTGTATTCGCTGGAATCTTGATCGGTGAAGGAAAAAGAAAAATAAAAAAAAAGAAAGAGGGAGAAAAAGGAATGTTGCAAGGTTAGATGAAGGTAAGAAAAAGAATGAAAGAGAAGGGTATCGATGTTCACGAGTTTAGATGTCCGTGAAGCCTACGTCGCTCACTGACACAGGCGTTAATTTTTATTCAGGAGTATTGTTTGCTGGGCTGGTTGGTACATAGCAAGAGGAAGGCGGGACGACGCTCAGTAGTTGTAAGTTCAGCTGTAAGTCTAGTGTATTCCCGTCTACTTTCCTTCCTTTTGTGCTGGCGTCTTTCCGCTGGTTTTCGCCCCTTTTCGCCCTTGGCGAATTCAGCTGGTCGTTTTCGTGCAGAAAGTTGCACTGACTTGAGTGTGCATGTCATACGGCCGCTTCAATCCAACGAGCGGCACGTTTCATTGGTCCTTCCGTTCGTTCTTCGTTTGTTTCTAGGCTAAACCCACACTGGTACACTACACTACACTGCGCTGCACGAAAACGACCAGCTGAATTCACCAAGTCCTATATTTGCCAACGCGCAAATCCGATACTGACTCAGTCGTTTCAGCCTCTCCAGCAGAGCGACACAAAACGGCGGAAGAGCTCAAGGATTTGGAAGGGAGACACAGCATTAGTCGAAAGCGATTGATCCGGCGATAGCTAACCTCCAGATTTCTTTTTTCCTGTCTTTTGTTTCGATGGCTGCTTCCGTGCAAGGACAAGGTCTTTATATGCATTGGGCCTTTCCGTCTGTTGCATTGTAGTGATTGAATTTTACTTTCGTTTTCTTTTTTCTTCGTTTTACCTCTCGGAGGATATCGTTGGAGTGCAGCGTTGGAAACAAGGTGTCGCCATCTGCAGATTGCCCCATGTCCGTGAAGACTCTGTAATTGAACAAGGAGGTGCAAAATTAGAGAGTTTTAGTGCCTCGCTCGCTATCGCCTTTGCGCACGTAACGGATAGCGTGGTGGGTCTGCGCAATGCGTGATGCTCTTTATGTCTTGCGGGTGCGCAGAACCACCAACGCCATCTCTTACGTACGCAAAGGGGATAGCGTACGACGCACTAAAACTCAGTAATATGTAAAAGTTACGATAAGTTCTGACTTTTTTTTTTCTTTGTTGCATATTGGAAACAAAATTATAGTCCAGGACGCGGGTGCGTACCATAGTTGGTCATCTGCCACGCACCGAGAAGCATGAATCCTGCCGCGAACAGCAGAAGGGAATGAATAAAATTAAAATGCGGTTGGCGATCGCGGTTCCAGCTCGCGCCACACATCGGGGATAGACGGAATTATATTGCACAGTCTGCGTTCGCAGACGACGGGACTTTTTTTTTTTTTTTTTTTTACGGCTTTATCGCCTTTCGGGCGTTATTAGTTTTCCGAACTCTGTTCGCCTGTATACAAACGATTCCCGTATTCTTTCGTCTGCCCGTACAGCTAGCACAAAATTTGACCGTGGATCAAGGACTCATTTTAGCGCACTCGCCATATTGATTTCAGTCTGGTACTCTGAGAGCTTTCTTCTTGCGCAATCTTTTTGCTGGCAGCGTTGAAGAAAGCGTCTAGCCAGATCCGTCTGAGTCCCCTAGCAAGAGTGACGTTCACACATTAATTAGCTATGGAGCTCCTGTGAATGTTCCGTTTGAAAGTGACGATTATATAGCGTGGGGAAAATGCATATTGTCTTTCGACAACTAATTAACAAGTTGAACGCTTGCTTGCAACGGAAATATTTAACGAATTCAAGCCATGGATAAATGGTGCTACGCGGTTGCGCATGCTCTATTTTTAGAAAATTGCCCGTGTAACCGATTTTCCTATGTGGCTCCGCACACGTAACTCTTGTTGGGAGGCGGAAGTCATTTTGGTGCCCCTTTCACAGCGCGCGCATTGACGCGTGGAGGCATGCAGCCAATGAGCACGGTGAGTAAGAAATAAAACGCGAACGCAGGGCAGTCACTTGGCGGCTTGGCGGGTCACTCGGACCAGATGGTTTAATAGATGTAGATGTCAGGCAACTTCTTGGCATTTCTGTTCTTCCATTAAAACCAACAGTGTCTTTGGGAGCTGTTGGTTTTACATGCAAATGTATATGTTTTTGTGGCTATGCCTTTGCATGTAGAGGTTGTAAAACGACGTTTGAGCCTATTAAAAAAAAATTGAGACAAGCTTGAAGTGCATATATATAAATGCATATTCAGCACATAGACGCATATTTGGAGTTTTTGCTGCATATTTCCTGGGGTATCAGCCATGCCGCTATGATCATGAGGAAATAATGCGAGAAATATCGAACAAAATTTTCTAAAACATGCATTTTCACCTCGCCCACAGAAAGCTGCCAGCCGAGTCAACTGTGTGCAAAAACGATCTGCCAGTCTTGTATCAAAGAGCAGTAGATGAAATACGGCTGTCTTTTGGGAGGAGTCGAATGTGGGCAGCTGCAGACAGACGTTTGCAGCCGCTACGTAGCTCATCTAGTTGTTGGGAAATTGGATGCCAATGGATGCTGCAGACACTACCTACTGCGTGCTGTATGCTTGAAAAGACTAACCACGCCACAGTTGCAAGGGTCGTAAACGATGGTCTGAAGCTAATCTGGCCAGATGAAGGCTGTGTGAACTTTATAGGCTGTTCTATACAGACACTGCTTCATATATGGTGAAAGTAGCTGACTTCTTGAAGGTGTCCTATCCAAACTTGGTACATGTGACATGCCTGGCTTGTGGTTTGAACTGTGTTGCTAAGGAAGTGCGGGACTCGTACCCGCTTCTGAGCAAAAATGATATCTTCGGTAAGGATAGTTTTTCTGAAGGCACATCTCGAGAGAGATTTATAGAGCAGAAATGCTGGAGGTTCCGTTACCCCCTGAGCCTATTGTTACGAGATTGGGTACATCGTTGGTAACTGTTGATTTCTGTGGGACTCATTTTGATGGCCTCAAGCACGTCGTGAACATTCTGAAGATAATACCGCCATTAAGGAAGCGCAAGCACTCTTCAAAGAGCCGGGGCTTGCTATTGAGGTGCGGCTTGTGCAAGCACAGTTTCTCGTTCTGGCCAACTGCATTAGAAAGCTTGAAGCGTCCGAAGCCCTGCTTTGTCACTCCCCGGATGTTGTGAAGAATTCTGGCAAAGAGCTATCAAGAATTGCTATACCAATTGGTGCAAAAGTGTATGACAAATTTGGAATGGTGCTTAAAAGGACCCTTGGGTTCTACGTCTTAAAAGTAGTTGGAGATGTCCTTGCAGAAGTGGCGGCACATTACCGGAGAGCGTGCCTGCAGCTCCGCATTACAAGTATGCTCCAGTGACAACATGTGATGTAGAGCGCTCCTTTTCAAGTTACAAGAACATTTTAACTGAAAGGCGGCATAATTTTACGCTTAAGAACATTGAACGTTACATAGTTTTGCACATTTTTTTTTCAATCAGGAGAGCAAGTAAAAATTGAGCGTCAATTAACATGCCCATCGTGGCAGGTATTTCCTTCTAAGGAGGAACTCTGTGTCCATTGTACTAGTCCTGCAAAACCCTATATGTATACAAGTTTTTTGTTCATATTCTATTTCATACCTGCGGTAATAAACAGATTACATGGCAGATGCAAGTTTTTTAGCTCTGATGCGTGACATCGCTCCACATACAGCTCGAACGCAACCCGATTAATGCATATTTTCTACTGCATATTTTGGTGAGCTTTAGTGCATAATTGCATGTATATTTCGTTTATTTTTAGCGCATATAAATCCGGAGTCTAATAATTATATCAGGTCTTATTTACCTTTACGGTTGAATGCCCGAGCACGTCAGTTTCCATTCTCAGATCTTATGCCTTTTGTGCATATTTTGTTTGTTGTCTTTTTGTGACAAGGTATCTCCAACAAAGTGAATGTAATGTGAACTACCGTGACAAACATTGAGGTCAGGCACTCAAGAAATATTGACCATAAAAAAAAAAAAATAATAATAATAAAAGACAAAGCAAGAAACACTATTTTTCCTGTGTTGGTCTCGATTTAAATGGGTATCTACCATGTTAAAGCAATCGTTCTCCACCTATTACACGTATGCTTTATACATTTATACCTTACTTACCAGTAGTGTAGCCAGAAAAATATTTTGGGAGGGGCTCTGTGGGGACTTCACATGGGGGAGGAGGATATCACCCTCGTTTCCCTCTCCTAAGTGTACTACCTTTGGCATTACTATGCTGGTTCCATTTTGCTGGGGTATAAACCTCTGAAACCCCCCTGGCTATGCCACTGTTACTTACTTTATACTTATTAAAGTTGTAGTTGTGCTTGTATGATAGAGGTGAACATGTTGGCCAAAGTGTGTTACAAACCATAACAGCTAACATATCTGCATATGAAGTGGCATAGTAGCTTTTAGTACAATGACCTTCCGATGTTTATTTGAATTTTGACCTCATGCACAAGTTAGTTGATGCACACATAATTTATTTATTTATTTTTATTATGCTCTTTATTACAGTTGTATTTTTTACAATAATTTTGCAACTTAGTTGCTGTGCAGTTGCTGTGTTGCTTTCTGAACATTGAGAGAGTTTTTGAAACTATTTGTTAGCAGATAAGGAAGTTGTCTAGCTTCATGTTGTTTCTGATTCTAATTATAAAGGTGTGTTGTCAAACTATCGAAGTTAGCAAATCCAGCCTTCCCAGAATTTAGTATATATGATTACACTATGACACTAGAAAATCTTCTGATGTTTGTTTGTGTTTGAGACTCATGCACAACTTAACTAATAAGTTAATAATTCAATTTCATTATACACTGTCTTGAGATTGTTGCTGATGTTTTTTTTTCTTACAAATTTTTTAGGTGTTTTTTGCATATTTAGTAAGCTTTTTTTATTTGTTGGTTAGCAGGTTGTCTTGCTTCTTGTTGTTTCTGATCCCAGCTATTCTTCTTTCAGTGAATTTTGGTGGTCATGGCAAGGTGGACATGTCGAACTTCGACCTCTTACGGGTGCTTGGCACTGGTGGTAAGCAGCACCTTGTCCTTTGGCACAGATGTTTCTACACATATAGCGCTATCAAATTGCTCTATAATGCAAGAAATTTACCTGCAGTGTGACAAAACAATGTTGAGAATCGTACAGACCTTTACTTTCGAAAATACTTTTGTAATAGTGCGCCATCGTTTTTCCCATATGGCAATCTTGCTCAGCAGCGATGTTAGTAATCTAGCTCTAGGCTCATCTTTCCTGTCCCCGAAGTACTGTATTGCCTCCTGGATATCTGTCCGTTTCAAAGTTTGGCCCTAAAATGAGGGATACAATGTCCATCCGTGCATCAGAAAAATGTGTCATACTTAGTGGTAAATAAGTAAATCGCCTTTGTTTTGCTTTCTGACAGTCTGGCACCGAATGCTCTACATTTATGTTTTGTTGACTTGTTCTGACCTGGGTGACACTGGGTGACCGAGTTTCCATGGGGGAGGGTATATGTTTTTTTTTAATTCCGTGTTAATGCCGCGAAGCAACTATGGCTATGAGCAGCGTACAGACGTGGACAGATGGAGAGAGGACAGCAGGAAGGAGTGGGAGACGGGTGTAGTATGCGTCCTGGGCCGACTTCGTCTGGAAAGTCTTAGGAAAACCAGGGAAAACATCAGATAGCACAGCCGGTGGTAGGATTTGAACCCACCACCTCCTAGTCTTCAGCACGACCTTGGCTACCACTAACGAGAGGGACGCCTCAAGCGGGAGGTTATATGCCTGCGGGTACATGTTTATGGGTATGTGTATTGGTAGCCATGCTGTGTTGAGCAATGTCAAAAATTTCTGGGGGCGGGGGGGGGGGGGGAATCTCCTTGACTGTGCTTATAAACCGGTCAAAAAGGGTTAGAGTTCTTCAAGGTTTTTCCGTGAAATGGGCGTTTATTCTCCGGAAATCGAGGGCTCATAAACTGAGAGGAAAAAAAACGAGGAGGTTTATGGTCTCGGGGAGGCATCGTTCCTAAAGCGAGGGAATTTGTAAATCCAGGGTTGACTGTACGTGAATTTGTTTCAGTGACAGAACAATATCGACCTTGTGTACTAGTCACAGCTAGGGCATAATGAATGATGATTTTCACAGCTCAGCACAAAGCTGGACACACAAAGCAGAACAGCATAATACTGTATCTAAAAAAATCTGCTCTATCTGCTGTATCGGCTCTAGTCAGCGTACATTACTTTTCCTGCTGCTACAGTCATGGAACTGCAATAATTATCACCAGCTGGTTCACCCCAACAATATTTCATTCACTCTCGGTCACTTCACTGCCACACGTTGTGGTTGTACACTTCTGGCATGACAGACACAGCTGACCGGTGTGGACATGCCAATAAATGTTAATGCACGTTAATATGTGGACATGCTATTAAATGAGCCACTTTCTTTTGCACTACCTGTTAAGACCATACTCTAAGGGCATGGTATTCTAAATAATTATGGGCTCCCTCATGAGTGAGAACAGTCGCAGTGTGAGGTAGATTGGTAAAAGGAACAAACAACTTCAAGATGGACTGAAGAAATGGGACAATCACTGCACTAACAACTTACATGGCCCACACAGACATGGTACACACACATGGTACACACACACATGAGAAGAAAGGCTCGGTGATTTGTAAGATGTTGGCAAAGTAGGAGGACACATTTGTGTTTTGAACTTCGTCTGTTGAGATAAAATATGTTATCTGGTAGTCCTGCGATTGTCCTGTCATTTCTTCTGTCTATGTTCTTTTTGATGCTCTCTGTCCCTTGTATCACTCAAGTGCTACAGCTACCAGGCATTATTCGTACCAAGCTCAAAAATTGTTGCAAAAATTCTTACATGCTTGCAAATTGTAGAGTATTTTAGAGTGAACAATGCGAGATTTTTCAAGTTTTACAGAATTTGAAGAACAAAGCTATTCAGTACAAAGTTGGATATCTGCAGAGAATTAGCTAGATTAAGAAGCAGATACTGTGTCATGGTGTGAGGAGTACCGAAGATAGTGCATATGTTATCAAGCTGCAAACAATTTACATAGAAATAAATGACCCTTTCCAGAAATCTATCTACAAGCCTTTTAGTTACACCCAAACTCAACTTTGATGCATACCTAAATACCATTGGTACCTCGCTATTTTCTTAGAAACATCGATAATGTGTCCCACATATATATTTTTTATGTATCTCCACTTTTGTGGTTGCCTATTACTGGCAGAGAAGGCTTGGCATTAAAAGCAATGGAATCAGATCCTCAACCTACAACACAACCCACATCAGATAAGGTCGCTTGCTCCTCGTCCAGGAAGTGACCTACATCACGGCTCCACTGCTCACTCTGAAAGTTGCTGGTGTACAGAGTGAAACTTGTTTCGTTGAAGTTGTAGGTATTGTAATAGGGGACCAGACTGCACTGTGGACCACAATATGTGCTGCGCATGTCACTTTTGACCCACACTTTGATTGTGAGCTCAGCTGACGAGTGAAAGTGGGGCTCCCATTTGAGGAAAGCGGGTGAAGGTTGGAGAGTGGGAAAAAACGTGCCACATCAAGGCAGTGTCAGGGCAAAAGCTGTTCTTCCCCGCTGGAATTTTCCTGCAGGAACTGGCTGGTGGAAACTTCCTTCGGTGGTTCTGTGAGGTTATTTAGGAAAAGATTTTGCCTTGTCGTTCACGTAAACAAGCAAGGGGAAAGTGGCCACTCATACGCATATCCTCTTTATCCTTGGGTGCAAAGAACAAAACTGCTTATAGTTCTTCAGCTGCATTATCTCTGCATGTTGTACATGCAGTCAGTTTTTTGCTTGGGGGGGGGGGGGGGAACAGCTCTTAGCGCAAGTCGTGTTGCTTGATTAGTGAACACAAATTTTTTTTTGGTGGAGGTGGGGAAGTAACCCTAAAGCAATTAATATAGTAGACAGAACCAGCAGATTACCAAGCATAAATGCTCAGACAGGACATGATGTTCGAAAATAATGCTCGTGCAAATCTTTTGTCAGTTTTCTATCTTCTAGAAAATAAACCACATTCCCACCTCTCTTCCTTTGTTACATATGCTTCTGGTCAAATGGAACACTGTGAATATTACAATCTGTTTTCTTAGAAATAAATGAAATTTTGGGGAGTGCACTGAACGTACCACAGAATTATGTTTCTCCCCTATATGAGATAAACACACGTGAGCATGATGCTGCAATTTGTGCATGAAATATTTAGCAATGTTGAATGCACACTGCGGGCATCCAGAATGGATACACTTTGTTAAGTCAAAAGGGACAGTAATAGTTGCGCACATTGCTTTTGTTGTGCTTCTTTATTCATACATGGATATTAGATAATCATTTTGATTTTTTGTGTGCAAAAGTGACTACGACTATGATACATGACATGTTTAATTTGTATTAGAGATATTTAACTTTCACACGACCTTACAAAAAGTATTGTGAGCTGGGGACATACAACCAACATCACACCAAAGGAACACATTGCTGTGCAAAACTACAGCAAAAAGAGCCTTATGGAGGGTGGTTAGCTCAGTTTTACTTGGATCCTTATGGGACATGAGAAAGCATGCCCTCGAAGCATAGAAGCAAGTGTGTGAGCAGTTTGACTTGACTGAACCTTGTTCCTGGGAAACTAGATAAGATCGTGATCACATAGATATGAATAGAACTTCCTTTTCATTTCAAGGATGATTGTAACTAGTGATGTTCTTGAATTGGCCAACGAGCTTATCGAGGTGAAATTACTATATATAAGTGATAATTTCTGCAGTACCGTTTTTATTGTGTCATAACGTCTTGCGATAGGAGCCAGAGAAACCGTTATTAATTGGACATTGCTTCACCTTACATGTTTCTATTTTTGTGAAGGCATGCCATTAAAATAATTGTAGAAAGTGCCATTCTCAAAACAAAACTATGGAATTTGAAGTTTTCTGTGAACAAGTGAATATTGATAGTATATATGAATTAAATAACATTTGCATTAAAAAGTCAGTATGTCACAATCTTTCACGTTGAAGATGCCAAGCAGCACATGTTAAAATGACCGACTGCTGTCTTGTGAGGACGTTGAGTAAATAATTTTGATGGATGCAAGCAACCTTGCTTTGGTTCATGCTTCATATGCTACATGCCGGTATATGTACATATGTTTGTATGTGACCATGTTGTACGAGAGTGGTTCCATAAGTTTCCGGCCCAAGGTAGAAAATGCGGCCGAATTTGAAAATCCGATTAAGGACGCGTGGCGCCATCTGTTGGAGGGCCGGAGCACCACCCTCAACCCTCTCCGTGCTTTTGTCGGTTGGAGAGCGGCATTTCAAACAGCCAGGGTGCACTCTTCAGTTAAAATGAAAAAAATCAAGTACCACGCTGTTATAAAATTCTTGACAAAAGGGGGACTTTCGCCTGAAGAAATTAAAGTGCAACTGGACAATGTGTACAGGGAAGCCTCTCCGTCGTACACAGTGGTAAAAGACTGGGCTAAGCAGTTTCGACTGGGGCGAGTCCATTGAAGATGATTCACGCGATGGTCGTCCAGTGGAAGTGGTGACACAAGAAAATTTGTCTCTTGTCGAGGAGGAAGTGCTGAGCGACAGGCGTCTGAAGGTGAATGAAATCTCGGAAAGGCTGGGGCTTTCCAAAACACCGTTTTTCGCATCATCGGCGAGGGCCTTCACATGAAAAAGGTCAGTGCGAGATGGGTGCCATGACTTCTCTCGTCAGTTCAAAAGCAACAACGCATCGTCTGTGCCAAAGAGTTTTTGGAGCTCTGTCAAGAGAATGAAGAAGAAATATTGAAGTCAATTGTCAAATGGGATGAGACTATGGTGCTCTACTATGATCCCCTTTCGAAAAAAGAGTTGATGGAATGGCGCAAACCAGGAGAAGCACCCCCAAGAAAAGCCAAGTTCACACAATCCACAAAGAAGATCATGGCAACAATATTTTGGGATTGTCACGGGATCCTCCTCATCGACTTCAAAGAGAGGAACACCACAGTGAATGCGACTTATTATGCTTCACTCCTGCACCGACTGCGAGACGCCATCAAGGAAAAGAGGCGCGGCAGGTTGAGTCGAGGTGTCCGGTTGCTCCAGGACAATGTCCCTGTCCACACGGCTTCTGTTGCCAAGGCTGCACTGAAGGAGTGCGGCTTCGAAGAAATCCACCACCCACCCTACAGTCCAGACTTGAGTGACTACTTCCTGTTCTCAAACTTGAAGAGGGATCTCAGAGGACGGAGATTTCAAAACTATAGTGACGTGCAAGAGGCAGTTTTCCAGCATTTTGCGGACAAAACTTCGGACTATTTTTTCATGGGTATAAGAATGCTGGTTGAAAGGTGTCAAAACTGCATCGAAGTTAAGGGTGACTATGTCGAAAAGTGATGCATTTGTTTCATCTCTATGACTATTAAAAAGTTGGCCAGAAACTTATGGAACCACCCTCGTAAGCAGCTCCTAAATTGTAAACCATGACAACGTTTGAGCAGTTCACCTACTTTTTGCTGTAATTTACTACTAAACACTGTCTAGCCTCCAAACTTGTTCCCCATAATGTGAAGAGTGAAAGAAATAATGAATTCTTCCAGAGTTATCACTTGTGCAGGCAACAGAGTCCCAGAATGTCTTGACTTGCATTTTAAAACCAATTGCAGATTGCAGGTTTGGTTAATGTAGGTAAAATTAAAGGCACACACAAAAAGAAAAGTCCAAAGTGTTACCCAGAACTTTGACCTGCACAAAAAGCTTGCTGGTATGCGATACACATACTAATTTTCGGTGTATAACACACACTCATGTATAACACATACCTGTTAATTTTCTCACTCGAGGAAAAATGTTTTGGTGTATAACATGCACTCATGTATAACATGCACCTTTTACAGGTTGCTCGTGTCACATACAACATTACTGTTACATACTTAGAAACTCAATAATCGAAGCAGAAAACACACCACATACACTTTGGCTTCTTCTCCAGCAGTGGTCATCATGACTGGCAGCAATACACCCAGCTCCATGTACCATGACACCCTATTGTTCATGATCTATGTTATGTTCTGTCGGGGCGCAGCCTTACAGTGTAAAATCACTCTCAGAATTCAAGGATTAAGGTCAACTGCACGCACTTGGGAACACCGGTGTCATCACCCTGCGTGTTAACAAGGTCACTGATGGTCCTATAAGGCAATGTAACGACGTATAGCACATACTCATAGATAACGTGCACAGCCTATTTTTTCAACTTTTCTCGTGTATAGCGCATGTGTTATACACCGAAAATTATGATAATGATAAATTATTTGTTAGTTCTTTAACTTTGCTACCTATTTTTTATGACATGTGTTTATGGTAGATCTTTTCATCTTTAGGAGCATGAGAAAGACCTTGAGTGTGTTTTCATCATCATGTGCTGTGCCTTTGTCAGTTCTCACACACTCTTGTGTATCAGAAAGATTACTGTTGGTTTAAAGGAGAAAGTTATGTTCCACCTTTTTACAGCCTATGGAAAAGTTTTCCTGGTTCGTAAAAGCGGTGGTCAGGACCATGGCAAGCTCTATGCCATGAAAGTACTCAAGAAGGCATCCATTGTTCAGAAGCAGAAGACACTGGAGCACACACGCACAGAACGACAGGTGCTGGAAGCTATTCGCCAATCCCCATTTCTGGTCACTCTGCATTATGCCTTCCAGACGGATGCCAAGCTGCATCTTATCCTTGGTATGTTCCAAAGCACTAGTGCTGCCACAGGTTATTTTTGTATATGTTTAGGCAGCTCACCTACCCTCAAGGGATTACATAAAACATCTTGAGGAAGGCGCTCGGATTTATATAAATGCATTGTAATGGAATATTTATGTAATAAGTTTCCTATGTTTTTGGTAACACACACATGCTACAATCTGAGTTGCATAGAAATGTTGGGGAACCTGCGCACTGTTTCGTTTTTAGTGTGAGTGCTACTTATTTGTCAGCAGACACTACAAATTTTCTGAAGAACACGCTTGAAATTTTCTCAAATGTAAAATAGTGAAAAGTCATATACCCCTCATCACTCAGATTTTTTATCATACATAATTGTGTTATGGCTCAACAGAGCTGATAAGTGGAACTCCCGTGGAAGTTTCTTCACACGTTCCGTGTCCTCTTTCACAGACTATGTGAGCGGCGGAGAGCTGTTCACGCACTTGTACCAAAAGGACCACTTCACTGAACCAGAAGTTAGAATATACATTGGGGAAATTATTCTAGCACTGGAGCACTTGCACAAGGTAACTATGATGGTTTTGTCCAAATTTTTTAGCTGTCTAAAGATTAGGCTGTTTAAAGATATAAGTTGACAATCATACAAGCATGATTTTGTACAGCATATACGTGCTTTTTAAGTAAGTGGCAGGTCACAATAGTCAAAGTCTGGTATGGGTAATATCCCTTGTATGTTATGTCAAAGAACAGCTGTCTTGCTGATCAGTAACAGAAATAGTACAAAAATAAAAACTAGCTTCTAGTTCTACCTTACTGGGAAAGGAATGTACGGGAGAAGCACCATGCATTGTCTACGAGAATATCTTCCAATATCTTATTCTCTAGAAGGCACCATTGCCATGAAGGTCGCAATAGAAAGGCCAGGAAAGAAAGTTACATTGGTAACCTACCTTGAAAATGGGTTGCTAACAATACCCCATATTCTACCATCCATGACTGTGCAGGGCCATAACACATGTGGCCTATCATCTGGTCCTATTGTACTGGCGATTGGACAGGTGGTTGCATTGTTTGAGAGTCTTTTACCATGACGGTGTGCTGCTTGGCATTGTAGTTTTCCCAGCAAACTTTGTAGTGGCACCAGAAAACATGCACTACTACATTGAAATAATTCCGTGTCACTTAATCTTATTTTGGCGGAACCCTCGTTCGGTGAGGCAATTCTTTTTTTCACAGAGATTTCTGTGCAGTCTGCTAAAGTTGAGTTTGTGTAGCATATTACCTCTAGGTTAACTTAATTAAACTTGTACGTGATGTCAACTTAGCAGAAGAACATGCTTTTCCTCACTTGTATGACTGTTCTTCGCTCAGGGTGCTTTGTAAAGAAGGAGTGTATATCCCCAAGCTAATTTTGTCATGTTATGGGGTTAACTCTTGACATTATTTCCAAAGGTGCTGCACTACACACAGGTGATTTAATTTGACATAGCATCACAATGGTTTAATCAAAGTTTGACTTATGAGAAGTGTTTTTTTTTCTGCACCAAAACGCCATGATGCAGTGTTCTGTTGAGAAAGGGGATAAGTCAGGCTAGATAATTTTGCTACTGAGTCGTACATCCTGAAGCAATGTCTTTAGGAGGTACATGAAATGTAGATATGTACTGCTTGCGACACACTTGTCTGAAATCTCTATTACAAAGTACAGCAGCTTGTGTTGGCTTGGGCACCCCTGAAGGAGCTGTGCCATTATTGTGTTTCAGGGTAGGCAGTGTGCCGTACAAGCCTATTAGTCGTAAGGAACAATCTTGCAACACCTCGAGATTTCAGACAGGATAAACTGTGAGCTGTCGATTTCAGACAAGTATGCCACAAGCAGTACATAGATGTGTGCTGTACATGTATGTGAGCCTTACTAAATGTTCAGATGAAGTTCTGGTATAGCTTAAGGTCATGTAAGAGATTCAGTTCGTCCAAAGTTTGGCAGAACACATGCATGATGGTCTGTGATTGTGATCTGACAGCAGGAAACACCTGAGAGCATTTTTGTCATTCTGTCCCATTTCTTCATTTTCTTTCTCAGCTGGGGATCATCTATCGTGACATAAAGCTGGAGAACATTCTACTGGATTCTCAAGGGCACATTGTGTTGACAGATTTTGGCCTCAGCAAGGAGTTCCTTCCTCATGAAAAGGCAAGCAATGACCTACTTTGCTCTCTCGTATGCGGGCCATTTACCTACTTTTATTTGCGCAAGCACAAAACGACATGCATGGTGACTTACGGAGGAAAAGTTTACGGGATGCTAAATGCCCGTTCTTTCTGTTTGTTGTTGTTGCTTTAGAATCTCACTTGTGTACGCTATGTAATGAAAGTACAATGGGTGTGCTTGTGAGACAAATCGAAGAAATGACATACAAAAATTTAACATTGCGATATTGAAGATTGTGGAAGAATGATGAAGTTATTGTCATTCGCCTGTTATGATGGTTTTGTCTGCATCATGTATTGTACTTTCTATGCCTTTTTATATTTTTTGTAATAGGTATCTATTTTCTTGTGCTGCGAAGAGCCCTGTTTTCATTAGTAGACACCCACATCAGTTATCACATCAGTTCAACACAACAGTCAGTCATCAACACAGTCATAGTCAACAGTCATCAACACATCAGTTATCGTCATTTGTCTGTTATGATGGTTTTGTCTGCATCATATGTTGTACTTTCTATGCCTTTTTATATATTTTGTAAGGTATCTATTTTCTCGTGCAGAGTTTTAGTAGACACTAACCGAAAAGCCCCCTTAATCTCACCCTTAACCGTATCAGTATGTGGTGCATACCAGTCAGTGGACATCAGAAGGATTTCATGGCTATCTGGCTGGTGGAGGGAAAAAGGATACTAGAGTGATAGAGTGATGAATTACTTCTGAGGGTACAACCTTCTCCCCCTCTCTCCCCCTGCATTCTCTATTCTGAGGTCCCTGTACTTTCCTATACTTTTTCATATTTTTCTGCAGTACACCACTCATTATCATTAAAATAAGGTATTGTTGTTGCAGTACCAATAATCATCAGTCTCTCTCATGATTGTACTATGCTCAAAAGATGACATTTCTTGCATTCATAGGTGGTGTTCTAATAATTTGTTAAACCTTAATATTTGGAAGACTCTCACTTTCTCCTTCACAGAAAAACGAATTCCATTGTTCACCATTACACACTTGACTCCAATTATATAAGAAGAAATTCCATGTTCATGATCTTCGTATACTCATTGACAGCTCTTTAACATTTCAACCACACATGTCAAGTATAACAAGTTCAGCGATGCGCAAGCTTGGTATCATTGCACACATCACTAAGTGATTTGCTCAACCAATGTGTTTGTTTAGCTTATTCTTCATCTCCATTGATCTCCATTCTGGAATTTGCCACTGTTGCCTGGAACTATATAAGCAAAGCGCTCTCTGATGGTAGTGAACATGTCCAACCCCATTTCATTTCTATTCTTTATGACCGACATATTAGTGTCAGAGTATACTACAATTATGAGCATATCCTGGAGAAACTTGGCTTGCAGACCTTTTCAAACTGTAGAACTTTAAAAGATTGTGTCTTCTTGTACAAACTGGTTCACTCAGTCTTAACTCCCCTGATTTACTACGCTTAATTGATCTGCATGCACCTTCTTGTTCGCTTAGATCTTATCCCATCTTTCATGTCGACCGCATATACAAGCTAAGTTCGATCAGTCGTCTACTAACGTGCTGGAATAAGCTGTTCGACAGTCATGATGTTGACATATTTGCTGATTTTTCTAATGTTACTAATGCCATCAAGTCAATTTTTAATGTATAGTTTATGTAGTCTTCCCTTTAGTTCTTTTGTCTCACGACTGACTTTAACATTTGCTGTTTTGTCTACAGTATTTGATGTGTAACTTCTTTGTATTTATGTGTATTTATGTTTATCTTTGTATTTTTGTATTTATTTATGTTTGGGGCATCTTTTCCCAGACCTTTGGGCTCTTTATGGGTACCTGACCAAAAATACATTATTATTAGTATCATCATTATTTTTTTTAATTATCAGTCATATGGCAAAAAAGAAAAAAAAAATCATTCTGTGCAATAATGACGTAGAGTGAAAACCACCATACCCAAACAATTGTCTGAATTATTTAACTGAGATTGTGTTTTGGTTGTGTTTTGGGCATCGCTGGCACCACTACACATTGTAATAATGTCTTTGGAAAGGATACGTTGACTTACGTGCAGCGCCAAGGCGCGGACAAAGAAGAACGTGATAGGTGGAGTCCCCCTCCTGTGACAGTTCCAGTTCGTGTTCCACGACAGCACTACCCTGTCTAATAGTAAACTCCCTGGTAGCACACTATGTTGCCGAAACGTTGCCCCAATGTTTTCTTCAAACGTTGCATAGACGTCGCTAATGTCCTCTTCAGGCCACGTTCTAGCAACGTTGCTAGAAAATGTTATACAACATTGCGGCAACATGACAACTGCAACATTCCACATAAGGGCAACGTTATGACAACATTTAGGTAATATTGGCAAGAGGTTGGCGGAGGTATTTGTGCGCTATTATTTCTACTTCTTCTTACTTTTCTTTTTTGCGTCGGATCAGAGATTCATACTGACTGCAAGCACTTGCACGCCACCGTTAGCCAACTTGAGCCAACTTGAGCCAACTTGAACATTGCTGAATTGACATTCAGCAATGTTCAAGCAACATGGAAGGTCAACATTTGACGTCCACAGTAACGTTGGTCCACTTTTGATAATGTTGCAGGAACGTTGCGAAATGTTGATAAACGTTGCCCCACATTGGGCAACATTCGCAACATTGCTGCAACGTCGAGGCCACAATATGTGCTACTAGGGCTGCTGCCACAAGAAACCAGGGTCCAATCTGCAGGTGTTGCCTCTTTGCCTTGCAGAGTAAAACACATGAAAGGGAGACATCACTTACATCATTATTGCGAGGACTAATGAAATGAAAGAGGACTAATGAAATGAACTGGTTACTCTCAATGGTATATCATGGGAGTATGTTGCTATACGTTGTGCAGCAGATGCAGTAAAATAGTTTTTTTTTCTCTTTTAATCTGTTGTACAACGTGTTGGTGTGTATCTCAAATAACTGTCTAGTACATAGTAGTATGACGTTGTGTGAGCCCACAACATTATTGTGCGAACATATGAGAACTCAAGTTCCACAAGAAATGCAATTAAATGATGTGTTGTAACAACAACAACAACCTCATTTGAGTAATGATAAGTGGGGTGTTTCTGATGTGTTGTACATTACCTTATTGCACTGGTTTTTCTTGTTTTGATTATCAATGTTGACATTGTTGAACACTGTTGAACATATGATTGTCCCAAATTAGGTGAAGCTTAACATAGCAGCATGTTCTTAATGGACATCATTATGAGGGTAGCAAGCGTGGAATGCACTACATGTGAAGTTTTAGGGAATATTACTTTACCTCCTCTAAATATCCAGAAGTGGATAGTGCTTGGAATGTAAAGAGTGTTTTGTTCAAACAGGAACAGCGCACATACTCTTTTTGTGGCACGATTGAATACATGGCACCTGAGGTGGTACGAGGAGGAAGCACAGGCCATGACTTCAGCGTAGACTGGTGGAGTGTGGGTGTACTGACGTACGAGCTGCTCACGGGGGCCTCTCCATTCACAGTGGAAGGGGAACGCAACAATCAGGCCGAGATCTCAAAGTGAGTTTGCCCCTGTCCTATTGCCAGCCACAAAAACATGATTTCAGCGATTGCGAGAACGTTATAAAATTTTTGTCAATTTTCGTGCACAAAACTTGATTAACTAGACTTTTATGCATGTCCACCAGGAGGATATTGAGAAGCCAACCTCCAATGCCAGAACACATGTCACAAGATGCCAAGGACTTTATTCAGAAGCTATTGGTGAAGGATCCCAGGAAACGTCTTGGTGGTGGCATTGATGATGCGCTTGAACTCAAGAGGCACAGATTCTTTAAGGTACCCTGTCGAAAGTTAAACAAATAGTATTTCCTGTTTTGCAATTCCTTTTTTTTTTTCTATTGCACACATCTGTCCACATATGCACTGTGCTCCTGTAACTTTGTTTTATTCTGTCAGCAGCTATTTTCTGCATGTATTTGTGTCTATCAGATTGCTTAGTGAATATCATATTGTGTAGTCGCATGAAAATATGAGCTTTCTGTCCACTGAATGCCTTTGTATATGCTGTTATAACATATGTTGTGGATTACAAGTATATGTCAGGTAGCTCTTGCCAGTGCACGACTGCAATCCATTGTGGAGATAAGCTATTTTGTATTTTGTATAGCATACAACATTACAGGCAATTATCTGTCTTGCAGAATTTAAACTGGGATGACCTAGCACAGAAAGAGATACCTGCCCCCTTTGTACCTAAGATAAACGGCGAATTGGATGTCAGCAATTTTGCAGAGGAATTCACCTCAATGATTCCTGCCGATTCACCTGCTGTTGTGCCTGCCAACGATGACAAAATATTTAAGGTAACTGCACCTCCCTCACCATTCTTGAGCAGACATCTTTATCCTGCTTAATATATAGAGCCTGAAGTTTTCGGGAAATATTTTTTTTCTAAATTCGGGGACTAAAAATCGGGTAAATAAACATGTGCTCTAAATTCATGCAAATTCAGGTGGAATAAGTTCCAGTATGCTAAATTCAGGGTGATAAATTCAGGCTCAGTTACTCAAACTAACTGAACTAGTTTGGTAAAAATATTGATGTACCGTATTTTCACGCGTATTAGCCGCGGCTTATGCGCGATTTATTTTTTTTGCGGACTTTTTTTTTTTGCTTATCCGTGGGTGCGGCTTATCTGCTGACTATTTTTCCCTGGTACTTTCCCCATACCCCGGGTTAAACGAAAGGGCCGACAGTGCCTCATGTTTTTCAGAACAGGACTGCCCTGCCAGTGCACGAACAATACCGAACAGGGGCAGGTCCACTCCACATTCGAGTGGACTAACCCGTCATTCCACGAAAAACACGCAACAAGGGCACAGTCCGATCTTAGTAGAACACTAGAACTGACCTCCTTTGTTATACATCATGCCGACACCGGAATGTGGACAGGGTTTATGGCCTTCCCTACGGTCTCCTTTGTCGGCAGACCCACAGGAAGGGTTCAATACACCTGACATCGGGATAAAACGTGTTCAGCTAAGCGTCAGTTCTCATTTGAGAGAGCAGCAGCATTCGTGGACACGGGCACGGCAGTTAGAGGTGAGGCATGGCTCCAACGCTGAGGCACAGCCACGACAGCGGCTTCAAACTAAAAGTCGTCGACTTCGCGGACAAGTACGGGAACAGGGCAGCTGGCAGGGAGTACGGCGCTGACGAGCGTTGAGCGTTTCTATTGATTTTGTATGTGCATGACTGGTTTAGCGCACAAAGCAGTCGCGTCGTATTACCCGCGGCTTATCTGCGAGTGCGGCTTATCTGCAAAAACATTTTCAAAATGTATCTAAAAACGAGTCCTGCGGCTTATCTGCGGTGCGGCTAATACGCGTGAAAATACGGTAACTGCATTTGCTGCCAAACAAGTTAGTGTGCTATCCTACAGAAATCTCAGTGAGGATGATTTGCTGGGTAAAAATTGGGTTTCATCCTAAAGTGTCAACCTTCAATTTGGGGTGCAAGTTCGGGGAAGAATTGGGTTAAACCCTAAAAATTCAGGCTCTATTTATATGTACGCTTTCCAATGGCGTGCAACCATTGTTACACCACTTTTATTGGTGCTCTGCATGACATGGAACTGTTAAATGATTTTTACGATGAAACACAAGGTGGAGCGCCTTGTAATGAAACACATTACGCTATATTTTTTTTCTGTCATAACTACTGTATTTTCTTGAATGTAAGACGACCCCCGACTTCAGGGTACACAATTTTATAAAAAAAAGAAAACAGAGATTGGAAGGCAGTATAACATTTGGTAACGATGCACGATACCATTTATTCACCACCATTTTCTTCGCCGCTGTTTTCTTTGTCACTGTCTGCCCACAGCTCATTGTGCTCCATTCCGTTCAAAGCATTAGACAAACCAAAATTTTTAAAAGTGCGTACGACAATGTCGTCAGGCACATCACACCAAGCATCCAAAATCCACTGCGCTGGTACAATTCTTTATCTCTCCTTCTTGCTTCAGTTGTCTTCTAACATTTATTTCTGATACTTCAAACCACCTTGCTGCCGCTAAATTGTTGCCACATTCAGTGGCGAAAGCGATAATTTTGCCTTCGAACGCAGCAGTGACGCCATGACAGTTCATCTCCATTTGCATTGCTTCGTTTGTTTTGCGCTGACTTACGCTGAAAACCATAACACGTGATATCGGTTGTGCTGTGCTATTGGCCCGCTCCCGCCTCACGCGTGGACGGCACGGATATTTGAATCTAAGGTGACCCCCCACATTGGAACATGGGACTCTGAAAAAGAAAGGTCGTCTTCGAGAAAATACGGAAATATGCCATCTTTCTGGAGTTTATTTCTGTTCTGTTCATATTGCTGTTAGGTTAATGTTTATCTTCACTTTGTCTTTCTAAATTTTCTTCTAGGGCTATTCATATGTTGCACCCTCTGTCCTGTTCAGTGAACACATTCTCACAGATGAACTGCTGGACAGTCGCTTCGAAAGCCGTCCTAGTGTTTCACAGCTTTTAGCAGCAAAGTTCAAGGTGAATGTCAAGCACCTCTTGTGATGATGTTTAAACGGTACTCATTTTACTGCGCTCGCATGATTGTGATCAAAACCATTTGCCTGTTCTGCATGCAGAATTCTCCATTCTTCCAAAACTACGACTTGATTACCAAAGAAGGCATTCTTGGAGATGGGAGCTTCTCGATTTGCAGGTATGGTGTGCATTGTTCCACTTACTCAAGTGTTCTCTTTACAAAGAGTTAGTGGAACCGAAAGGAACCATGAAGATTCATGAAGAATCACGAAACAGACAAAAAATTTCAGTTCTAAGTGGAGAGTGGTTCTCGAAGATGACTTTTACCTGGAACATATGCAATTTTACCATACTGCACTTCATGCGGTTGCAGTTCACTTGCAAATTTAGTGGTGGACGGCTGCCGGACGGCCCCCCTACAAGCAGCCAGACGTGGTTGCATCAGTTGCTCATTTCAACCATGTCCACCAGCTTCTGACGTCACGTCTAGTTTCTCTGTCACGCCGGCGGCGGTTGGGTCGCAGCATTCACCTTTTTTTGGCCGTGGTTTCTTAGTCAATACCTGAGTTATTCCAACCACATAGTGATCGTATTCGTGGCCAGGAGTGCATTAAAGGAGCATGGAAGTGACATTTAATGTGGCTCAAATCTCTGCTCCATCGGAGAAGCTGTCCACCAGGAGTCACCATGCAAAATATTTTCGCTCTGCGGCATATTGTCATTACGCCATCGAATTTCCAAAAACAGTCAGAGAAAGCAGCCGCGGATGACAAACACGAGCCTCGCGTGACATAGAAACGCCTCTGCGCCTTTCTCTTTGCTTTTTTTTCTTCTCAGCTCATGCGCCGCTTATGAGCTGTGCCTGTGTACATCACTTGTCACGTGCCGGAGCCCATGATACGTCACGACGTCCTCTCATTCAGCGATGCAGTCTTTGCACGAGTAGAGGATTGAAAAAAAAATGTTCGGAACAGAGCCTTGCACGTGCTCTGTAGGCCACCTTATTTTATTCATTGCAGAACATACCACAGCAAAAAACAAAAATATTTTTGGGGTCACTTCCATGCTCTTTTAAAGGGACCATCGCATCCGGAAACATGTGTACGAGACCGAAACGGTAATGTTTGTCACCGCTTCACAGTCAACTTGGCCAAATTTCTCTTCTGAAAACAGCTTACATGTTAAATACAGGAGTTTTAAAGATTCGCACTCCCTCTGCAGCTAAATAAGCCCCAGTGATCGTAGCACTATTATGACGTCAGCCAGGCACACAAATGGCATCGCAGCGCAAGCAATTGTCTCCGAGCTCGTCTGCTTCGCGTTCGCACCACAATATACTAAGTGAAAAGACCTCGGTAAATACGCTGACTTTCGTTTACCAGTGTGAGTTCAGACTCGACCATGTTGGGTGGAACACAGTGTTACGCTCCTGGCTTACGAACATGTTCGGCACTAAGGAGACACAACACGCCACAAGCCGATCGCAGACCTTCTGCGACCAGCAGATGCTGTGCCTTTCGCCCGCCGGTCAGTCACCAAGGCTGCCAAGGTCCCTGATTGAACTTGTCCGTGCCAAAGGGCGCTCACTGGTTGACCTTGTCCGAGCGACGTTTCCTTCGATTTCCAGAGAGGGAATTCTGGAATATTCTCAGTATCCTTCGTCTGCTCTTGCCTTTCATGCGTTTCATCAAGCTGCACGGGAACAACGCCACCAATTTCTGTGCGACTTTCAGCATCATTATCAGTGATGAACGTGGAGTAAACTGGCACTATAGTTTTGGAATTGTCTGCTACGGATGCGATAGTCTCCCTAAAAATGCTTACAGAGGCTTTGAGTGCCTCTTCATCATCCCTTTAAGGCTAGGATCTCACCATACTAAGCTTGTGTACGCTATTACGCTGTGGCGGACTGGACCAGCCTTGGCGGGCACAGAGCTGTCTTATGCATGCATGCATGCATTAGGCATATGCAGTAGTTGACAGATTTTCTGGACTTGAAGGTGACTGGAAAAAAGTCTGAATAATACAGCAGTCTGAAAAATCTGACGATTACTACATTCAACATTATTTCACCACAGCTGCACCAAAGATGTCTATAATTGTGCCCTGCCGCATCTGGTGCCTGCTTGTCATTGTTGTAAACGACGACGCCGAGACATAAGAACCGACGATGATGAAGTTGTGGTATGCGTGCAATGCGCGTGTGTTCATTCTTTCTTCGGGCAGCGTTCTGTATGCATGGGTTGAATAAACGAGTTCTTCGAGTACTCTGCCGGAGTCCTGAACTTCGATCACTCGACTTTTACAACGTAACATATGGCGACGAGGTTTGGCGACTTCTTGTCGTCCGCTATTCCGTTTGCAGCAGCGTACAGTTCGAAGCGTTCCATGTAGACATCGAACGCCGTTGTCTGTGGGTTGAATTTCTTGAGGTGTCCTACATTTGCCATCCCTGAACCGTTGTCTCTTCTGCGTGCATCGTATCCGCCATCTCGTCGCCAAATGTTACGTTGTAGAAGTCGAGTGATTGAAGTTCAGGACTCCGGCAGAGTACTCGAAGAACTCGTTTATTCAACCCATGCATACAGAACGCTGCCCGAAGAAAGAATGAACACACGCGCATTGCAGTCATGATACAGTAGAATCTCGATGATACGATCACGGATGATACGAATTTCGGGATGATACGAATTCTGTACCGGTCCTGGCCGGAATGCCCATTCTTCCCATGTATTAGAGTTTGGATGATACGAACGCGTTATCTTGCCTTTACGGATGATACGAATGAGCCAAGGATGCGACAGAGGTCGTTCCCCCGTGACGCGAGAACGCTCAAGTCATGCTGCTGCGTCTTTCGAAAAGGGAGGGCGTTCCTCACCACGAACTCCCTTACATCATGTAGCGCAATTCAAGCAATGACTTTCCTTTTGGTGGTGGTGGTGGAGATAAGATCAAAGGGATTGAACGGCCAGGAACCTTATCACCTTATTTCTGTTTTGACCTTTTTACCCCCTCGCAACAATAAACCGCGAAGCTGTGTGACATCGCTCTGGCGGAAAACAGCGACCAGAACCCCAGAACACGTGGAGGGAACATATCAGGACAACTTGTGGCAACATTACGCGTCACCATTCCGCAAGTTGGCTTCACCTAACGCCTGTGTGCTTCAGGAGAAGCTCGCTTTAGACCACTGTCGCGCGACTCGCGGGTGAAAAGCACGTGCTACGTCTTTTGAATCATCTCGCGTATTCGGGCAGCATTGGCCAAACACCGAGACACAAAAGCGTTACAACCGACATCTTTCATTGACAGTAACGGAAAATGAACAGTCACTGTCTATTTTCTTGCCTCCATTTTTATTTTGGTTTAATTCGTTTGATACAAATTTTGGATGATACGAATTTTTTCCGCAACCCCGTGAGATTCGTATAATCGAGATTCTACTGTATCCGCTTGCATTTGCGTGAGTGTCACAGGTTCATCACAATAGCAACAATGGTTTCATCATGCGTGTGGTCGACGGTTGTGGACAGTTGTGGACGGTCAGGGCGATTGTCTACAGAGTCTTACTTTACAGCTGCACAAGCAGTTGCTGCCCAATTTACGGATCAGACGCGCCCATAGCGTCGAAAGCTGATGAACAGCGACACATGCACAAACAGAATCTTGTGAGGGTGTCCCAACTCCCGAAATTGCTGTCGCCGAAAGCCGCAGCATACGGGTGCCTCTGTGGCGTCACCTAGAGGGACGGTTTGGAAGTTTTAGATCAGTCTCGCCTAAGATTCCAATTACCAATCCAAAATGGCGGTTGCGAAGTTGCCACCGCAGTGCCGAAAATAGTAGTGTTGGCGCTTCTCTGCAAGCGTTTTGGTCCGGAACATTGAGCCTACGGACTTTCACGTGTCTCAAAAAACAGTCACAAAATGTATTAACCCTATGGCGTAAGTCACCGTTCCCCGTGAGAGTCCGAAGTATTGAACAAGTCTGAATAATCGACGTCCAAAAAATCAGTCCGCTACTGTATATAGAAAATATGAACACAGCTCATGGGTTTGTTCCCAGAAATACTAAATTTCTTGCAAAGGGTTGCTTCCCATCCATTTTTACTCAAACGTGGCAGTTCATAAGCATGTGTTGTTATTTGACAAGGGCACACAAACTACACATCTCAAGTGGATACATGCTCGCATAAAGCTCCAGTGACTTTGTTTAACAACATTGTGTAACTTGTTGCATTCCTGTCTGGCATGGACTGGCAGGTGTACTAGTTGAAGCACGAAAATAACAGGTTACCATAGGAGCTGGTTCACAACATGCTTTGTAATGGTATCTCACTTTTGTGTTTGCAGGAAATGCATTCACAAGAAGACTGGGCAGATGTATGCTGTGAAGATTATTAGCCGCCGTCTTGATACGACACAGGAGGTTCATCTGCTGAAACTGTGTCAGGGACATCAGAACATCGTCAACTTTGTTGAAGTCTTTCACGATGAGGTAAATGTCCCTCCTTTCACTCGTTGTGACATTCATGGACTGTCCTACAATAACATACCATTATTTGGGACTGAAGATTAGTTACAACTAATGCTTATCATAGCACCAGTTTAACAGTGCAGTGAATTCAGAATTCTTTCACATACAATTGTAATGCTGAAGTCCTGCTGATGTGTGCTTCAATGGGTGACGTGACGGGAACCAGTCAATCGTAATATTGGAGTTATTGTTATGTTTTGGTATACTGTAATGAACGGGCTGGACTGTATAGTGTTCTGGAGGTAACTTACTTGGCTATGCAAACGACAGTTAACGGGTGTGCAACTGTTCATAGGTGCATACCTACATAATACTGGAGCTGCTGACTGGTGGAGAGCTCCTTGAAAGGATTCGCAGGAAAGCAAGGTTCACGGAAAGTGAAGCATGCCGTATCTTCCGACGACTGGTTTCTGCAGTTCACTACATGCATACTCGGGGAGTTGTACACAGGGACCTCAAGCCTGAGGTAAGCAGCTGCACAATTTGCATTGTGCATTTGCATTGTGCAGTTCTGATCACAAATGCTAACTCTGTATGACAACTTTCAGTTCCGCTACTGCCTATAAGAAATCCATAACTGAGATTAATCTGTAATTGCTATACAGCCACACTTCTTCATAACAAAATTCAGGCGTATGGAAAAAAAAAAAGATGTTGTAAAGCTAACTTTGTTACACAGGGTTTGCAAAGATTTCACGTACAAACTTTTGTGAATGCACACAAGTACAAGACACAGTGCAATACAAGTGTGAATACAAGACACAGTATTACAGAGGCAGCCTCACAGAAGAACACAACTGTATAAACTGTATAAAAATTTATAATGATATATCTGTAGCAGAGAATATGTGGGTGCATGCAGATCCCATTAGAAGGCCACTGTTTACAGCTATAGTGTTTTGTGGACTCGATGTCTGGTTTCGCCTGCATTGCATGGTGTAGTTTCTGTTTCGGGAAGCTAAATGGCAGCATGTTTGAAAGTGGTAGACAGCAGCCCACACACCACAGCATGACAAATGAGTGCAGCATGCATGTAAATTGACACGATTACATAGCTGTGCAGGTGTTCACTCGTAATTGTAACTTTACTCACTTAAAACAAAATGATGCACAGAAGCCAGTAATGGACAAAGCAAACAGTCTTCAGCTACTCGAGAAGTATGACCCGCATTTGTGACCATTTATAATAAGCCAAGTGGGTCATATTTGCAGGCCAAACCCAGAACTATTGCTGAAACTTCATTGGAATTGGAACACATCCAGCATCTGTGCATAGAGAATATGTCACACTATTCGCACTGTGTTTGTGCACATGTTGAAAGAAGCATCTATTTCGATAGATTGATTGCAGGATGCATCAAAACCTAACTGTAAATAGCAATTCACAATGCAACAATTTCACAAAATAATTTCACTTTATTGTAAGCTTTTAAAGGTTCAGGCAATATATTACTTGGTCCTTCTACGTGGTCATATGGCATATACAACATACATCATATACAATATGTGCTTACATCTGCAGGGCATCTGCAGAGATGATTGGCAATGACATTTTCAGCACTACTGGCCCAGTTTAAGTTTGACAAAAGTTTTGGCTTGCAATGTGGCCGATTGCATTTACCGCTTCATATTTTGAAAGGAAACTTGCCTTGCAATCAGTGCAATATAGTGTTCACCTTCAGAAAGATAGGAAACTTCACTTTCTATACACACTTGCTGCTTACTGCACAGATTTCAGTCAACATTAAAAATGCCAACTGCATTTCTCTTCTTTCCCTGCACATGTGTTGAATTTTTACCAATTGAGCTTGTGATACACTCCACAGAATCTGCTGTTCACGGACAGCTCGGACAATGCCACTATCAAAGTGGTTGACTTTGGCTTTGCTCGTCTAAGGCCTGCTGATAATCAGCTTATGAAAACTCCTTGTTTCACCCTGGGCTATGCTGCTCCTGAGGTTCTTCGGCAGGCGACACTGGGATCTCATGCTGCTGGTTACAGCGAGTCCTGCGACCTCTGGAGCCTTGGGGTCATATTGGTGAGTAAGCAGAACTGTGTAAACTAGAACTAGTACTGATACTGCTGCTGAGGGCTGCTTCTGACAGTGTTACTTATAATAGCACTGTGGTGCACAGAGTGCAGTGCATGACTAAAATTGCTGGAAGCAGTGTATCAGTAGTGCCTTCTGTTTGGGGATTAAACCCTGTAAAACCCCCTCTTACCCTCAAATTGCATCATTGTCACTTCAGGTAAAACCTGAAAGTCCGCTTCACTTCCACCTTTCAAATTCTTCAGTTACCAGTTCCAGTTACACCATATCAAGGCTTTTGAAAACATAGTGGTCATTGTCGCGACAGGCAGTTATTTCTGCATAGTGGTGATGACTCCATTAATTTCCAAATTGTTTCTTCAGAACTGTGGACAGCTATGTGAACGAGGAATACGGATTGGCAAAAGATAGTGAGAGGAAATGTAAATAGTGTCTGCAATTATGGAGAAAAACACGGGATTTTAAAAAGTAACTAATTATTGTAACTACAGGTTTTCCTGCACATTTTAAGCTAAGTGGTATTTGAATTTCGCATGCCATCTGCTGTAATCCAGGCGCCACCTGAAATAATCCAGGCACCACTCAATTTAATCTGGGTGCCATCTGAAATAATCCAGGTGCTACTCTATTTAACCCGGGTGCCATCTGAATTAATCTGTGGCGTTTTTAGCATGTAACTGTGCATTCACACAAGGGACATCCCCACGGAATATTCTATGTAGTACAAGGAAAAGTAAAAAGCTGCTGACAGGATTGAAGTTCTGCTGCATCTCATGTTGAGCATTCGCGCAGCGCCGAGATATCTGGAATTCGAGCGGAAGTATAGCAGATGACACCATTGGAATATCTTGTGACTGAGCTGCAGGGTATCACTGCGGTTAGGAGAGCATGAAAAGACATGACTCACATCCTGCATCTGATGTCGTCTGTTATGTGCATCATGCCTTTTAATGCTCTTCCAACCGTGCGGAATATCCTGCAGCTCACTCACAAGATATTCCGTAGCAGACGACAGGATCAGTGGTGTCGTCTGCTATACTCCCGTTCCAACTCCCGATGTCTCGGTGTCATGTGAATGCTCAACATAAGACACGGCAGAACCCATCAGCAGTTCTTTTTTTTCTCTTTTCCTTCCACTAGAATATTCCGCAGGGATGTTCCTCATGTGAATACACTGCTATAGTAGCCTAGCATAGTTATAGGGCTTAAAAACACCATGGATTAAACACCCAGATTAAATTGAGTAGCACCTGCATTATTTCAGATGGCACCCGGAGTAAACTGAATGGCGCCTAGATTGAATGAGATGGCACATGGATTAAAATACGTGGGAAAACCTGCAGTTACGGTTTGAAGTTATTCTCTGAGGGAGAGTAATTGAATGGCTCTCTGCAATAATGATGTAAGCATAGGCGCCGACTGCGGGGGGGCGCGGGGGCCCTTGCCCCCCCGGAACATGAACTAGGGGGGGGGCGCCGCCTCCCCCGGGAAGTCCCGCTAAGAGACTGACACCAACCTTTGGGGCTCGGCGCGCCCGGGTCAAAAGAGCGAAGAGGCACCAACCCCAAAGATGCATCTTGCAATTTGTAAAATATGTATCCGCCCACCATGCTCATCACAGTAGAAAGTAAGACAAGAAAGAAAAACACAACACATAGCCTGAATTTCGCCCAAAGCAATCAGATCAATGAAACGAAGCAGTCGAAAAGGTACCAGCAGCTGCCAGTGAGGTGTAACAGTAGAATCTTCGGAACGCATATCCGTTGGGAGCAGGTTCAACTCCCGCTGCTCCATTTCATTGACCATATTCATAATATTGCGCGCATTTCGGGTCAAACACCGAGGATTCAATGCGTTTTGTTCCTTTTGCAGTCAGTTTTCAAAGGCGTAATGCCTTCAGTTGTGCACATGTTCACTGTTTACGTTCTCTCTGTTTTTTCTTTTTTTTTTCTGTTCTTCCTTCCTCTTATTTCTATACCAGTTCTGCATACATCATAAGATCCCGCCAGAGTGTGTGATTCTTCAGCTTTAGTTTTGTGTTCTTCATTTTTCTTTTTGTTTCCTTTTGCTTTCTTTTTTCTTTGCCTTTTTTGTCTACCCCATTTCACTCTTTTTTTGGAATAACACACCGACATCCATCTGGCTTACCTTTCTTTTTTTTTCTTAATAAACATACCCCCCCCCCCCCTGCCACAGTACTTATTTTGCGGTGCGCCCTTGCCCCCGCTGGGAAAATGAAAACTCTCCGCCTCTGGATGTAAGTGAAAATTTGCACTTTGGAGAAATAGCGAAAAGAAGATTCCAATGAGCTGCCACAAAAATAGATAAGGATATAGTAAATTACCGTTTTGTGTAACAAATGGTCAACATTCACCTTGCAAAAAATGGCACTGTTGTTAAAAAAATATTTCGAGGAATTGCATTCACTTACATTATTATTGTATAGCGAAGTAGGTCGTGAAGCCGAGGCCTCTCAACAATATACGGGGTGTATCTTTTTAGCTGCAACAAATTTTCATTAAAAGGGGAGTTGCTGTAGGATGCTTTTACTTTTGTCATTGGATTGGATTTACTTTTCTGGAACTGCAGTTTCTGCACCAATTTTCTAATACAGCACTCGAAAATTTGTTGATACACATGTAAAGCGGGTCTGTATTTACTGACTAAAATATTTCTCTTGAAAGCAATGTAAATTAGTTTACATCGTTATTGCAGAGAGCCATTCAGTTACAGTTGCAAGCCTCTCAGTAACTATAGGCTCTCCTGCTCATTTTAATCCATTTGGCAAATGTTTAATCTAGGCACCAGACTAAATAATCCACCTGCCAAATTTTTAATCCGGGTGCCACACCATTTAATCAGAACGCAAAATTTTTAATCTGGGTGCTGAATCAAATAATCTGTGTGCAAAAATTTTAATCCGCATGCCATTTATTTTAATCTATCAACAAAGAATTGAAACAAATCAGGGAAAAGAGGGGTGATGCCAGGAGTCAAACGTGGGTCTTCTGATCTCCGGTCAGAAATGCTAACCGCTACACCACACCAGCACACCGTTTCCCTTGAGCCAGGGTACCTCAAGTACAGGGGGGACGGACAACCAGTCACGCTATTCCCATTGTCTCTTACATCTTTCTCATTCACTCTCTTATTCAGACACGAGGCAGAACGATTTGTAAATGACGTAAACAACGAGAATTGGCTGAGGCATACAACAATTAGGGATGACACAGTTGAGTTGTTTGAATTTGTTAATTTCTGCGCGCTTGAGGCTTACGTGTCTGTGTCGTCCCTAATTGTGGTATGCCTCGGCCAATTCTCATTATTTACGTCGTTTACAAATCGCCCTGCCTCGTGTCTGAATGAGAGAGTGAGTGGGAAAGATGTAAGAGACAATGGGAGTAGCGTGGGTTGGGTGGTTGTCCGTCCCCCTGTACTTGAGGCACTCTGGATCAAGGGAACCGGAGTGCTGGTTTATTATATTATTAATGTTAATATTTTAAGCAATGTTTATATTAATATTCTGTTTCAGGAAGCGATATTTATTGACATTAAAAACTCTGATACTCTTGCACCAGAAAACATGGACATCAAGTGTGACACAGTTCTTGCACTCTTTTCTAGTACACAATGCTGTCAGGCCGTGCTCCATTTCAATCACCAAGTCGCAATGTCAGCGCTACGGCAATCATGCATCGCATCCGTGAAGGGGAGTTCACTTTCACCGGCCCACAGTGGGATCCTGTATCACAGCAAGCAAAGGATGTCATACGTGGTCTCCTCACGGTCGACTCCCAACGGCGTCTCACCATGGCCGAACTCCGATCTCACCCCTGGGTGCACACCCGAAGTAGCCACTTGTCTGCGCAGCTCATGACTCCCGACGTTCTCAGTTCATCTTCATCCCCTCGCGCAGCAGAGTCTGCCCTGCGTGCTACATTTGATGCCTTTCACCTTGCCACGCGTGGAGGGTTTCGGCTTTTGGATGTCTCCGCTGCACCTCTTGCACAACGACGAAGGCTGAAACGAAGTTCTGCCGACGTGAGAAGTAATTCCTCAGCATCGACAAGTAGCGGAAGTTCATTTGTGTCTTCATCAACATCCTCGTCGACTTCAGTGTCAGAGGTTGCCCCCTCTATTAGATCCTTAGGGTTCATACCAGGGAGAGAGGATTCCCGAAGTACGGACACAGTCTTCACATACCCCGAGACGAAAGTGGCAGCTTATCTTTCGACGTTGCCTGACGCAGGAAAGGAACGTGACGCATGGCTACCACCTGCAGAAGCAAAGATGACGACGGCGTCTGTGTCTGCACCCGTTCCCGAAGGGACGGAAACAGTGACACCTTCACAGAACCATGTGGAGGCATCTCCAGAAGGAAAGGACATTGGGAATGACAATAATTTACAAGTAGCACTGACGGAAGAGATCATGGATGCATTGAGCCAACCTGTGGAGGACGCAACGGGAAGGTCTTGGACTCGATCATTGAGAAAGCGACCGTCCCCACAGAACAACCTTCCCAGTTCCACGAATAGTAAAGCGGAGTCAAGTGATGGTTCCTCGGGGACAAAACGGGTGTGCCGGCATCCGAGGCAGGCACGGAAAAAAGGAAAGAAATGAAATCATCCCTAGTTTTCAAGGTATAACGTCGTCATCAACACAAACTGTACATTTCATCACACGTGTAGCCTTCTCAGTCACTTGAAGACTGTCTTGCAGCTGTGAGTGAATGGAGTCGAGAAAAGCTCTAGACATGGTGCACTTAGACACTTTGAATGAAATGCTGCATCATTAGCTAGAGCATCTTAATGATTTTAAAATAGTGTGTAAAAATTACCTAGGATATTTTCATTGGATCACTATTTTTGCAATCAAATGAAAAGGTTTGTATATTTCACTGGTAGAATGTATTTTGGAAGCTACGTTTTAGCACTGACAAAGTAAAGCGTGAGACTGTATGGCGTCAGTAGCTTCCCGTTTTCAGCCATTATGTTTTCCTGAGGTAAAGCGAAGATTGTTGCAGAACAGAAGTTATCCCTGTTATATTATTATGTAATAAGCCAAAACTTCTTTGCCTATTTTTGCCATGTTTTGGAGTATCTCTGAAGGCATAATCGCTGAAGACAGGAAACCCTAGGCATGAGGTAGAAGAAGGATTCGCTGTGGAATGCTAGTGATATGTGATAAAAATATGGGATATTATGTGTCCACAGTAAACAAAGCAATTTACTTGTCAAAATTATCGCATACTATCTTACCACAGAGTTTACTGTTTCATTAATACATAATATGTCATCAGCTGCAGGTTTCATTACTGTGAGAGACGCGTTATGCGGAGTTGTGTCGTTAAGCTTGTTATAGTTATAGGGAGTTATGTTCAGGTGACAGTTAGTTCAAGGTTCCACAGTGTGGTGCTGTGTGGCCCGTAGAAAATGGATGCATATTTATTTAAATATTTATCGTAGGTTACTTTAGTCAGAGTGCAGTTGTGCACAAGGTTTTCCACATTCCCATCATGAAATTATTGCTCAGTATGGAAACCATAACATGCACGTTAACAGTACTTACAAAAGCAGAAAGAAGCACTATTGTTCCCCATGAACTTGCTTTGTACCGTGGTGGAGTGACATTACTTGATAAGGCATTTTGTATCTCATTTAGGTTTGTTTCTATTCACTAATCTCTTGCACTATATGTCAACGGATCTAGGAAGACCATAGTATGAAAAATACGATAGATGGCAAGCTATTGTGATTGCGACTGGATGTACTGGTTTCAGAATAATCAGAATGTTGGTCCTGGGAAGTACGTTCAATGAGCAGCCGTGCAGTACAAAATGCACAGGGGTGTGACATGGCCTCTTAATGGGTACATCCAGTAGGGTGCTGTACATACAGAGGGGCGGGCGACACACTAAAAAGTATCTCTTTTGTACTTATGGAGTAGGAACATTATCTTGATCGTAGTCATCCCTAGCTCAAATCATTGTTAAAATTCATAGTGTAGCTGAACTGGCTTGACAATGCTGCTGTGTTTTTAAACTGTGCTCGGATAGTGGCATGCAGTGACCAGCGGTGGCAACTGTGAAAGGAGTGCATTATTTTTTACTGCTGTTTGGGTGGACCAGAAAATTCCACTAAACCTTGACCAAGCACCTTGTACTTCATTTGTGATTGTCAAAATGTTAGTGGAGGTAACTGCTGCATGTGTGCTGAGTGTGCCCTTATCTCTAAATATTGCATTTGAAAATATACACCATATGGCATGGTACGCAGCAATAGCAGACCCCCCTCTTCGGAGGTAATAAGCAGCAAGGAAGCCATATGTCCCCAAAATGAAAGGAGCAAAAGTTTAGTACCAAATTTTATCTCCACAGAACGAAGGAACACTGCCTATTGCACACATTCAGGTGTATGAACATTTCTTGCTATATATTACAAATGCTACAACCTACCCATAGGGGCCACCATGAAGCTGTCACTTTTTTGTAGGAGCATGCCTCACCTAGGTATGCTAAATAGATACTCCAGTATGTGTCTCATAAGAATTCAGTTCGACATAATAGTTAGAGTTGTGCTTTGTGAAGTGGGTGTGCAGTTGAATTCTTTGTGAAAAGAGATTTGAGGCCATCCTGTATTCAAGTCTACTGTTAGCTGCATGCCTAAAAATATTGCACCTGAAAAGCTTCGTTTAGCATATGTTCTCGTGAGGCATTGGCGTTTCCATTCTGCAGTTGTGGTAATATCCTAATATCCCGACATGAATGTTGTTGTCTTCCTTGCCACATCCTGTTCCTGGAATCTATGTGGCAAAACATTTTGGCAATGCAGTATCTTACAATAACCTTTAAAATTATGCTGAAATTTGAACTTAAAAATGCACCTAAACTCATTTTACTTACTTACTTACTGTTATCATGAAAGTGATGTTGGCCAACGGAACTGCTTCTATGGATCTCGGAACGAATAATGAGACAGAGTTAGGGCTTTATTACTACTATCGTGTGTACTAAAATCTTGCCATCCAGTGCCAATGTTGTGTAGAGTGGAACAAAAAAACACACACTCTCATGTGGATTCAGTTTAGCAAGCTGGACGTTATACAGATGTCAGGTTGAGTACGTGTTGCCTTTCTGGCAACTTGCAGAATGGTTCTTGCTAGCAGTAAGTGTGATGTACTAGCAAGATTGTGAGCTGCTGGTTGGACAGGTTAGTGAGAATGAGCCGAGTGATTTGTATTTTTGTACGCTGGTAGAGGATATACAAGTGCGGCATTTTTGACAGTCTCGGAGAGTAGAATAATACGACTTCAGTGGCCTTACAGAGTTCAGAAGTCGGGAAGGTGTTGGGGGGCCTAGTCACAATTTTTTTTTTCTCTCTTTTGACAGGTGTACAAATGCAGTCATGCTTTTGCTAGAATCCTAATCTGTCTTTCGTGGTACTTGGCTGTTAACTAGTCCAATCACCACCTTGTGATATGCTTGTCAGAAAAACAAAAATGTTCGAAGACAACAGAGAAGGTGCAGCATTCTATTTTTGTAATATACTGTACATCCCCGCATTGTTAGAATCTCTTAGATCTTGCCAGGCATTCCTGTTTGTGCGCAGAAAGCGTGTATTTATGTAAATATGCGAGTTTGTTAAATATTCCAAACTTTGGTGATGGAAACATTTACGGAATCTGTAAAGTATTTGTTTGTGCAGCTTTCATGAGAAAGTGCTGTGTACAAGTAAATATAAATCTTTATTATTTTGTTGTAATAAATAGTAATTATTATTATTATATGGTGTTAGTATGTGTGTTTACAAATCTTCATTGCCATGGCAGGTGTCATGACATTGTGCTTGATTGTGGCATTGAATGGGTGAAATAAGTGAGTCTGGTGTTACTCCAACCTACCTTTGCAGGTCATTGGGCCGTGTCTCTGTACATTGAGGGTGGGCTATACGAGCATGGCAGATGCCACTTGGGGACAGTTAAGGTTCTTTGGGGTCTGGAGGACGCTTTCTATCCCGGTAGAAGATTCTATGGGCACTTTACTTGGGGACTGGCACGGACAATATTTTCAACACGTGTAACTGAGTGACATAGTGCATCTCTCTACAAACAGTGGGGCCTACGTTCGGTCTACGAAACTGTCCCTTTAATTCGTTTCTGACCAGCGGCATGGCCGAGTGGGTAAAAGCATCTGCTCGTTGGTGGTAGCCAAGCGTGCGCTGAAGACTGTGAAGTGGTGAGTTCCAATCCTATCACCCGCTGTGCTGTCTGAGGTTTTCTCCCGGTTTTCTGGCAGACTTTCTAGACGAATGTTGACACATTTCCCCCTGTAGTCGGCCCAAGACGCACAATAACCCTCCTGCCCCACCCCGTCCTGCTGTCCTCTCTCCATATGTCCACGTCGGAATGCTGCTCATAGCCACAGTTGCTTCACCGCACTAACACGGAACAATAAATAAAATAAAGTCCTTTCTGTGCAACTTCTCCAGGCTCTGTAGTGCAGAAAGCCTGGTGTTAGCGAATGGGAGGCCATAGAGCAGTGGCGTTACTTGGGGGTGCGAGGGGCGCTGTCCGCGCGGAAGCGGGTGACACGCCCACCGGTTCCACTGCTTACCCTCTTTCTCTGGGGCCGCGATGACGCCAAAAACAACGTGAGGAGACAGTGCATGATTTACAGTGGTGGGGGCCCAGGGCAGCGTACATGGTGGCCGGATCATGGGGCCCTTCTCCTTGGTCAATACTTTTCATGGCGCTTCATATTAGCAAAAATTATGGCCACGTCCGTAGAGATGCCTGACCTCGGTGCGACTATTCCGTGCGATCTGCATATATAAAAAAAGGAAAGAAATCTCAGGACGCGCGGTGGTGTAAAGCGAATTTCCGCGACAGCTGCTGTGGGTGAATGTTGACATTTTTATTGCTGATGTATGCACAACAACTTTAGAGTGACGAGTACTTATATGTACCGAGAGGGGGACAAAGGGGGGAACCATAGCCTCCCCCTGGAGCTCCAAGGTCACTTGTGAAAATTGTGCGCTTTTTAGTCATTATAGGTCGCCATGATTATTCCCAGATGTCATAATATGAACCTCAGAACACCCGCACAGTCCACGGCGTCCATCTCCAGAAAATAGGGTGTGGCACTTTTTGCCCCCGTTGGAACAAATCCTGGCAACGCCCATGCTGCCTCACTCGCGGTACTGTTGCGGTGGGGGCAAAGTAGGTGGCCACAACGATGAGTCCACTCTCAAATTCACTAAAAAACTGAACATAACTAAAACATGGACAGTTAACACAAAAACCGAATAATGCATTATAGCTGAGTATACAAGCCAATATGTTATAGGAAACAGTAGACGTCCCATTGACATCGTTATCCAGCATGGACATCCCTGACACGTTTCCTGGACTGCAAGACGATATGTTCTCGAACATCCCTGGGACATCTGAATGTCAAAATCAGTACGTCACCAGGATATATTTTGGGCACACTTCACGCTTTGCGGCAATAAGGCCTTTCAGCGATCTCAATAGGGAAACTGCGCTGTTCAAGTCGATTTTTGGACGTTTTGCTGGTCTTGTTCACTCTGTCTAAAATATTGTCACAAAACGCCGCATATATAGATTCCCGGTTCAAGTCATGACACTGTCAATGACACCGCTGGCTTTAACGCGCACAGCCATTTATCTCGATCGCTAGCAATGACTTCCAGCGCTTTTAAGAAAATACAGTAGCACCTGATTAAGGCTCTCACAGCATCCGCTCTGCAGGACCATCATGTGCCAGTGACTCTTTGAGGTTCTGGTAAGGGCTGCTTTTCTGAGCAGCATATAGGCGGACCTTTGTGGTGAGGTCAGTCATCACCTTGTATCTATATATGCGTGGATGCTGTAAAGAACACGCATACATGCTCTAGGAAATCGAAAAAGGCAACAGCAGCGGGGCAGCACTCGGCAGCTGATTTTGCCAGCACATTCAGAGAGTGTGCTGAACAAGGAACTCACGAGTAGCTAGAAGATTTTTCTGTCGTACTATAGGGCTTGAAGACCTTTGTACTTTCCACTAATGGACGCAACATTATCGTAAGACTGCCCACGACAGTCCTTGGACATGTCCTCAGCCTTATGCCCAGACTTGTACCTATCTTGAGTATGTACTCAAAATACAGTATTTTAAATACTTTTTCCGATATTTTGATACTCTACTCAATACTTTTTGTGACAAGTATTTTTAAAATATCTAAAATACCTTTTTCAGTATTTGCTATTTAGTACTCAAAATGCTTTCCTTCCTGGTCAAGCCGTATTCAGCACACTTCCCCGCCATGTCCAGATTTTCAGCTCAGTCGAACTTAACCCCTCCCCCCTTTTTTTTTCTTTCTTTTTTAATTCGCGCGTTTGTCGTTTATCCTCCTCTATAATAGGCTTGTCCCAACCGCTTGGCCTTGCTTGTCAATAGCACGACCCCTTCGTCAGAAAACGTTTGCTATTCATATTGCCAGGTGAATTCCGGCATTTATTTCCTCGGTCACCTAAGCAAGAAACACGTGCCAGAAGTTGAAAGACCCCAGCTGACGTACAGGGGGGATTGCGAAGTTTTGGGTCAGAACATATCACCAAAGTTCAGCAAACATTTTTACGGCCACGTTCAGAATACGCGTTTCACTTACTGCTAACACGAAGTTCTTTAAAGAGTCTCTAAAATACTAGTACAGTCGACCCCCGTTTATCCGGACGGTGCCGTTCCCGGGCGAAATCGTCCGGATACCGGGGCATCCGGATAAATGAAACGACTGAATAGAAACGTCCTACGGAGCAAGGTTTAATTAAAACACAGAAATCTCGTCAATTACAGCTGTTACATAGTAGTGTAGGCACCCGATTCCTGCAAACTTTTGTCAATTGCATAGAGTTGAGCCACGCTGTTGCGCTGCTCGAAGAATGTCAGTGCGTACGCAAAGTGTCAATGTCGGAGCCTTGTTTCTCACTGGCGTCATCGGCACCGTCTTGCTGCGCATCATCGGAGGCAACAGCAGCAATCACACCGGCATCAGTCATAGCTGCGCACGCGTCATCATCCTTATCAACGTCAACGTCGTCAGAAACCGCAGCATCATCTACGGAAGTCGCAGTCAGCCTCTGCATCAGGGATCGCAGCTCAGCTAGGGGAATGTCTTCATCGGCCAACTGGCCGTAAGCAGCAGGCCCTCGGGTTGGAGTTTTTCATTCTAGAACCGGACAGTTGCTCGAGATATTTCCAAATGACTCGACTGGTCAACGTGACGCAACGCACACAAATAGAAAAGGGGGTCATCGTGCACGGTTGTCTCCTCTACGGAGGAATGTAGGTCCCTAACATGTGACGGGACACAGCGAAAAGGGTGACGAAGCGGGGTCAGTGTCTCCTCTTGCTCACGGTAGTCCGGATAACTGAAGCTGGATTACAAGAATTTTCGACTTTCGTTCCCTGGAATTCTTGTCCGAGTCCGGAAGCTGAAGTCCGGATAAACGAGAACAAATTACATGGAGGAAAATCCGTTCCCGTGCCTTTTGTCCGGATACCGCGGGATCCGGATAAATGAAGTCCGGATAAAGGGGGTCGACTGTATTTAGTACTCTACCCAAATTACTTTCACTTTTCAGAATTTTATAATCTATTTTAAATGATGTTTGCGTGGAGTATTTAGTATCTTATTTTAAATGCAGTACAGTACAGTATTTTGTACATGTCTGTTTGATGAAGTTATGCCCCTGGTCAGGCATGAGCCGTACGAATCTTCCAAGCGCTGTGATCCGGCGCTCCTAGCGCGTCTGCGGCAGGTCAAGCGTCGGTTTTTTTGCAAACCCGAAAGCAGTGGTGGGCAGTGTCGCAGATACATGTATCTTCGATACAATCTTTCGATACATTTTGTGTACCAGTATTAGGTATCGCGTGCCAAAAATGAGAGTATCGGAGTATCGGTATCGAAAATACGTTTTTAGTGTATCGTGTATTTTAACGATACTCGATACTAAAAAAAGACGCAAATATTGAGGCTGTTGTGAGACTTAGGGTCGGCGGCGCTCGCTCAGGCGGTAGTACAAGCCAGGCCGCAGCGGCGTAGACATGTCGACCATAAATTTGTTCGAAGCTTACGTCCGCGCGCGCGCTCCATCGTCAAGGTCGCCCGGAGAGGAGGCCCTGGGCCCTGCCCTGGGACGCGCTCGTGGGCGCGCGCGGGTTCTAGTTGGTTCTAGAAGAATCTCTTCCGTCTCTTTCTACGGCGGGCGCGCCGAAAACGCCTTACACAGGACCAACCCACTGATCTCTATAGTAATAGGCTGGATAGCGGATTGAGGGTGCAACCGTACGGTTACCGGACGCCATCTTGGGAAGCTCAAAACATTGCCGTGCGCGACTCAGCTGCATTATGTGCATGCGCCTTTACGTAGCATTTTTGTGGTGTCATGCCCGCCTGCTGTGGTTATGGGTGTGCTGACCGTACTGGCAAGGCACCGGGGACGACATTTCACAAGTAAGTGACTTGGTTTTACAAATAAATGTGATTTATTAGTCCACGAGCGGGGTGACAAAACGTTGCTGTTGAAGCATGTGCGCGGCACTTTGTGAATCGTATCTCAACATCTAAACGTTGAACTTTAAGCAGTACGTTATCTGGATAGAGTCATTGTGATAGTCTAGCCTTCCTGCAGTTCACGGGTATGGTCTCGGCACGCAGCAGGCGTTGAAGTGCGCTTGTCAGCTGTGGTATCTACGGCTCAGTTTGTTGGTCACGGTATCGACGATTGCTTGCTTGGATTAGCCTTGTCATCCCTTCCGTAATTGATGGCATAAATTGTTCAATGCAGGTTCCCTCACGGCCGCCCAGAACATTTAAACAAAGTGTGCTGTGCGGTAAATGTCAGGCGAAAGAACTGGACGCCGTCGACGACATCACTGGTCTGCAGCAAACATTTTAAAAACAAATGCTTCGACAGAACGGGCCAAACCGTTCGACTGAGGCCTGACGCTGTGCCCAACAAGTTCGACTTCACAGAACACCTCCAGAAAGTAATAATGCATACGTCATATGTAGAGGCCGTATTTATATGCACTAAAAGCTGGTTGAACACACATGCATGAAAAATTCATTACTCTTGCTCAAAATATGCACCTCTAGGAATTCACTTGCATGCATTTAAAACACGCAACAAATTCACTGGGGCAGAAGTATCTTACTTTATGTAGTGTACAAAAAGCATGCAGAGTTGAAAGCATAGATCGAGAAGTTGCCCGTCAAAAGGAACTCGTTACAATGTTACCGTGTGAAAAATGCAACTAAGTTAATAACTAAGTTATTCAGCCTGAAACGTAGCTCGAAACGTTACAAAGTTACTTAAAAAAAAAGAACGAGTTACTCCCAAGTTACTTCGGACACAAAATGGCACTACACAGGTGCAGTTGAGTTCGACCCTGAGTTGCCTGCGTTGAGTTCTCGTTTATGTCCAACAATTCGAACGCTTTACATCTTATTCCCTCATCTGTAAAGGGGCTCATTATTTTATTCCCCCCATTCCACCAAGCACTGGGGTAGAGTATCGCCTGTTGCGATGAAACTCCCCACTCTCCAAGGCCGAAAATAAAGTTGTTGTTGTTGTTGTCCCTGTGGGCACACGATGGTTCAGCTTCATTTCAATAGCAGCAGTTCTTACTTCCTGAACAGAATACTGTCATTGACTGGACATCACGTTTTATGACATAAAATGCCGTGGAAGAACCGTAAAGAAAGCCAGGAAATAAGTGGACGTGAGTGAAAAGCGAATTAGTAACTTGGAACTTAGCTTAAGTTACTTTGGCAAAGTTACCTGAAAAAGGAGTTCATCTGAAAGTTACCACGGCGCAAAAGTAGCGAGTTAAGTTATATAGTTACCAAGAAAAGGAACTTAGTTACAGTAACGAGTTACCTCGAACTCTGGTTGAAAGTGTGTATTTGCATGAAAATCTAGCCTCTAGAGTCATGTTCCCTAGTTAAGAGTTTCAAGCGATGGTTTGTCCAATATATTAAAGCACTCCTGAATTATGCATTCACATGCAGTAAAAGCCACTCCATATTGGATAGGACAATACTAAGATTGGCAAAAGCATATAAAGAAAAAAGTATTGCATGAAAATTTTGCCTAACGTACAAACTCGTATTAGTGGGACATACAAACACACCAGCCACACGTCTCTTTGGTGCGTTCCAGCATGTTTACTTTACTTAGAGACAATAAATAATTTTTCAACCTTGAATGTCTACTCTTTATTCTCCCTGCTTAAGTTTGCGACAATATATGTTTGAATGCAGCCCAAATGAGAACATTGTGATCCGTCTGATCAAAGAAGATTCCCAGTGCTACAGCAGTATCGGACTGTACCACCTTGCCAAGGAATATACAGAGAAGGTGACAGCCAGGCCTCATCTGCGAAACAAATTGTCAAGATTGATCATATTCAACAACCAGTAATGCACTCTGCCCACTTACCTGGTTGACTGCTTCAAACTTTGTGTTGCCACTGGACTTGTGATACTTTGATGTTGGAGCTTCCACCACAAGACCTTGCTACTTAGCCTTTTTATGACTTATTCACTCTACCTCTAGTCATTTTGAACTGTCTTTACCGCCATTTATTTCCCCAGTGCACATATTTCTAGTCGATATGTTTTTACCGTCATATAGCCTTTATATCACGTATCATTCTAGTCCTTTGGAAGTGCTTTAGTGCCGTTTTCGTGTCATAACTAGTCATATCTAAACTTCGTGTGAAAAGCATAATGTTTATACCCAAGCAATAGGTGGTTACATAAACAAACGTGCCAAACATTCCCTGGCATTCCACACCCCCGAGCAGAAAGGAAATGGGAGAAACACGAGAAGCAACACGCTGCACACGCTGACAGACGACAAAGGAAACGTAACACAACAAATACAACACCACACAAAACCAGCAAATCACATAATCGAAGTCCAAAGTACAAAATTGGAACGACACGACCTCACACGAGTACAAAATAGACAGGAAATAATATGTATGTGACGGGATTTCACACAAAAAACGTAAGGAATCCAATCACGAGGGATTTCTGCAGCGATCCGTGGCAAAATTTTAGCGAAGCAGCAAGGGAAGCGCTCACAAACAGCAAAACTTGTCGCAGCTTACATGCATTCCAATGGGCTGTAATGGCTCTTTTGAGCACCGCAATATGGCGGCCGGTTGGCGTACCCTTTCCCGCGATACCCTCACCCATCCGCTATCCAGGACCAACCTCACGGCTTCTGGAACTGCGCTGCCCGATGTCCCCCTCCTCAGTGCGCAAGAGCACGTCCACTTGACTTGAAGTGTGGATTCCGCGTCTGCCATGCGGAAAGAATAACCGCCGGCTTAGCTTGAGCACTGTAACCCGTTCTACAGCTCACAATTCACAACGGCCAACTAAGAAAATCAAGTCAGAGGCAAAGTCAGAGGCTACCGGGTAAGTACTGCAGTACCAAACGATAAAAGCAGCAGAAAAAAAGTTTCAGGTTTATTCGTATGTATAGTCAAGTGCTCACAGACCGGTACGCACGAAGAACATTGTCTTAAAGAATTGTTTTTTGCTAAGCTGCTTATTGATGCGATCGTTTCAACGTACCCATGGCTTCAGTCTAAAGTTCTAACAAGACTAGCTGCTTAGACAGTGCAGCTTCATTAAATCCGTGCGGTCGGATACGTTCAAGCCCTGTCAGAAAAAGTGCGCTATAAAAATACACTAAAGGCTCTAGAAATAACGAATAAATGTTTTTACTTCCCTAATCATATTACCAGCTTTATTATATTGTTATTTCAGTGATGTAAACTTCGCGAATCATAACACCAGCTTTATTATATTGTGATTTCAGTAATATAAACTTCGCTAATCATAACACCAGCTGTATTATATTCGGGATTTCAGTCATGTATCGAAGTACCGACGATACAGTACCGAGTATCTGTATCGAAAATCAATTTCGGTTCTGTATCTTGTATCGGTATCGGAAATACAATTTTTGAGGGTATCGAGTATCGGCATCGAAGATACTTTTTTGAAGTATCTTGCCCGGCCCTGCACGAAAGTTAGTCTTTGGAGCCGGGAAAAAAGTATCCGTTAGAGGCACAAAGTTGCAACCAACGGGTTTCGTCTCGTTATATCGCCAGCTCCAACTTTCTCATTGACATTTTGACTCTAATCCTTATAATTAAAAAACCCGACTAATTAATTTCACTTAATTAATTAATTACAAAACAAAAATAGTTTGAGTATCCTCACACCACTGGTAACACTACGCAGTCCGTCTCATGGTTGTGCGATGAACCCATTAAAAAAAAGAAAAAACCGTTGGCTCATTTTTCGTGAAACACCCTGTATATTCCCACTATGTTACAGCCTACCATTTCAGTTTTTTTGTGTGAAATATAATGATTTTCCATAAAATGCGTATCGTGGTTATCCCTTGGTATTGTGCGTTCCTCAAACTCAAGGAAGTGTCACCTCTTTCTACAGTACACCAGCTCGCTTGCACCATTCTAATTTGCTTATGGATTCTCATTTGTTCCAATTGGACCACACACACACACACACATAAATGGGATGATGATGTGGTGGGTCATTCTCCGCCGTTATGGTGGAACACTGCCCCATTGCGCTTGTGGAAGGGATGAGAAAGTGATGATGATGGAAAGGTGTCCTATTAGAGTTCGTACATTAGTCCAGTGCTAGGGAGGAACTCAGCAACAGCTCGTGGGCCTTGCATCAGATGTGAGGGGTCCGACCATGGTCCGAGAATTTTGGCTAAGTCGAACTGACGTTGATCGACGTGTTGGAGAGCAGTTTCCATGAGGGCGCGCTCGCGATCGTGCTGTCATCAGACAAGGAGGACGTGATGGAGGTCACCGCGCACACCACACGTGGAACAGAGGCTGGACGCGCCGACATCCAGGAGGTGTTTGAAAGCCGGTGTAAAAGCCACATTAAGTCTCATGCGGTGGAAGACTGTGGTAAAGGAACGCGGCATTCGGCGGGGGAGAGTAAGGGACAATGTGGGGTCAACGGAGTAAAGCAGAGAGTGGGTGGTGATGTCACGTTGCCATTGAGACTGCATCATGGGGCCAGTGAGGCTTGAGACGAGGTAACGGCGATCCCCCCGAGACAAGATGATGGGGACACGCCGGGTGTAGTGGTGCGCGCCTGAGGCTGTTCGATCTGCGTCCTCGTTTCCGCTGATGCCCACATGACCTGGGATCCACTGGAAGACGATAGAGTGGCCCTGTGCGCTTGCTTTCTTGTATACTTGTAGAATTTCAATGACCACAGGACTGAGGAAGCCGCGAAGTCCCATAGTTGCAACACACTGCAGCGCAGATCTGGAATCCGTAAAACGGTCCAGGAGCGAACGGAGCTGTCAGTAATTTTCCGCAAGGAAAAAAGAATAGCATAAAGCTCAGCGCATGTTGACGATGTTTTATGTGAGAGATGATGGCAATCTGAAATTGACTCGGAGGGAATGACAAAGGCAGACGACGAACTTCCCCTCGTGGTAGTCTTCGGTTGAGAGACACATTGGTGTACGCTGCTGTGCTTGCGTCTCCGGAGCTGCCTAACTAGCGGATGCCGCAGATGGTGAACTAGAAGTCGGAGGTACTGCCGACACATCTCTCCGTAGCGAGGCACTTCAAGCGGGGCTTCCTTAGCCTCAGCAATGACCATATGGGTCTCTACCGCCCGAGGGACTCCCAAGCACACTCGGAGACTGCGCGCCAGGAGGCACTGAAGCTTATCGACTGAGGAAGGTGGAAGGCCATTCAACACAGGCAAGCTGGATGCAGGTGACCCGCGAACCAAAGCTCGGTGGACGGCCAAAAGCGACGCCATGGCACAGTCCCACTTCATGCCTGTTACGAAAAGCGAACGAGTCAAAAAAGGAGAACGACGACGACGATGTGGACAATGACTTCTTTCTCTTCTTAATTTTTTTAGTTCATGTGCTACGTGTTCATTCTAGAACGTTTTGGTTATGTCGGCAGGCATGTACGTTTGTTGCTATAAAGTGTTTGTAGTTTTTAACTAAATAAGGCGTCCCTTCTTTCTTCGGACACGTACATCTGCAGCCACTAATCGTAAGTGGTTGATCCGCTGATCGCTACAACATCATTTGGTGCCGAAACCCGGGAACGAGTCTGCAGCATCGTATCTACCCGTGTCTAGATCGACGAAGAGCCCTTCACCGCAAACATGGATCGACTGAAAGCGAAACGTGCAAGCCGACGAACGCAAACTACGAAAATTCTGAACGAGGCCACATCAACTCTGAAAGACGGAACTGCTGCACCGGAAGTGCTGAATGCGCTCATTCAACGACTCACGCCAAGCCACACTGAACTCCTAGCGCTCAATGAAGCAATAGAACCCCTTGTACAAGACTTCGAAGCTGAATGCAATACAGTTCTGGACTACGAAGATAAAGTGACAGAAGCTAAAGCCAACCCTAACTGGAAGCTGTCCCAGCTACAGATAACTTGTAGCTCAACGATCGGAACTACTACTGGGCAACGAGGTGGAGGATCAACGACGTCAACCCGACGCACTGGCGTCAAACTCCCGAAACTCAAACTTACCACGTTTGGCGGCAATCTGTGTGAGTGGCACGGTTTTTGGGAACAATTTAAAGCCACAGTGCACGATAACGGAGATCTACAAAAAATCGAGAAATTTCAGTACCTCCGTTCCTTACCGTCGGGACAAGCAGCGGCCGCTATCGCGGGGCTACCTGTTTCCGAAGCATCTTACGACAACTCCACAGAAATCCTGACTGAGCGTTTTGGAGACAAGGGAAGAATCGAGAAGCAGCTCTTGTGAAAATTCGGCAACTTCCCTGTGGTAAAGTCACGGGACGACGTCGCGGGACTTAGACGCTTCTACGACTACGTGCAGACCAACCCACACAACCAAGGCACGTCCTGAGGACGTCCATATGATGCCACCAACGAGACAATCAGATGTCCATAAGATATCCTGGATTGTCCGAATGACATTCTATGGGACATCATTCGTACTGCCATTACAACAGCCGGGGACTTCATTTGGGGAATCCTGGCGGCGTCCTTTGTGACATTTTCAGGATGTTTTTCTGGGCATTCCAGGACGTTCATGCAGTATGCGCCCTCCACCCGTATGCTATACAGGGTGTCCCAGAAAACGTGTAATTGAATTCAAATAAACAAAACTACGCCACCCAGAATCATGCGGTCAACGGCATTTCTTCTTACTAGGTTTCTGCCCCTTCCTGATGTGCATGTCATGTAACCTAAGTTTAATTACCTAAATCTTTGCGAATTGAACTCAGAAATTTGCAAAGTAAAGGTCACTTTTTTGCCCCACCATGAAGAGCGTGCCGAATTTATTCAAAATCATGATAATTGACACTGATATTCAGTATCCATCCTGTCGGGAAGAATAGCCGAACATCATGCTTCTCGGGCACTGGAGTATAACGCGCAAGGACTTTTTGAACGCAATCGCTGTCAGTCCGTCGGAAGGAGGTTGGAAACCCAACCCACAGAGTGATAGTAGTAGAAAAAGTGACAGTTCATGAAATTGGGAGAGGGAAGGTATGGTCACAGCCGAGGCTGGGCGCGATATGCTATGTCTACAGTGCCGGTGTGGGCTGGGTTTCAAAACTCCTTTCGTCGAACTGACAATGATTCCGCTGAAAGATTCGTGGCGCGCTATCCTCCGCGAGCTCCATAGAGCATGATTTTCGGCTATTTTTTCCGATACGATAGCTCCTGAATATTCCTGTTAATTATCATTAATTTGAGTAAATTCGGCACGCTCTTCGCATTGGCGGGGTAAAAAAGTAACCTTTATTTAGCAAATTTCCGAGTTCAGTTCGCAAAAATTTATATAATTAAACTTAGGTTATAGACATGCACATTAGGAGGTGGCAAAAACCTAGTAAGAACAAATCCTGTTGACCGCATGATTCTATGTGGCGTAGTTTTTCTTTTAATTAAAATTCAATGACAGGTGTTCTGGGTACCCTGTATACACATCTTATAATGCAAACTACTCCATCACACAAGCCTGTTCACAGTGAATAGTAATTGTATTGAATATTCTGCATTCCCACACAAGAACCTCATCTGTACATCACCTGGCAACGAGCTAGCTATGTACCATGTCAACATCAGTTCGTTGAATGAGCAACTAGATCTACGAGACAAATGGCTGAGTACCCTGAGAAACGCAGGAGGTTCATTAAGTTACAAGCAACGAAACGGGAATATAGAAGCAAGCTAGCCCAGACACTTCGGTACGCCAAAAAATATTAAAATTGCTCCCACCCTAATATGAATATATTACAGTGTAGAGCTGATGTAGTATAAACAGCAACTGCCACCAAGGAATGTTGGAGGCACAGTTTAAGTAGGCAATTGTACTGAAACAAATTTGCACACAAACTTCCGCTTGCCCTTTTGACCAACCCAGCTGAACTCTGCAGCAACGCAGTCCGTCAGAAGGTGTTCAAGTATTTTTCGTGCAGATTGCTTTACTTCACTGCGCCGAAGCCGAGCAAGCTCTTGAACCTGAAAGTTGGAAATGTTCCAAAAGCTCATCGCACTAACCAAAAAAGATTGCCACTAACTTCACGCAACACAAAATTGAGACTTTTCCTGTTCTATGCAGACGACTGATGGTGTCTTTGCGGTCTGATGATGTTGCCTGCATCTATTGTATTCGGCATCATGAGCTCATGTAATTTAATGACACCAATAGTTTTACCCCCTAATTTGAAAATAAATAAAAAAATCTGAAAACTTTTGGCTCTGGACTTCAGCTCATGTAATCATATGACACCTATAGTTCGAGCAGTTTCTGCATAGCAAAAATGTCTGAATAGAATCAACTGACCAGTACCACAATGCTCCTGTTCCAGAGATTACGAGTTGGACTAAAACTATGCGATGCACATCAGTATTTCCTAAGTGTGTTCACGGAACATGGGCATTTAATGCAAATGGCATCAGATAAACATGGCAAGATATTGTTGGAAGTTCTACAGATTTTAAGAGCTCTGAGCGGTGCACGACTACACATCATGAATGCAGTTCATACAACTATAGATATTATCTGGTGATTACTGCACCTGCTGGTTCAGACTTGCGACTTGAAGATCAACTGTCCTGCACATACCGCTTGCCCATTGCCGTAACATAGCTCGTGCAAGACTACAGGAACAAAATGCACAATGGAGCACCTCACTACAGAAATAAAAAGCCGTTCACATTCTTATGCGGTCAGAGCACGTGGGTCTGAAGAGTTGCAAGACTGAAGGAAACACAATTCAACATGCTGCGTAGACGCCAACAACAACAGGGAGGCACTAGATCCTGAGGGGTATCATTCGTTGTGTTCGTACGCCTCAGCGGCGGTGGCTTTGAATGTATTGCCCTGGTCAGCGCATGAAGACATCAGTTGTTCCTAGTCGTCGGTTTCGCGCTGTCGTAGCTGGACCTGTGTGTGTGTGTGTTGTGCTTCTTGTTTCATGCTAATTAGCACATGGAGGTAAGTAATTTTAGTTCCTTGATGTTTGTATTCCCGAATTTTTAGTGAAACATTCGCGCCCTGTTTCAGCTGTGGTGAAATCAGTTAAATAAGTTCAATTTCGGAAGATTTACCGGCAACAGTGCCGAATGATACTCCGATCAAAATTGGACAATCAAAAAAACGTATATCTGTTCTCATATAGTCTTCGATAGCTTATAAATAGCCTCAGTGAGTGATTTAACGCGTGATACAGTTAGAATTTAGGGCTTCAAACCCTGCAGTGAAGCAGCAGTTACGAATGATACCCCTCAGGTTTTAAGCTCTGATACGATAACAACAACAAAACACCGTTTTCCTGTCCTCATATAGCCTTCTCCACGTACGTCGTCAGCGACACTTCATTTCGAAGCACGATCAGTGTACAATGGGGAGCGTAATGGAAGCGCGCGTAATATATTTTTGGTCGGAGCTGGTCGGCGCGCGCGCCGATGGCCAGCGACTTCAGATTTGTGATTGCGGATGGGGTTGTTCTGCGACTTTTAACTTGTATTTGAGAATTAACATAGTTGTTCTGAACCCTCTCCATGCTTTTGTCGGTTGGAGAGCGGCATTTCAAACAGCCAGGGTGCACTCTTCAGTTAAAATGGAAAAAATCGAGTACCGCGCTGTGATAAAATTCTTGAAAGAGAGACTTTCGCCTAAGGAAATTAAAGCGCGACTGGACAACGTGTACAGGGAAGCCTCTTCGTCGTACACAACGGTAAAAGACTGGGCTAAGCAGTTTCGACTGGGGCGAGAGTCCATTGAAGATGATCCACGCGATGGTCGTCCAGTGGATGTGGTGACACAAGAAAATTTGTCTCTTGTCGAGGAGGAAGTGCTGAGCGACAGGCGTCTGAAGGTGAAGGAAATCTCAGAAAGGCTGGGGCTTTCCGAAACAACCGTCCTTCGCAATCATCGGCGAGGGCCTTCACATAAAAAAGGTCAGTGCGAGATGGATGCCACGACTTCTCTCGTCAGTTCAAAAGCAACAGCACGTCGTCGGTGCCAAAGAGTTTTTGGAGCCTTGTCAAGAGAACGAAGAAGAAATATTGAAGTCAATTGTCACAGGGGATGAGACTATGGCAGCGTTTCCCAAACTTTTGGCTGTGACGGACCCCCTGAAGCGATGAGAACCAATTCACGGACCCCCCCCCCCCCCCCCCCCCACACACACACAAACACACAAATATACCGGGATACGCTCTGTGTACACTGCATTGCAGACTGCGTTTAATATGCGCGACAGGGTATAACGAGGAACGAAATTAATGTCATCTCTCAAGATTGATAATACCAAACAGATGTATCATCTGTAGTGCCACCAACGCTGCAAGAGGTCCGCAGGCTGCCACATATAAAATGCGCTAAACACAGGAACACTCTCAGTCAGTTCGAACTCGAAGCAAAACGATATGACGCACTGTATTTCCCATGCTAGCCAGTGCATAACCAGCAGCCTCGTCAGCTGCTGCGTGCTTTCGATACAGCTTCAGAAACGATTCCGGACTGATTTCTTCTTCTTGTTTGTATGTGTATGACTCGGACAAACGTGCATTGCAGGACTTTTGTATCAAAAATTAGAAGCTAGCCGTTGAAGCATGCTTGTAGAAATTTTGGAAGTTCTGTGTGTTTGGAAATCGGGCAGCATGTACGAGCGCGTGTTTGTGGGGACGAAAATCCTCACTGAAACGTGAGAGACGGTCGCGGACCCCCACGGACACTCTCGCGGACCCCCAGGGGTCCGCGGACCACACTTTGGGAAACACTGGACTATGGTGCTCTACCACAGGGGTGACACAAACCCGCCATTGTTGTAACTACCCTCAAGCGGGTGCTTTTGGCAAAACTGCCATCTTGTCCTGGTCGCACGTCATAGAAAACGTCATGTTGAGGTCATGTGACTTTGTTTACATGTCGTTTTGGCGTTTACCGACATATTTTCACCGTCTTAACACCAAGAGATGGCCGTATTTTGCCAGCGTAAACTATGCGGTGCTTCTTCCGCAACATGGTAGCTCATTTCACCTTAGTTTAAGTACATCGCATCGGCTCGGTAAGTCTTAACGCGCGGTCGTCATCACATCTTTGGAAGTTGTCAACAATAGGAGGCTTTATGTGTAAAACTGCGCGTTTTACTGCGAGATTATCGGATAAAAATAATTACCGTGATCGAAAAACATCCAAAACGTCGTCCAGAAACAACAACCGCATTGTTTACAAACGGTTTGGCCGCCGATCACTGGCGCCGCCATCTTTAAGGTCACGTGTGCCTTGACGTTTGCTGTGACGTACGACCAGGACCTGCCCAGGATGCATTGCGTTCGCCCAGCACGCTTTCGTCTACGGAGCAATACATTGGATGCCACCCCTGTGTGCTCTACTATGATCCTCTTTCGAAAAAGGAGTCGATGGAATGGCACAAACCAGGAGAAGCGCGCCCAAAAAAAGCCAAGGTCACAGAATCCACAAAGAAGATCATGGCAACAATATTTTGGGATTGTCACGGGATCCTCCTCTTCGACTTCAAAGAGAGGAACACCACAGTGAATGCGACTTATTCTGCTTCACTCCTCCACCGACTGCGAGACGCCATCAAGGAAAAGAGGCGCGGCAGGTTTTGTCGAGGTTTCCGGTTGCTCCAGGACAATGCCCCTGTCCACACGGCTTCTGTTGCCAAGGCTGCACTGAAGGAGTGTGGCTTCGAAGAAATCCACCACCCACCCTAGAGTCCAGACTTGGCACCGAGTGACTACTTCCTGTTCTCAAACTTGAAGAGGGATCTCAGAGGACGGAGATTTCAAAACGATAGTGAGGTGCAAGAGGCAGTTTTCCAGCATTTTGCGGACAAAACTTCGGACTACTTTTTCAAGGGTATAAGAATGCTGGTTGAAAGGTGTCAAAAGTGCATCGAAGTTAAGGGTGACTATGTCGAAAAGTGATACACTTGTTTCGTCTCTATGACTACTAAAAGTTGGTCGGACCGGAAACTTATGGAACCACCCTCGTACTCTTCATGCCGACAAGATCATGGAAGTTGCGCAACCATCAGTGTCCACCATCACCCTTTTGCCATTTGCAGACATCCCTTTTCCATCAGTAGCCCAACACGCTTCCGCACCTGCTGCCCCCCTCCCTTATCGCGAGCAAGACACCCTGGCTGCCCTCCGTGCTGACATTCAAAGCTTGGCAAATACCTTCGCCTCCGTCATTCCACGTCAGCGTACCGGCGTCGAACTCAGAGTTCAGTTCCGCCGGCCCTCGAGATCTAGGACGCCCCCCACCTCGTCCAAATCCTTCACCATTCTGCTGGTACCAGTGGTCTTCCGGCGCCAAGGCTCGCCACTGCATGCCACCTTGCTTTGCCGGGAAATGCCCCGGGGGATCGCTAGAGGCGGCGAGCGACCCCCTTCCTCATCATGATCCAGGCCGTCTCTTCTTCATCACCGGCTTTCGTCACGCAGTCCCTTCCTCGTTGACACAAGGGCCGAAATCAGCATCATCCCAGTGTCTCACGCGGACAAGCTAAACTGTCCCCTTTACCACCTGTCTGCAGTGAATAACACCAGTATTGCAGTCTACGGCGAGCGGTCGCTGACGCAAAACCTTGGATTGCGCCGCTCTTTCCCTTGGACTAGGGAGACATGATAACAGTGCACAAGGACACGGACGAAGTAAAGAGGACAGGACAGTTCGTGTCCTATGTGCGCTGTGTTATCATGTCTCCCCAGTGTATCAACCGACTACCCCTCTACCGCACTGTACTTCCCCTTGGATTTTCAAGGTCGCTGCAGGCGGCCTCGCCATTGTCGGAACCGATTTCCTACACCATTTCGGCCTCCTTGTTGACGTTCACAGGAAATCGCTCGTCGACTCTCAAAACCAAACTTCATATCCGCGGCTCAGGTCCGACACCCCGTCCCTCTTACCCTATACTACGACATTTTCTGCCCTTGCATCGCCTTTTTGCTACAGTGCTTCGCGAATTCCCTTCTCTCACGATGACTCCTGATTGGACGAGACCTGTGTGCCATGACGTATTGCACTACATTTCAACATGTGGCCCTCCGATGCACTTCAAGCCTCGACGTCTTGCTCCATTGTATCACTTGCCATTGGTATCACTCGTCCCTCTTCAAGCGATTGGGCCCGCCACAACACATGGTTCTCAAGAAAACCGGCGACTGGCGCCCATGTCGAGATTATCACCATGTGGGGATTATGAACCTGGTCATCAAGCCCGATCGCTACCCGCTTCAAAATATCCAGGACTTTACTATGAACTTTGTGGTGGCAAAAGTTTTTAGCAAGATCGATTTCACCAAGGCATATCATCAGATTCCCGTGACTCCGGAGGACGTTCCAAAAACAGCAATCATTACACCATTCGTGCTTTTCGAGTTTCAAAGCAGCAGCCCGAGCAGTTTTTTTTTTCGTTTTTGCGCAACGTTGCGCAGACCTGCGTCCAAGCCGTAGGGTTGCTACGGGCCTTCATTGAGGCGGCGATGAAACCTTTCTCCTAGGCAAACCGTTGGTATGGCAGGTGGAACTCCGAAACGAGCAACCCACGTGCTCATGAACGCAGCGGCAACTGTGGTGGCGGAGACATCAGGAATTGGTGTTGCTTCTGGTCACCGCGTGAATCGTTCGATAACCGTGAGAAAGTATCGTTGACCTTGCGATAGCGGCAATGGCCCAATCATATCTAAGTGGACCTTGTCAAAGCGTGCGTCTGGTGGAAAGAAGCGACTGGTGGGAGCATAGGTGTGTCGCCGGGTTTTTGCTTTCTGGCACCGTTGACAACTGCACGTCCTGTACTTGGTTTGGGGTCGCATGCGAGGCCAGACGTAGCGGGCATGAAGCAGCTTTTGTGTTGCAGGTATTTCAGGGTACGCCAAGGCATGCGGAGAATGAAAGACTTGTCGACCTAGAGCCACTGGAACGAAAGGCCCTGGTCACTAGCGTAGCCAGAGGGGGTTCTGGGGTTCAACACCCCTGAAACAGTACCTCCGGTAGTGCATTTGGGACAGGTAAACGAAGGGAAATCCTCCTCTCTCATAGAATCTCTCCCGAAATATTTTTCTGGCTACGCCGCTGACCCCGGGTATTCCAGAGGAACGCCAGGAAGACTATTTTGGTCGCGCCTAATAGGAGCACGTCTTCGAGACGTGCTCCCACGGTTGACGGTTGACTTACCTGACGATTGATCTCGTGTCTGCGCGTAGGTTGATCAATTCCTTATCCGAACGTTGGAGTACGATTAGTGCTTCGAGAGTGAAATGTATGGCACCACTTTCACGTTGCAACCACTCACGTATCGAAGTGTATCATGTCCGTGGAGAATTCAGAAATAAATGAGGGTTGCCGGATTACCCGAGGCACGTAATCGTTTCTGGATGTAACGAATGCATAGCTTAACAGTTTGTGGTTCGTATAGATAGTGAAGCTGTGGCCTGCAAAGAAGTGACGGAAGTGTTTCACCGCAAGGAAGACTGGAAGTAGTTCTCGAGAAAAAGTGATACCCCAGCGTTTTTACGCAGCTGTTCATGCCTATCATCGGCAGTTGACATACCCTCGCGTCCTATTCGCCTGGGTGTCCTTCTCTGTCCTTCGTCCTTCTCTGGTGGTAAAAGTAATATTGCAGAGCGCAACGAACCACAGCTACCGAACACGGGTCGACCAGGCGTCGGCCATCTCCTGGACGACAACTGTATGCGTCTGGTTCCCAGGAACACTCCGTGACGTGTTTTGGTCCTTTGCCTGGGCCATCCAGTCTACACCTGATCGCCCAGCTGTGTTTGTGGGGCACCACCTCAACTGACATGTGCCCCCACTGCGGCCTGCTTGAGTCTAACACGCATGCTGGGTGTTCTACTGACGGCATGTGGGCGGCTCTTTACAGAGCTCCCCCCCCCTTTTTTTTTCTATAGGTGAGGAACGTGCGCGTCCATCTTACCAACGAGCTCCAACACGAGCTGTTCGCCGTCGGAGAAGACGAGTTTGTGCACAGGTGGCGATCTCGTCCTTCCCTTGTTGTGAGGCGTGGAACTGTAGGCATCACCTGTTCACCTCCATAAATTTCATCCGGTTCATCCCCATCTCATCTTTCCTATGTAAATTTTCGCTGTGACTGTAGATAGCGATTGTACGTAATAATGTGGTGGGAATTGTCCATATATACGTGCTTATCACCAAGTCTTAGCGGGTCTTAACGTTTAATAAATTTTACACCATTAATACACCAGCATGCTCTTGCGCAGTAGCGGTGGTATTTCATCGATATATAGGCGTCGAGGAAGGGAAGACCCCTGACGGGGCCTATGAAACGTTAGAATGTTTGTGCCGCATTTCGTGGGCCGAACGGCATACGCGGGAATTCGAACGATCCAAATGGGATAGTGATTGGGTGCGTTAAGTAGGCGCCCCTCTTTTGGCGCACTCAAATCAGGGGTATGACGACAGGAGGACGACGGTCAGGAGTACTGGCTTGCTGATGCCGCTTCCCGTTGTCTGTTCATGCAGTGCACAGACGGAGGACACGTGCTTAGTTTGAACCTATTCGCCTCGAGATGTTTTGGTGTCGCCACCTTGTGAGGAGTAGCCCGTGGCGTCACACGTTGGATGTGAGGAAGGAGAGCAGACGACGCATAGCTCTGCGATTGCTTGCTTTGTGTGTGTGGCGTTTGCGTACAACTGTGCTGGTACGATTCTGATACCAAGTAGCTTGACACACGTGAAGGATGAAGGATCAAAATGACGTGGGCGAAGTATCAGAAGACATAATTGCATTTATAAAAAGCGAGAACTGGCCGGACAGGGCGTGTCTGTATAAGGCGTACGGGTCGCTATTTTCCGCAAATTCAGATTCAGACGACAGTAACAAAAGTCCAGTCAGCATGCCCTTTGTGTATGATATAAAGAAAGCAATGTAGATGGGTACAAATCCAGCGAACAAGTTCGTTAGCTTTAGTGGGAACTTTGACGAGGCCAGCTTGTTAAATTAGTAGCAAGGAGTCTATTTTTCGGTAGCATATATCTGCAGCGTGCCTCATCTACGATGTAGGTTTAACATGCATAGCAGTAACAAAGTGCCAAAAATATGACAAATCATAAGTTCAAGAGCATTTAAGAGCTTCTCTTTTCTCCTCTTTTTTCCCCTTAGAAACAAACAAACAAGAGCTTCTCTTAACTGTGCTCTAAAACATATATGTGAATTTTCCTAATATTCGCATATAAAAACTGTTACTTGGGTAAAGACACACACTCACATAAAAACGCCTGGTACACTGTGCGACACCGCACTTGTGACACACCCCTTTCTTATAAATAACCAGGCCAATAACCTGCATGCGTACACATCCAAAGGAAGTATAAACAAGCGGTCAGCAACACGTCTGATGTTTCGTCTTTCAGGTGAAGAGGTACTTGTTCTCAGAAGAGATTGCTTTATTGGTGTTTGCCACTGCAGCAGTAATTGTGACAATGTCAGTAATATACGACAAGAGGTCAAAGCGGAATCTTTGCTGCAAGATCATAAAGAAAGCTTCATTCGCTGCATAGCACCCACTTAATGTGAACTCGTGCACTTGTTAGCGACTGGTGCTGGCAAAGTACTTACTGCAGAGGCGACTGTGACGGCAATTTGCTTTTCCCAAGTTTCATGAGCCTTTTAGTCGCGTAATTTAAGTACTGCAGCACAGTAAAAAACATCACAGCAGACTTCTCAGACGAAACAACTATCGCAACAACGCGCAGAAACGTCAGAGAATTCCACCTACACCAGAATCCATCCAATGCGTGACGTAAAAGCGTCACGTGATACGGCTGACCGAAGCGCCGCTAATGTTCCTCGCGAGGCGATTAATAACGTTGAAAGAGACGACTGCGATTGTGAAGACTTCTTCTTGTAACATCGACAAGACTTCTCCTTGTAATGAAATGGAAAAGATGGGAATTTGTAACAGACGTCAGAGGAGCTGTTTACTGCGATGGCTCGGTGGCTGCATGTCGTGAAGATGTCTGCATTAAACCACCGCACTTCCCGCGAATAACCGCCGATATCCGTGTGGAGGTTGTCGACTAATAGAAAAGCATGATAACAGTTATAAAAAAACTACAGTTTCGCGAAATGAAAGCATTGCGTCCATAGCAACTCCGTATTTTGCTTCCGAGCCCACACTTCAAAGATCTTCTGCCGACGCTAAACAGGAACTACGTCACGCAAAAATCTCAAGCACCCGGGCGCTTGTCGTCTACTTCCATGCACCCAAACGAAACGGGAGCGCGAAAAGCGGCTCGGAGACTCACACTCTTGGGTGCGCGAGTGGCGCTTCTGTCGCGGTAAGTGAGTGGAGTCTGAAACACTCGCGCTCCGGGGCGCCTACTTAACGCACCCATTGCTTGCGGTCTTTCCGACGTCTTCAGGCGCCCCAGGAATTTGGTGATAGGTTCGTACTGGGTCTATTTCTGAGAAGAGTTTTGCTCCACGTAGACTGCATGCAAAGCCCTAGACGGCGTGTCGTATCCCCATTGACGACAAATCTTCACCGATGCCTCCGTAATGCCTGACGCATCGGGCGCAGACTTTTACGTCACCGATACAGACCATGAACAGGGATACAAATTGCCCTACCCCAGGTCGTCCACGGAGGCTGAACTCTTCGGCATCGATCCTTACCGCCCTGGAATACATTTCTGGCTTGCCACCTGGGAAATGGGTCGTCCTCACCGACAGCAAGGCGTCCCTCCCTGGCTTGATGTCGTCCCGCCTCATGCCCGGTCATGTGAACAAGACCGGTAACACACGCGCAGACGCGGCTGCAAGACGGGCTGCCACAGCTACTACTCATGCCACTGCACGTCTGCCCCTTACACTTTCGGCTTGCCATTTATCTATTCGCCGCCGGTGTGCAGCCCGTGCCCAATCATTTAGATCTGAGGCCGCCGCCTACAGCAGTCACATGCAGTCCATCGACCCTTCGGTGGCCTTCTTCATTGCGTGTCGCTGCAGTCGTCAGGAGGAATCACTACTGCACCGCCTCCGTCTCAACGTTGCCCACACCCCATTGCTTCTATACAAAATGGGCCAATCCAGCTCCCCCTTGTGTTCCAGCTGTGGCGAGGTGGCCGACATTCCTCATTATCTGCTGCACTGCCAGCAGCACATTCCCCAACGGCAGGCCCTCCGTCGCCGTCTAATGCAGCTTGGCTGCAACACAATGTCCATGGCCACCCTTTTTGGTCCAGTCCCTCGGCCTACCCAGGGGGCCATCACCACAGCCCTGCTCCGCTTCCTGAAAGACTCTGGCCTTGCGTCTGCCCTCTGATTGGGCTTTCTTGTGCCATGGCTTGCCTGTACTGCACTAACTGTTTTTCTTTCTTTCTTCCTTACTTTTTCCGTTTCTTTCTTTCTTTTTCCTTTCTCTTTTTTTGTTGTTGTTTACTTTGAGTTTTTTTCTTTTTGGAATAGCAAGCCGGCATTAGCCTGGCTGATATTTCCTTTCCTTCTTTTCTTTCTATTAAACATATCCCCCCCCCCCGGAAGGCGACCACCCCAGCTTATACCAAGACAACTCATACCACACTCAACGTATAACAGCACAACTCATACCACACAACTCATACCAGGACAGCTCATGCCAGGACATCTCATACCAAGCCCACTCATACCAAGCGAAGTCATACCACACTCAACTTTTTTCGCGCTAAGGCGGTTGTTTTTGGGAGTAGTTTTTCAAACTCAAAACTCAAGTCATGCCGGGAAAGGCGGTATCAGCAAAACATTTCAGAATTGCACTTATACTGAAGGAAATGTAAGAATTCCACAAATGACATTTACCGAAGCGCAATGAAGGATAGTTAACCCGCACTACAATGGTATTGTAAACAGGGAATTTTGAAAAGAAATCAAATCGAAATTGTCCCACATTTTTGTCGTCGTTTGGAGTACTAAAACCGCTCTTAGGTTTTTCAGAGTACGCCTGGCTGCTTGCAAGAATAGGAGGCTTATCCCTCGATGACCTTAATTGTGACCAATCGAAGTGGTCGAGCAGCCGTTCGGGAGAATCGGACCAATTCGCTCGACATGGATGCTGTTGTTTAGTCCTTCCCTCAGTTCTAATAAAGTTCTACTAAGTCTGTCTGGCCATCTGCTAGCCCCTGGCTGGCGCCTCTCGCGCAGGGCATCACGAAAACAGCTCCTGGAGAAGTGCCAACGGCCACCTTGCGAATAGCATTGTAATGGGCTGTAATACAGATTGATCCCAACTCAATCTTTCCGATGACAGCGTTTCGGACATATTGCCCAGAGTTGTAGAAATGAGGAACGGTGCAAGATATGCGCCGGTCCACACACTTATAATGTGTGCTCTGCGAAGCCTGAACCCAAGTGTGCAAACTGCGGACTTCCGCATACAGCAACTTACGGCGCTTGCCGGATAGCGAAAGCGGGAGCCGCAGCGCAGGTGCGACGAATGTCCACTGGCCCTCCTAACGCTAGCACGTTACTCCACCAAACCCTGAGTGTGTGAAGGCCGTCGAAGGGGAACCTCCTCAGCGTGCTCTCTCGAAGCGACCAACCATAGCCACTATTGCAAAGCCGATAAAGCCGGCGCACCTGAGGCCTAAGGGACCGAAGTCATATGCTGCTGTAGCTGCCCCAAACTCCCATGTGTATATAAAACCACCACATGACCCCCCTCCGAGTCTCCTGGAAAAGAAGACCACTTCGGGGCATCATCCTGGGTCAAAGCAGACCATGCAACGTGCTCCCCTCCAAGCAGCAACCCAGTGTAATCGCAGGCCCTCGTCCGAGGTACTAGACATTGCGTGTGCTTTCCTACGTGCGTCCACGCATGATCACTTCGAATATGTAACATGCTGCGTTCGCCTCATGGACCGATACATTACGGTGACCAGTGTGTATATTGCCCCGAACGTAAGGATCTCCATGGAACAGGTTCGTGACGTACTCACTACTGTCCCTTCTCCTGTCATCGTCTGCGGAGATATGAATGCCCATAGTGCGATATGGGGCTGCCGGTACACTGATGCACGTGGCAGAATATTTGAATCTTTAATGACGAATTTCACCTTAATGCTCTCAATGATGGGTCGCCTACCTTCCTGCGAGGCTCAAGTTGCTCGAGCTGCATAGACGTAACCTTATGCTCCTCTGACATTGTTCGTCATATGGAGTGGTGTACGCACATAGATTTGCTGGGGAGCGATCACGTGCCTATGGCCTGGGCATGTGGGATTCGATAGCGATCTGGTACCGTGACGGGATTCGAATGGTCTGATGTCGATGGTTTCTAGTTGACGCAGCAGTGTGTGTCGTTCATGTCAACAAGAAGTCTGAAGTGGACCAGGAAGCCTCGTCCTATGATGGCATTCAGAACCTTGGCTATGACAAAAATCAGTTGAAAAGCTCGACGGAGTTCAAGGTTGGGGATGACAAGCTTTTCGCCTTAGTTCGGAATAGGCATTGTATTGACTCTCTCGGGGGTGCTGGTGGGTGCACGGCTCTTCAGGACAAGTTGGAAGTTGGGGTTAGCAGACTGGTGCCGAACTTCCATCGTCGTCCAGAAGAGCCGTGCACCCTCCATTACCCTCGAGTTAGCAGTCTGATGTCTTTGCCGCCCTCGGTAGCTCTGTCGATAACGTGTTGGCCTGCTGAGCTCAAGATCGCGGATTCAATCCCGGCCAAGGACGGTAGCAATGTGGGTGAGGTAAACATTGCTTCCAGCACTGTGTGTCGGAGATTTTCGGCACCCAGATGGTCCAAGAGCCAAAATTCCAGGTGGTCGAAATTATCCGGAGCCCTACCCTGCGGCACGCGCAGCATGTAGCCACACAATTGTCAATCAATCGACCACATTATTTTCCCTCGGAAGACCCTGGGGAGGGCGTTACATCAGAGGAGGAAGTTCAGGCGAATAACAATACACTAAAAGAGATACATTGACACGAGGCAAGTACACTTTTAGAAAAACTAAACTACAACAGATCAGGCGTCTGAAAAAGAAACGGCACACGAAGAAAAAGAAATCGCAAGAATTGAGTGAGTGGGCGCACCCACCTTACGTGTACGCAAATCTACTCCCAATTGAACCTCTGTATGCAATAAGGGGATAAGTCGACTTATCCTCTTTTTACTATTTTTGTTGCAATGACATCGACATACCAGTATGCACCTGCCAATGAAAACTTAGGACCTTATTACGATTTGTTGGCCCGCTACAGCATGGTAAAAAACGGGAAATGCATGTGTGTCAATGGGACGGACAATCATATCAGGCCCCTTTTCTCATTTTAGGATTTTTCGACTTATCCCGTTATTGCATACAGAGGTTCAATTACTATTGTTATTAGGCTGTTGCGGAGGGGAAGGGCTGCACCGACGATTGGCGCGATGGACAATGAAACTTCGTCTCGCAAAGCACGAACTTCCAGTGATGAGGTGGAATCTGCAGGGGATAAAACAGGAGAAATAGAAGGTTGCGCAATATCCAACATTTTGTCGGCCATCTCCGCAAGGGCTTCGTGCGATACGCTGCTAGAAATCGTCAAGATAATGCGCACGGTGTTTGGAAGGCGTTGGAGAAAGAGCTCGCGCAGGATGGATTCGTCGTGCGCATCCGGCGAAGCAGCTGGACGACTTTCGGTCTCTGAGAACCTCTGCCGTGAGGAGTGTAGCAGGCATTCTTGCTCGGAACCTGTACTGAGCCTGGTAAACGCGCATTTTAAGACATCGTAAGGGTTTTTTGACAGGGGAACGGTGATGACGTTCCGCACTTTAGTCGCTCCGTTAGGCCCGAGCGCCCCGATGGCGTGATAAAGTTCGTCAATTGCGCTGTGATGCCACGAAGTACAAATTGGGCCTCGACGTTTCAAACCGACCGGATCGGCGCGTCAAAATATCGGTATCTTCAGAGATACTGCTCGAAGACCTAGTGCGGTGTGCGCAGGCGAGGTTGCATCTTTAACTGAATGTTGTCCTGCAGGACTCTGTACCGTGCTGTTGTTGAACGAGTGTCACGTTGAACGTTCAGGTCATCAATATGAAGTAATCAGGCAACGACCTTCATGTTGAGCGAGGTCCATTGGAACAAGGAGCGCCAGAGGAGCAATCAAAGGGCCGTAGTTGAACGGTCAAGCGAAGAATAGCCGCGGCAACGTTGCTGCGAGTAACAGTTTGCCAATACGACAAGCTCAGAGGCATTAAAGTAGGGCAGCCTCACTAATAAGTAACATCTAAAAAAGAGAGACAAGGTTCATAAAGGAGGCAGAGTACGAGGTATCCCTACTGCAGGAAAAGATAGGTTCTTTAAGCAGTAATTAGAAATACGTATTTGTATTCTGTTTGTTTGAATTCAAGAAATTATCTGTATTAGTGAATTATGCAATAAATGATCTGTTTTATGAGTAATCTGTTTCAAAACTTTGGAGCAGGCACCAAGTTCCCTTTTGTCTCAACAGCTGTACTTCGTCAGCTCAGTTTGGATGTGCTTCACTGCACGAAAGGGGAAACAAAGTTCTTCACGGACGCATCATGTACACACTGTGGATCCGCCTGCGCATGCGTAGTTCCTGAGCTGTCGTTGGATGAAGGTGTACGGATATCGCACCTCACGTCGGCAGCTGCCGAGTTACACGCTATACAGATGACACTTAACTTCATTGCGTCCTGTTCATCTCCCGCCCTCTGGTCGATTTACAAGGACTCCAAAAGTAAGTTACAAGAATTGGATCAGATTACATGAATAGGCTCCCCGGCTCCAGTGGTGCACGACGTCTGGGACATGACATGCAGCTACAGTGGGTCCCTGGCCACAGGGGTGTACCCGGGAAAGAGGTAGCAGCCGCAGCCTCAACGAGGATCTGGGTCCAGACATGCTGGATCCGGGCATGCTACGCTTTACTACAGTTGATGCAAAGACAACCATCGGTGCCCTTGGGAAAGCGTTGACTATAGTTGGGCAAGAAGCATTCCACATGTCTCATTCTTGCACAGAGATGACCCAGGGCTTAAGTCTCAAACGCCACCAGGACTGCCTCGGCCACTTGCATCCATCATATACATACGAGGATCGTTCAACGTTGACCGGTACTTTTATTTCTTTAAAAGACAATGGAAAATTCGGGAAGCACCAAACTACATCAGTTTTTCATAGTATTCACCGTGCGCATGTAGACACCGCTGCCATTGCTGTGGCAATTCTTCGACGCTGTTGGCATAGAAGGAAGTGGGCTGCTGTCGTAGCCACTGCAGGACATCTTTCTGGAGGACTTCATCTGTGTGGAACATCTTTCCTCCAAGGTGATCGTTTTTGTGCCCAAACAAATGGTAATCGCCTGGGCTGTAAGGTGCATGGGGCAAAACCTCCCAGCACATTTCAGGCAGGGTTGCTACCGTCAAATTCGTCATGTGAGGCCAGGCATTGTCACAAAGAAGAGCCCTACCGGACAACATCCCAGGCCTTTTCTTGCGAATTGCGTTTCGTACGGCACCCTTTATCAACGCGGAGTAGTACTGGGCATTAAGTCCACATGGATGACACTCCGCATGTCCCAGAAGACAGTTCTCATGGACTTTCCAGCAGACGGCTGCATTTTGCTTTTCTTTGGCGGCTGCAGTGCCGGATTTAAGGGGGGGCAGCAGACGGGGCGCATGCCCCGGGGCCCCCACCAAAAGGGGGCCCTCACCACTGCAAGTGTCACTGTTTCTTCTGTGACCGATACGGCTTTAGGTTCTCGCCAAAATCACATATGCAAAATCACATATGGGCTCGGTAAAGGCGTGCTTCAGTCTATCAGTGCTGACGTTGTAAGGTTTGTTGTTGACCTGACATTGTCGACGTTGACCTGACATTGTTGACCTTGTTGTCAGCATTGATAGACTTAAATCCGCCTTTACCGAGCCCTCGCGTCTTGAAGCTGCGTTGCTCTTCACCCCAATTCTGGCGCCGCCCCTCAGCCTTCCAAAGTTGTTCCCGGTGGCGCTCATGAGCCCATTGCTCCTCCCGGAGTCTGGCAGGAGGCAGGAGGGCTCTGTGTCACCCATGCCGCAGAGACGACGAACAAGTCAGGTAGCTCTTCGAGGCACACTTTTTAATAAATCGTAGTTTTTCATGGCTAGCTGCCGATCGAGAATAAATCAGTTCGATCCGGACTCTTCAGCCGAGAGAGCACTGATGCGAGCGAGTTGGTTTCGGTCAATAACGTAGACATGACGCGGAAAGAAAACAGGACGAAGCTACACAGATAACCGCTTGCCGCCGGTTGTCTATGTAGTTCCGCCCTGTCGTCTTTCCGAGTCATGTCTACGTTTGGGACTCTTGAAGTAGTCACTTATGGCTCCTCGAGGACGCATGGTACAGTGCGTTGAGGGCCATTGGTGTATTGAGTCCACGGTCATTTGGAATATTGTCTCATTAACTGGACTCATTCATTAGTTGGACACTGCTTGTTCTTTTGTTATGCCTATTGGTCATCTCTTGGTTGCATTTGCTCTGTTTTTCTAGTTGCTTTCTATTCACTTATTGCTTTCTACGCACTCAAGGCTCACCTCCGCTCCTCCTGGGCTGGGGTACTTCTTCGTGTGCTGCTCTCCCTGCGCACAGGTGCATCGGAAGGTGGGGGCAAGGGAGGCAGGTGCCCCGTGAACTCCGGCTGCGAGGGCCTGGCCAGCTTGCAAGGAGAGCAGGCAGGGGTCTTACAACCGTAATCTCAGACTTTTCATGCTGACTTGTATGTAACAAGGGAAAGGGTGCAGGTTAGCTGCTGTAGATTTATGAAGAAGACTGAGAGACACGGACACGGAAGACAATAGACACAGAAGACACGGACACAGAAGACAATAAATTATTGCTGTGTCTGAGAACTTGCGTGTGTCATCTTCTGTGTCCGTGTCTCTCGGTCTTCTTGATGGACTTGTATGTACTTTACTTAATGCAAGGTTTCCTTTATGTAGCAAGAAAGATCTGCTGTTTCTTTTCGCGTAACCATATTCACTGGTACCGTCACTATCCCCCTGACTTACCGCTCTTCCTGCCTTGACCTCACCGTGGCGTCGACGTCCATCACCCATCGGCTCCTCTGGAGTGTCGATGCGGATACCCTTGGCAGCGACCACCTCCTGTCCTGGTCGGCATCCCGCATGCCCGCCGATCCTTCACCTCGCACTGCGTCAAGTGGACCGATTGGCAACGATTCGCACGAGTGCTCGAGTCTTCCCTTGCAAGTGACGGTAACAGCAATGCGCAAGACTTCTGTCGCGCTGTGGCAACCGCAACACAGGAAGCAACCAAACTGCACCGTGTCCCAGTTCAGATTTCCGCTACAGACGCGGAATATGAGCGGCTCCGTGCACTCCGACGACCCGCCGAACGGCGAGCACGGCGTACTGAGACGGTTCGAGCTTCTTGATAAAATCAGTTTCACAGACTTTTTTCCAATTTTCTAACATCAAAGGGACAGCGCGCTCTGTTACTTTCAAACGCTCACAAGAGCTCGTGTTCCCCCACAGTTGAAAGCCATAAAACTTTGGTTGACATGTACGCTCATGTCTCTCCGTGGGAAGGGTGACATCTGCTCCTTCTTAGACAGTGTTGTTTTCCCCTAGAGGCGGCTTTGTGTAGAAGGCAGCATAATTGTATGTTAACGGAAGCGGTGGAAATTACAGGGTTCTTAGAATGCAGTGTCGGACGCACATGTGCTTTTGGTTTGGCGTACGTGACTGGCCCGGACTGTGACATGGCGCGAGAAGGTTATATAAACCATGGATGACTTCGAGAGAGAGAAAGAGAGAGAGAGCGAGACAGTCGCCGAAAGATTCAGTCGTAGTTTGCGTCGAGGGTCTGAACCAGCGAAGAGTCATCGAGATGTGATCCAGAGCGGGAGCCCGGACGGATGCCCGGAGGGAGATGGACGACGGCGGCGCCTTGATGCCTTGAACCCACCTTCGACCTGAGGGTTCGTCCCCGAAGTCTCCTTCCACCTGCGCTGACGTCCGGGCAACCGAAGTTACGACCAAGAGGCCCAGCTGGCGGTGACTAACCGGAAAGAGGTGCACCCGACGACGATGTGGCGAGCGAAGAGACGGATCGACGAGGGCGGTAGCCGAGCTCCTAGGACCGAGCCTCCAAGTGGGACGGTAGGCCTGCCGCCAAGTCGCCGTCTTCGCTGTTGTTTGACCCGGCCGTGGACCAAGAGTGGAGACCAGAGCGGATGAAGATCGACGGAAGCAGCAACCGAAAGCCACAGGATGGAAAGACGGCCGCGTAGGTCACTGCCGAAGTCGTCTTCAGAGCTCGTCTGCCACGCCATCGTTCATGGCCTGGTGAAGATGTGGTGTCGTCGGGGTGCGCAAAATCAGGGTCAGTCACTCTTGCCGCCTTGTTGTCTCTCCCACGTTTGCACATGATTCTCGAGATTTGTTTGGCCGCGATTTGCGTAATTATTCATTTAAAGCAGATCACGTCATATATTTAAGCTGTGTTCGCTTGATGTCATGTGTGTTGTTGCCGCGATTTGTGTTATCCGTCATACGAACTGAATAATAGCGTAGTGTTTAGTTTTGTATATTAAATCATGCTTCGTTATTGTTAATGAAGTGCGTGGTGTCATTCCTTCTCGCCTCTGCGGGTGCCCACGTTGAGTGTATCCCCTTTTCCGCGGTAATTTTCTGCTCCGTCCCCCTTCGGCTACGGCGAGGGACGTCACAGTAGCCTCCTACCCCATGACCGGCAGGCTGCGAAACGGATTCAGAAGGCTGTTCAGCGACGCCTCCAGAAACTCACATGGGACCGTTGGCGTAGCTTTGCATCGTCCCTATCGCCCCGCACACATCTGTCTCGGATTTGGGGTGTGCTTAAGGGCCTTTCGACACCTATAGCGCAACGTCACCCGTTCCGCTCCTTGTCTCTAGCCACATCGCGCACCGAAATTCACATTGCAGAGGACTTTTGTGCCAGCCTCACCACCTTGCCTGCTTCAACTCAAACTGCTGCTACTCCGATGCCATCCGCCAACAACGCAGCCCTGGACTTACCTTTTACTCTCGATGAGTTAGACTTGTAGTGCTACTGAAGACTAACGAGACCAGACAACAACATGGCGGTGGAATTGCCAGGTCAGAGCGAGAGCTCGGGCTGAGCGAGGCAAGGCTATTTATTATTCGCGCCTTGATGTGATGGCGCTGGCAATGCCGCCACAGGGCCTCCCCCCTAGCCAAGCGCTGGAAGCTGGCGAACAGAAACGAGCTTGGGAGCCCAAGTGACTTGTCGGGTCGGTCTGAGTCGGGAAGACAGCCGAGGAGGCGACGGTGGGGGAAGAGTAGTTGGAGTAGTGAGCGGACAGCTTGCCGTGGAGGGTGAGTCGTAGAGTAGCTCCACGGAGAAGGAGGGCGGCAACGGTGGTACAGCGTCCACGTATGCCGGCTTAAGCCGCTCTAAGGCAACAGTGTCCTCGCGGCCGTTCAGCTGAATGGTGTAAAAGTTGGGTGAACGGCGCAGCACGAGGTGAGGGCCTGTGTAGGGCGGTTGCAGGGGCTTCCGTACAGCGTCACAGCGCACAAAGACGTGTGTGCAGGAGGCGAGGTCGGGATGCTGGAAGGCCGAGGACACACGCGAGGGCCGAGATGTTGCTGGACGAAGGGCGGCCATAGTACGGCGGAGCCGCGAAACGTAGTCAGCTGGTGAGAGAGCAGTGCTGCCTGGCAACGGGCAAAGGAGATCTCCGGGGAGGCGTAGGGACGTGCCGTATACCAGCTCGGCGACGGCGCAGCCTATGTCAGGTTTGAAGGTGGAGCGGATCCCCAGGAGCGCGAGCGGTATGACTTCTGGCCAGGGTGTTTCGGGAGCAGCCCGGAGGGCAACCTTGAGCTGTCGGTGGAAGCGCTCCACGAGGCCGTTTGACGCCGGGTGGTAGGCAGTCGTTCGAATCCGCTTGCAGCCCAGTGTGTTGACGAGTCTAGAGAAGAGGGCGGACTCGAACTGGGGACCTCGGTCTGACGTGATGATAGACGGTACACCGAAGCGCGACACCCAGATGTTCAAGAGGGCGGCTGCAACTGTGGATGCAGTGGCGTCGTGTACCGGTACAGCCTCGGGCCAACGGGTGAAGCGGTCAATGATGGTGAAGATGTAACGATAGCCGGATGATATTGGGAGTGGTCCCACCAAGTCGATGTGGATGTGAGCGAAGCGGCTGTCTGGCGCGGGAAACTGAGAAGGATGGAGGCGGGTGTGCCTGTGAACCTTAGTCCGCTGACACGGAATGCAGGCTTGAACCCAGCGCTTGATGTCCTTGTTCATGAAGGGCCAGACGTAGCGCCGAGAAATGAGTTCTTGAGTTGCGCGTATGCCAGGATGGGACAATGAATGATAGGTCGAGAAGACTTCTCGTCGAAGTGCCGCCGGAACAAATGGGCGGGGTCGACCTTGTGACGTGTCGCACGCGACAGGCTGTGTAGCGCCTGGCAGGTCGACATCGTCTATCGTTAAGGAAGACGAAGGGTCACTTCTGAAAGATGCGAGTTCTTGATCGGATGATTGGGCCTGAGCCAGTGCGTCGAGGAGCGAAGACTGACAGGTTGTCCCAATGAAGTTGACGCGACTGAGAGCGTCCGCCACCACATTATCTGCACCACTGATGTGCTGAACGTCTGTGGTGAACTCCGAGATGAATGCGAGGTGGCGGGTCTCACGAGGGGTGTAGCTTGTGCTGCATGAAGAAAATGCGTAGACGAGGGGCTTATGATCGGTGAATACAGTGAATTGTCGGCCCTCCAAGAAATGGCGAAAGTGCTTGACGGTGAGATATATGGCCAGGAGCTCGCGACCGAAGGCACTGTAGCGAGCCTCCTGGGGCTTCATCTTGCGTGAAAAGAATGCTAGAGGGCGCCAAGCGCCAGAGATACGTTGTTGGAGGACGGCGCCGACAGCTGTGCTGGATGCATCGACCATGATGGACGTTGGGGCGTCGTGTTGAGGATGGAATAGAAGGGACGACGAAGCGATTGCCTGTTTGATTGCCTGGAAGGCAGCTGCCGCTTCAGGGGTCCAAACCAGCACAGAGTGTTTCGAGCGCTTGGTGCAGAGCAGAGCCTCGAGGGGACTCAGTTTGGCTGCGCATGATGGCACAAAGCGCCTATAAAAATTCACCAGCCCCAAGAATTGTCGTAGTTTGGTCACGGAAACGGGCTGCGGGAAGTCTTGAATGGCAGCGACTCGGGATGGTAAAGGCATGATGCCCTGGCTGTTGACATGGTGGCCAAGGAAGTCGAGTTCTCCGACTCCGAATTCGCTCTTAGCGGCGTTGATAATGATGCCGCTCTGTTGTAAGCGGGTAAAGAGTGCCCGAAGATGATGTTCGTGCTCTGTTGGGGAGCGGCTTGCGACGAGGAGGTCATCCATGTACGCGTAGACAAATGGTAATCCGCGAATGATGTTGTCGATGAACCTCTGAAAAGTCTGGGCAGCGTTCCGCAAGCCAAAGGGCATTCGAAGGAACTCAAACAGGCCAAATGGGGTCGTAATGGCGGTTTTTGGTATATCCTCCTCTGCCATAGGAATCTGATGGTAAGCGCGGACGAGATCTATTTTCGAGAACGTGGTGGCGCCTTCCAGATGAGCGGAGAAGTCCAAGATGTGCGGGATGGGATAGCGGTCGGGGATGGTTGCTTTGTTCAATGCGCGATAGTCGCCGCACGGGCGCCAGTCCCCGGTCTTCTTTGGCACCATGTGCAGCGGCGAAGCCCACGTACTGGATGATGGCCTGATGATACCAAGTTCAAGCATGTGGTCAAATTCTGCCTTTGCCACGCGGAACTTTTCGGGTGCGAGGCGCCGCGGGCGGAAGTGAACTGGTGGGCCACGGGTGGAAACGTGGTGAACAACGTCGTGTTGTACGGGTTTCGTCCAGTCGGGTGGTTGAGTCAACGCAGGGAAATCCTTCAGGATAGAGGCGAAGGGGACGTCCGGCGCAGTGCAAGATAGTACGCGGGATGGTGGTGCAGGGAGGTTAAGGCCGCAGACTGACAGGGACGTTGAGCGATCAATGAGGCGCCTGCCGTTGACGTCAACGAGCAGCTTGAAACTGCTGAGAAAATCTGCTCCGAGAATTGCTTGGGTGACGTCGGCGACAAGAAAAAGCCACCTAAAATCTCTTCGGAGCCCGATGTTGAGGGTTAGAGACCGTTGGCCGTAAACGGGTATGGTAGAGGCGTTGGCGGCTCTTAGGCTGAAGCACTGCTGTCGGGGTCGGCGTGAAAATTTGTCGGCGGGTATGACGCTTACTTCCGCGCCCGTATCAACGAGGAAGCGCATCCCGGTGGTACGGTCAATGATGTGGAAAAGGCGGCTGCTGGTGGACTCGGGCGCGCTTGTCGTGGAAAGGGTTTTCGGCTGTCGCGACCACGAGAAAGGTAGGAGGCAGCGTCGTGCATCGGCGCCGAAACGGTGGTGGTAGTGACAAAGTCTGCTGGAGGTTCGGGAGCAGGAACGCGCAGGAACCGATGGGGAGTCTGCGCGATGGTCAGCGCGGCAGGAAGTTGATGATCTTGGTCGGCATAAAAGGTTTGCGACCAACTGGGTAAGGTGACGAACCTGCTGAGACAAGGCGTGGGCGGAGCTTTCGAAGCTGACCTGCGAAACAGGCGGAGCGGGCAGTTCCGAGAAGCCGGAGGAATTGACGACTGCCATGTCCAGGTCCGTCAGGTATTGTCCAAGGTATTGTTCGGGTCACCACTGTAGTGCTACTGAAGACTAACGAGACCAGACAACAACATGGCGGTGGAATTGCCAGGTCAGAGCGAGAGCTCGGGCTGAGCGAGGCAAGGCTATTTATTATTCGCGCCTTGATGTGATGGCGCTGGCAATGCCGCCACAGACTCTGCCCTATGTGTGTCGCCCCAACATACCTCCCCCGGTGCGGGCCAGATCTCGTAAAAGGCACTCCAGCATCTTCTGCATGTGGGGAGGCAGCATATCTTACGCCTCTTCAATGACAGTTGGCAGCAGGGGCGAATCCCGGAGGAACGGAAATTGGCCATGCTTGTCCCCTTGCTCAAACCCAGCCAACCGCCACATCACCTCGACTCTTTCCGCCAGATAGCCCTTACCAGCTGCGTGGGTAAAACTCTGGAACGATTGATTTTCACCCGTCTCAACTGCCACCTTGAGAGTGATCGTTTCTTCCTGGAAACAATGACGTGCTTTCGCTCAGGCCGTTCGTCACTCGATAGTGTCATTGCTCTGGTCAGTGAGACGCAGCAGGCTCGCGCGGACGGCTTCCTGACCGCTACTGTTTTCCTGGATATCACGAAAGCCTATGACAGTGTCCAACATAATGCAATCCTTACGGCTCTCGAGGACGCCAACGTAGGGGCATGCTCCGAATCATGGATCCGAGACTTCCTCGCAGATCGTTCCCTCTTTGTTCGCATTGCTGACGGAGATACCGAATTGTATCCCGTTCACCGAGGCATCCCGCAGGGAAGCGTACTCAGCCCCCTCTTCTTCAACATCATTATGGCCTCCCTCCCTGCATAGCTCCCAAGCCACACCCACATCACAATCTATGCAGATGGCATTTGTATTTGGACCCCTGCTCTTCGTCGTTTACAACGCTACTTGGACACAATCACCCACTATCTTGCCGACGGCGGCCTAGCCATCTCACCCGCCAAGACCGTAGCCATGGCCTTTTCACGGTGATCATTCCACAAATATCCACTCTTCATCGACGGTTCGCCCCTAACCTTTGACAAAACCTGCCGTTACCTGGGCTTCACAATTGACCGAGGCCTCATATGGTCATCTCACGTGAGGACGCTTGTTACGAAAGCCTCCACCCAGGTCAATGTCGTCATCGCATGTGCCCTGGGTTCCGTGCTGCCAGGACCTCTACCGGGTTCACACGGCTCTTCTTTTGGCCACACTGCGATACAGCCTCCCGATCCTTCATGCCCTCAGCTGCACCCAAGAACGGGAGCTCCTGAACATCCAATGCCGCAGTCTCAGTGTCTGTCTTGGAGTCCCTCGAACAACGATGACGTATTCCGTACACGCCGAAGCTCGGGAGCTCGGGAGCCTATCCCCATTCTACGGGACTCTGCCACCCTCGGCGTCTACGCCTGCTGTCTGACGCAACCTTCTCAATCCCTTCGCCGCATTGCTGTGAGCTGCCCTGCGTCCGCTTTTGACAATGCAGTTGCCCGCTTACGAGACTACCTCCCGTCCTCGACATCTGTCCCTTCCTTTGTGCCAGCAATGTGGACCTTAGAACGACCTCGCATTCACGCTACCACACCGGACGTTCCCCAAAAACAGGCAATCAGCCCTGTGGTAGCCCAACAACTCGCTTTGGCCCACCTTACCTCTACTCATCCCCATTGCCGACATATCTTCATCAATGCCTCCGTGATGCCTGACGCATCGGGAGCGACCTTTTACGTCACCGTTACGGACCATGAACAGGCCTACAAACTGCCCTACCCCATGTCGTCCACCGAGACTGAACTCTTCGGCATTCTTACCGCCCTGGAATAATTTCTGACTTGCCACCCGGGAAACGGGTCGTCCTCATCGACAACAAGGCGTCCCTCCTCCGCTTGATGTCGTCCTGCCCCAACCTCATACAGGATATACCCAGCCTGATCATGCAGACGTACAACAGGCTCCGCGCCAATGGTCATGCTTTGTCCCTCCAATGGGTGCCTGGTCATGTGGGCCTGACCGATAACATACGCGCAGACGCGGCTGCAAGACGAGCTTCCACAGCTGCTATTCCTGCCACTGCACGTCTGCCCATTTCGGCTTGCCACTTCTCTGTTCGCCGCCGGTGTGCCGCCCGTGCCCAAGCATTTAGATATGAGGCCGCCGCCTACAGCAGTCACATGCAGTCCATCGACCCCTCGGTTGCCTTCTTCATTGCGTGTCGCTGCAGTCGTCAGCAGGAATCACTGCTGCATCGCCTCCGTCTCGACGTTGCCCACACCCCATTGCTTCTTGGGTGCACGGACGGGCGGACAGACGTTTCTCTCGCAACACTCCTTGGCCCTGTGCAGCGAGCTAACCAGTGGAGAGTCACAAAAGCGGTGCTCCGCTTTCTGCGTGACACGGGCCTCCTGGACTCCCTGTGAGCCGAGTGTCTTTTTCAGTTTTTCTCGTTTTTATTTATTTATTTATCATTTTGTTATTTCCTTTTTGTTATTTCCTTTTCTCTTGTTTATTTATTCCTTTTTTAGGGAGTAGCAAGCCGGTGTGCTGCATGGCTGACCTTTCCCCTTTCCTTTTTCTTATTTTTTTTTCTGCCAATAAATCCCCCCCCCCCTAACGGCAAGCCCTCTGTCGCCGTCTAATGCAGCTTGGCTGCAACACAATGTCCATGGCCACCCTTTTTGGTCCCGTCGCTCGGCCTACTCAGTGGGCCGTCACCACAGCCCCGCTCCGCTTCGTTAAAGACTCGGGCCTTGCGTCTGTCCTTTGACTGGGCTTTCTTGTACCATGTCGTGCCTATGCTGCACTAGCTGTTTTTGTTTCTTTTTCTTATTTTTCCTTTTCTTTCTTTCTTTTTCTTTTTTGTTTATTTTGAGTTTCTTTCTTTTTTGGAATAGCAACTCTTGCATTAGCCTGGCTGACATTTCCATTTTTCATTCTTTTCATTCTATTAAACATATCCCCCCCCCCGACCCAAAGTACGTGTCTACATATGGCATGCACACAGAAAGAGATTAGCAATTAATTTCCTAATTAACCGGATGCCATGTTGGGAGTCATGCTGTGTGACGTGTGGACTGTGGCATCTTAATCTTCTTATTGCACCTGTCTCTCAAACTTCACCTCCCCCACACGCACACCGCCTTTGTGGTGATGGCCTTGTGACGCCTTAAGGAAGACATCGGTTGTGCACCAACAGATATAGTCTATATGGAGCCACATTACAAACACCTGGCGAGTTCCTCACCACTGTCTCTATATCACCAGACAGCCTTGCTTCTCTGCTTACTCCACGAGCGTCTATACATGGGACGAAAAATGTGGTGCGCCGTGTGTCGAGATTTCGGAGCACGTTAAAGAACCCTCAGGTGGGCAAAATTAATCCACAGACCCGACCACTGTGGCACCGCTCGTGATCACAGTTGTCTCGCGACGTAAAGCCACGAATTACTAAGTTACCTATACGTGTAATCATGTAGGAGCTACGTCCACACCCTCCATCCTGTGCGTCACGCACGGCCTGCCAGAACCTCAACTTTAGTCACACTCCCACGTGTTTTTTCAACGCGATGACGTGCGGAAGAGTCTGCAAGCCCCCTACGATGGTCCCTACCGTGTCATTCAGTGGTTGCCGAAGCATTTCCGCATATACGTCGCAGCTCGCCCGGAGACCATCGCAACAGACCATCTGAAACCTGCGTTCCTGGACGACCGCTCCGAAAGAGCTTCACTCTATATCTCCCCCTTATGGGTCAAAAGTTGTCAGCAGTAGGATTAGGCTGGTTCCTCAACCGTCTTCCAAGGTCCTGTGCCAAGCGTCAACATTCCGTAGCTTGGACCACCTGCTGCTCAACGACAAGTTCAGTGGGCATCCCCTATCCACTCTTACCACTCTTACGACTACTACGCAGAGTAAGGGATGGGGGATCTGTAGCGGAGCAGTCATCAACATTGCGGAGCATACTACCTCGCGCCCACGCAAAGCGCGATGATTACGGATCAGTTGGGCTCTTGCCAGCATATACGAGACTTCTGTTGTTCTATTCTGTCCCAACAATGCTATCAATGGTCCCGTCAATGGTCCCGTACGGAGAGACGTATGGCAGCCTAAATCCTTGAAAGCTGAAGTCTCTGTTCATGTGCAGATCCTGAACCATGATCTTCGAAGTTTATTACTTCTTGAATATTTATCTTGCCGAGTTCCTGTGAGCGACAGTACAGGACGCTTCCTACGTATTAGTAAGGGGCCTGCAAAACTCATCCCCCGCCGACACTTCCTACGTCGCCTGATGGACTGCCAGTGCTGGGGACGGCTTCAGCTGCTCAACATAGGGGCTCCCGTGGGAAACTTTTAATCACCTGTCAAATACGCTACATCGGCGCATATGGAGAGAGGAAAGCGCTCTCCCGCTGTGGCGAGCCTATATACTGCATGCAAGCTTCGTGGTTGTCACGGAGACGCACAGATCTCTCGAGTCTCGCTTATGTCGGCTACCTGTTGACGACATCCTGTCGAACTCAACGTCCACGTTACTGTGCTCGACCAGGGCCGAAATCATTTTTGTTGCAACTGTCATGCTCGCTGGCAGTGCCAGGGCACTGCTCGAATCTTGTGAAGTCTTCACATAATGCACTAGCTTTTGGATATGCTCTAGTCCGCGACTTTTGCTGCACCCTGCTCCACCCTAGCGTTCCACCAGGGTTCGAGACCCTGGTGTTCCACGTATTCCCGCGAAGTAACAACTTCGCCCATCCTTTCCTTTCCGCCATTACTTTTTGCTCGCGTCCTCGTGGATCATAGATTACTCACCTACGTGCGCATTGCGGGTCGTGACCAACGCTCAGGGTATACCCTCAAAGCGTGCATGAGTTCGTTAGAGATCACAATGCCTTTCAGTCACATGTTGGCATTAGTGACGGCGGAGACGCGAACCGTAAAAGGCAGAGACTCCAGATATCCCTGTCATGTTGTCAAGAGGAGATAATCGATTCTTTAGTTTCGGCGATAGGCAGAATCCGGTTCCGGTTGGACATAACATCGTCAGCCATTCCCTGCTGAATAGAATATTTATTTCACCCGTCTACGAAATGTTCAAAATATTACAAAGCCTGACTGCCGAAAAATCTCAGACCAGTGTGCCACACGGCCGCCATCCCCCCGAAACAAAACGATGTCATTTACCTTCTCCAGTTCCAGTATACAAAAAATGCAAGGTACGTACTATAAGTGCATTAACCTATGGTTGCCTAACTAAGAGAAGTACACTATGTATAGGGTTTGTGGTTTTCGGCATTTATTTTCAACCCAATTCGGGGGGTGTTTAGCGGCATTTATATGGGGGACTATAAATCGGATTTTTTCGGCATCTATATTCCGCCCAAAAAATAAATGCCCGAATACGGGCATCTATTTATTTCGCATGAAGGAAAGCCTATTTTGCGCGCGAAGTGACAACGAACCGAAAAGAAGTGAATCGATTAATGGTTTCATTAACAATGTCTCTTATTGCCTGTGCCAAACCAGCAAACAAGGAGACTACCTCTTGTTGTAATAGATGCAAGCGTACATCATCATGCTCGCATCTGTCATAGAGGCTCGCTCCTTGCAATTAATAACACGCAGTTTAGAGAACGCGCGTTCAACATTAGCGCTAGAAACAGGGATAACAAAGGCCATGTGCTGGAACGGGTCGTCCAAAACTGAATAGGAGATATATCCACCTGAGGGGCAGGGCATGCAGCATATTCGAAAAACTCGCGCTTTATATCATCCATACGAGATTCATCTCGTAGAACAAATAAGAATAAGTCATCGTACAGTGAAGTGCCTCGAAGTGCCTTGAAGCGCCTCAGGAACAGAAAGAAGGGTCACTCCAAGTCGTAACTGGAGGGGAGTAGATAGAGGAATACAAAGAACACAAAAATGAAAGAAGGCTAGGGCAGGGGATCAGCGATGATTGAATCCGTTCAGGATTGAAACCGTTTGGGAGCTACGTACACTCGTGATCTCTTTTTAACCCGACAACAAGAGACCACAAAGGTTCTGAATAGTAAATTCACTAAAGATAGGTGTGTCACTAAGTACTTGTGCTGCCAAGAGGCGGTTACCGACCGCACAACAGAGCTGAGGTCATCCTCCTATAGGCGCTTAAGCACAACGAAACAAGGGCACAGCCCGAAGATAATGCCACGCTCGAGAAATAGTCGACAAAGGGAGATTCCAATGGGATTTCCCTTTGCGGTTCCAGGAATGGCAGTTGTCAGGATACGAGAAATTCGGATTTTTTCGGAATATTCCGAATCTGAAAAAAATCATTCGGGGGGTGTTTTCCGGCATTTTTCGGAAAATGCCGAAAACCACGAACCCTAACTATGTATAGATGAGCCCCGTCAGTCGTACACGTCCGTTGTGAAGAGCAACGTGGCGGCAGGACCACTGTCGCAAAAACTCCTGCTCACCCAACAAAAACAGTCTGTGTTCTAAGTAGTCTGTCACCAGTTGAGTCACCACGGAGAGTCTAGGGTGCATCAGGCGGTTTCTTCTATTCTGAGCTACGGCTGTGCAGCGAAATTTCCAAAGCGTAAAAGCTGTCATTATCATGATTAGCTGTTCGAACCTTGTCCTCATCTGTTGCATAGGCCGATACCGAATGGAAAAGCGGCGACACACGAGTGTCCACAGAGTCTTTGCTGTGACACACTCTCGTAGCACATGGTCACTATTCTCCTCCGCGCCGCAGTTGGAACATGAGGGACTGCTGAGAAGACCCCACCTGGCCAGTTTGTCTTTCGTTGGCAATATGCGCCAACTTGCTTTCCAGAAAAAATCGCTCACTTCACTGTTCAGACCAGTGGGCTGCCTTCCCTTCTTGAACCTGCCCAAGTGCGCGTCACCTTCTTCGATGCTCTTTTTGTGGAAGAGTTCTTCGCATAAGCCGCGGTTCCCTGCTTCACGGTGTATGTGCCTTGTCATTCGAATTTTCGTGCCGTCTCCCAGGACCTTTTACAACGCATTCCATTCGAGTCTCGACGCTTCATCGACGCCGGCATTGAAACGACGTGTTCTGATACATCGCTACTATATGCTTTCTCCGTGTAATATCTCTTGTGTTCTTGGTCTGTGAGGGCTACAAGCAAGAGTGAATCGTCGCAAGGAACAACGTGCATCGGACGTAAACTTCTGGGGACGGGGTATACTCCAATCCAGCGCGCATGTGCCTTCGTTACTCAAGAGATTACCTGTCAAAAACGGGCCTCATGAGCAACTATGCATGGCTCACATTCTCTCACTACTTTCCGGTATGGGAAACGGCGCATCATTCACACGAAAGTGACCGCTTTTGCGCCTGTTTTCCACGGTCTCAAAAACATGACGTTCGTGTGAATGAGCCCTTAACCGGAGAACGTCGGAAGGGCCCCAATTTCATGAATACTGCTTATATTGCTGGAATACTACAGTTATCCGGAATTCGGTATCCTCAGTACTCATGTCAGGAGTCAAGGGTTTCCTGATTTTCCTCTGAACGAATATACAGCGATATAACGCCGATGCCGCCGGGGGAAGGTTGCTATGGTGTCCATCCGCGCCTTGCGAGCAGCGAAGGAGAAACGTGGAAGTGGCAAAACAATATGCAGTGGACTTCTGAACAGTGAATAGCGAACTTGCGAGTAGAGCACCTGAGAAGTAGTTTCTGGGGGTGGGGTGGGGTGATAATTTTTGTTAGGAGTAGCGGAACAAGTCGGGAGACGAGTTTAATTTCTCCTTGTTTTTTTTTCTTGTTACAAACAAACAAACAAACAAACAATATGTACACAAGTTTATTTACATCGTTTTTTTTTTTTCTATAATAAAACTCAAACTCTCAAACTTACATCGTGCTGACAAGTGTCTCGTTCGAGTTCGAAATCCTGAGTGCCAGTCCATTTCAATGTCACTTTCCGCTACACCTCGGTCCGAGGTCGCTCCCACACCAACCAGAGATTCCACACGGTTACAATCCGACTTGTCCTACTAGATCGATAAGCGCCGCTTTCTTCCCTAATGCTTACATCGAGGATGACTTATACTGCCGTATAACGTACAAAGGTCGCTCGCAAAATGAGTCGGAGGCCAGATGCAACGCAGGTTTCCGAGAATACACTATGCAAGTAGGTCAGCTGTCTGCGCAGTTCCCCAGCTTCCCTTATTATTCTCCCTTATTGCTCGTTAAGCGACCAAAATAAAGGTACAATCTTAATGTGAGCTTTTCTCTGTGGACCAATGCAGAGAACCATGCCGGTCTACGACGAATACCACCTTGTTGCTGTCTTGTGATTGGACAGACATTCTGTCACGTGGTTTCTCTAGCATTTTGCAGACAGCATATTACTGTCTATTTAGTGCTATTACCGTTTGTATTTCTGCTCCTGTGAATAATTGTTTTTCTCCCATGTCCATAAATGTGGCTGCTGTTCTTCTGCAGCAAGCAGTAGGGAGTTTCAGTACATCGGAAGACCTCCATACAAAAACGATAGTTGTCAAATCCAAGCCCAGGATTGGGAGGTGTTCACGATAATGGTTCCGAAAACATGACAAGCCAATCGCATAATTCCTTTGAAGTGGCTGACATCACGTTCCTGATCTTTGATTTGACCCCTTCGCCTTTGTCGTATCGTTTTCGTAGAGCACTTCCGATCTGCTAAAACTTCCTAATACGCTCTGGAAGTAACCGAGCGTTCTGCGCATATCTCCTCTCCCTGTTACTCCACTCGGAAAGCCCCATTAGAGCCCTGCACGGGCCCGGGCCCCCGACCCGGCCCGGCCCGCGGGCCGAGCCGGGTTTGTTATTGGCTGTGTGCTCCGGGACGGGACGAGCCCGGGCCGTTAAAATACGCCACCACCGCGGGCCGGGCCGACAAATATGTTTCCGAGAGTCAGGCACGGCCGGGCCACGCACCTAATTCCACACAATGGAGGTGCATTCGTTCATATCATCATGCGCTTGCGTCATTCCTGGGCATATTTTGCAAAGACAAGCAAGGGATACTGCATTAGGCATATGATTCGACCCTCTAGAACATTCTGAAAGCCATTTTACATTGCTCCTCACTCCTCACGTATTTCACAATCACTTGGCAAAGCTTGGTGAGAGGGGTATGGACTGGGAGAAGGAGTTTGTCGACAGCATCCTCTACCTCCGCAAAATCTTGACAGTGTAACGATAACGCCCATGCCCGCGTACGTTCTGGATTTAATTTGGTCTGGCGCGGTTATGGTGTTAAACCGCCATCACTTGTATGTTTGTCTTCTCTCCTTATAAATTTACTGATAAATTTGCTTGATAATCTCCAGAAACGCGTACGTCGCGGCTGGAAATACTATGCCGGGATCTACTCGTCGGGTCACCTTGCCGGGCCGGGCCGGTCGGGCCGCATAAAAATATCAAGGTCCGGGCCCGGGTCGGGCCGGGCCATTTTTCGATGCGCCCGGGCCGGGTCGGGCCCGGAAAAGTCGGCCCGTGCAGGGCTCTAAGCCCCATTGGCTACGGCGGCGCCCTCCCTCTTCCCTCTCACTGCTTCCTCTCATGCGTAGAGACGCACTTGTACAGCGTATAGAGTGTTTTAGGAGAACGTAGAAGTGTCACGCTAACGTTCCCAAAAACATGACAAAGCAATCGCTTGATTCCTTTGGAGCGGCCTACGTCACGTTTCTGATATCTGATTGAGCGACAGCGATACGGAGTCGGAATCGGAGGGCCGCTTACGATTCTCTAAAAACTCCCTAATATCGCGTTTTAGTATGTGGGGAGAGCTCTACGAAAACGATACGATAAAGGAAGTTATCAAATTCAAGCTTAGCAATCTGATGTCACTCGCTTCAAAAAAAGAAGGTGATTGGCTTATCATGTTTTCGAAACAGTTATCGTGAACACCTTCCGATCTACTGAAACTCCCTATGTCGCCCTCGGGTTCCGATAAAATAAATCATTCTTTCTCACGACCGGTGAATGTGACCCGAAACCTTAATCGGAAGAACAGAAAGTTGCGTATAGGGTGACACTCATGTCGTAATAATTATATTGACATGTCTACTGCATGGTTTTCTTGTCGATATCTCGATACGAACATTAGGTTAGGCTTAGTACATCGGAATTTGTTGACGATAATGGCTCCGATAACTTGATAAGCCAATCGTCTTCTTATTTTAAAGCGGCTGACATCACGTCGCTGGTCTTTGATTTGTTGACAGCTTCCCATATCGTATCGTTTTCGTATATACTGCTTCTGATCTGCGAAAAACTCCTTATTGTCTTCGATGAGCCGCATCAGATTACAAGTCCCCGATAGGCTTAATTTTCAGGCTTATCATGTTCGTGGATTTAACTTGTTGTCCAGTAAGTAGCGGCATTAGGAGAGATAATTCTTTGGACAGAGCTGCCAACACGAAAGGGACATAAAAACAGAACCTCACTTCAAGACACGCTTGATACGAATCACATCAGGGAATATCGTTTCATTCCCGATTCGGGGAGAGAACGGGGTGTACGCCCTTTGGCAATTAACATAAATGCAAAGCGACAGGAAAAGGGATATGCCCCTATGCAACAAACCGGGAGAGGAGCCGGCATCGCTTGGAATATGGTGGTTGGTTAGGAGCATGTTATGTGGCGAACCTACAGTGTGACTCCGTCCCATCAGTATCGGTCATCCTGCCTATGCCTCACTTTGAAATCGTCAACTCCCCTCTACCCCCCCCCCTTTTTTTTTGCTATAGTCGTGACGATGCCCACTTGAGTGCGGCCAACAACGGCAAGCTACCTCGAACCCCCCCCCCCCCTCTGTTGAGTACGCTCTAAGAAACAGGGGGAGTAATTATAGTCCCTTTGGGGACTATAATGCATTGCCACGACCACTAGTCATTCTGGGACTAATTGCATGGCATCTTATGAGAACGTGCGCTAGTATTTGCAGTGCTATGGGTGTAAATTGCAGGATAAAGGACTAAAATGGGGAATAGTTGCTATCTAGGGAACTACAGGTTTTCCCGCCCATTTTAGTCCAAGTGCCATCTGATTTAACCCAGGTGCCGTCTGAAATAATCCAGGCGCCATGCGCAGAACTCACATAGCAAACGACACCACTGGTGCTGTCGTCTGCTGCAGAATATCTTCTGACCGAACTGCAGGATATTCCACGTGGTTAGAAGAGCGTGAAAAGGCATGACTCACATACCGGATGGTCCCACTGGTGCTGTCGTTTGCTACAGAATATATTCTGACTGAGCTGCAGGATATTCCACGTGGTTAGAAGAGCACGAAAAGGCCTCGCTCACATAGCAGACGACACCACTGGTGCTGTCGTCTGCTACGGAATATCCTGTGACTAAGCTGCAGGATGTGCATGATGTCTTTCCGTGCTCTTCAAATCGCAGGGAATATCCTGCGGCTGAGTCACAAGATACATCTTCGCAGACGATAGGACCACTGGTGTCGTCTGCTATGAGCATCATGCCTTTTTGCGCTCTGCTAACCGCGTGGAATATCCTGCAGATCAGTCACAAGACATTTCTTAGCAGGGCACATGACCAATGGTGTCGTCCTCTATATACTTCCGCTCCAACGCCCGATATATCGGCGCCGTGCGAATGCTCAACATAAGACGCAGCAGAACTTAAGTCCCGTCAGCAGCTTTTTACTTTTCCTTACACACGCATGTCTGTAAAATACTCTGCGGAGACGTCCCTCTTGTGAATAAACGGTAATAGTGTTTAGAAACACCATGGATTAATTCAGGTTGCACTCAGACTAAATTGAATAGCATATGGATTTTTTTAGATGGCGCCCGGATTAAATTGAATGGTGCTTGGACTATTTCAGATGGCATTTAGACTAAAATGGACGGGAAAACCTGTAGAAGCTGTAACTACTTCCCACTTTACTCCCCCCCCCCCTTAGAGTGTGTCCTGCAGGCTGTTCGTAAACGAACGTCATAAAGCAATAACGAAACAGGAAATACGTAATGCAGAATACAACACATCAGATTCAAGGAATTCGGAAACAATAGTAATTGCCCAACACTCAAAAGAGCCACGAGATCAGATATGAGGTAATGAAGTTCGAAAGCGTGTGATCGCCTTGACTTTCCATTCAGCATGAGTCGTCTAAGCTCAACAGCAGTGGAATCTCCCAAAGGGGTTAGAAGCGGGGAGGGGATGAAGCATACTTAGAAAGAGATCGGTGGAACGGCGAGTCAACGTCTTCGGAACACACCATATAAAATGACAGCACCTGACAGAAACTGTAACTTCCTGACGGGTGAGTGAAACATTATAAAGATTTTCCGACACAACAATTTCATACAGAACAGCAGACGTGTTTGTCGTAAAAGCGATTCAACCATAACCCTTCTTCGGAAAGCGTCCACCGATGGAGAGAAAAAGAAATCAAATCGGAAGTTAGCCTGCTGTCTCTTCCGCACTTGGCCATGAATTTGTCCAACAAAATCCACAAAGGGCACCCAACGTCATCCACATTCACTCAAACAGAGAGAGAAAACACCTCCGAATGATCATGGCACCGAGGATCCGTCCTCCGAGGCTCACGGTGGCCAGTTGAAACCAAACTAGCAACGTCACTCATCTCCGCTCTGCTTTTGCAGATTGGCCGCACGACGAAGCTCCGCTAAAAGTTACGTCACGCCCAATCGCGGAGAAGTGGGCGGAGCTTAACGCACGTGACATGCAAAGAGCGCGGTCCTCCTGGCCCTTCTCTTATTCTCCTCTCTCGTACATTGTTGCCAGGAGTCGTGACAGAACTTTTGGTGTTTCGGCTAAATTGGGCGAGAGCTTGATGAGACAGCACTGCTGTGCTGTGGCGTGGTGGTGGCTAATTTTCTCGACGATGAGGAATTTAATTAACAAAATTGTGGGGCGTACATCAGCAGCTTACTAATTTACGAGCGGGATCGGTGCACGTACTTGCTGCCAGGAATGTCGCTTTGAAGTAACAAAATCAATGAAGAGCATGTTGCAAGTAGAGCCCAGTGTGCGAGTTGAATCGATCCCAACGCGTGTCGTCGGTGGTCGATGACACTCGAGAAGGTGACTGAATGATCTCTAATCTATTCTCTATGTCGCAGTTTCATCGTGGTCACCGCCAAAAAGTGGAAGGCAATGTACTTAGTTACCGCTTTTGTCCACATTTATTGTGTTTTTCACCAATCCCGACAGGAGTGTGTACTTTTGTCATTTTCATCGCCCAAGTGTTCACATATTGCACTCCAACTATGCTGATTATTGACGAGTAAGTGTATGTGTATTGTATTGTGTATTATTACAAGTGTAGTGTAATTATTGGCATCAGAGTTGTAAGTACAGCGAGAGATGGGAGGAAGAGGAAAAGTGATGCGGATCCATACTACACGGAGCGCAGCTGAATAAACGCACATATGTGTTTAATGGAAGTAACTGTAGTGCAATTCTACCTCACTTTTCTTTAACCATATTTTGAAGTACATAAAGCGTTTCAGTGACGCATTGGATGAGAGGTTTCACCATGTTTGGCAATGCGCATGTAACGCAGAACCGCCAATGCCGGTACACGAAGCATGAATCTGCGTAAGGCTATGATCAAAGCTTTTACCTGATGTACTTTACTATCAGAATGCGAGCTGAGCCACCACGCACACACAACACGCGAACGTTTCCGTACGGCAGCGCCCTCTCTGAGGGGGGTACGTCACTACTCCTCTTTGTTAACGCCTTCGAACACTCACTCTCCCACCAAATATAACCCCGCCCTCAATAGGCCCCTCCCTCTCCGCGTGAGCGACGGTGGCGCCGCACGCGGCTTTCGCGGACCTGCCGCTCGCGTGGTGTCCGTCCCAAGTGACCGGCAAAGCGAACGGGGGTCCCAGAGAACGCTGCCGTGTGCGTGCGAGGAGTATCCTCAGAAAGTCGCTTGGAAGTGAGGACCCGTTTGCGCGCGCCCGCGTGAGTGACGCGGGCGTATAAGTTTCTTTTGCCGTGTGTGTAAGTGCTTCGTCGTGTGTGGATGTGACCTTTTATTTATTGATTTACATTTTTTTCTGGTGCCACCCCCTTCCCCACCCCTTTGTTTTGTGTGCGTGAATTTTTGCTTTCCACTGTCTCTGTTTCTTCGCAACATCAGTGAGTGCAACCGTCGTGTCAACAACAGAGTGTCGGCGACCGACTCCCTTCAAGCACAGTTTTCAATTGGTTTCGTATTTTGTTTGTTAGGCGCGCTGTGTTCTGGCAAGTGGTTTGGAATTATTGCGCCGCCGGGATTGTTCTTCTTGTGGAAGACAGTGTGTGTGTCCCAACGCCGCCGCTGCTGCTGCTTGTGAAGCGAGTTCTTCAAGTATATTAATCGAGTCATCGAAAAGTGTGTTGTGTTGTCGTCCGGAACCAACAGCTCGCTGTTGCTAACTCCATGGTCCCCAGGGAAGAGTAGCATAGACAGAAAAGTTTTTGCAGAGATGGCACAGAGGGTAGGTACTCACACATCATGCGTCATGTTCCAAAGTACCATGGAGTGCAACAATTGTCACATTGAGTTCGAGGGGTGGACAATATATATAGTACATATTTATCATCAAGTTGCTTTCCCTATACGCGACGAATTTGGAAAGTATTGTACAATGCCAACTCGCAGCAAAATCAATTTTTGCGCAGAGAAGTATTTTGGGGAATTGGTTTTCTCGCAGTGTGCACACCACGATTGCGCAAGCACTGTTTTTGCAAATCATTTTCTATAAAGCCCGATTGCACGCTGTAAAGTTGCACGATTCTGGTTCTCTTCCACAGTGCCTGTTTCATGTGAGCAACAGAGTATATAGCATGATTTCACATATTTTGTATGTTTGTTTGTAAGGAAAAAAAAATGAGGAGAAATTGAACTCGTCTCCCGACTTGTTCTGCTACTCCTAACATAAATTCGCACCCCAGCTATTTTAAATGACCTGTCTTCGGCTATTGCTTATGAGGCTAGCATTCGTATTTCCCAGACTTAAAACCCGGCATTATTTTTGTGTGCGCCCACATGAAAGGCAACTGATATTATTATGTAACAAATTCAAATTTTGTTTACCGCACAGTGTTCTTTTGTCTGACTCTTTGAACCTCACTGTGATTGCGTCACTGGTTGTAAGCACCTTCTTCGCACCTCATTGGTTACGGGGTGCAGTTTCAGTTTACTAGTCATAACGATTAGTGTGACTATTTACGCTCCCGAACGCGATTTCAAACACGCGAACGCCTTCGAAGTGATCATTGTTTACTGAGCGGGCTTGGCGACCTCACGTGCTTTTCTGCCGCATGGGTTTAATTGGCTGTCGCCGCTGATTTATGAATTGCAAACGAACGATGCCATTCAGTATCTCAGCTTGTATGAAGGTTTGCCGGCTCCATTATACACGGAAGCACCTATTTGTTTCTATGGGATGTACGCTACTGTGTACTGCGTGTAACTGTTTGCCGTCATTTAATTAATGCGAGTTCTTACTAAATTACTCCATAAATATCTAAAATATTGTTACAGTTTGGTTGTGATAATGACACGGTTAGACATTGTGTCTAGTTCACTGAAACAAACCTTACACAAATTTTAAGCTGCTAGATTCTGGACCAATCTTTATCAATGACAAAGCTCGAGAAACATAGCTCGCGACAATATATCAATTTCACAGGCTCTTTTGGGCACAGCTCACGCTGTGCCATAATTTTTTTTTTTTACGTACAGATGTGTTCTGAGTGCGGTTTGCACATGTGGTGATCGAAAATTGCCGTGCAACATTGTTCACTGCGATACAGAATGTGTGATATATGACGGTGTGCACAGAACCAGCGTCATAAGTGTAAACTACCTATCTTTTAATTGCCTAGCACTGTCGAAATAGGGGCAAGCGTGCATATTTTACCGATTGATTGATTTAAAGGAAAAATATTTTACCGATGCACGAGATAGTCCGCACGACGATGCAGAAAAGGTGATTTCTGCACGCTTGTTGGTTTCGATAGATCTAGTTATATCAGCATTTGCATTGCCCAACGAAATTTACACTGGGCACGAATTGTAGCTGTCCCTTCAAGCCCAAGTATGCGATTTATCTTAAAAACACAAACAAACAAAAACATTCGATACGTAAATCTGCATGAAGACACGCCCCGTGGATAGTTTTCCTGATGTCAGGGTTTCGAATTAGTTGTCGCGTACAACTAAAATAGAATTGGGTTAGATTTTATATTTACTAGCCGTTTCTCGTGACTTCCAGCATTCATATTGGGAGAAATTCCATATTACCCCAACCTTGTATGAAAGGCTAGCAGAAATTTCTGCGAAAGTAGCATCCACCAGCCTCAAACGTCCATCAGTACAGCCTCTGTGTGTGACGGGGGAGGGGGCGATTCCACTCACATGACAGTTGGGGTTCCTTTAGTGTATACTGCTAATCTCTGAGAGGAATTCATCGTGGGCTCAGCCACCGTCGGATAATCCTCGGGGGGTGGCATTTACCGGTTGCGGTTAATAGCTGTGTTCACACCTGGGCTCAGTGCCATTCCAAGGGCGTAGATTCTTTTGTGTTGTCTGTAGACACGTGCAGGCAGGGCAGAGACCACGTCCTTTTCGAGAAAAGTGTTTCTGGTACTCTTGGAGGTCGGTGTTCGAATACTCCTCCCTTCCATGGTGCGTGAATGGGGGACGTTCGAAAGTGTGCGTGTTTCTGTTTTCGTATCTTTTTTAAATCACGGAGAAAAAGTCAATTCAGAAGAACAGTTCAATGCTGCAACCGGAACATCCCTCACCAATGCCCTTTTTCGCACGATATGTTATCATAACGATTCTTTAAGGACACTATTTCTTAGTCAGCTCCAAACAGCCTATATTATATACTTCACTTTGCTCAACTATAGAACTCATTCGCCGACTCTTTTCCCCTTTATCATGTTTCATTTTATTAGAACCATCTTTTCCGTTGCTGGACATCAGTTTGACTTCAAAAGCGCCATTTACGAAAATACTTTACACTTAAAGAAATTCAGGGAAAAGGTGCTGACGCCAGGAATGGAACCTGGATCTTCTGATTTCCGGTCAGTCTGGGCGTTGGAGGCTTACGTGTTTGTGCCGTCCATAATTGAGCCTCTGTATGCAACAAGGGGATAAGTCGACTTATCCCCTTTTTACTATTTTTGCTGCAATGACATCTACATACCAGTATGTACCTGCCAAAGAAAATTTAGGACCGTATTGCAATTTATTAGCCTGCTACAGGAGAGTAAGAAACGGGAAACGCATGTATGTCAATGGGACGGACAAACACATCAGGCCCCTTTTCTCGGTTTGATATTTTTCGACTTATCCCCTTATTGCATACAGAGGTTCAATTGTGACTTGCCTCGGCTAATTCTCGTTGTTTACGTCTTTTATACTTTAAAACTCGCACATTTTGTAAGCCTTAAGTGTCGTTACCTCAAGCTTATTTCTATCCACTCCCTGCTGCGTAACCCTTTTTACACGGGGGAGGGGGAAAAATAAATAATAAATGCTATTTGGTACAGGTTTTTGCAAACGAGAATACTCTAAGGGCCGCAACTGTCACTAAACTGATTAAAATGCGATGTTATAAGGGCGTATATGAAAAACGGTACAAAAACGGTTGCTCTGTACGCGTTGGTTAGATTCAAAAGCAGGTCGATATTGTTTGTTTGTTTGTTTGTTATCATTAAACATATCCCCCCCCCAGGTCGATATTCATACACACACATTATTCGTTAACGACTACTTCTGAATTTAAAATCTTCACGATCTCCTTCATGGTTTTCCGGTCCTTGACTGAACTGCTGGCTGATATGAAACACAATGAGGTTCACTCCGATTTCCAAAATGTCAAATAAGATGTGATACCGATACACATGAAAGAAATGCAGCCTGCTGGCCGATATCAGCCCCATCTCATCATCGTATCTTTATGTGTGTGTGTGTGCGTGTGTGTGTTGCAGTTAAGAAGATGCCTATAGTTGGAACGTTGGAGATGCTATGTGTGGACGTTATTTGACGTGAGGGCTATTAAGTTATCAACGTTATTTCTACAGCACTCTATCAGAGCGCCGAGCTGATGTCACACAAGACGTTTACACGACTCTCGAACACCCTACACGACACCACACAGACGAAGACCCCGATTGTGTTCTCGTGTTATGAAGCAGGCGAAATTTTTGTCGATAACTATACAACATTCTATCTTTCATCGGATGGCAGGCAGTTCGAATGCGTGCGCTTGAAATGCGTGTCAAAGGCTCAGCAAAAAGCATTTGAGAAGATAGTATAATGTTGTATCTCTATACTGTAACCCCCAACCGAGTGAACAGAGGCTTCCTGCTCGTCATCCGAGTGGCACGCTTACACACTATCCGATACGCATACGATGTCCCCAGATGGGGCTCCACACGCATGCCGGTAGATACAGTAAGTTTAGGACCGCTATTTCAGTGGTATTCTACGCGTAGTGGTGTTATGTTTTAACATTGGATGGGGTGATAGAAAATGAAGACGGCAGTGGCACAGCAGGGTATAGAAGTATGGTGAACATAGTAGAGATAATAATATACGGAAGCGTCTTTGCAATTGTACAGCGTTCAGCGGCCGTGCGTATGTCATTTATCTTTTATTCAACTTTCAGAATAATCATCCATTTTCTTTTTTTTATTTTATAATAGTTCCTCAGTGTTGTACTTTGTATTGAGAAAGTACGACGAATAAATAAAAACTAATGAATAGTACACAAGTGAATAACAGTTCATAGTGAGAACATCTCTGCCAAGTATACTGTAGCTTCCAAAACGAACAAATCGCTTTTTAGGAATTTTTGAAGTATTCAGTTTTTCGGAACTGTCCAGTTGCAGTGCCGGCTACGGAATTTACTCTCCCCTTTGACGCCACAGTAGCTGTAACATTAACGACTATTTTAATTTGTCACATAAAACTATCCATGCGCTAGCGGTTATCTGTTACCTTACACCTGTACGTTTTTTCATCTTTGTTTAGCGTTTATGTGATCACATGTAATAACGTAGCATGTCGTTTACGGGAATTGTGCCCCTGCACGTGCGTATATACGTCTGGTGACAGCCGTTAAACAATAATAGTTATTGGGGAGGGGGGGGGGGGGGTAATGTCAAAATTGGCCCACCGTTGTTGTTGTTATTGATAGTCGTCAATGAAGAACACAAGCATGATGCGCGTACATGGTACACTATTATACATGCTTCATGTATTTCTCGAAGCTCTGTGTTTGAAGACGTACAATAACTGGACCGCTTTCGTTTTCAGTACGACGATGCCGTGTCGCACTATGGCGGCAGCGCCGGGGGTGGCGGGGGTGCTGCGTTGGACGGCCCCCTCTACGGGGGAGACCCACACTCACGCATGCAGCCCCTGGCTCACAGCCCCCACCCCATGAACCCCATGTATGGAAACCATGCCGCCATGGCCAACCACGTCATGGGTGCTGTCCCGGACGTGCACAAGAGGGACAAGGATGCCATATATGGGTAAGCATACTGACTTCTACTTCGAGCCTATTAGTTCAAAACGCGATAGGCTGGATGACCGACACCTTTTCGCGCGTGTGTGTGTGTGTGTGTGTGGGGGGGGGGGGTGATATCTTTATTAAAAAGAAAGGAAAGGTTAGCCAGGCAAAGAGCCGGCTTGCTATTCCAGAGAAAAAAGGAAAAACAAAACAAACAACAACTCTGGCTTGTGTGAGGAGTGACGGAGAACTTTCGTATTGTGCTGCATGGTGAAGACACGATCTCGTCCCGTTTGCTTTACGTATATTCAGATAAGGAAGACGGTCCTCCGAGAGCATTACATACACAGATAATGCTATCTTTCAACGTTCCCTCAGCACAAACTGGAGGGGCAGCAACTACCCCTTCAGTTTGCCTCACCCAATGCCATCACCTAGTAGTATAATTGTTGCTGTTGTCTGATCATCGTCTCTTTATGTGTGTGTGTGTTGTTCAGTTTGCGTCATCAACTGCAGCATGATGTGGTTCGAGTCCCTTCGCTGTCTGCCTTTTTCGACGAGTGCCATATTTCAATGATATACTAACGTCATCTCGGGAGCTAAAAGAGCGCTTGATAATATATTCTCGTTACATCTAAATATGAAAATAACTTTTATTGAACGTAAGCATGAGGTAAAGAAATTATACGTGCAATGTTTCAAACGCTGTGTTATTTTCTGGTGGTTAATTATAGGGAGAAAGAGATGCACCCGCAATGCCGTTCTTAGATTGAATGACTAAGAGGTGTTATGAGCGGCACGTCGTGCCATGTTGCTCAATGAAACCAGATGTCTATAAATTCGCACTACACGTAATTATAATGAACGTTGTCGACTGGCGGACGGGGCGCCTCTCTGCAGCTCTGCAGGGCAGGTGCGTGTGCGAAGGTTCTTGTTCTCCTCTGCACTGACGCATGCACCGAAAAACATTGCTGGAACGCGCTGGAACGCATTGTCTTTGGCTGGCTACGTACTGACTCTTAGAAATTTGTTACTTTGGTTGTACCAAGTGGAGTTGGAACATGGGACCCAACGTAGTGTTCAGTTAGGAGCTTGCAAACGCTAGCAGCTGTCAAGTATGTCGTGTGCAGAAAATAACAATGCAAAGGTGGTGGGCAGCAAACAAATACGGCGAATAAGAAACAAACACAAAAGCGTGCTGTAGAAAGAAGCAGGTACCTTAACGAACAATGGTGGACAACAGCTGCCTATGGAGCCGCTTTGGCGGTTCACTTGGTTGCTCTAAGTCTAAGCTATACTCGGACGTTCAACGGCCCATAATCATACATTCAGACCTGTAAAAATTACTTTTCCAAAGTAATTGAATTACGATTACAATTACATGTTCACAAAAGTAATTAAATTGCAGTTACAATTACTCATTTTCTATTGTAATTCAATTACGATTACAATTACTGAAAAGTAATTGCATTACTGTTACACTGAATTACATTCACAAAGTTGACTGCAATGTGCAAGATTTGACGTTCACATTTATTGCACATGTTCTGAAAGATGGTGGTAGTTGTGCTTGTGGTAGAAAAACAAGTTAGAGAAGTCTTACACGAACACCGAACATCACAGTCAAAGGGGGTTTCTTTCTTCAGGTATGTGAACAAAGTGCAGATCATGTGTGCAGTTTGTAACGTCCATTGGCTTTCAAGAGTAAGGTATTCCCAAAGTTCTTGTCTGTGAGGATGCCACGTCTCCTTGTCATAACCAGACCACCAATCGAAAACAGACGCTCCACTGGTGCTCTGCTGGGCAGCCCAACATTGTACTTCATGAACACCTCGAGCACACAATAAAGATCTTTCAAGCACTCTAACGACCCTGAAGTGCGGGTCACCCATAATCAGTACTCCTTTTCCCGTGGTGCAAGAGTTTTGCTCCTTCCACATTCGAATGTAAAAAATCTGCACCGAAAAATGTACCGATCTGAATCGAGTCTTTGGGTAATCACTGTGACAAAAAAAAAAAGAAAAGAAAAAACGGTGTGGAACTGACCCTAACTTTAAACATTGGGCCTTCCCAGGTAGCATTCTAAGTAATTCCGAAAGTAATTCAAAATCCGTTACGCGTTACTTGTAAAAGTAATTCAGTTACAGTTACAATTACATAAAACCTAATGTAATTCCAGAAGTAATGAATTACTCAGAAAGTAATTAATTACAGTAATTCTATTACTTTACAGGTCTGCATACATTCTTAAAACGAGAAACAGTAAAAATAAAAGAAATTATATGCTATAATATGCCATCATATACACATGGTTGAAAACGACACATAACTTAGCCAGGTCAAACATGACCACAAACTAACAACCTTGTATACCATGTTCCAGCTTCAGAACATCAATTTCTCACATAAATTTCTCATTGGAATGCTGTTTTCTCGAAAATATTGGTGCTTGATGCATTTGATTTTCGGTCCTTATCAGGAGTAGAGCGGCCGGTAGTGTCTGGTTACTTTGTATTTTATTGCAAAGAAGAAAAGGAAAAACAAAGAAATTAGATTCTTTGTTGCTCTGTTCATTACTAGTTGTCAACCCGGCCGAGGACGCCAGCAACTTGGTGGCAGGGTACAAGTTGCTTAGACACGCCGTCTTCCGCGAGGGACGTTAAATACGGGGTGCCGTGTGATGAGCTTTCATCGCACGTTAAAGAACCCTCAGGTGGGCAAAAGCAATCCACAGACCGACCGCTGTGGCGTCGCTCATGATCTCAGTTGTCTCGCGACGTAAACCCCCAATTATATATTATACTAGTTGTCTTTTCCTGTACATATATTACATGTTTGCTTACAAATATTCCATATTTTCACCTGTATAGGTGTTTGATTAAATTTCTCTCGTTGGTTGAATACCAATGTCAACGAAATCCAGGCTCATGGGATAAAAAATTAAAAAATGTCGTAATCGCATTCCTATGTATTATCTCATCGTATGTAAGTTGATCACTAATTTAAATTATTTTCAGCTGCTTCACTCTCAGTTTAAATTGAATTGAATTGTCAGGAAAAAAGAGTAATTGAATGCGTTACACGGGGAATTCTGCTATTCATGCTCAATATTTTTTTGTCGTTTCAATGCACACTACACCATGAGCTATGTTTCTTATTCCACGCTGTACAAATGTTGATCGTTTAGTACAAAAACGTATTTCCACGTGGCATGATGCCTCACTAAACATCGAAATATATATCCTAAATGCTTGGCTAGTAAATATTTATTACCTGCTTCATCATTTCAGCACTTACTTGTTCTCAGATGAGGGGATTCTGCACCGTGTATAGTACTCATTAAACCTACAGGCTAACATTCACAGCTTTTAGTGTTTCTTAGCCTCTACACATCGGCGCAATAAACGGCTGACACGTCTCCTCCTCGTCAGAAATTCATCGTGGAATTGAAACTATGACAGTTAGCGGTGGAGGCGCTTAGCAACTGAGCCAGGATAATGCAATGTTTTTCAATCCTGCTCATAACCAATGTTCTAACGAACGCACCGTCATTTTAAAATTTCACCGTTCTTTAATTACCTCACCGTTCTATTCTTGCACAACTCGCTAGCACGTTGCGAGGTTGCCGTTCGATACGTCCTAAACAGTATCAGACACCAGCGCCACCTACCGTGGCGGCGTGAAATCGACGTACCTATTAATGCCTTCCCTTTTTATACTCTCGCGCGACCTGTGTAGCATTGTTTCCTGTACAGATATCGATTTCAATTAAGCTGATCGGCCAGCAGCGAGAGCTCTGATGGTCCGCGCGTGCAACGTGTGGCCGGCACTTCCTCCTCTCCCATTATTATGCAGAAATTGCGAGAGTGAACAAGCGCTGGACGACCGGGTTGTCGATAAAATTGCACCATATTTATGTTGTTCTCTCAGAGGGACTCTAGAACGGGGGTAAGGAATGCAAAGACGCGAAGGAAAATGACGCTCTTTCTGAGTGTGTTGGGGGTTTCTAGCATGGGAGTAGTAGAACTCGCGACGTGATGAATCGACCTCACTTTGTTCTTTTTCTTCTTCCTCTTCTTCTTTTTTTTTTTTTTTTGTTCCAGTCAGCTCTAGGCTTCAGCATAGCGTTTTGCGTATCACTTTTCTTCTTCGTGGAATGTCTAAATGTTCAGATTGGGTGAATTTCAGTCGCATGGGATGACATCAAGTTGTATAATCAGGAAAAAGCAATAGGGGAAGGGGGGCTCATTTTTACATTGCCGACATTGCTGTGACCAACGGTGAAATAATAAAGGCCCGCTGTAAAGAAAGCCACGGGGTTATCAGCAAACAGTTGGGGGGGGGGGGTCTGAATAAGTCACTGATAAGATCTCCCATTTAGTGTAATTGTCAAATGTCAACTAAACATTTCTGTGACTTTTTCTCCGGTACATGAAGCGTCCTTGGATAACTCATCCGTCCAGACGTCCCCGAGAAGGTCATTTCTTACCTGCGTTTACCAATGTTTCTCGTGTCACAACTACAGCGTGTCGGGGCCTTCAATAAATCCAAACACTTTTCCCCTGACAGTCGTTTTCATTACTGCGCAATATCTCGTTTGTCAGAGGCGAGATAATGCTGCCCTAGTGGTCGCGGAAGGCATTACGGGCGGGCGGCATCATCGTCACAGAAAACGTGCAGCTGAATCCTCATTAAATTTTACGCCATCATCCTCAATAGCGATGAGCACATCGCGCATTTTCTTACGCCGGTGGCGACACCCGCGCATCGTATGGGTTATGGTTTCAGTGGAAACTATGTATTTTATATCGCGAATGGAATGCAGGAGCGACAAATCGATACGCTCATTTGTGCGTATACCCTGATGTATAAGTACGCCTTCGCAGCTTCGAGTGGCTGACGTCGCTGAGACAGCTGCAAATTTGAAAACAAAAATATTTAAAAACTTTAGTAGATGTTGCTTGTAGAGCTAGTTGGTTCATCACTGCATTGCATGAGAACCACTTCTTCCTCTTGTACTGGCTTTCGTGCAATTTGAAATGTATGTAAGTGTTATTACACATCGTTTCAACCTCTCAAACGCCGGTGTACGTTGATCGCTTTGCCCCCGACGTGTGCTGGACTCACCTGGGATCCAAAAAAAAAAGAAAAAAAAGAAAAAGGAAAAGAAAGGAGAAAAGAGAATTGGTCTGGCTTGAGAGAAAAAATAGGAAGAACGTGTAGACTATAATTTTCTGTGTATTGTGCATAGAAATTTGACGCATTATTGTGTAGAATACTGTGTGTATTTACGCGTATCGCTGTTGTATCGATATGCAGAATTCGGTGGCAATACAATAACGAAGGCCTGCGGTCCAAGGAAGTCTAATCCTTTTCTTACGCGATGCAAAAGGTAAGAGCGTAAAAAACGCAACACACACACACACACACAAAAAAACGCTGACCTATGGGGAGATCCGGACGTCCTGACTCCCAGGAAAATGCTAGCTGGATCCGCGCCTGGGTCGCACGTAATGTAATAAGACTCTCATAATTCTGAAGTGTTTCATTTCAATGGATAATAAGTACCTCTCATTCTGCGCTGCCGGTCACGAGGACATTTGCAATTGAATACACTGGCTAGCGTAAATGTCCCGACACGCTTGGCGAAGTTGTCGAGGTTGTCTTTTTTTTTAACGCGAACGTGAGCGTTTCGCGTGGCTCCCCCAAACAACACATATGCCTCAAAGATACGAGACTGCATTGACGTGCTTCGACGCATGCATTCAAAATGGGGGGTTGTACGATACTGGAACGTACCATGTCTGTGTGATCACACACAAGAAAACAAATATCCTGTCGCAGTCACATTAGTGCAATAATGAGAAAGATGGAAGAGAGAGATAGGTTTGCGCCTTATGGTACGGCAATATCCCTTGTCCGCTAAGTTCAATGAGAATCGCCGCTAGCGTATATATCTTGCATTCTACTACTGACCCTGTCAATTTGTCGTGGTGCTGGTTCGTGAACGTGACGGCCGTACGAGACCAGCTCGGTACGGGGTCCCCTGGCGAGGGAGAACGGGCTGCTCATTTGTTGCCTTTCACCCCTGCGCAGTTTGGCACCGTTTAGTGGGGAAATAGAAATATCGGTGAGAAGGGAAAGCGCCGAACAGAACCACTCTAATTTCGTTGGTCGTATCTAAAGTAGGTGGATGTCAATTCATGCGTAGGGGCAATGTCACCGTTCTGGATCAGAAGAGCCTCTCATTGATCAGTTCGACAGCATTAAAGGAGTCGTGACACTTTGCAAAGTGGAAACTCCAGCGTTAGGGTTCCGCGTTTTTGGTTTTAACCGAAAAACACCTAAAAACATTGCCATTTTTTTCGTCATTCGGTTTGAACCGAAAAAAAAAAACCCGAGTACAAATGAATGCCCCAGGAAAGATTAGGGGGATTAATCGCTGCACACGTTAACTTTAACGAAACGAGTCGGCTTGTGTTCGTTTCGCTTACTTTTTCTTTTTTTCACGTTCTTTTCCTTGGGCGGATGACCTGCGTGGATTACCTTTATATTCTCCGATAACTGCAGGGCAAAACCATGTACACGCCAGAAAAATCACCGAAAAACGTCGACTTCATGAAAATAAAGAAGCAGCGAAAAACATACGTCGAATCCACCCTAGAATAAGAACCGATAGCGGGGAACCCTAGTTATAGCAGAGTAGGTTATATCACGTAGTTATATCAGAATATATCAGAAGCCGGGAGCTGCAGAAATTTCGAACAGTCAGTTCGAAATATCGGCAGCTCTCGACCTGGGGCTTCTCCTTCGATTTGTTACATGCTGTTCATTGCGTCTAACACGTATAGTACTCCACGCCACAGAATTGAGCAAAAAAGAGTTATTTTGCCACGTGTCCTACCTGGCAAGATACAAACCTTTGAACTTGTGCGTGGAGCCATGATGACGTCAGAGAATTGAGAAGCTGGGCCATTATTGGTGCTCGTAAGCACGTGACCCCTCCCGTGGTCGCATCCCTACAGGGGGTGGCTGCCGAGATGAGCCTTGGTATCGGCGGTGCCGGTTTTCGGCACCGCGGTATAATTTGGTAGACTCTGGTATGCGCTGTATAATTTGGTATAATACGATATAATTTGGGGTGGCGTCGAACCCTTGCCGGGAATCTGCAATCTAGACTTACCTTCCCAAAATAGCCTGCTTGCCAGTTGTGCATCCAGTACACTAGCGTTTTACGGTGGACGAAACGATATGTTACCTTACACGCGTCGCCAGTTGCAGGTTTGAATATGACGTTATCCCTTCCTTGTACACGGTGTGTGCAGAAAAAGTAGCCCCACATTTACGTACATAACGCGTTCCCTGCTTACCGTATGAACTTCCGGCGGCGCACAACCACCCATTTATGCGATGAGAACCAACAAAAAAAAAAAAAAAAAAAAATCGTAGTAACGAAACTCTGCGAGACAAAAACGTTAGTCACACGAACTTCGCTCCCCGTGCATTTCTAATGAACATGGCGGTGTCCGCACAGTTACGTTGTCCTACCGCTAGGTGTGCCACCTGAGTAGAAACCGAAATGAAATCTGGCACCCCTAGCGGTAGCTGGACGTAACTGTGCCGTGACCGTCATGTTGACATCTGTACAGGCAATTCGGGATGCACGGAGAGCAAAGTTTGCGTGGCTATATTTTTTGTTACGCATAGTTTGGTTAGTGCGATTTTTTTTTTGTTGGGTTTCATCGCATAAATGCGTGATCGTGCGCCACCGGAACTTCGTACAGTAAGCAGGAAACCCAGTACGTGCCTAAATGTGGGGCTACTTTTTCTGCGCGGACACCTTGCACTTCAGTTAACCATCTGAAGCGACACTGTACAGCTTATGGCGAGAAAGGTTGTGAGGGGCGAGTCACGGTACGAGAGGGCAAGGCGAGAGGGAGTGACGGTATCAGTGAATTGAATATTTTAGAAGAATTGAGGATCCTGGTGTGTAAACGGGTCATGTCGTATGTAACGCCACGATTTACGTTAAACAAAGAGCACTAATGCATCTTAATGCATAACTGCATGCACAATCCCACTGCAGCCTTGAAGACAGCAAGATTTACATATTCAATAGCCTGGGCGCTCAGTATACTCTTACATCACAATTTGGGAAATTGAAAAAACGGGCAACACTGTGTGGAAGTGGTCACCAACTGAGCATTGCCCGTCAAGTGCGGCGGCAAAACTACATCGCATACGGACACAACAGGGTCTAAAGTGAAAGAAGTTGGTTACTTGTCGGCTACGTAGCCATCAGTATAACCAGCAAGTCTGTCGGGAACATATACCACTGTTGCTTGATGAATTGGGGATTCTTTGCTACAAGACGTCGTTCCCAGCCGTTCTATGTAAAATTTTGCTAGCATATTACAAATATTAAGCGTTTTCCATCACATTTCTAACTTGTTCCGCTGTGTTCGGAAGCAGCTAGTTCAAAGAACTATAGGCCGTCAACATAAACTGACTGTGTTACGCGGTACCTTTAAAATCTCAGCACTCGGGACCACGTACATGATGTTCTCCGTGGAAGACGGCGTATGTCAGTAACTTGCATTATTCTAACGTAACACAGGTTGAATCATGGCAACAACTGCGGTTGATCGGCTTCCTCCTCCTTGCCTTTCACATGTCGTAACACAACAGCACTTGAGCTGCAATGGAACGTGGTGTTTTCAATTAAAAGTGTAACGCCAAAAAACTCCTCTCTTCTTCTTTTTTTTTTTTTTTTTTTTTTTTTTTTGGCGCTGGCTTAGGTAAAACGTCACAAATAAGATGTGCGCTCTGAAAACAGAACTTGACGCATCACGCGCTCAGAAGCAATCGTCTGCAGGATGATATCTTTCTTTTTTCTGACTCGTTCAAAATAGGAAATGTATCAAAGTATCAGTTTGGTATAAGTTAACATATATGCATCCGAACTGATACACGAACGGTGTGCTTCGTATGTTTCAACAAATCATCAGGAAATATAATGATATTATTCTGAATGACGGTTGCTTCTGAGGGTGCTATGCGGGGAATCGTATTTATCGTGTGGACGTTTATAAGGGATTTAAAGGGATTATTATACTTCTATTTTAGTACATCGGAAGGTGTTCACGATAACAGTCCCGAAAACGTGATAAGTCAGTCACCCTCTTTCTTTGGAGCGAGTGACATCACTTTGCTAAGCTTGGATTTGATAACTTCTTTTATCGTATCGTTTTCGGGCAATTCTTCCGATGCACTAAAACTGATTATTATTGATATTTGGCACTCACCGAGGGCGATATAGGTAAAAATATGACACTGAGGAAAGTATAGAAAGAAAGTACAAAGAGAGGAAAGTATGAGACGAAAACGAATGACGAGAGGTAATTGCAGTCAATCGCTTTGTGGGCGGCCACGCGCCAGTGATCGTCGATTGCAGGGACAGACAGCACCGGAAGCAGTCCGCGAAGAGAGAATCACCCTCCTACCCTCGTAACCGTGAGCTCACTCATACAGTGCTCGACTCAGTAAAAGGAGCAATTACAGAAAGGGACGGCAAAGAAAGTCACGTGGTGGGCAAGATTGAGTAATGTGACATCTGCAGGTTGCGTTCCACGTGAAATCGGTTTCGATGATATCGTCGATATTGAATTATATACTGTTTGTCCGTTCTCTTTCTTCAACGGTGCGTTCACAGATTTACCGCCGAATGGTTGTTTAAGTTTTGCCCAGTCGCACCCCACGCGACGTCAACGAGGTCCCGTTAATCGAATTTACGCCTCAAAATAATTGACAGCAAATACGGTGGAAAATACACCTCGAGGCGTGACAGAGACGCAGATTTGGGAACGTTCTCCGCATTATACGAACAAGAAAGGGAAATATTTGCGCATGTGGTCTTGCCTGCCACCTTGGGGAAGAAGAAAGAAAGAAAGAAAAAAACAAAAATGTGGAGGCGACATGGGTTCGTGTCGTTGCTGTCACTCGCGCGCAAATATACTTTATTCTTCAATCTGTTTTGCTTTGTACTAAAATACTACAACTATTTTTACGAATACTTTGTTACTTTTCCGGCATTATTTTGCCTCCTTAATTGTCGTGCTCTGCAAATCACCGACAAGAAACACCATTAGAAGGAGCACCGTCATACGAGAGGCACAACGATCCGCAATATGTCTCCGTAGTATGCCCAATGGGTGTGAGGTGCGAAGAGAGAGGGAGAGAGACGAGCGCATTTTCCAAGTTTCCTGTCATTACCTCGCAGTCCAATTGTACTCCGCTAACAGCTGGCGCGTGAGGAACTGGTGAGAGCGCAATTGAAAATACAAATAAATGGGACGGGAGAAGTTGTCTTGACGACTCCATAATGGCAACTGAGCCCTATGGAAATGCGACTGTTGTTTCACACGTAAGCGAACGTGATAATTAGACTCGTATGTATACTGCACGCTTGCTTCCCGTGCGTCTTGTCTCTGCATGCCGGTCATTGAGACGTTGCCAGAGCGGGAGCGACGCTGTGAACGAGACTTGAAAATTCCTATATTTGGACATGTTTTGTGTTTATCGCAGCGTTGTGCCCGTTACCAAAATAATGTAACGTGAAACCGACGCTCGTTACTGGAGCAAAAAGTATAGCGAAGTGCCGATTGTATGTACGTTTTTTAAAGTAACGCAACACCGCTACCGCTACTCATAAAAGTAACGCGATTCTTTATTGCTACTTTTGCTGAAATTAGAAATATTGTTTGGTTTTGTATTGTAAGAATAACTATATTTTGGTCATTTCCCTTCTGATTCAAATAAAGCAAGGGGCATTTGATGAGGTTATAAGCAACTCCGGAATTATTCCCCAGAATAAGGAACTCCAAATAAGTAGGGTTCCGCGTTTTCGGTTTTTATTTTCGGGCGGATTCGGCGTATGTTTTTCGGTGTTTATTTATTTTCAAGAAATCGGCGTTTTTCGATGTTTTTCCTGGCGTGTACATGGTTTACCCGACAGTTATCGGCGAATAGAAATCACAGTGTAATATTTCCAGATAACAACAACAAATAAATCGTGAGTATGACCTGGGGGATGATTCACCACTGGAGAACAGTACACTACCCCATTGTACGCGAAACATTAGATGTGAGATATGAGAATGAAGTTAAAGTTATGTGCAAGTACAACAACTGAGCTCTCCTCCACTGGTTGCGCTGCGCTACGTCACAAAAAAGGAAGGTGAAGAAAAAAGGGGAAAAAAGAACATGATATTTCCGGACGACGCTCACTCAACAATGCGTTGTCCGCTGCGGTGGCGTTCTAAGGCTAACGAAAAAGTAAATGGACATTGTTCACACACACGCACACACACAAAATTCAAATTGCGAGTAGATTTACACATTTACATTTTTCACAACAAAAACAACATAGATGAATGGATGATGATGATGTGGGATGTTTCCCTGCGTTGAGTGCAGGACCCTACCCCATTCCAAAGAGGTTCATATGAGAGGATGAAGAGGGAAGGAAATCCATTTTTCACAACCATCGTATTTCTGTATGGTTTTCTGATCTGCATCAACAACTTGCTGGTCACGTGCAGCAATTTATCTCTGTCATATGTCTGGGAATGTCCCTCTGTATTCGGTGTGTTTCGCGTATGTTTTCCTGTGTTTTTCGATTAAAACTGAAAACGCGGAACCCTACAAATAAGGAACGCGCATTTACCGCCTAAAAGGCGCATTAGCCCTTTTGCAGCGTAATGCGACATCAGCACACTGTTCAAAAGTAAAACAATGCGGGGTACGTGATGAAAAAGTCGTCGGTGGGCCAAGGGAATATCGGTAGCGGTAAGGTTACACGATCACGCTACCATGCGTTTGTAACGCAAATGCTTGTTCCGCTATACCAATTTCAAAATGTAGGGCGATTCCTGTTTCGTTGGCAAAAAAAGTGGCGCTTACAGTAACGGCGCTACTTGTAACTGCTAGTTGTATAACTAAAACTGTTTTGGAGCTAAGCTGTACGTCGAAAAAAAAAAACGTCTTTGGATTCGGTTCTTTTTCGGTAAATCATGCAAATGAAAGCAAAGGAAGATACGTACCTATAACGTCTGAACAAGAACAACAGATAAATTGATGATGATGAATGGGGAATGCGCCACATGAGGCGCAACATCTCAATGACATCTCATTTTTTAAAATTTTTCTATCACATCACATCACATCTCAATGACCTATACCGTGTACAAGACCACTGATATCTGTCTAAGGAAACGTCGCTAAGGGATTTGTTTTGCCGATTCTTTCTTCAATTTCAAGCTCTTAAAATACTGAACTGTGACATGCACTTTCGTTCATTCGTCTTTGCTAAATATACATTCTGCAATTAATTTCAAATGACATATTATAGCAGCGGGCGATTTTTAATTTTTCCTAATTTAGACAAGCAAATTTAAAACATGGAACTTCTTCTCCTTCTTTCTTTTTTTTTTTTAAGGGCGTGATTTATCAGCACATTCTGCGGTTGCCCGGATGCAGTACTTTAGAGGCAATCAAGATATCGCGTAGCGCCTCCTGCACTCTTAAAAATGAACTTCACTGCATAGCACTCTCCTACGCTCTAAAAAAATGAACTTCACCGCATAGCACGCTCTGCGCCAACCATTGTCATGAATCATAGGGTAATCGCTTCTGATTCGAAGAGAGAGGGGGCGTACGCCTGTTTGTGTCAATTTGGATATATGATAATTGACATTCAGTGTCAGTTATCATATCAAATTTTCAATTATCAAATATCATTGAAGTTCAGTTTTTAGAGTGTAGCCAACCATCATCCTGAATTACATCGTTCTCTCCCCCCCTCTCCCCGGGTTTGTTTGTGTGTAAGAAAACAAGCAGAGGAGATATTGAACCCGACTCACGACGTGTTCTGCTACTCCTAATATAAATCCCCCCCCCAAAAAATAAGTAAAATATTAAAAAGTAAAAAACCCTACTATACTTCCCTACTTCTCTAGTGCTCTGCTTGCAAGTTCGCTATTCCCTATTCCGAAGTTCACAATTGATATTCACTATTCAGAAGTTCACTATTCACATGTTCACTATAAGTCCGCTATTCACACTTATCCCAAGATCAAGCACAGGGAAGCCTAGAAGGATGTATCCATCCCACAGCTCTGAACAAATTTCACAAGTGCCGCCAAGGCAGCATATCCTTCGTGTTCGGTGCCCAAAGTCCCAACATCTTCACCATATCGAAGACCTACACTCCTAAAACAGAAAGAGGGGGTAGGGGCGAAGTAGCTTGAAGTTGTTGGCCACACGCAGAACAGAACTTCACCACATAGCACGCTCTTAGCCAATCACCATCCCGAATGACATCGTTCTGCTCCATCATTGGTTAAAAAAAGAGGCGTTCGCCTTTTTGGAACACTTCTGCAGTTCCAAAAAGGGCGTACGCCCCGCGTTTCCATAAATCGGGAGTGATAAAAGTATCATTCTGTGCAATGGTTGGCCTTCACCGTGCTATGTGGTGAAGTTCTATTTTTAAAGTGTAGAGCGGTGATATACTCAAAGTCAGATGTACGTAACATCTTTATTAAGGTCGTTCTCGCAGGAAATGTGCAGACGGCGATGGGTGCAACTGCCAAGTGATTCGTCCTGCTACATCGCATAGACCCGGAGTTAAAGTTCTGTGTTCCGTCGTTACGTTACCCCTAATTTGTTGAAAGCGGGAAACGTACGCATTTTTTGTACCTCTTACGCAGTACATAATTGGTACAAAAAGACGTACCTCCGGATTTCAACGTATCAAGGGCGAGAACGATGTCATTCAGGACGATGGTTGGCTAGGAGCGCGCTATGCGGTGAAGTTCATTTAACGGCAAGCATTTTGGCATCATACCATCCCCCCCCCCATTTTTAAGAGTGTGGTAGAGAACGGAACGCAGGGTGAAGAGGCAAATCGTTCGTTAGAGTCGAATCGGTTTCACTATTAATGCGGACCCACTCAGCACGACACAGTGACTGCCATGCATACTGTGACTGCATGCTCCGTGCCTTATCAGGCGTACTGTCTGCGAACAGACATATTTGACAATAGGTCCCAACGCAAGGCGCAATTATATCTTCCCGAATCCGTGACAACCTGCGATTATTGAATCAAACACAATCGAGAACATGTACAATTCGACTGTCATCCATTACATAAAGACAGAATGAGGAAATGAATGCGAACAAACGTCGCTTACACTGAGCTGGAGAAGTTCATGCCTCCAGTTTTTCCAAGATAGCTATGCATCACGTGGAGCTCGGTCTTCGGATAAAATGAGCCAAATTGCTCGAATGAGTGACAGGCACATGACCTTCCTGCCCATGGGGCATAGCTTTGAAAGGGAGGAGCGTAAAGACCCCTCAACCGTGTGGTGGAGCAAAACCACAATCGGATTAAAGAAGCAAGTGGCGGATTATTGTTGATGCGACTGGTTTGGGAACTGCTCGCACCCTGCAAGCTCTTTCGCGGTTGACTGAAATTCCACGAAACTTTTGAGGTCACGAAAGGTAAATGCTCGATCCCAAATGGCACGTGTATTAGCTATATCCCAACGTATTCCACTAATCACTGTCATTTAAAAAGGTAATAGAGAAAGCGCTAAATGAACGCCACTTTAACATTTTGAAAGATACTGTAATTAAATATTTTTCTGAAAATCACAGTATGTTTCGCGGAGAGAGCATTTTGTTAAATAATTAGTTGATAATGAATTGATTAGACCAATTCTTTATCGCCAAGAGGGCCCCTTTATGTTCCTTTTCAAGTTGATATTGTTGGAGAGTTCTTCTGGACACAACAACACATAAATCGTAACTATGATATCACATAAATCACACACCTCTTTCAACTGCTTTTACACAATTTGGAACGTTTAACATTTTATCCTAAGGTAAAATTAAACCAGGCGCGTACATAATGTCATTCCGAAGTGAAAAAAAAAAAAAAAAAGGATCCTACCTCGAACACCGATAATAATTACATCATGACGATGACCTATCTCGAGCTCTATCCATTGCAGAATGACGAGACAGCTATTTTTACCTAGCAAGAAGACCTGTCCTTACACCTGCGTGATAACATGTTTCGGGAGAATAGTCCGTTTTAGCGGCATTAGTGAGGATGATTGATGACTAAAAAGTTTTTCTGTTGTGCAGCCACCCTCTGTTTCCCCTTCTGGCCCTGATCTTCGAGAAGTGCGAGCTGGCCACATGCACACCACGTGACCCGGGCATCGCCGGAGGGGACGTCTGTTCATCAGAATCCTTCAACGAAGACATTGCCGTCTTTGCTAAACAGGTAACACCAAATACTTTGGCGCCGCACTATGCACTAGCAAATGCACTGCGCAAAAATAGGGTGAGGTAGAACCTTCAGCTGGAAGGAAAAGGATGAAGGGAAACTCCAGTCCTAAGAGTATAGATTTCAGAAATGGAATTGAATTTGAAACCAGGAGTTTGACGTCAGATGAATAGAATATTTATTTCACCTGTCTACGAAATGTTCAAATAGGTCAGATAGGTGGCATAGCATAGGAGTAGTAGGGTTAACTCAAAGTACAACAATTGTTCTATAATCAAACTCAAACTCAAACAACAATTGTTCATGAATTTTCGTTCATCGTTTATTCACGAGTGTCTTGTCTCTAGATGTCAGTTTTTTTAGTTAGTTATTTGACGATTCTGTCCTATGCTTTTCAACTACTCTGCATAATAACAACGTGCACATAAAATATATCGACATCTTAGCATAGCTTTGAAAGCTTTGACGAGTTAAATGCATCAGCACTAGCTTTTCTCTACGTAAGTGTCCACACCTCTTATTACCTTTAGAGGGCAACTCCGGACTAGATATCGTATCTTCAGTATCTTAGATAATTTTTAGGTCATTGCAATCTACGTGTCCCATGTTGTATACCTTCACAAAGTATTGTCTGTATGTCACCCGGAAGTAACATAAAATTAATTTCTACGTCTTCAAAAGTAGGATGTAAAGATGCGTGATATTTCCCTCCCGTCTGGCAACATTGTTCCTCCAAGGTCGAATTCCGTCAACCTCACCGCAGCTGCTTAGATGTGGGCCGGGGAGACATTGGCCCGGGTCTGCACGAACGTTGAGGAAATTCCTCAGTGGCGTCCTTAGTATAGCTTTGGCACTGCTTTACGCACGAGCAGCGTTGAGGACAGTAGCGTGCACCTGAAGCCACTGAGGAATCTCCTCAGTGTTCGTGGAAGTGTGCCAGGGGCAGTGGCGGTCATAGCGTCTGCGCTGTTGCTATAGGGACAGTTGCCGGCGCGCATGATAAAGTCATCTACTGTTGGAGAAACCAAAACTAGCAGTTTCTAGCTTGAGCGGTTCGAGAGAATCTGCTTGGCTGGTTCCTTCTAAAGTCGGTGCAACTCCGTAATATTAACTGATAGGATTTGCATTTTCTACAATGAGATTTTTGACATGTTGATTCATAAGATGAAGCAAAATAAAGAGCCGGAGTGGCCGGAGCCAAATGAGCTGAGTACTCGCTCATGCTCCAGGAGCATGTTGTCAGCACTTGAGCCCAGTTTGGTCATCAGGTGCAGATATCAGGCTTTATTAGATTAAAGGGACGCTGAAGTGCAAAACTTTATCCTCGAAGAATTGAAAGATGCCGTCACCTACACAGTTTTCCAAGAGGAACGAGATTCATCCGTTGAGTCATTCGTGATTTATGAGGGAAATAATCCGTAATTTACGCTTTCCCTTTCTCTCCTTCTCAAGAAGTCCGACAATAGGGAGGGGGCTCTCATTGGTCTCTTCAAGTCATTTGTCTAATCATCGCGGGAGATCATTTGAGGAGACCAATCGGAGGCCTTCGGCGCTTCTTGAGAAGGGGAGAGAGAAAGAGGGTACATTGCGGTTCCTTTGGTTCATAAGTCACGAACGACGCAACTGATTAATCTAGTTCCTTTTGTGTTGGTATCAAGGTAACATCATCATCTTACATTACGCGATGAGAAATTCTTGCACTTTATTTATTTATTTATTTACATACCTTCAGGGCCCATAGGCAAGCGCCAAAGGGACACTTTTGTGACCCTTTTAAAACTACACTGTGGATTTTGACGAAGAGAGACTTGTCGTTTTCAAGTCTTGTCGAAACAAACACGAAACAACGAAATAGCGAACGACGAAACAAGAAGAGCAACGAAATCACTTGCACAAAGCACGGCGTCAAAGCCAAGACGTGAGAGCGAGCCCCGGTACAAGTTCAGCCCGGAGCCGCTATGCGCTGAGAGCGGCGCAACGATCGAGATGCACGAGACGTATAGGGGCATGATTGACTTTGGTTGTGCGACGAACAAAAAGTGTGTGGGACGGGGGGGGGGGGGGGGACAAATTAGCCGTTATTTTAGCATGGCTGACTGTCATGTACATAATGTGTGTGACGCATCCTTCGTGACGGGCGGATGCTCGCGTGAGGTGCATCGACCTTGCATGCAACCCCCTTTCATCCCCCCCGTCGTTTTGAACGCCTCCTGACGGACATGACCCCCCACGGACTGTCGGGGCCCGTATCGAGGGCCCTCCACGGGAGGCTTTCGCCACGGGAGATCACATCCTCTGCCGCCAACGAACGCGATGCGCTTTTCAAACTTCGTTGGTTGTCAGGGTATAGTTTATAGTCTTTTATTATAATTTTTATACGGTGCGATGATATACACTACGAAACCGGAACTTCACGCTTTCGTCGAAAGATATGCGCCAGCTGCCCTTCGCGCTGATGTTGACGTCTCTGACGAACAGAACGGACGAGTCAAATGTTCTAACAAGAGTTATTAGATTGCAACCTCGTTCATATTCGCCAGAAATAAAACAAAAAGAAGTTGCTGAACACTTCACCTGTTGAGGTTCGCAGTGTTGAAATGCTGTTGAGTCGGAAGCTCAGTGTAGATTAAACGGTGCACCTAAAAGAAAAGACGATCATTATGTACTCATACTGCTAAGTGCTAACACATTTCGCAGGAACAAGACAGTTGAAACACATTCGCTGGCCAGTAGGCTGCATTAGTAAAAGTGCATGTTGTTGGGTGTCACCGATGTAAGCAATGAAACAGCGTGTCGGGAAAGGACAAAATATGAAACGTAAGGTTACTGACACTGTCGAAACATGAGCGTGACTACGTGAGGTCTTATGTGAGTTTGCGTACATGTGCCCTGCTTCGTTCCACAGCGAACTAGTCATCCGTTTCAACGCAGCAAGACACATTCTAATACCATCATCGAATGCAGGGGACACAACTTGTGGTCACTTGGGTTAAAATAGTGACCTCTTTTTCTTTGTAACAAAACAGAAAGAAAAAAAGTAGTAGATGTGGAAAATGTTGCCAACTGTGGGATGACTGCAACGAAGCATGGCTCATCTTTCTGTAGTGTCTACTGTTATTGACTGTTTTCTTTACTCTCTCTCTCTCTTCTTTTATTCTCTCTCTCCTCCTCGCAATCTCTTCCCGAATTTCAGATAATGAGTGAATATCCTCAGTACACCTCCAATGAGGAACTAGACTCTCTAGTAAGTACACCCGTTTTTATGACTTTTCTTTCATTTCTGCATTACAGATTAGACAAGAAAAACCGTATTACGTTCCCAACCCCGAATTAGACAGCCTTGTAAGTATTGACCCTGGAATAACAACATTATAGAGTACAGAAGAGGGTTGCTCGTTACATCGTCTAGTGTATTTTGCGCTATTATGTGCTTCTCAAAGACTCTATTTGGTTCTATGTTCGTAAGGTACTATTATGCTAAAATTCTATGACCGATAAGTTACGAAATTCATAAATATGGGTTAAAATAAAATAAAAATATTTCACTACATTATGTTCTACGGGATGCACAAGGATGCAAATAGACGCTGTATATTTCAAACGTTCTTTTTTGAATATATGTTTTCGCTCGTAAATATTGAGTTGAGTTGATAAGAAAAGAAAAAAAAAAGGAAAACTGGGCATATATTGTATTGTGCGTTGTGAAATTGAGCATTGAAGTACTATTGCTGGTAGTACCTCTTGCAGAAGTTAATATTTAGTGGTTTTGTTTTCGATGTGTATGCCTCCGTTTTGCCACATTCGGTTAGATCCGAACTGTCACTTGGGAGGGACATTCAAAGTGTGTTTTGTTCAGAAGTATAGCGAGTGTTCTTACTGCGCAAAGCGGAATTTTTCGTTGGAAATCACAAGTTGCAGTGCGATGGGTTATAACTCATAGAACGTTTATCTCGCATGTCTGCTCATTTGCACGCATTCCCCGCAGATGGTTCAAGCCATTCAAGTCCTCCGGTTTCATCTTCTGGAACTGGAAAAAGTAAGCATGCACACTCCTTCTGTTCTACACATGTGCTCCACCCATTCGTGGAAGCTCGATATTCTTCTTTCTTCCCCCAATCGAGTCCTAAATATGCGTATTATAGAATGAAACAAAATCGATCTTTTACTTTCAATGGTGTATGTGTGTATGTATTCGGAATCAACTTATTTTATTGACGGAGCTAGAGGCAGTTTTCATATGCTGACCCGCGAAACGGATTCATACTTGTTTTGGTTCTGTCACAACGTCGATCCCGTCGACACTCGAGTCTCCCAGGCGCATCCCCCCCCCCTTATTTTGTATGAAATCGATTTCCGAAATAAGTTTTCATCTCATCTGTCTACGTCTGCTGTCATTGTCTACACGTGCGAGGGGCTCGTGAAGCTTGCGTGCGCGTAACAATTTTAGAATTTAGGGACCCGCAGTCCACTCTAAGGGGATATCATTTATCCGTTCTTGCCAGCAGCGAATTTTTTGTCCGAGTTTTAAGTTCTCAGAGAAACATGATTGCTCAGCTTAATTTTGTCATCACATTTCACGCGGAACGTCCACTTAGAAACCTCTCCCACTGCAGACACCAGTTAGCGTCCCTTGTCAGGCATGCTAAGCCTTGTGGGCGAAGGCCCTCGTACTGTAGGATAACGCTACGTGCGAGCAGAATCTGTATGTCGTGTCGGGAACTACATGTCAAAAAGTGTGCACTGTTATATCCAGTGGGAGAGAGACCAATCGAAACAGCGTCAGCGCGAAGCAAAACCCGCAGCTTAGCTCGGCTTGAGAACTTCAAAAGAAGTGAAACCCAGCACAGCACGACATTATTAGCATGCAGTGAAAGCTTATAATCGTGTTTTCCCCATTCAATATCATTAACTTATTTGTTGTTGTTGTTGTTGTTATAATCGTGATAGTGCGTCCCTCCAGCGTAACTTTGTCTGTTTCTTCTCGGGTGGAACATTCTTTGAACGTGACTGCTTACTGAGTGCTGAGCCGACAACACGAAAAAAAAATAAATAAAAAATTTTGCTGGCTCAAAGTGTCTGTTATTTCCTCGAACCTCCTCTCCCGCAGCAGGCCGGGGAAATAACAACCGTGCCACTCTCGTGACAGAGTGACTGACAGCGGCTGTAATCATAGCGAGCTGGACCCGGCTATGAATATCGAGCCACAATCGTGCGCCCATAGAAAAATGAGCGAAAGAAGAATGTAAAAAGCGACCCCCTTAATTGCGGCCCAAGAAAAGGTTCTTTCTCTGCTGGAGCTTCGGTGGCCGTCACATGAAGTACATCGTTGCACCACACGTTGGCCTCCTCTCTCGGAAAATAAAGCTCCAAACGGGGTTGGAAACTTTCCGACGTTGCTGTCAGACTGTTCTCCGCCCATCTGCAGCGTGCATTTCAAAAGGCCGTCACTCAAAAGGTCAGGCAACCGTGGTTGCGCTGTCCTCTTTGTTTCTGCCGTTTGGTGCCGTTGCGCTTTTTCTTTTCCTCTCGTGGTCTGACGTTGACTCGTACAGCTTTGTTTTTTCTCGCTTTGGAGCGTGGTGTGGGGAATGCAGGTTTCGTATCCGCCTTGCAATGCTCGCCACCACAAAAGGGACATCACCTGCAGCCCTCTCTGATAAATGTATAACTAGAAGGGTCTTTGCCCTTAACTTGGCGTCCGGAATGCAGGGTCGGAAGAAGACGCAAAGTCAAAGAGGACGGGATTTATTGAGGTTGTTCGATGTAGAAAAAGATGCAACCACAATGAACGTCTTCTTCAGCACAGATCACAATCAGCGACCTGTCTTGTTCTCGTAGTTTTCGAGACCTCGTAGTTTTCGATACAAAGCAGAAAAACATCCAGTAACATCCGGTTCCGGTTTTATGACGATGTAAGCATTGGCTGTTGCACATTCGGGGATGTCACACGGGTGTGCCAATGAGATAAAATGTAGTTCAAGAGCGTTTTGATGTACGACGAACCTTAATCAGCAAGTGTTGGTCTGTCATCGATGCCTTCGATGCTTTGCGAAAGTTTAAACGGCGGCAGATTACGCCTCGGCAGCGAAACCGATGGTCATAAAGTTCTATCACAAACAATTGTCTGCGGATTTACTGGATAGATTAACTGCACAGTTACTCTGAGCATTATTAGTACGTGAGAACGCTCGTTTCGCCTAGGTTCGGGTGCGGACTGTCCCTTTAAACATTCCACATTCGGTCGTTCAAAAACCGCTTCGAAAAAGGCATAGCGCACGAACATTAACAGGAGCGAAGGCGCGGCGCTTCTGTGGAGTGTTTTTATCAGATCGTTGTAGAAAGGCTCGGAGCAGTATAGAAAATAAACGAAAATGGGCGACCCGAATTCAATTTTGGACGTCGCCTGTGCGTGGCACAAAATGAAGGCATTCCTATTCGCCGCACGGATGGATCCCTTTCGTCGCCTCCACAGAGTCACCACCAAAGACAACTCGTCCACGAAGACTCGATGGCGTCTGTAGCAGAAGCGATAAGTCTCCCGCATTTGAATAATGGAGACGATGAAAAGCAGTATCTTAGCGTCGCCACTCCTGGGAGAGACTCTTGTATATACACCCTTGTATATCTGTATCTATCTACGACCACGGGGTCTGCAAGAGCAGAGCTAATGGAGCGAGCTTCCTTCATGCAAATGAGCCACGCATTAAGCAGCTTGTCATTACGTTGCGTACCGTGTACCACCACCGTTGCATGAATCCAAAAGTGTTTCTGATATTCATGGATGGTTGACAAAATATAAGGTAGGACACTCGTCACGCAGGACGCGAGCAGAGTCAGCCTTCGAAGCATGATGACGTATCGAGTGCCGTGTCGCATGTCAATAAGAGGCAGTCAAGATCACACTAATTCAGCGACTGAAAGGTACATTTTTGTGTGGGGGGGGGGGGAGAAAATGTTAAAGGAACACATGTTCATCCTTAGAGCTTTACAGAGTATGGCCGGACTCACACGAACGTGTTTCTCGCCCGTGTGCTATCCGTTCTCTTAACGGCCTGCATACGGATCCATTAAAAGCTCTGGGGATGTCCACACATTCGTTTTTTTTTTCTTTTTTTCTACGGTCGTCCGCCTCGATACACCCAGTGCATGACCCGTTCCTGAGGAAAAGGCATGGTGATTGGCGGGTGTAAACGGACTCTCATTCACACGAATTCACATTCATTCTCATTCACACGTCCGTGAGTCACGGAAGCAGAAAACGTCACCTTCGTACGGCTGCGGCCTAAAGGTGCTTCGGGAGTCTCGGTGAATTGGTTTTAGTCAAAGGGTTCGCAGGCGGTTTTGCCCTTACCCAATCGGGAGATTAGGTTCTGACTTCTGAGTCAGTTCCCCATCCCATTGGTCGGCCGCGATACCGTACGGCCTTAGCGAAAACTATTCACTAAAATTAACTCCGCGTGGCGATATTCCTTAGGTCTGCCTTCAAGCTGCATAGTCACTCTTTCGAACCCTAGCTAACACGCTGTAAGATGAAAGAAGGAAGTCACTGAAAAGGTTAGCCAGCTGTAGGACTCGAACCCACATCTTCTGGCTAACCTTTTCAGTGACTTCCTTCTTTCATCATTAATTTCTTAGGCACTTGAGGCTTTGTATGCATTTGTCCTTTGTATGTGTTCCAGCCTCAGTACATCAATTCCCATCATGTCTAACACGCTGTGTTTAGCGTAGAGCTGAGGCTACAACATGTCGTGTGTTCAATCATCTTTACTTCATTCATATGTCTTCACCCGAGCGCCCGTTAAAGACCGAAATGAGCTGAGAATACGAACCAAGTGCACGAAGATGGCTGGCGAAAATATGAATTTTTTTTCTTTCAAAGTTGAGATGTCTAGAGATAATATGAGCTGGCAAACGGCGTGGAAAATATCACTTTTTCACAATAGCGATCCGTCTATTACGCGTCGCAATGGAAAATGCTCCACGGAACCCTCGTGACACGGCTCATTTTCGCCGACTTAAAGTGTTGTTGTTGGCGGTGAAATAATTAATAAATACCGTCTTAGAGCGAACGTTCCCTGATGCCTAGACGTGATTTGGCAACGGTCCAGGGATGAGGTGTAGCAAACCGGACGCAGAAATTGACTTTTATTTATTTATTTATTTCAATATACTATACGAATCCCACTTGGGATCCATGTAGGAGTGGACAATTATAGTGGAGTGGACTTTTCTTTTGTGTGATTCAACATCCAAGCTTTCTCTCTATTTTCATTCACTCGCTTCACGGTGAGGTTTATCCATTACCAAACGTTTCCCAGTGTAAGGAACAGTTCTTTTTCGCAGTGTCAAAATTTTGCGAAAATTCGAAGAAATCTGCCAAGCGCTTCATTTCTTATTTCGCTATCTTTGCTTTTATATTTTTTTTCTCGTTATTGAAAGCTTCACACCTATATTGGGTGACGTGATTGGAGCACAAGGAATATCACTTCTCCGTGACGTCAACACCATCACATGTCCCGTATGCTAAAGTCACGATTGACGGAAAAGGGATTTACCAGCAATATTCGAGTCACCCGCAACACAGAAGAAGGGACAATACGCAGGCTACACGGTGGAACCCTAGAAGATCATAGCTAACCTTTCCCTTCTGTTTTCTTCTCTTTTTTTTTTTTTTTTTGTCAGCATTAAACATATCCCCCGCCAAGAAGGAAAAACCCACACGGGGACACGACTTCTTCGTCCACACATTTCTTCCTCCTTTCAGCACACAACTCCGTTTGTTACCGTATATTCCGCTTGAAAGACATGGCATAACCGTATATATTTACCCGAGCCACATTCCTCAGAACACCCCAGCAAAAGATGCGTAAAACATCTTAGCTTCCTGCATGCTACCACGTAAGCGCGAGCGCTCAAACGTCATGTCTTTTCGTGCACTGCTAATGGTGAGGAATATCCTGCGGTGCAGCCACAACATATTCCTTGGCAGACGACAGGAAAAGACGCAGAAGGTGTCGCTTGGTATGTGCGCCAGTAGGCCATCCTCGATATTCCGGCAGTGTGCGAATGCACCACATTAAGCCCTGTGAGCAGTCTTTTCTTCCCCGAGAATATTCTGTGGGGATGTCGCTCGTACGAATACGCGATGTTATGTTCCCTTGCACTGGGAGCTGTCTGCCAAAATCAAGCAGAAACTGTTCTTAGACGAAGAACAACCCTTAGGAGAGTTATGGTGCATGGCGCTATCTTGTCGCCGACTGACTAGTCACCGTACTGTTGTCTGTCGTCGGGTTGTTTGCTCCGATATCCAGCTTCCGTCGCCCGCTTATTGCCTCCTAGATACATATGTGCTTCAAACGAACCCTTAGTGGGTGCACATTTTCTGTGTGTGGTACATACCCCCAGCCAACGCGCGAAGATAGTAAACAACTGAAAAACAAGAGCATCTTACAACCCTTCCGAATGACACTGACTTTAGCGACCGAATGTTGTGAGTCGAGAGGGACCAGCGACACTAGGAGAAAAGGCTCTCAAGGCACAGATAGAATGGCGAGGGGTGACTCACATCCATACTCAAATCCCTGAGATTGAAGACATTAACATTTTTTGTGTAAATACATTATTGAACATCAATGAACATCATTATGACACTACATTGCTCTATGAATGTAACTGCAAAACCCACAAATAGTAATGGAACATGCATATATTCTTACAGTATATATGTACAGCCTGAGTATTGCCTTCTTCGTAAATAAACGTCTCTATTTTGGGGGAAAAATGCACCCGCGGTTGTGTGGTTGGGGTTACCGCATCAAACTCTGATCCTCTGGGTCACAAAGAAAGATAGTATCTCAGCGCTTGAATTATGAATGTTTCAGCTGCTAATGCGTACACGTTGCGCGTGTCTTTCAGGTTCACGAGCTGTGTGACAACTTCTGTCAGAGGTACATCAGCTGTCTGAAGGGTAAAATGCCGATCGACCTGGTGATCGACGAGCGCGACAGCAAGCCGGGCGACCTGGGCGACAACAACAACAACCACAACAGCAGCGGAGGGGGCGGCACTGGGGGCACGGGGGGAGGAGGGGGTGGCGGACGCTCCAGCCACAATCCAGACACCACAGGCCACAACAGCACCGACAGCTCCTCCACGCCGGACCAGGTGCGTCTCACTCGAAATAGCAATTCCTTGCACATAAAAACTCAGGTTGGCCGCGTTATCTTTGTCTCCGTTGGAACCGCAAGTTACACGGGGGGGGGGGGGGGGGGGGATATGTTAAGAAAAACGAAAGGAAAGGTAAGTTACACAGGCAAAAGCAGCAGCCAACGTTAAGGGGCGCGCGAAAGAACTGTGCTCTTGTGTAGATGCAGTTTAATATTATTGAGTATGAAGTTATTTCTTCCGCTGTCTTAATTGGATGAAAATGATTTTTTCATGAGAAGTACTGATGTGAGTCCCTATCAGTGTACTTCTGTCTGATTGAAGTTAATCAAAATTTTCCAAGAGTTTTGCTCCAATGAAGGCAAACAGATGAAAGACGAATGGTCACTACGAAAGAGAGGGCCAGGTCTCCCAGAATAAGTTCAAGGCGAACTTTTCTTCTTCCAACTCACTCTCTCTCTTTTTTTTTTTTTTTTTGTCCAGTGAAACGTGTATATATCTTATAGAACTCTCCAGAGTCTCAGCTATAGACCGTTTACAGCAGCCAGTTGCTTCGGGCGCTAATAGATGGCGCCACAGTAGCCACGCCATTGCTTGCCTTCTGCGAGTGCCTGTGTGCCTTTGCCTATGTGAGTGTTTCCGACCTTTTTTCCCGCTGTGGTACAGTTCTGTGCAAAATTTGGAAAAGCAGAGGGAAGACTTGTTCCGTGATTGAGTGTACAAACTGTGACAGAGATCTGATCATGTGGGACGAAGCTGTTTGTTAAATTCACGAGCCGTCGCTATACAAAGACTGCCCGCGTTCGAGGCCTTTTTCAATGCACGGGTTCCCACAAAGAGAGAAAAACAAGCTGATTCGACAACAGTAGGTATCGAATCTTTAGAGGAAGAATTTCAAACCGGGAGAGTCAGTGAGGGTAAGTAATGCAGCCCTCAAAGTGGCGCAGCATTTCTGTGTGAGCCCCAAACTCCGCTGTAGGCGTTGGCTGCTGCTTGTGAGAATAAACTTCCCCCATAGTAGCAGGGGTAACGTTCCTTGCAGTTGAACGGTTCCGTGTACATGCCTTGTCAGTGCACGAAGCCCTCGTGAGCCCCTTGTTTATCGCCACTACAACCTTGATGAGCGGTGTACAAATATGACTGCACCTGCTGCTCAAACCCGCGTTACATGTGCATGTTGCCGCAAAGTGGGCCCGAAGCGAGTCTCTGTACTACACGTTCTTCTCACTGTTTGTGTCGACCTGATGTCGGCTCATTCATACACCACCGTTGCTCTGGCACAGTGCTATACACCGACATGGCCGCTGTCAAACAGCTTCGTTCCCTTTGCAAATTCTCTGTATAGTTCAGCGCAGGCTTTCCGTCTCCCCCTAGCTCGTTGATCATGTGGTTGTATACACCTGAAATCAACAATAAAAGTATGCTACTTCATAACGACAACATAACAGCCCTTACATGGATATATTTCTCATGTAGTTGTACCGCAACTCTTGCGATCAAAAGCAAGAAATCACGATCTTACGATATTTCGTTATGAACATACCCACAACGCAACGTATGCGCAACAAAAGAAGAGGAAAACAAGAACGCCGAAATATGTAGTAACTCGAGCACAGTGGGGCCGATCATCTGGGTCGCACGAGGACAGGAGTATCACTCTAAATCAAGCAAATGCACTCACCTGACCGTTGAAGCTTCGGCCAAAGCCCCGTGTCATCCTTCCATCCGGAATTCATTGCAAAAATTTAAAATAGGAGAAAGCGTCTCTGTGTTGCACCGCCGTACCACGTGCGCCATGCCAACAGGCAGCCGAAAGAGAAGGCAAGCAGTGGCGCGCAAGGTCACGTGCGCTAAGATGGCGGCGCCCAGATAACTCTGCTGTAAACGGTCTATATGCGCTACGACAGTTTGTCTCTGCGCAGCGGAAAGGGTAACGTTTGGAGAAGCCACGTGACGAAGTGCCTACCTGTTCACTCACAAGGAACCAATGAGGCCGCTCCACGTGCAATAGGGGAGAGATGGAAACTGGGGAACTGCGCAGACAGCTGACCCACGTGCAAAGAGTATTCAAAAAGAAAAAGAAAATACGTAATCTTTTTTTTTTCAATCTATCTCATCAATGACTGCTTGCACATCATTATTAATGGGAGCCACGTTTGCATGGCATTATCCGCTAACTGTACCCCAAGAAAGAAATCCTGTGAAGCAGTCATGAGAAAGTCGGAGCTGTCGAAGTGCTCCTAAATCATGTAACCGCTCACGAAAAAAATGTTAAACGTGCTTGGATAGCTCTGTATTCCACATCGCAAGCGTGTAATTTACTGCTAAATATAATTCTGAGCAGCTGCCTAACGCGTCCACACACACTTGTGTGACGTCACGTGTAGCAAGTTCCCACATCGAACTCAAATCGAAGCGCTGCAGCAGTACACGTCACTAAGCGTTTACCGGACCCCTCTACTGCGGCGGATGTGTAACTGTTGCAATGGTTCACCACCGTCTCCGTGAAGTTCCTGCATTAGTTTTACGTGGAGAGAACGGCCATATACATTCACGTGCTCTTTTTGTTATACGACGAGCAGAATGATCGGCACATGAAAAATAAGCGAAAAATACGGGAGTGTAGCTTACGGGAGTATCTGTCTCATCATGTAGTATCATTCGATCAGATATTATCCAGAGCATCCGAACAACCAGTAGTGGAAATATATACAAAGCCCCGAATGTCTGCATTCAAAAATCCAACTTGTCCTCCGGCGACAGGGGCAGTTAAAGTTCCTCATTAGGTATTTCATAACTACACATTAAGGTCGCTTGCATATGTCGCAGTCATATCTAAAGACGCTAAAAGTTCCAAATATGTGTGTGTCTGTGTTGTGTTTTTTGTCTGTGGTTGTTTAACGGTAATCAAATCATTAGTTGTACGAACCTTATTGCTATTAGAAACCGAGCAAATAAAATGATTATTCGTAAGAGATAATCGGTTTGCCTTCTCAACATAAATCTCATCCAAGCTGAGAGAAAGAGGTGAACGCGTAACTGAGACAACGGAGTTACCGATCTCATAATGGAAATCAGCTGTCAGTTACGGTCTTAAGGACAGAGTACATAGTGCAATTTGATGAGGGCCATTGGTGTATTTAGTCTACGTTCATTTGAACTCTTATTTCATTTACTGGACTCATTGATTAGGTGGACCCCGTTTCCCTGTTTGTTCGTTTTTTATATACCTCTTGGTCATCTCGAGATTGCTTTTTCTGTTTTATTTTCTACTCACGATTTCTGGAGCAGCATCTCCATACTTCTTATTTCTCAATCAATCAGGCAGTCAATCAGCTATCAGTTACTTCTGAAGAAGCAGCTTGCGTTGCACTGTTCTTGTGGCGGACTGGTATGGAGGAAGATGAGACTTCTGTGCAGTTCTCGATCAGAGAGGTCTTTCGATTAGAGCCAGCCGAATAAAAATGCTCCTTCGAACACGCTCTGTCTTGGCTTACTACTACAGGTACAAGCTGTAACAAAAAATAGAAACGAGTAAGGTACAGGCTAGGTGCAGGTCTGACTGCAACGCACGGCGAGCGATGCATTCGAAAAGTCGTCTCATGGGCTTGGTGGCGGAATGACGAGCAGTGGGCTAATGTATGCCCATACGCAATGAGCGAACCAGACGATATTTTGAAACAGTGACGACGTTCCGGCTGCAGACGCGAATGTCTCCGTGGTTGTATTGGGCTCGACCTGTCTCCTCTTCAAGGTCGCCGTGCGGGAAAATTCAAAGACAAATACAGCCGTTGCTCACTTCTCTTACCAGAAACAGTTTGCGCGAAAACCGCGTCAATTTGTTGCGTGGAAACCAGAGGGGAAATAATAAACGACGTTGGAGGAAAAGCTTCGGAGGACTGGAAGCATATTGAACTGTTTCATGAAGTCCTATGTGTGTGCTTTTGAAGAAGAATTTGGGCGCTGCATTTTATTTCATCCTAAAATGTGATATAGAGGTAATTCTATCTTGTGTACAAAAAGGGACAACCTTGATGTGGATATGAGGTAGAAAAAAGCATAGGAGGATAATAATTTTAGACAACATAAGGAAAGCGTAAATACATAACGAAGGCTAAAAATGGCGTGGTTGAAGTCGTTGTCTAAAGTTGACTAACCTCCCCTCTTTGTTGTTTGTTTGTTTGTAAAAAAAACGGAGAAATTGAACTCATGTCCCTACGTGTTCTGCTACTCCTAACATACCGCCCCCCCCCCCCCCCACACACACACATTCAAAAGAGATCAATAAAGAACAGAACAACTTCACTACTTCTCAAGTTCCCTGCTCGCATGTTCACTATTCACAAGTTTACTGTTCACAAGTTCACTTTCTTCTTTAACACGCGTCCATCGACTTCGGTTAGTTCGCGAGTGAATTACAGCGTAATCTGACATTTTGCAGAACGGATAAAGTACAAACGCAACCAACGATTTCCAAGGGACGGATTGTTTACAGTATAGAAATTAACGTATAAACAATAAATAAATAAACGCGATAGAATATATGAGCAAAGCAGCGAACGTCTTGCGTCCATCATAACACATATAGTGATCATAAATAAAAGAGGATGGGACCTGTCACTCACTGCATTCTTCTCGAATCACTCTTCGCGGGTGCAGTGCGCTTTCTGTGATCAGCTTTTTTTTTTCGCTCAGGCAACACTATGCTCGTGTAAACGGCGCACGCCCCCTTTCCTGTTTTTCTGCGAAATTTCTCGGTGTTTTGGGTTGTCGAAGGCCAACCTTGCCCGATCACTGTATACCGCGCGCGCAGAGCGGAAAACCGCGCTATACGGTCACTGACCAGAGGTGACATTCTGCGAGTAAGGGACGAGGGATGAAGCAAAAAGAGCGAACGCTGCCACCGAAATTTTTGAATGACACGCATATTTCACACGCACACGAAGAAAGAACGAAAATTGTGCCAGAAATGTTCGAGCGTAAAATACAAAAGTTTCCCTAGAACAATACGTACGTGGTCCATGTTTCGGAGCGGTGACTAAGTACAAAAGGTAGACGCAGCATTCGTGTATGATTCGTGCGTCAGAGAGAGAGAGAGAGTGAGAGAGTGTGTGTGTCACTTTAGTTGAGCCTAGCAGTCACGAGATGGGGGTGCCCTAATCAGTGGACCATTTTTGAAAGTAGTTCGCCCAAAAAGATGAGAAATTTTTTTTTCCAGAGGTGACTGATTGAGATGAACAGGGGTGGTAGACTACATCCTTCGAACATACGAGTATTCACGCGCGAAGGTGAGGAGGTGACGACAAGAGACTGTAATAGGTATAATACGCGAGAAGGGAGATTACCATAAAAGTGCCATTTGTGCGACGTGGTGTATGTTTGTCCCGTCTGGCTGCTTAATTATAGGCAGAGGCTATTATGGCAATACAGGAAATAGGAGCCCTAATCGTCGCCAGGGGGAGTGCTTCTGCTGTTCTGTTCTCGTACTTGGGATGTACTGTGTGCCAAACAGTGACTTCACAGGGTGCTGTATACTATTGTCCGTCCTACGAGAAGCAGTCGAAGATGAGCTCGAATGCTTCTCTGGCTGTTCACGTTTTCTGTTCTTAGTGCTCGCCGAATGCCGTAAAAATGCTTAGATTCCAAAAGCGAAGTTTGGTTTCCACATCTCCCTGGTGTGAGTGTCTCTCCTCTACATTTACCTCAACTACGCGGTAGGCAATAAAATACCAATAAACATATAATTAAAATAAATACCACAAGTAAAAATGCCGCAGCTCTTCCCGCGCCCCTATAGTTCGACGTTGTGAAGCTCCTAAACAGAAGAGTTGATGGAAACGACAAAACGAAACAGCAGACCCCCCCCCCCCCCAAACAGCAGAAAAAGTAAATAAATAAATAAAGATGTACACGTCGGCCTAACTCGACGTGTCTTGGTGCTCTATGGCCTTTGTTGCCTTTGCGTCAATAAACTCCAATCATCATCATCATCTAAGTCGACGTTTAGTCGCATATACCATTGCAGGGTAACACAATACATAATAACTCGGACGGCGCGTTATATACTGTCAATCGGACGACTTGCTCGTCTCGCCTCGAGCGACAATGTGGAGACAGTACACGATGTCGCCTCTCTGCGTTGAGGTGTGGCAAGCCATAAGAGTCCATATCGTCCTTCTTACACAACGCCCGGAGCGATTTCCCCACTAATGGCGTCAATTAGAATGAGCATTCCTGCGTGCCTGAATGCTAATGTGATGGCTCCTCACCTGGCCAAATGTCGAGAGATACCGAGGAACTTTGCGAGACGTACTCGCCCATTTCACAATAAGATGGCCATCGAACCGATACGAGAGGATGTTCAGGTTCATCTCTATGCAGTGCCGACTGCGTTCCGCACCACTTCGACAACTTAACGGTTCCGTTATCGGTTCTGGGTATGGAGGTCGCACTGCTATCGGACCGCTAGTCGCACTGCACTCTGAGAAAAAAGGGAGTCAAAAACACTCCTTTGTCGGGGCAAAAAGCTGTAACTCCCAGGTGCAAAATTTTAGGCTTCTGAGGAGTTACCTTAACTCCAGGACAAGAGGGAGTAAGGTTAAAAACCCACAGCGGAGTTCCGTTAACCCCCTGTTGCGGAGTATATTAAGCACCTCTGAGGGAGTTGAGCTAAACCCTGTCACAGAGTATAATAAACACCCCCCATGGTGTAGGGTTCAACCTGTGACAGAGTATACTGAACACCTCTGACAGAGTTGGGTTAATCCATATGCTGGAGTATGATGGACCCCTCCAATGGTGTTGGGTTAACCCTTGTCACAGAGTATATTAAACACCTCTGATGGACTCAGGTTAAACCATGTGATGGAGTACACTAAACACCTTCAATGGAGTTAGGCTAACTCCCATGGAAGAGCATACTAAAAGCCTGTGAGGGAGCTTATCAAACACTTGTGGGGGAGTATATGAAATGCCAGTGAGGGAGTATAGTAAGCTCTGATGATGGAGTTATGTTAACCCCGATAGTGGAGTCCAACTAACCCCCAATAGACGATATGCATAAATCCCAGGCGCCAGTGCGATGCAGTGTCTTGGGAGCCTGTTCATTCCCTGGCGCTTCCTTCTCCTTCCTGATGGCATCAGGTTCGGAATGAGGGAGAGAAGGATGGTGCCAAAGGAACGAACAGGCTCACAAGATGTACCGCATTGCACTGGCATCTGGGATTTATGCATATCGTCTATTACAGGGTGAAAATAAACCTCTAATGACGACTAGCTTCCTCAAATTCTTCCAGGACGCACAGCATGACCCTACAGTGCACTCAAAAGCACCACCGCAGTCTTTAATTTTGAAAGAACGTTATTTAGTAGCCTCACCGTGAGGAAAATATCACAAGACAGCAGATACAGGTCTCAAACTCACTCGTATGGTATACATATCAAATGACCTACTTTCCTTCCACTTGGTTCATGCATGCTACAGATGCACAGAACAGACAAGAGGTCACATTTTGGGAAAATTGTTTGAAGTACGAGACAAACACGAAATGCTGCTATTATGTTGAGCCAAGGAATTTTCTTTTCGTCTACTCTCCTTTGCACACTTCCCATTTGAATTTTTTCAATTTGAACCCTGTCCCAGGGAAAGTAATAAGCTTCACATTGAACAGCCAGAGCAGAGGTACTTGCAGTAAGTCAAACCTGGTTCGCGCCATTCTCGTCCATTCTCAGGATTGGCGGCAACCCGAATTCTGGGAACGGGGACAAAATCTCGTCGGCGTAATATCGAAACCTTTATGTCATATGCAAGACAGCGACACAGTAATCGTGAAACAGGTTGCGCACCTTGCTAAAAGGCACTGCACTGAAAATCACGACAGAGCACAGTTTCGGTTTCTTTCTCATAGGCTACCATGTATAATTTTTTATTCGCCAGGGGAACAACAGAGATTAGAGGTAGGTGTGTGCTCCGTATTTTATTAAGTAAGTTACACGTCGAGGTAACCGAATCTGCTTGCGCACTTGCAAAAATTCTAACCGCTTTTCGCGAAAACGCGTTGTTAAGGAGCATTGCAGGGGAAGCACGCTTCCAGGCGAAATTGGCCGCCGATCCTGCTCGTTTATTATACTCTCATGACGGAGTACAGAAAGGGTCGAAGGAGTTACGATAACAGCAAGACGGAGTAACCGCGAGCGTGGGACTTTTCAATGGAGTTATCTTGACCCGGTGGGAGTAAAATAAACTTTTACTCCTGCTTAACTCCAGCTTGACTCCCTTTTTTCTCAGAGTGTGGGCCGCGAAGCATCGTTCTGGAGCTCATAAAAGTGGGGATAAAAAGCCTCGATTTTAAAGACCTTGTTCGGAAATGTTCGTCAGCAATACTCGATTATCTTTCCGATCCCTGCTCGAGCATTTGACGAGGCATGGGTATACGCTTTCCCAGAAGTTAGTAATTAACGGTTCTGTTACGTAACACACATTTCCTCCTTTTAACGGTTCTCGCCAATCTCCACTTTTCTCCTCATCTACTAGTAGATGGGGAAAAAATTAATAATTTAATAATTGGGTGTTTATGTCGCGAGACAGATGGGAAAAAAAAGGGCTTGGAAACTGTTGAATTGCATGGAATTTCGATTTCATTGAATTTTTCTTTCTACTTTACTCTGACCCTGCATTTAGAAACAAGAAGAGAGAAACTGATCTTAAAATTGCGTTACTGCTCATTTAAGTTAATTAGTATTTGTGTATAAAGACGCACTGCGGTATATTTTGTCCCAGATTTGCTGCCGTAGAGTCAAATCTACGGCGCGACCTTTCGCGATGCCAATAGGAGAGCGGAAGTTGGCATTACAACTGACTTCGATAGAGCGTTATGATGATTTTAACGGTTGAGGCAAAATGCAACATTGTGCTTGCACAGGTGCATGCACCGATGCGAATGCGCATTGCGCACATACGCCACGACGCTAAGGTCTCTCAATGTATGTCGATTGTTTATTTTTTTTCCGTGACGCATAGTATACCGAGAAATGAGCTCCATTTCATTTAATTTTCTGCCTATTTGAAGTAGACGCGTTTGGACATCCCGCATCTATTACATTAGGTGGGTCCGACGGGAACTAAAGCCTTGTGCTGTACTGTATTCCCTTCAGCCAAATAGCCCCCCGACAAGGTACCATCCCGCACACAGCGGGGGACGCAAACGTATGTAACATTTCTCCCCACTCAACATGAAGCAAACTAAAACTTGTTTCCTCAGTATAAAAGAGTCTCCTAAAAGCTGCACTTAGGCATCGCAAACATTGTAACTTTTTTGTCATCTAATGTCGGACAATTTGCTACAGCACTGCCCCGCAAATGAATCTAATTTATAGGTACATCGTGTAGCGGCATAGGAGCCGCCGCGCACACATATCATTGCTTCAGACTACCTCGCGTCTAGCGCCTCTGTGGAGGGGTCGCCAGCCACCTGTATCGCTGAAAAGCAGCTGAGTCCACCGGTGTTTGATGTATCAGTTGAGCGTCGAGTTTGCCGACATTTTTTTTCATGCAGATATTGTTTTGGTAATGCTTCGATCGTTAGCGTGTTCAAACGTGGATTAATCGCGATGAAAACAAGCACGTGCGAGTACAGCCAGGGTGAAGTCGACAGCTGATGTGACGAGAAGGGATCATAATCCATCTGTGCCACATATGCGGGCCATCAAGGTACTTCGACGCGGCGTCGTTGTCAATTTCATTCTTCTACGATATTGGTGGGGCACAGATTCTGTCTGTATGAATACACGTATGCGTTACCACTGGATTTGCATTTATTTGCATTTAAAGTGGTGCAGCCTGTAGCAAAAAGCAAAATTTGAGCTTTGCAAAGGCCCTAGGCACCCACGTGCCTAAAATGAACACTAAATAAAAACAGTACACAATTGTGTGGTGGACGGGAATAACAACCAACGGAAAGTTACAAATCATATCGAATGCCCTATGCAAGTAGGTCAGCCCTCTGCGCAGCTCCCCAGTTTTCATCTCTCCCCTATTGACCGTGGAGTGACCTCATACGCTGTACAAGTGCGTCTCTACGCATGAGTGGAGGCAGTGAGAGGGAAGCGACAGGGCGCCGCAGTAGCCAATGGGGCTTTCCGAGTGGAGTAACAGGGAGAGGATGCGCAAAACGCTCGGTTACTTCCAGAGCGTATTGGTCACGTGGTTTCTCCAACATTCTCCCTCTCTCATGCACAGCAACAAGCTGTTGCAGCGTATAGGAATATCATTAACAACCAGTTCCTGACAGCACAACCAACCTGGTGACACATCAGCGTGTAGTAACAGGGATAACAACTAACAAAATGCTGCAAATGATACCGATAATAAGACGGCACAACCAACCAGGTAACACTTCAGCGCGTGGTAAACAGGAACAGCAGCTACAAGTGATACCGATAACAATAACAATAACAACTAGAAGGATGCTACAGGCAACAGCGAAAAAGAAAAGGAACTATGTCTTGCAGTGTCCCTTTAAGGAACTTCCTTTGGTGGGAGCCACAAACGTCTTTACCGTCGAGCTTGTGCAAAATGAGCTACGAAAGCTGTGGCTCAACATTAGGATCCTAACAATAGCGAGTATTAGTAGACCCCTGATAGCGTCGCCGTTAACTTACCGTGCCTACCGGAACCAATGGCAGAGAACGTGACTCAGAACCTTATCCGCTGAGAGGGTGCGGTAGACGCGGTGGACCACCGGTCTACCGTGTCTACTCTCTACTAGCACTCGCTATTTTTATGCGCAAACGTGTCCAGGGCAAGGCGGGGTTGGTTGTATCGTCTCCTCAGTACGTCGAATTTTGGTGTCCTTGATGTGTGCCAAGATTAACCACAGAATAACAAAATTGCTCGCTCCATGTTAGATTTCAGCACACCAACGCACAGCCCTAAAGGCACTGCTTTCTCGACAGTGCGGCACTGCGGTCCTCACTGTGCCGTTCATTATTATACCGTTCTTGAAATTATGTAAAGTAATGAGGTAGAGTATTGCCTGCCTCTAAAACCTCACAGTCACCCAAATAACGTGTTCACATGAGAGCGCTGTCTGCATCCGTGTTACGTTGCAGTGATGCTGACCGTCGTCCGCTTCCATTGTGCAGGGTTACGGCATGGAGGACATTGAACCCGGCCCGGGAGACGATGGTGTCGTAGAAGGCCATAGCCCATACCGGAGAGCCGTCGGGAGTACTGCATGGCAATACCCAAAGTTCAGCAACTCCGTAAGTTTCTCTCTCTCTCTCTATGCACAGCCATCACTTTTGATTGATGCACGCTTAGAAAAAGAAGGAGTGTTAGTCATTTTGGGGGACTAAATGAACGAGACTATCACGAATTTGGAGGGGGGATATATTTATTAGAAGACAAAAAGAAAGGGGGGAAAAGCGCAAAGGCCAGCCAAAACTGTGTTTCGATTTGCTATTTCGCAAGAATATGAGTAGAATATAAAGTAACGAATTTGGGGACTGATTGCAAAGGACTATTTTTGGTGCTGGGGAGTAAATTTCAGGTCGGGGGTCTAAATTGGGGAGGAACTGCAATCTAGGGGAGTATAAGGTGTAATTACCCCCTAATTTACTCTGTTTCTTTTCTTCTTCTCCTTCTTCTTAGAGCGTAGCGAAACGAGATAATTTATGTGTGATATGCTTGACCATTGTATACAGAATGGCGATTCGTCCAACAGTTTCTGGCGAGACGCCGGAATTATTATTATTTATCTACCTAACTTTATAGCAGTGGCTCGCAAGTTATGTTGTTCGAGGGAACCCGTGATCGTGCCAGGATGACCTGAAGGAACCTCCTACACTGTGAGGTGTAGTAGGTAATCAGTTATACTAAATAAATAATAGGCGTGGGTGAGGCAGATGTTATGTCGTACAAATAGTAATTTATTTATCTGTTTAATTGATTAATTAACCGTAATTATAATTTATTTAATTGCTTATGCAAGATGCTAGTCGCAAGATAAACTTTGAACTTTGCCGGTGTGATTGCGTCATTTGACAGTATTTCCCCGCAGATAACGCATTGTGGGTTGCCACCACTGATGGTTGTAAATCCCAATTTCATATAAGGACAAGAGAGTAAATCCGAAGTTTCTCCGCAGTAGCTCCGACTTTCAAAGTGCTTGTAAGACTTTTGAAACGCAAGAGAAAAGCAAACACGTGGTGCGAAGAAATTGTCCGGTTCAGGTGCTGATTCTGCCATCCCATGAAGACAACAGCTACTGGCTCTACTCCTCACAATGAGCGTCAACCTGGTCCAACGATCTCAGTGTCAATCCTAATGAGTCAACAATTAAATATCTAGCACGGTGCGAACCAAAGCTGTCCCAACGCGAGCCTTCGTAGGCGATTAAGTTTCACTCGCGGGTGCTAAACAGTATCCTGTCCGCGGAACCCCGGTTGAGAAACACTGTTTTATAGCATTGATCAGAGAGCTGTAACGTCTCTGACAGCGCACCCTTCCGGCGATCACCAAATTTGTAACGCTTTTAGCAACGAAGCATTGGCATTTTATTTTACACCTGAAAGCGCGGTGCTATCACAAGCCGAACAACATACAAGCTGTTGCAAATGAAGCGTAGTTCAATAGCATCCAGTGACAATGGAGTTCATTAACGTTACTCGCTCCGCCCCTTCGATTACTGGATCTTTTGTGAGGAGGCAACCTGGGGATGGTTTATTAGACAACAACGTCCGTTTGTTTATTCACGAGGAAGAGCGCCTTGTTATGCAAATGGCGAATGCGCAGTGTAATTAAATCGAGATTGTTGGGGGATTCTGGCCGCCGACAAGCCGACTTTGTGTTGCCAACTTTAACGGATAAAGGAAGCTGACAAAACAAGCGCCTCTTTGATTTACCCCTATACTTCAACGTCAACAAGAAATCAATACAAAGGTATGCATTTTTGTGCTTTTTTCAATGTATCATAATCCGATGGCAGTTATAGCTGTGCTGATGTGAGTATTTCAGGGGGATAGTTTCGCTCTGGCAAGGATGACAACATGAGTGGATCCACTCCGTACAGCGCTAACATTCAACATTACATTTATTAAAGCTGAAAAACCAGGTTATCTTATAGGTTAGGCTAGTGAGAAAAATATAGTGCCGTTGGTGTCTATACAGCAGAGGGGTCGGTTATACCAAATCGTTTATGCGGGAAAAAGAGCTATTCGTACGTGGAAGAAGCCACGATGGCCATAAGATATTTGACAAGGGCTTCTCATGCTGGTGGTCTTAGCTCAAACGTCCAGTCCCCTGCAGCTCCCTCTATAGTCGAATGGACGAGGATCGAGGATCTCGTCAGTCCAGGGGTCACGTCGGTATGAACTAGCGAGTGCTGCGAAGCAGCATGTCTTGAGTGTCTTCCGCTTCTGCATTTATTCCGATAAATGAGAAATGGTAGACATCAGAATGCAAGTGGACGGATTTTTTTTTTCTCTTCCCTATGTCATACGCGTATATTACTTCTTGTCATCTCTGTTTGCACGTCGACATGTTTCCAGTTCATTACGGTCAATATGGAAATTTCGTCTTTGAGTCTCGAACAAAACAAGCTGTCCATCCTCAGCTGAGAGAATTCTAAAGTCTCCCTCGGGGAGAGATGCAGAAGCACCCCGGAGAGGACCGGAAATGAGGCGACGTGCGACACCGGAAGCTGAAAACCGCGGGACTGCTTCCGGTTGGGGCTGGAGACGAAATCATCTTCCCCTTCTCGGTTCCTCGCCTTCGTCTTTACGGGATCAAGTTGCACGCTCCGAGATGGGCTGAAAAAAAAAAGAGGGGGGAGAGAGAGAGAGAGAAAAAAAAAGACTGAAAATAAGTGGTGGACGTAAAATCAGGGCCAATTTTTAAGCACCGTCCCTCCCGTTCATCCATATTACTGGTTCGTCGTTCAAAGTGTTTACAAGGGCATTAAAGTACATATCCGATTTGACAGGTATTAAAAGTGACCAGGACGATCAAGTTTTTCTACGTTTTGGCTTAATTCATCTATAGGCTCGTGGACCAGCCTTTAGAAGATGGGAAGCTGGTGAGAGACCGACTAAAAAGGCCCGCGGTTTCACCAACGCTGGTTGACTTTGAACCGAGATCGAGGGCCACTTAAACTTGAAGTTAACACTCAATTCTTTCTTATAGCAACGTTAATTGGTGACGTGATGAATGTTTCAGCGACAATATACCCCCGGTGAAGCAGAGTTAAGCGTTAAATTCAAGTTGAGGGACGAAATGAAACACCCAATCGTCGTCTTACCGTGGGGGATGGTAGAGGAAAAAGTAACTTCCCTTCCTGGTAATCTCACCTTCTCTATATTCTGTATGTTCGAGATCACGGAGAGCTTTTGTGCTTCGCTGACTGACACAAAGCTAATCTTCAAATGTGAGCTGCAGAATCTCACTTGTGTCTGGGCGTAAGCTCCCATAAAAGAGGGTGCAATAGCCATCCCATTGAAAGGCATCGACCGCATCCAGTCGGCAAAAGGACCCGCATTGATCGTTTGAGTGTATTGTCTGACAATTCAAGTGTAGAGGAACGAACAGTGTCATCTTGTTGATGCCTCCTTTAATGCGTAATTAACAACATAGATTCAGGAGTAACACAAAGGCGAAATAATGCGCACATCGCTCTATCGAAGTTCAACTCACGCCTTAAACAATGTTATGAGGGTGAGCATCAGGGGTGTAGCCGGGGGGAGGGGGGGAGGGTCAACCGCCCCAGAAATCGTATCTTTGGTAGGGCATATTTGAGAGAGGGGAACGAAGGCGGAATCCTCCTTCCCCATGTATAGTCCCCATAGAACCTCCAAACCCCACCCATAATATTTTCTGGTTACCACATCGGTGAGCATGGTGAAAGGTGGTAGCCACCAGATAGTTCTTACATAACTGCCAATTTCTCAAACCTTATATGACAACAAAACTAGTCCTGTTTCACTAGTACGATTCAGTAACTCTCGCCTGGTTGCTGCCCTAATCCTCGTGTTTTCCTTTTCTTCGAAAAGACGAATAGCTGAGAAGTCAAATCGAGTGTGGCGAGCTTCGGACCGGGATGGGACACAGCAGGGCCTTTCTGGAAACAGGCCCGAGATACTCAGTGCTCTCCCCGTTTGCGAACCTCCCCTTTTCCTTTTTAAGACGAGTGATCCCTCCGTTGCGCCCCCGCTGATGTGGCACGCAGAGCTGTATATGCTGTATCTGTGAACTCTGGCCTCTTCCATCTCCGAGGGAGGGGTGGTTGACCCCCCTTCCCCCGTCCACTGGTGTTAGTTGTTGTTCCTCGGAGAAGGAGGAGGAGGATACTTCTGGATTTTAGGCCTTTTTTTTTTTTTTCTTTCCGCCTTTCTCGAGTCGTCCTTTTGTTGTCGAGGGCTCGTCTGTAGATGACAGAGCGACCCCCCCTTCCCCCCGACCATCCTCCACCCCCATCCTCCGCTTCTTTAGTTTTTACCTTTTGCGTGTTTCTGGTCTCGGTATTCCGTGCAGCAGGGCGGTACGCTGAGCCGGGTTTTCGAAATCGGAGACGTGTGCTCGCAGAGGAGCCTGTCGTTTCTCCTGCTTTTTTTTTCTCGCCGTTTTCTTTCGGCACTCAGTGAAGAAAACGAACCCCGATAGAGCAAAAATTGAGGACGAGGGAAAAAGAGAAAAACAAACGCAAAGGGGAGGAAAGATGGGCATGGCAAATAGAAGAACCTCAGAAGCACACACTATGATCGTGCGTGTTATCTGCATTTTAATGCTACGATTTTAATGCTCAATCCCGACAAGTTATGAAGAGGCGTGTTCCCTCCACTTCCTCCACAATCCAGTTAATATACCGTACTTTTTGTTGTATAACGCGCACTCTCGAAAATTAGCGGAATTAAAAAAAAAACAATGTACTATATAGCAGCGCGAATTGTGTATTTTTTAAAACTAGCAAAGCGTAATGTCAGAAAATGGAACTTGTACGAATCTCATTTGAATTACTTGTCGCGAATAAACCGAAATGAGCAATATTTACGGCAAGTTAAATACGAAAATAACATACACTGCATGCATTGCAAATGTCTTCTAAAAGCACACAGTTTCATGCCAACACGGCGGCATAGTCTAATGCTGCCACCGCCTAGAGCGTGTGTGTCTGGAGGGGGGGGGGGGGAAGGGGGGGCCAAAGAAAGGCACTGGAGCACCTACCCTGAACTAGCCTACTTAAACTAACCTGACCTAACTTAAACTGATGGAATCCGACTAAAACCGCCGCTATCCGAACGACCCCTGCAGCAGTTTCATTGCTATAGCACCCCCTTCCCCCCCCCCCCCCGCCCAAAAAAAAAAGTATGCTAACATGCACCGATGCATGACGCGCATCACGTAGGTGAAAACGCCGGCTCCAATAGTATACCGAAACTGCGATCTCTCCAGCACCATTAGTGACAGCAGTAACGAAAGCCCGTGAGTCGATTACGTACTTTTCCGTCACCGACTGAATGTTTACTGGAAGCCATCGAACTCCGATCTGACACAGTTCGCGTCATAGTAGGCCTTGGGGGGCGGCGATGTTTGTGAGTGAGAGGCTCCTGTAGGTGTTCGAGCCTTGTTCGTCAGTCCGAGAACGAATAGATGTGAGTGACATAAGCGAGATGCTTTAGAGGACAATAAGTGGGACTGATACCGGCTGTGTTGTCTTGTTTTGGTGCAGACTTTCGTGTTAGCCCAACATTGCTGAAGTCTACCTCTCACAGTACTTTCTCTCACTATCTCGCTATCCTTCCTGTGTCCTCCCTCAATCTGTCCCCATGCGACCATCTCTCACTGCCACACTTGCTTCGCGGTGTTGACACTGAGCTAACAAAAACAAGGCACTGCACCTTCCCTAACAAACGCCGAAGTGAAACATTAGTTGAAGCCAGTTGGCTTATGTTCGAAACTACGTTCTCCTGTCCATCGTTTTCCCGCCAGCGATGAATTTCGAAATCAGAACGTCTGGTTTATGTCAAGGGGACCAGACTTGCTGTTAGTGCTGCTTCGTCGATGATGCATTTTCCATCCGGGTCCTGTTGGGTCACGTGAGAGGCTAAACGTGAACTTTTAACCTACTAACTATAGTCAGTCAGCGGAACGGTTTAGATCTCGTGTCATTTGTCGTCCAATATGCCCCTCCGTGTGGCATACCAACGTGCCAGTATATAAGCATGTGAGGCGAAACACGTATAGTCCACAAATGAAAAACCGCTTATCTTGGGGACGGTCGAGACAGACTGTGAATGTGCAGAAGTTTGGAGACGTGGTTAAAGGGGACGCGACGAGCCTTGCAGACTCACCCCACGATACACATTTTAAAAATCTTATAGCCCTGCGAGGAATTGTTCAGTTTGAGCAAACTATGTATTGGCTGGTAGATTTCATTGATTTTTAGGACTTAATGAGGATATATTTTCGGTCTTAGCCTTAGAGACTGCGCTCACAAGATGCTGAAAAATCGCATTTCGTGCCTCGTTCACTTTTGTGCCTGCGCACAAAATAAATATGTATATAACAAGCATTCTGACCTCGTTAAGAGGCAGAAAAATATATTAACTATATATATTTATACTTTAAAAGAGCACTGAGGTGACCCGAAAAATGTTTTTGTTTTTCGCTGCGGCGTGTTCTTCAACGAATAAAATGAGCTCCTGCGAAAGAATGACGAGTGCAGGTGACCTATGGAGCGCGTGCAAGGCCTCTGTTCCGCATACGTTTAAAAAATCGTCCACTCCTGAAGAGAGCGTATCGGAGAACGAGGGAAGGTCGTGACGTAACGTGCTCCCTGGGCACGTGACTCGTGATGAAGAGCGTCACAGTTCAAGCAGGTGTATGCGGCGCGTGAGCTGAGAAGAAAGAAACAAAGAAAAAGGGCACGGGGACTTCCTTACGTCACGCGAGGATCGTGTCGTCCGTCCGCGGCTGCTTTCTCCGACCGTTGTTGTAAATTTGGTTGCTCAGTTATAGGGGAAGGTGGGGCAAGATGAGACAGAAATTTGCAATTGAATATGGAATTTTTATTTTTCTTGTTTAAAAAAAAAACTAGCCATAGGCACATTCTCAGACGTCTAGAGCTTCTGATCTGTAAATCAGAACGGACGTAGCCGGTTCTAAAATAAACACAGAACAAGAAATTAAAAAATGCAGATTGTCTCATCTTGCCCCAACCCTCGGGGCAAGACGAGACACGCCGTGGTAATGAACTATACAAATTAGATTTTGCAATCCAAGCACCTACACAGCCCCCTTGAGCCCACCGCCCACATGATGTGCAATAAACCCACACAGAGCCCGGTGCTATTTCCCTCGACCGTCCTTTGCAAACAAGGCACCGCCGGTCTGATCGCTTTTGAATGCGCTTCTGCTTTGCTGGAAATATCCTAGGAAACAGGACAAGTTGCTGGAAAATCATAGGCAATATGCAAAAAAAGGAATCTCTTAGGAACCAGAATAAAGCCACCTGATAGTTGACTTATCGGTTTCTAAATTACATTAAATTTAAATTGCATTAAATTTAAATTACATTAAGTCGTCGCGTCTTGCCCCGTGCATATCATCCGATGCATTAAGTTTTCAGTTAAACACCGGATAACCAAGAGTGCCCATATTTTGCATATATCTAGATGAGTGAATAAAGAAATATTATGTGTACTTACATTTACAGAATAAGCCTGCGACACGCTGCTGCACAGCTGACAAGAAAAAGGACTACAGAAAATCGCGCCTTTTTTGCGGGTCTTTACATTCCAGGCACAAGTAACAGATTTTTTTTTCTCTTCAACGCAAGCACCAATCCGGACAATTCTGACGTGCAATAAAGCGGACATGCAGGGCTACCTATGAGTAAACTTTCAAGCGCATGGGGCAACGTGTCTTTGAGAAAGGTGGCGTCGAGCAAGAAATGTCGCATCTTGCCCCGTGTCTCATCTTGCCCCATCTTACCCTAATACACCGCAGAGCGAAAATATTTTGAATGGTGGCTCCTGATGGACAGCTTGTCGAATGAAACAGGGTTTTGAGTCACGTTAAATGTCACCTCATTGCTCCGGCACCTACCTCCTACGCGATTTTTCGTCAGCTATGATTAGCCGAGAAAACTCGCTAATATTGCAAATTCAAGCTTCGTGCACGTGTATTCAAGTAGTCACATAGCAGGTACATAGACTCGTAACAGAATCCTCCTGTCTTTCGTGGTTGAAGAAACAAGGGTGGAGGGTGAACGCCCATCTTAAAGGAGTACAGACGGCCATCCAAAAAAATTTCAGATTAAGACGTCTGATGAAAGTGTGTGTGTCATTTTACCGAATAGCGCGAAAGGTTTTGATGTGTGCAATTTGTTTCCCAGAAAAAAACTCACATAAACAGGGCTCCGCGCGTTCACCCTTAACTCGCCACTCCAGGTATAACGAGGATGAGGAGGTATGATTCCACGTCATCGATGACGTTATAAGGAGAACTCGTTCTGGTTCGCTGGTAAGTGGGGGTCAGCGCCTTGTCCCTTTGCCGCTGTAAACCAGTTTTGCCAGTTCTCCAGAGAATTGGGGATAGAAGGAGCGGCCGAATCATTACCGAGCCAGGAGAAAGGCTTTTTCAGAACCCCGAACAGCCGAGTAGCAGACGACAGCGGAGTAGCAGACAACATTTCTCTAGACCAATCAGCGAGCATTCTCCTTATAGCGTCAGCGCGAGGTTCCAGGCAGATCACAGGCTGGTACTGGTCTTCATCACCGTTGCGCACGGTGGCTTTTTGCGGCGTATTTTAAATTCAATTTCTGCGATAATTATGACTCTGTGGTGTGAATTACTTCGCATGGTGTATCTTACTGGCCTACTTAACAGTTTTATAGGAAGAAAACAGGGTGTTAAAAACGACTTCTGTGTTACTTCAAAGGGGGCACTAAAATACATAAAGCTTTTGCTTGCTGAATAAAAGATGGCGTTACCTTGAAGCAATATACAAAAGGAACGGGAGTCATCCGTTGCGTCGTTCGAAACCGCCAGTTTCCGCTTTCCTTTTTCTCTCCTTCTCAAGAAGGGAGGCAATGCGGAGCGGTCTCTCATTGGTCTCCTTATACGATCTCCGGCGATGATTGGGCAAATCGTGTGAGGAGACCAATGACAGGCCTCTCCGCATTGCAGCTTGAGAAGGGGAGAAAAGGGAAAGCGGAAACTGGCGGTTTCGAACGACGCAACGGATGACTCCCGTTCCTTTTGTATTGCTGTTAAGGTAACGACATATTGCATTCCCCGAGGAGAAATTTTTGCTCTGTGGTTCAGCTTTAAGTTGTTGTCAAATGTGTCAGAAGGTTTGACGACTTCTTCTGTTTTCTTTTTGCGAAATGAAGTCCAGTGAAAAGCGCAGACACGTAGGTATTCGAATCCATGTCACGGCGTGGCAAGCGATCATCCTAACCACTCGATCACTCGGCTTTTTTTTTTATATTGTATTGGCTGTTACTTTGACTTATAGTGATAAGTGTTTAGATTATGTTTTCGTGCACACGAAACAAACTTCACATTTTCGACGTTTTTTATTTGATGCAGGAATATCAGCTTTTTGTTTGCTGTTATATCTGTTTTTTATTTGCTGCAGGAAGTCTGTAATAGATGAAAATAAATTCAAATTGAATATTAGGCTGAAAGATGACAGTCACTGAAAAGGTTAGCCAGCTGTAGGACTCGAACCCACATCTTCTGGATTGCCGGTCCAGGGCTCTACCAATTGAGCTAAGCTAACGCGCCTTCTCAACCACTTCCAGGGTGCGTCATCTGAAGGGACAAACCAGCCACTCTCTCTCACTCATCCTCCTTTCACTCTTGTATGTATTTGTCCCTTCTATGTTGTTCCAGCCTCAGAACATCAATTCGTTCATGTTTAATATTAGGCAGTGAGGTATCCAACAAGAGTAATATGAAGAAACACCACTGACAACAATATCAGTATAGAGTATAGATCACCAAGCAGTGACATCACCCACAATCAAAAGCACGGTGGGTTGTTGCAAAAAAATTGGGGGAGGTGGGGGTCATTATTACAGTTACGTTGTAACAGCTTGATGTATCATTGCGTCCATGTGTCCTAAAGGTAAAATGACATAGGTCGCCGAGCATGGTCTGCACAGGACAGAAAGGAAGGCGAAGGGGGATGGTCGCCAAACATTTGGGGGGTGTAGGGGGGAACTGGACAAATCATTGCCACTAAGCCTGCGTGATCAAGCTATGACGCTTAGTCACAACGCGCTGCTTTGACGCATAACGTAAAACTAGAAAGCTTAAAAAGAAAGCAACAATGGCCAGCATCTCGGAGCAGCCCATTGATGGACTTCTCATTTCTCTATCCGTTCTTTTTGTTAGGCAGATGTTCGCTAGGCATTTCAGCACATTTTGGGGGAAATTGAGCACAACTATACCACGCTCGGAAGTCCTCAAGGGAAAGTATGGCCGAAACTACAAGTCGCGAAGCAGTGTCCAAGTTATCTATTTGTCTCTTTTCCTTTTCTTTTTTTTCCCTCGAACGGAGGGGGTAGGAGGTGAAGGCTATTTAAATCGGTGAAACTTGATGCCTCGGCGTCTGGCTGTGCATGTCCGCCCGCGACTACCTCTTTTTATATCCGGCACGATAAATTGCGTCCGCTCATTATAACCCTTATCTACGAAAAGTGGGCAACGCAAACATGGCTCTCCGGTCGCCTGTTGCGTGCCGAGTGCAAACACTCGGTATAACTGATTGTCACGCACGCGATGACTTGGCGTTACATATCCGCACGGTGTCCGGTGGCGCTTGCTGTGAAAGAGCAGATATCCTGTAGACACCACTTTCTGCACACTCTCCAAACATGAACGACTCTGAATACGAGAAGATGATGCTTAGTAGTTATGAAAGCTAGACACTGAACGAAGAGGTGGAATCGAAGTGCACCCTAAACGCAGAACGCGTTCAACGCTCAAGGTCATCCGGCATTCAGAATATAACACCGCTTTATCGCAGGTTGTGTGCAGTTTTAGAATTGGGCGCTTTGGGGCTCCAAAGAAATAACGGTCGTCACTGCGCATGCCCAGAACACAAATAACGTTCTGAGTAATTTTTTGTATAGGAGGCGTGCCCAGTAAACGGGGCGAAGGGAACGCGATAGAGTAGAGTGTTTTACGATTTTCATCTCTTGGGTGTGTGTGTGTGTGCACGGAAGTGGCGGAAATGGTGAAGCATCTTATCCTTGACTGCGAAATTATGGGAGATTAGCCAGGTGATTAGTACGCTCTTCCTCGCATTACCACATGTCGTTGCATCTGGCGATATGGGCTGACCCTCCCTCTGATCCGGGCGTCTGGTATAGCCGGTCTTCGCCCACACAGTGTCTCTCGTGATTGCTTGCTCCTATGCTAGGCGTCAATGTAACGTAAGACCCCCGCAACAGAAAACATGCAAACGAGTGTTGGGCGACTGAACGATTGTAGGACCCGCTTCAATAATAAACTGTCCAAGTTAGTTTTCTCACAGTTCTAGTAGATCTAACTACAACTGATAAAGCTGTCGGCTTTATTCTTACTTACACGTGAAGAGCTAGAATTCGTGAATTAGTGAAAAAAGAAAAGAAAAACCTAAACAAAAATTTTGTCGTGCTTGTAATATGGGACGATGAATAAGTAATAAATGAGTAATAAATACGTAATTACGGGGATAGGGTCCAACATTTTTCGCGCTTGCCAAGTTAAATTTTCCACGATTCTTTCTTCTTTTTCTTTCTTTTCGGATTACTGAATCGCCCCTATAACTCCAAACCCTTAACTATTTATGCCCTTGGGCATGCCCGGAAGTTCAATGAATTACATTGATTACATTCGAGAAATTATCGAACTCCAGTCGGAAAATATGGTCTAATGACAGCGCACATAATGCCCCGTACAGGATCTTGAAGAGTCGTGCCTTCGTATTTCCTGTCAGACAGTTGTTGTACGGCACAACACAAAAGCAGAGGAAAACCCGTCTCTCCCAGTTGCAGACATCCCGGCTGTCTCGCGCGCGTGCGTTGAATTTGGGCTTGACGCCAATTTCATTACTAGACGTTTGTTGCGTTGACCACTTGGCGCCTGGTATCACAACGTCAATGACGGCGCTCCTGAAAGGGTTGCTTTTTGAGCTTCACTTTTTTGCGAGATAAACCTGTCGCCCCTTCGGGACGTGATCTTTTTCGCTAATATCTACAGTGTCACGTTCTGTGCACACACACACACACACACACAAAAGTGCAAAGGCGTGCTTCTCAGATTTTAATTTGACCGCTGTTTTTCCTGCTGCTACTTTGGGCATGTTTTGTATACTGTTCGTGACAGATAGGCTAGAGATGCTCTGATTTGCGAGCGTCCAATGACGTCCACGGAACGACATGTTTTCGGTCTAGTTTTATTACACGTGCTATTAAGCGGATTAATATATTGCGTGAGTTGCACAGGCATGATGAACAACCCGCGTCATTTAATTGGCCTCAGAGTCGTCACAAAAGCTGCTGCTTTCGAAATGTTCCTCAGGGATGATGAGTTGCACGAGGAAGTGGGGGGGGGGGGGTACCCGGAGGGAAAGTAATCCATGGGACATCCCACAGATATCGTGTTGGTAGATCGGGATGTCCATGGGATATGGTCATTCTAGAATACGTTACTCTGCGGGACATCCTGAGGACATCCAGCGGACTATATTTCTACAATTTTGTGGATATACTGTAATGATACTCTGTGATTATTGTTTGATTTATGTTATTTCCAAAAGGCAAATGAAAATTTACAATCGCAATGCACACTTTTCGACGTTTTCGCTTTAATAAATGCAGCAAGTTTAAAAATACATACGATCATGGAAATTTGTAATTATTAATTGTTCGTTTCTTGAACATCACGGACAACTAAGCGAGAAAGAGAGAGAGAGAGAGAGAAAGAAATACAAAAGCTTCAAAAGAGAAAACATTGTAATGTTCCACACGGAAGAGCCCTTGTCTCCAGTCTAGAACACTGGAACGTAACTTTATTGTTCTCTTATCGTCTTCTGGCCACTACAAACATGTACTATATGATGAAAGATGGAAGTCATTGGAAAGGTTAGCGAGCTGTAGGACTCGAACCAACATCTTCTGGATTACCGGTCCAGGGCTCTACCATCGTTTATTTCATCATTTCATCAAACATCTTCCATCGTTAATTTCTTAGGCAATTTGAGGCTTTGTATGTGGTTGTCCTTTCTATGTTGTTCCAGCCTCAGAACATCAGTTCTCTCATGTACTATATATTATATATTGTTTGTTCTGTGATCTTCCCCAAATTGGAAAGTCCTATTCGTCAAAATGAAGGGTGACGTGCCTAAGTTCAATAGGCCATCTGACAAAGTTCCACAGAGCAGCGCACACCCTGGCAGGGCGTGCCGGGAAATGCGGCGTAAAAACGACAGCGACGGCGCAACATCAGACGACTGCGACGACGATCGGAGACGATAGAAAAAGCAAGGTATACACATGTTTCGCTCGACAACACCCGACCTGAACCGCGACTGCCGCAGTGGCGCTGCGTGGTCTTCAAGAAACCTATTGGATTACGTACACAAACAGCATTGAAGTGAGGAACTGCTTGGAGTATTAATCCAGCATCAGCCTCTGTGTTTCTTACTGCAGTTGCTGTTTTGGTTTGAGACACTCGTAGGTCCATCGAATGTCGAATCTGCACAGCGCTTCACCATTGCGCGTTTCCCCCTCCTTCGCAAGAAATGCTACATGTGACATCGTCCGGTACCTTATTCGGACAATCCTTGAAACAGACGCGAGAGATGTCCGATGGACATCAATATCAGAATGTGGACATTGGGGTCTATTTCGGACGTCTGCAGAAAGTGTTCCCTCTGGTGGGTAAAGAAGATTCCCCTTATAGGTCGTCTAGTTGCCAACGCACTAGCGGTAACTACCGTTAGACAAGCCGCACGGTAGTTCAATGGGACACAGTGGGTAAACACGTGGAACACCTAACCATAAGAGGTGCATCTATTTCTCAGCCATGTGATAAAAACGAAAGCCCCACGGGACAAAGGCCAGTTTACCTAGTACGTTACCCACAGACGGTTCACCAGCTATAGCCTGCATATAGCCACTCAGCAGAATATCTGCTTACAGTACTGTACCCAGAAATCGACCTCTGGGGGGGAGGGGGCGACCGAACTTCCAAGGGGGAGGCGGTATATGTTTGTGGATACATGTTTATAGGTGTACTCTGCGTCTCAATTCCTGTCGCATTTTAAAATGGCTCCTCCTTGAACATGACAATGAAAGGCTGCTTGAAGGAGTTGCGACACTTCTATTCTGATTGGTTGTGACACATGTGATTCATTCCATCATGCACCTATTGTATTATAGGGCAGAGTATGTAGGAAAAAAGAATAATTTTTCGACTTGTCGTAGTTGGCGAGATAGAAATCATTGGACAAACTTTCGCGTCCAGCTCTGATATCGCCCCTGGCGATGAAACTCCCCATCATCATCATCATCATCATCATCATCATCGTTTATCATCTCAAAATAAAGTTATTGTTGAGGAGAGATTGATTGATTTGATTGATTTTAAAAGAAAAAAATGGAGATGGTAGTCTCGAGCCACTCGAGACTGGCTACTCCAGGACGCGTTATTAATAAAAGAAAGGGAAACTACACTAACCTCGACGCTTTGAAACGCTTTGAAAGAATAAATGAGAACATCATCACCGAGCTTGTCACCAAAAGCAAAGTCTCAAGGCACTAAAAACAAAGAGTGTCCGTTGAGGAGAGAGATTCTCGTCGTTCCCATTGGTTCTGGTTCAGCACGTGACCTCGCCCGCGGGCGCCTCACTGACGAGAGTGTGTGCTGTGACGTCAGAGTCGGATGAGGTTCGGTATTCGCTGTGCAGCTGTGCTTCTACGCCCGTATTAGCTCCCGTTTTATTTAGGCCCTTACTCTAACTCTGCGCAGCACAGTCAATTTCTGCAATCATTTGACCTGTTCTTGACGTCCACCGGTCTGCATGAGCTCCTTTAGACCAGAGGTCGCCTCTTGTGACTCCTGCTCACTCATATGCTCAAGGTCATGCTGAAGACTGGGAGGTGGTGGGTTCGAATCCTACCGCTGGCTATGCTCTCTCAGGTATTCCCTGGGCTTTCCGACAGACTTTCCAGACTAATGTCAGCGCAGCTCCCCCTGAAGTCAGCCCAGGACGCATACTAACTCCCTGCCCCACTCCTTCCTACTGTCCTCTCTCCATCTGTCCACATCTGTACGCCACTCATAGCCACAGTTGCTTACCAGCCCTAACGTACATCAAAGTAGTATCTAAGTTTGGACTTGAAGGGCTAGACTGTGATGCGGTCCCAAACATCTCGACATACAATAAGAAATATAGAAGCAATGTCTGGTACATCAAATAATCACAAAAGTAATATCATATAAATATGTGATATATATATATATATATATATAGTTTTCTTTTCCTTTTTCTTTTCTTGTTCAAACTGCTCCATTCCGATATATAAAAACAAAAATTGCCGTCGAATGATTACAGAAGAAATACACAATAAAAATGCAAGTATAACATCGCGCAACTTGGTGAACATTTATGTGTTGGCAAAAGAAAGGAGCTTTAACTTCTTTTTTAAATAGGGCGTGGTTCCGTATTTCGCGAAGTTCTCCCGGTAGAGAATTTCATATGACCGAACCGGAATAACCTAGTGAGTGAATGCCATAAACTGTTTGTGATAGGGGAAGCCTTAGACAGAGAGCATACATACGTGGTTAATTTGATGGACATGTGGCACATTTGAACAATAGATTAGTTTGTTGTTGTCGCTGCAAAACTTGGAATGCAGGGTCAAATCGATAGATATAACGCCTTTTACATTAATCTAGCGCACGTACAAATATCACAAACCCTTTCCTTGGCTTCCCTCTGATACGATACAGTGGTCTGTTTCTTTTGTAGACGGCACGTAACAGATTAGCACCACGTGCAATTCAGGAAGACTACATACTTCTAGTGCATGATCGGGGGTAAAGTATCGCCTGTGGCGATGAAACCCCCCACTCATTATCACAAAAATAAAGTTGTTGTTCAGGAAGAGCATGCTAAATGTCTGACACTACCACCACTACAACAGTCTTCGTGCTGTGAGAACGTACACATTATACGATCTCCCAGGAACGTTTTTAGAGGCTTCCTTCCTCCGTTTGTCAGTTTTTTAAGTGAGCCGAGCTGCACGCATGTGCGGAGTTGTCTGACATCCTGACTCTCTGACCGAACTGACGGGGGGAAGACAGGTTTGTGGTTTTTCTTGTGGTACTGGTACCTGCATCGCAGCGGGTGGCTGGGGACGGGACTTTATCTGGACAACGCATCGTTCAAGTTGTTCGCGGAAAACGGGGCCGTAAACGAGACAGCAGGCAAGCAAACAAAGAACAGCAGTTTTCGAAGCGTACCTAGATATGTTGTGGATCGCGTGGAGCTGGAATACCTCAAATTCTTGCGCACCGCGCGCTTGATGGTAGATCGCAATGAGATACGGACCACATAAATCTCGTGGTCTCATACTGATAGACACGTAACCAGGGCGGGACTGGAACAGGAAAAATTTACAACAACAAAAAATGCCCGAGAACGGCTCACAGGTGTGGACGTACGGCTCGACCCCGGGGGACATGTCAGGTCGAGTGACTGCACGTAACGGTTATCCCGTCTCGGGGAGGAACAACGTCTCGTGGCAATTGTTGGAGAAATTCGGTTCGACGGCATTTTACGTTCACTGCACGGTCAGATTTAACAAGTTCGTTGAAATCTTGCGTCTGTAGATTACGGGTTGGTTTGGTTTGAGAAGAAGAAAAATATGGATAGGTTGGACCCAAGCCCACATCGGGCCGGCTACTTCCACAATATGCTTATGCCACCATTCATCGAACTGCCTCGCGCATCGTGCCTCGGTCCCCAAGTTCGGAATGTCCTCTCAGTTTCCAGCTTCGAAAGTATAAAGGAACATACTAATAGCCAGACGTATAGCTTATAGGAGACTAGTCATTGTCTGCTCTCTTCTCCTGTCAAGAGAAGCCAGCATACAGCTGCGCTTCAGGTGTGGCGTATCTCACATAGATGCAAAATTTCCGAAAATTTGAACTGCAAAGAATGTTTCTTTAATGTTTTTTTTAAATTGGAAAACGGCGAAACTTTTTCTCTTGCATGACTTGGATTTAAGCGAACATGAGAGAAGAGAATCAAAGAACGCTTAGCTTTCTTTCCAGGAAGCCTTCACTAGAGCCACGTGACCCAAAGCTTTAAACATGGTAATTGCGGAGTTCTCGCAGCATTTTCGTATTTTTACCGTGACTGCACATTAACTGAGCCCTACCCATGTAAACAACCACAGGGCACTGGAATGCCAATTCCGTTTCGTGCGCGTCTTTCTAAGCGTTTCTCGCTGGCGTCGGGGAATAATTGCCTAAATTGTACATTACCCGAGGTGCTCACCCACTAATCTACGCGTCAAGGCAGAGGCCCCCTGGTGGGGAAAGGTTTTGACGAGTTTGAATGACAGGTGGCGTTGGTCAGCCCTTTTGGACGTGGTTCCGTCGTGAATAACCTTCGGGGACTTGCGATCTGTGGTATTACTTGGGTTTCCTGTAACCAATCGCTTCACTCGTTTTTCAGACTGTATATAATTTGGACAGCACATTTAGCTCGAGATTTACTCGCATATAAAACAACTCTCCGCAACTGGAAATGTGTTTTTCCTCTTTCTGTGTTTGTCTAGGATGTGTGCTTATAATAGGTGACTTCAGAAACGAAAATGTTAAGAAGGAATTGTCTTGTAAAGGAATAAAGTTAAGCAATCATGCCAAGAGTTTTAGAGAATTCTCACGTCACGTCCATTAGGCCTTCTCTTGTCTATATGCTGATATTCTGTCATTCGCAATCACACGTATTGAGTGCGGGAAAGTTGATCTTTATCTTTGATCCACGTATTTGTCTTTTGCAGCGCCCCCCCTCTCAGTCGCTAAGCTCGTACGGGGGAGCGGGAGAAGACGTTCGCTCTCCGACGGGTTCCACGGGCACCCCCGGCCCCATGACGCAACAACCCAGTTCACAACAAAGCACCGACAATAATAGTGAAGCAGGTGAGTTGTCGCTACAAGTATTTCCTGCTCTTATCCTACGAAAGTTGCTTAACGTCTCGTACGTGGAGTGCATTCTATGAATACGTACACGCCTGTGCTGTCGACAGAAGCTTAAAAAAAGTATTCCAGTGAAATATATCTGGCTAGTTTTATCGGTGCATCACCTTTTCACTGGCGCTGCACATCACGCCTGGCACCAGAACAAAACAACGCACGCACCAGGTGAACTCTCTTTGGACGTGCATCCTCTGAGCTGTGATGTCACAGAACATCGGATAATAAGTGAGAGTAGCGTTCGTGCAAGGAGGAGCGGGAACGGGAATAGGGAGAGCAAGTGGAGTGAGAAGTCAAAGCGGGAACAACCGCGCTCTGAGAGAGGGCGCTAGCTAGGCTTGGTGTGAGGTACGGAGGTCAATCCGCGCCGGACCAGGCGAACTCAAGATCACTCCTATCGTTAGAATGCATTCTGGATTAATGAGACTGCACTGCGTTCCTCTAGTCCTATGTAGTAATTGATATGCAGCTTCAGTGACAAGGCACTACTTTGATCATCTTTAACAGTAACAATGCGCTTTTTAACTATAATTAAGTTAGAAACTCTGCAAGTGTGGATTCAGGAATGATCGACAAGTCCATCACTTAGCGTCGGGGGCCAAAGGTTTCTGCTGCGGTTGCGGCCTCAAACGACTACGCACATATTCGGACACACGCGCGACACACAAGCGATTTATGGCGAATTCGGGTGGTCATTTCATGGCAACACAACCTAGCGCTCGGAAATTGCTAGGTTGGCGCCCGAGCTGGATTACGTCACCGTTGCCACCCGAACGTGAGTGCCAGGAATCTAGCGGTTTTAGTCGCTTGGATCACGCTAGGGGCATCGCGGTCGCACGTCTTCGTGCTCCATCGTCTGCTAAACCACGTCAACTTGGACGTGCGGGCCAATGAGAGCACTCGCCACCGTTGCAATGCGGATGTGACGACACCGGATATAGTGGGGAAACCTGCTGCTCGATCGTTTGGAGACCGGGCGAAAAAAGTGCTAGCTAGCAAATTCCAGACGCTCGGAAAGCGCCACCCGAACATGCGAGATTGCTTCGCTTTGACCAAGCGAACATGACTGCTCGGGATCTGGCCCCGAAATGACCACCGGAATTCGCCATTAGAGATACGTATTATCTACCTGTTATCTGGCGAACTGTCACCAGGAAGTTTTCGTGTGCATGACGCAATCGTTGACGAGGACACTGACCGCCTCTTTTCCCCTTTTCTGTAACCTCCTTCCTCTGACACCTCCGTATAACGCACGCTAACAGTCAACCCCTTTTAATTTGGAAAATGGAACATTCGTGAAACCCATTTCCAGCAAGAAATAAATCACGACGGCGATGAAATAAACAGACTACTAAAAACAGAAGTCGAAATAAAAACAAAAATGGAGAGAAAAGATAGTTGCAGTATGGCACTTTCGAAACTGCCCGTTTTCTCCTTTTGATTCATTGCTCTTAGAGGCTATCGAGAAGGATAGGAAACGCGCAGCAAATTGTCATCCGCCAATAGGAGTGCCGGCAGATAAGAAATGACGTACTTCCGGTGGTGTTTCTGCTGTGGAGCCCTTTCAGTACGGGATGGATTTTGTTGTTTCGCGACGGACAGAAAAGAGAGCGCCACTACTCGGCCGAATGGTGACATTTGGGATCAGTGTCGTTCGTAAGTCATACGAGACCATTAGCGTTGTTCGTTTTCGTCGCGGCTTTTTTTTTCTTTTCTTCTTTTTCTTCTCTCTCATTCGATATGGAATAAAACGACTGTCAAATGACTGCTGGCGACTAGACCGATACCTTTCCTTCCGCTACAAGCTTCAAAAGATAGCCTACTCTGCGAGGGAGAAATTCGTGAGTCGACAAGACGCAAAAAGCTATGATTGTGCGGGGGGCAGTTATATCCGCGGATCCACGCGGTATCCGAATTTTATCCGCAAATAAGCATTATTGTCTCCGCCGACGTTACCTCGACGGAGGTACAATTGACAGTACGCAATGAATCCTTTAAGAACTGTGGAACAATCATGGGAGAGTTTGTATGCTGAAAAGCAAAAACGTTCGTAACGTAACATTTTCGTCGTGCAGATTTTCTCCTACAAACGCAATGACAACGGATGTGCGGATAGACTCAATATCCGCGGGGTTGAAGATGCGGTCGCACATGTTACATGCACGGATACTGCGCGGATGCAGATGTCAGACAAGAGAAAGATATAAAACGAGAAAGGGAAGCAAAAAGAAGAAAGGAAAAGACGAGTATATGTAATGGGAATCAATAAAATAATGGGTGGCATTGGAATCATTTGCATGACAAATAGCGCGAAATATGCATACGAGGGTGACTAAAATATCAACGGAAATTTTGTATTTGTAATATTTCTTTCATGATCTACCTTTAACGATGACGACTCTCAAGTGGGACGTCCTGCTTTTTCCACTAGACAGTTCCGACTTGGATCCGTCGGATAACCGCTTATTTGGACTAGTGGACTTTTTAGAATTAATAATAATGGCGAGGTAATTAAACCTGTGCAGGCTGCCAAAAGGCCTGTTCGAGATAGGAATCAAAGGGTTTCCACAACCATGGAACAGTGGCATTGTAGTGGAAGGTAATAGTATATTGAAAAGCAGAGTGTGTCTATATTATTGATTGTGTATCAGAAATAAATTGCAGTTAACATTTGAACAATTATCGTATTTTTATTTCTCATCAACCATTAGGAGATCAACATAGTATTTCGCGCATTACTATTGGCTAAAACGAAGCACGCTTTCCCCAGTGACCATAATTCCGCATTCACCACCACCCCGCTATCGCGTTTTATGTATCATATAAATCTCCCGAAGTGTTCCGTCTTCACATTCTGTGAACAACTGAGTACGAATAAAAGAGGGTTACAGTGCACCTTTTTCACATTCGCGTCGTATCCTAGGGGCTCTCCATCGAACCACCCTCTACGCGCGCCAAAACAAACCCACGTGGGTAGCCTAAAGGAAAAAAACCGGTCTTGGAGTGGGCCGAGGAGTTCGCGCGGTGGCCCCACTGGTCCCCACTCCTCTCGTCCCCATCCAGCGCCATCTGTTGAACACGGAGATAACTTTGTCCGGCGCACAAGGTCACAGCGCATGCGCATAAGCAGTTGTGAAAAAAGGTCCATTCCATATTGTTTTAGCTTTTTCTTTAATGAGTGCTGATATATTTACAATGCCCTAAGCACCCGTTGACCAAATGGAGCAGTAGCCGACTCTCTGGATGACGATATGTGAAACTGGTACTGTAATTACAAAATGCACTGTGCGGGTTTATGCTGGCAGCCATAAAGAATGTAGTCGTAAAACATTTAAGGAATCCGGAAGCAGAGATTCCCGCTTTCATGGAATGCACCGCGCACAATATCTTTCACTGATTCCATGCAGCCCCACCTAGAGAGAGAGAGAGAGGCTGGTGGCCGACGCGTATGAATTTTAGATGGCTCCTCGTTTATATCCATCTTTCTACTCAGGAGTATGGAAAAGCTTCGCTCCCAAGCATTTCTTTCGTGCCAGGATGATAATACGGTCCCCTGCTGCTGCGGCTACATGCCACAACTTGCATCGACACTATATACTCATAGAACAAACCGAAGTGGGAGCATTTACGTACGCCAGTGGTGCCGGAATGTAGGCGTGTCTTGATTTCTATTTTATTATCGTGATTTGTTTACCTTTCCCTGGGTTTACCTGAAGGAAGGAAATGTATGCTAGATACCCATGTCTCCGCGCTACCATCTGTAGTATCTTTCGTGCATGAAGCTGTCGGAAAGATGTTACATCTGAAGGATGATTATTTGAGTTTATAATACATATCGGGATCATCACCATGTTATGTAGAGAAGCTTTGTTTTGCAGTGTGGTCATCGTTCCATGCAGTTTCTGATGTCGTTCAGTCTCACGAGAGCAAATAAAATAAGAGGGAAGAGAATGAGAGAGACATTAGAGAGAGAGAGAGAGAGAGAGACATCAACGTCGAAGTGTCGTCACATATTGATCATTTATCCCAATCCTACACGTCCTGAACCTTCCGGTTGCCTTGTGCGTGTACGATGACGGCTTCGCTAAGCAGGACCACCAGCGAGCGTCGGGGGGAATGCTCAGTGCCGTACCGGAGCGATGACAACGGCAATTGGCATGGCCACGGTTGACAGAGTTTATATGGACGGGTTGTTTAGACGGGATAAGTGGCTATCTCAGCCATCACGGCCAAGCGGAACGGCTCACGTAACTTGGCTCGATATTACGTCACGGCCGGCGACACAACGAGAATGAAATTCTAACAACCGGAAATATGCGTCGGCGATCGCTGTCCAATCGGGCACTTCGCCATCGTCTTGCCTGGCAGAAATGAAGGAAGAAGAAACCGAGTAGTCATTAGTGTGGGAGCTTTACACGATGTTTCCATCGTTCAGATATCTCCGTCTGCAGATTGCGAATTATCACCGTGCAACTAAAATTATGTGTAAAAAGTTTCTCGCTGAGGGTTGCGCAAGTAGTTGCGTACATACCTGCAACGTCTTCTTTGCGTGTTCTAACATACTGTGAGTTCCTTTGGTCAGAAATATAGAGAAAGGCCGATGAGGAAACAGAAGAGGGGGAGATACGTAAACTTAAAATACGCGGAGAGGATTTTTCGCAGTTATGAGGACCTGCTACTCCGCACTCATTTGGCCAGGATGCACATTTACCCCTAGACCGTTAGACGTGACGTTGCCCACCTCTGTGAGGCCACGACGGCGAGCTCTTTCAGCACTACTACCACCACCACCACCACCACCACATGCGCCACTGGGACACTGGTGATGTCACAGTCAAAGAGTCAGAGTCACGAAGAGTCGTAGTCAACGCAGTCAAAGACGAGAAACCGACCAAGTGTCCGTCAGGATAGATAGGTAGATATAGATTAGGAAGGAAAAAAAAAAAAAAAGGAAACAAGAAGAAAAAGACTGGTTATCATCCGCCAGCTTACGTTTTCTGGGTCAATAATAGTTGCGTTCGCTTCTTGTACTCGAGCAACTCGGAGTCGAGAGAGTCGACTCTTGGTGGGCGAAAATACAGCGGTTCGGCTCTCGTGACGTCATCCCCGTGGCAGTGACTCCCGTTTTAAAATTCGAGGATTCAACACTATGGAGGTGCTCCAGAGTCGACTCCTGGCGACTCTTTTGTCGACGCGGGTCGCCGGAATCGACGACGTACCATGACTCGTATACGTCACGACTCTGACTCACGGCGGGTGGCGCGAGTTGAATATAAACGAACACAACCAAAAAAGTATGTGGTTACAGGAGTTCTAATTCAACGATTTCTCTCTCACACTCCTTCTTTAAATTTTTCCTGTCCTTCTGACCACGAGAAGGACCGTTGTTTATTGAGAATGGATGGAAAAAGCTGGTCCCAAGCCAGCCTGATCCCTGGCCAAGCTGGATGGCCAAGCTGGTCCCTGTAGATTTATTTATTTATTTATTTATTTATTTATTTATTTTACCCTCGGGGCATACGCACGCAGGGCATTCACTGACTATTCACGGCCTCTGTGTGCCTATAGGCCCTGTACAGACTGCAAGTCTGCTAGTCGTATAACGATGCCTCGCGCGCTGGTCGCACTGCTTTTAATTCTGCTTTATATTTGCCGTGACAACGAGCGTCGTCGTTAACAAATTCGAGCGTGTTTCCTCCCAACTTCTTTTTTAAATTATCTTTTAATCCGGATTCCATGGAGCAGAAGCGTTACAAGCGGAGGCATTGCAGCAGCTGTTGTATGTGTATATCGTTAGCCCCACTCGGCATGAAGGGTGTCGAGGAGAAGTAATAAAAGTGTGTATCCTTAACTGCCCTTTTATGTCCGTATCGTGGCCAGAAACTCTCGTTGATTCCTCGTTTGGCTATGGTGTGACTTTCAAGGCTCTCCTTGTTGTCCGGCCCCTTGCAGATGTACACTATACTAAATCATGCAAATAAAAACTATAATGCCTACGGATAAACGCTACGCCTGGGAGGGATGCTCAGTGTGAGATATAACAAGGAAAGTGCGAGGACTTAAAGGTTCTATATCATACACTTCTCAGCAGGAATATTCTTTGCTATGAACACCAAAAAAATAATCATATTTAAACACGAAACTAATTCTTCCTCCATTATTTAGCGCTTATTTTTAGAGCTCCAAACCTAGTAAAGGTGACAAACAAATCGATGCTTGAATGATCTGTTGTTGTTATTTTTGCTGTGTAAGCTTATACTCAGTGATCTAATCGCTATATATGGGTGAAGTATCGGTGCGTTGCTCTGAGGAACCTCGTTTTCTGACAAGGGATTCAGATTATGTAAATAGTGTAAATAATCACAATCAATTTTTCAGTCGAATTTTGGCTGATACATACGAATGGTAGATTGTACATATTTGTAGCAGTTTGACATTTGTAACGATAGTTTGCACGCAGAACATCTACGTTGTTATTGTGTTAGTTAAAAGCAAAGTGTAATCTGAGCAATTACTTGTGTACTTAGTTATGTTAATGAAATATTCTGAACAGCTTATACTTTATGAAACGATATTAGATAAGCTGTCCCCCAAAAACCTAACCCAGTATGATGGTTTTGCGTACGACAGGACATTGAAGGTTCAGGCAAAATCAGGCGGTGAGTGCTGTGAGATCTGGCGCACCCTCCCGGGACATAGCCCGCGATAAAAGAAATCCGAGTGCAAACAATTAAAGAAAACTCATGCTCGGTTGCGTGCGTTTATTGTGGCGTTTCATTCCATCCTCTGTTCAATGTTCACAATTGGTCGTTACGGTTTCATGCACGGTCTCGGTCGGGGAAGAGCATGGAAGCAGGACTTGCACACGCAGACAACGAAGAATACAGGGAAGCATCCATCTAAAGAAGAAGAAGAAGAAAAAACATACGGTTTTGTTTGAAGACATTTTTTTTCTTTTTCTCGATGTTCATAAAAGTCCAAATTTCCTGTGTAGGAAGACCCGCTGCAACGACAAATGCACTATGATGAGTAACGATGAGTACATTACGTTACGTTGCATTACATTACATTACATTACGATCAGTACATAAGGCAGTCGTCGAAAGGGACAGGCAGCGGCGGGTGGGTACCATTGGCAACAAGGTGTACTGGTTCTAATCCCGCTGGCTTTCTCGACTATACTTTCAATGTTCTTCGGGGTTGGTAGCGTTGTGTCGCGTTTCTTTGCTTGTGTACCAGCCGCACCTTGTTTTTCGGGTATTTCCATGCTGGAGCTGCGGTGCAGTACTCCACTTGCGGAGTATACCAGGTGAGTGTTATGGAAATAAAATGCTTCTTATTTTGTTTTCTAATTTCGAGTGCAAATATTGTTAATATATAGTTTGTTTTCAAACAGAAAAGTTGGATTTCTTCGGTCACAATGAAATTTTGTGTGCGAAAGAACTTACCGTATTTTACGGTGCATAACGCGCGCGTTATACGTTGTAAAAAGTGTCCTGCAGAGGCAGTGCGCGTTACCTACCGGTGCGCGTTAAACACAGCGGAGTTTTCCCTGGAACAATCGTCGCTAAGAAGCTGCCGTGCAATCTCTGGCCCCGGGCCTTGCTCCAGCCGCTTGACATAAGCGTGAATCGTTCAAGTGACACGCCAGACAGATGTACAAAAAGCACGTGCACTCGGCGCACGCGCTTTGATTACTGTGGACACTACTGATGATGCAGCGTTTACAATGTCTGCGCACTACTAGCGCAGGCACCTTCACCCAATGCGTGGTATGCATCGATGCGCGTTATACATAGGATATTTTCAGAATTCCGCTGTTTACCAGGGGTGCGTGTTATAGACCGGAAGATACCGTATTTGAAAAATCTGAAATATGCATTCACAGTTTTATGCAAGACGCCGCCGTTCCTATTAAAAACTGTCGAAAGGAAATGAAGAATGTGCGTAACCAGTTGACACATATCACTTTTTTACCGCTTTGCGGATAGTAAACCCATAACGAAATGAAACCCATCCCTTCGAAGTACTTTCGTGAAGGAAAACTATCAAGCACAACTCCGAAGAAGAACGTGAATAGAGTGAATTTCCATCTAATGCGGCAGAAGCATAAATCACCGACAGAGACCCCTTGTGACGTGCTTGTTTATTTTTGCCGCGCCCAATTCAATTTTCGCGCGAGGCCAGCGTTAGCGAAGCGATAAATTTTCGCCTCCTCGGATCTCGCGCGAACAATTTCTTTCTTTTTTTTTTCTTTTTTGTTGCGAGCTCCATTTATTGGACGCCTTGCACGAACGACATTTCTTATTCATTATTTCGCCAAAACACCTGACGCAGTTATTTATTTGCGGCTAGTCGCGCTTCGCTGTAATGTAGGTGGAATTTGTGTCTCGCATCGGATTGGTTGATACGCTCAATTGATATGTTGGTTTCACGAGGCTCCGGAATATAAACCCATAATTGACGACCCGCTACGAGCCGCGGTTTTGTGGAAATGCGATTCATAAATTATGTGTTTGATCGACTGTCGCGCATAAATTCTCGAGCTGTCGTGACCGAATATCACCGCATATATGCGTGTCTCCGCTATTGTGGTCTTTCATGCGAGACGCGGGCAAAGAACGCCGCGCAAAGGGTGCGCCGAGAACGACAATTACATAATAGCTCTGCAGCTCGCAAGCTGCTATGCAAAAGTAGGATAAGGCGAAATAATATTCGCTCGATCGGAGAGAAGGTAGAATGACGTCGGAAAGGTATTTATATAAAATGAGAACAGAAAAAAAAAAAAAAGGAGAGAGAGAGAGAGAGACATCGGTGGGCAATTGAACGTCAATAGAAGGGTCGACTGTGCGCGGGCAACTGCTCACTATTAAAGATGTTTCCGACGGCATTGTTTAGACTGTAATGAACTTCTCGTCTCTATGTCGTTTGAAGTCTGGTTTCCTGCGATTGACTCTTGTTGTCCCTGTGAAATCGATACTATTAAATGAAAGGCGTACTAAGAAAATTGCTTTGGCAGCTCATCTAATTCCGGGGAAACTATAGGGGGTTTCGGGATGTCCTGAACCTCGATCAAAACAATGCCCTGTCCAAAACATGTCCTCGAAATGGAGGCACCTCCATCAGAGACATTCATACACTTCATTCATTATGCTCACGTACCGCGAGTTGGACTGCACTAGGTGTTGTCACCCCCATGGCTCTCTTTTCTCTCTCTCCTCTGGCGTGCTTATGGCATCCCTTATATGTATCTGCCAAACGTGCAAACTGTCTTCTGCTATTCCGCATATTTCTTTCCTGTTACGCGACTAATTCTATAGCCACGAAGATTCCTCTGTGAGGAGAGAAAAGAGAAACAAGAGTGGACGGAGGGCGCTACATTTTCCCCTCCGCCGTGTTTGGCGTTGCTCCCTCGGCAAACGTTGCGGTGTTTCTCTGATCTCGTATTGATCGGCCCTCGTGGCTTCCAAGCGTGATGGTCGCTGTGACGCGGCTTTGTTGTTTGCTGCATAGACTCAAAAACAGAGCGGGATGGGAGAGCCTGCCTTTTAAAGTTTTCCATTTTGTCGGGATATGAGATCGGAGGAGGGTTCTTGGATCAGTGGCGCAGGTAATTTTTCTCTCGGGAAAAATCGCTTTCGACGTTTGCTGCTGCTGCGCTTGGCGATGCTATTTTCTTTACTTTCGTTTCTCCCTCCCCCCTCCCCTTTTTCCTCTCTCTCTCTCTTTCTTTTCTAAAGAAATAAGGGTGGTGTGCTTGTGGGTATATTCGTTGCTCGTTTATTTGTTTGTGAAAACAAAATGCAACGTAAGCGTTCTCAAGGTTCGTGGGTTATTGTGTTCGCGCGGGGTGATTTCTTCAGAAGAGAATGCTTCATTCGTCCGAGCGTCTGTTGACGTGCGGGGCAGTGACTTTCGACACCGTGCCTAACCAAACAGACAACCGGGAGCTGCCATGGACAGAGAAACGTGACTGGTGCTCTATTTTCTACACTTTCACATACACGGATGAGATGAGCACTCTGCCGTATGATTGCAACCGGAATCTTAGTGGGTTTTTTTTTTCTTTGTTTACTTTGCCGATAAATATTTCGAGGGATTTTCTTGGTGGATATTTAAATCTTCAGAGCAAGGAAAAATAAAAAATAAAAACGTCCTACTGCGTTTACCGTATCAAATTTTCTCGAATGAAAATTAATCTGTTACATACGTGTGTTAGGCACCAACACACGCTTCATTCTATTTGTATATTTACTAGGTTACCCCATGTCTGTTCCATAAGACATGTGTATTCCTTCACATCAGCTTTGCCTGTCAATACGACACTGCGTATTATCCTATTACGGGTACACTTTCTTGCGTAAACACACGAAATGCATACCCGCACAAAGTAATTTACATTGATTATCTCCTTCCCTCGTTGATATGTCACGCTTTCCTTTCCTTTCTTATCGCGTGGTAGTGAATAAGCTGACTGGTAGGTGACGCGGTGACTGATTCTAACGCTGCTCACGATAAGAAAGCGCATCCCACATCTGGGAGACTTTTTTTTTTTTTTCTGGAACTCTGAGTTTTCAGATGGTGCACAGACTGCCGTCGGCACGCCGGAAGGCAAAAGCCAGCCTCTGAGCGAAAAAGATTTCTCTGGGGTCTCTGGCCACTATTTATACACGAGGGAAGCACTCGGGAATCCGGGATTCTTGAGCCCGGGGAGGGAGATATCCGAGCATTAATCTTCATTGGTCGCCTAACTCCCACGGACGGGTCTCTCTAGCTGCGCGGGAAGGAGGAATGGATTTACGGGGAACAGCAAGATCTGGCTAACTCGCCTTGCTGCTTTGTAATACTGTTGCGCTATGTGTGTCTACTTTTCCGTGTTATCGTCCTGCTGAGAGAGAGAGAGAGGAGGATTTGCTAACGAATACAAATGGCGTCGTCCTATGGGGTCGCACATGAGGATGGTTTTTCTATGTCCCTTTGTTTTCTGTCTCTCGCAAGGAAGATAATGTTGTACAGGGTCTGCAGAAGAGAGTGTCTGGGAAGGACTTCGACAAGGTGCAAGGAAAAGCGACGTTATGTGATGTGCAGTTGAAATTGCGCGTATACCAGACAGAGGATGGATAGGAGTTGCTCAAATAAATGAGTAAAACGTAGTGTTACATTTCTCCTTCTCATAAGGCCAAAGTTTCGAGCTCGGGGAAAGCTGGGTTCCCTGCGAAGGCGCTGTCAGTTCACTTGCTTTTGTTCTTAGCTTCCGAAAACAAGTACCTGTCTCAGATTGCTTTGCAAACGTCCAACAAGAATTCTCAATTCTCTGTCTTTTCCCCCTTGTTTTGTCTGAAACTGGTTTCACATATTCATAGAAGAGGACCTAACGCAAATACGTGTATTCGCATATCGATCAATTGCTAGAAGGCGCGTTACGCATCGAATGCCACAGCAGTTCCATCTTCTCCCTCTCTTTCCACCTCCTCCTCCCAAAAGGAAGGTTCCATCTTATCAATTCACGAACCCTGACGGACGCGCATATCTCAAACAATCGAACGCTGAAACAACTTCATCTGGAATGCGCACTCGATGAACAGAAATCCCGTATCGGTGGTCGCGGGTTCACTTGTACGCGCTGGCATTTTATTCCTACGGGCACCACTGCCTCGCGTCATTCGGCGTGGATACGCACAAATGACTCCTAATCGTCAAATTTGTCCTCGCACAATGACACGCGCCAGCCAGTATCGTCTGGGACATAGCTTAAGTGTCGCCATCTCGTGATAGAAAATCGAAACCACCTGTGATTTTAATAACGTGGGGCACAGGTAGATCCCTCCTACGGCGGCAATAAGGGCGGAGCTACAAGGTACGTCGCTTCGAAATCAAGTGGACGGCGATTTGTGTACGCGTGCTTATGTTGCTTGCCAAGCGGAACGGAGGTCACTGTGTTTTCTGATAATACCCTGCAGTTATTGACGCTGTTATCGAGGGCGTCCGATAAGAACGAATGGAAGCGCTAAAGTATCGCTATTGCGTGGCAAGAGAGCAATATTTCGTTGCAGCTCATAAATAGCACTTTAAAAAAGGAGACTTAATGGCTTAATGTTGAACGAGCAAGTGTATAGGGGCTATTAGTCAGTTTTAGAGTTCTTAACCGAACTCCTCTTCGAAGTCGGCTCATACAGTGTAGTCGGTAGAACAGTGATGCAGTGTTCTAAGAATACCCACTGTAACACGTGCTGTATTAAAGTAAGTGCTTCGTCGCTCCGCTAAAGTGAAATTGATAAATACATGGATACTATTTTTTCTCCTATATTCCCAGTATGTAGCTAGTATGAGGAGAAGAAGAAAGAGTAATATCTGGCCCAATGTCGAGTCTAAGTATTGTGCTGCATGCTCGGGGTACATTGCGAGCTTTGTGAATGTAAGGCGGGGGAAGGGGGGGGGGGTATATTTATTAGACCAAAGGAAAAACGGGGTGAAAGGTTAACCAAACGGGACGTAAGGGTGAATATAAGCGTTCACTGGATGACTACTGATGTATGAGAACTATGACTATAAGGTTTGTGTTTCAAACAAGGCGTACGTACTGCAGCGCACATCGCACACCACAATGTGAAGTGACATTTTCCTGCAGGTTGTGCGCTGTATTGCGTCATGGCTTTTATTTTGTTTTTGTATGTGACTCACTATAGGCGGCGCCGCGACAATTCCATGGAACGACCACGTGTGTGGCAGATATTTCTAGTGGCACAAAAGGTTGCGCATAAGAAACCTTGTTGGTAACAAAACAGTTGGTAGACTATGATTGTAACAAGTTGGTAGAGTTCTGACGTCATGCAGCTATAAGTCCATAAAACGTCGCCTTGTTTGCCAATGGACGCAGAATGTTGTGACGAACCATTCAGGATGATTCAGAACTGCACACAATCGGTGAAATTATTCACAACTATAGCGGCTGACATTGCGATTCACTCGAGCCATGCTTACTTCAATTGTATCGCAAGTGTGTCATCCTACCGTATACTCCAGCGTACACTCCGTAGTGAAACGTACAATCATTTCCGTAATGACGCATCCCAGTATTCTTCCAGCCTCCATCACCTCCCGGCTATCAAAAGAGAAAGATGGGAAGAAATTACCCTTCGTTCTCTGCCTGCGTCGGTAGTAGCTCATAAGCACCAAATACTCATAACCTCCAAACGCTCATATGCACCGAAAAAAAGTTGGTGGTTTTGAGAGTTTGGTGGAAATGAGCAGGAGGGGAGAACCTGCTCATAAGCACCGAACGTCCAGAACATCCGAATGCTCATATGCACCGAAAGGCGGGCGACCACAAAGGTCGGGTCTTCTTCTCCCGCATTTCGAACAAGGTCATAGGGTGAGAAAGGTGGAATGAATGGAGACTACCAAGGCCGCTTAATGCGTCAGTTTGGATGTTTATGAAGTTTGAATTTGGCTGGATGTGTGGGCTTGAATGGGGTTATCGTGAGTCAACGGGTGTTTGAACGTGACAAACACGTCCGCCGTCACTGTTCTATTGTCACGCGCATGAAACATGTTCCTAATTGGTGGACTTACGTTGCGAGACAACTGTGATTATGAGTGATGCCACAGCTCGCGTGGCTCAGTGGTTAGTGTGCTGGCGGTGTTACGTTGAGACTGCGAGGTACCCGGGTTCGAATCCCGGTGCCGGCTGTGCTGTCTGGGGTTTTTCCTGGGTTTTGCTCAGATGCTTTCAGTCATCTCATATGTCGGCACAGTTCCCTTAGAAGTCGGTCCAGGAAGTCGTGACGTTGCCCACCTCTATGATGCCGACAACAGCGAGACCTTTCATCATCACCACAGTGGATTAAATTCGCCCACCGGAGGTAGAGTGTGGCTGACAAAACGTCTAAGAGAAAATGTGACCGATGGACGGATAATATAACGAAGATGGAACGCCGTCTACTCCATAGCAGCTAAAGCTACATATATGCTAAAGTAAACGAGTAAACATAAGAGAAAACGAGTAGTAAAAATAAACTGAATATATGTTAGAGGATCAACGACAACACCCAGTTAGCTTGAACTAGCGGTGCAGGAAGGGGGCTTGATGCTGCACAGCGTTATCGAATGGTTCTGTTAGCATTCGCTACAGTTCCCCAGTACAAAGTCTGCGTCGTGAAGCGTACATTAGAAGTAGTTTTGGCATGTGTTACAACGTGTCTGGTTTTGCATGTTCTTGCCTATTTAGGTGCTTTTGAGGGCCTAAGTACCTGTCTGCTTTCGTGGTTTTAGGGCGTAAATTTCCGAGTTCTACTTAGAAGAGGAAGTAACGTTGATCTTGAATGCCTAAAACGGTGGGCAAACAGTTGAAAACCAATCATCCAAACAACCAAGCCAGTCATCTTCCAGACCGTTAGATTGAACAACTATAGGAGCGAGAATGTGTAGAGCATTCTGGATGAAGTTCCGGAACAAAATAGTCCGGAAAAGTTGGTACTGGAAAAATTGGTCCCTGGTTGCGTGGTGAAAAAAAATGGTCCCGCGCGGTTCCGTGCACCCAAAAATACAGGAGCGTTGTTGTGGACATCTGATGAACCGGATCACAGCCAATCAAGTGCTATGAAGTGCAATGTCTGCTACCTTCTCCTAAAAGTGACAAAAAAAAGTGAGAGTCGTCTTTCTGCAACGAAAATTCAAACCGCAGTTTTTTCTTATTCTCACTGATCAGGCCATATCTTCTGTTTCATCGACCAACTCGTGGAGTGGTAAAACGTTGTTTGGATTTCTGTAAAACGGTAACAGCTTGGAGCTGTGTGAATGAGAACTTGAACTGGAGAGTCGCAGCAAAATTTTTAAAGTAAAATTGGTAGACATTGATGCCAACGAACTCATAATGGAAATATCGTTTTGTGTCATTGAGGAAAAGAGAGGGCGCCAAACAAAGAGACGCGAAATAATTTTTAACGTACTCATACAAGAAAGCCACCAAGAGATATATCAGAATCCTTGCATTTGCGTCAGGCCTCTATTTTCTGACCACACTAGCTACTGTCCCTTATGCTGAAAGAAGCTTCAGCACAATGAAACTGATCGATCAAGAATATCCTGCGTTCAACCATGCGAGATGTCAGGCCTTCTCCGTTCGTAGTCAACCGAAAGCAAGATTATCATATCTCTAGACTATGACGCATTGATTAACCAACTTGCGAAGAACAAGGCTCGAAATAAAGATTTCGCGTAAATGTTCACTGTAGGTCTATGCAGGCGTAATATGAAACCTACAGAAATATCGTATTCCAGCTTATGCATTGTAAGTGAGCCCGGACATATGTTCGGAGGAGGCCACGTTCTTTGTTGCTACAGCCCTGGGAGCGGAGTGCCTTTCGAGCTAGAATCAAGTCTTTCGTCCTCGGCTGCCTCCATGTCTATGAAAATAAAGCTCCAATTGAAATCCATAAATGAGAAGGCGCTATTCGCAAGCAGGACCAAGCTGTTATATAAGCTTCAAACTGACACATTAAGCGGCCTTGGTAGTCGCCATTCATTCCACCTTTCTCACCCTATGACCTTGTTCCAAACCCGGGAGAGGAAGAGCCGGCCTTTGTAGCCTCCCGCCTTTCGGTGCATATGAGCATTCGGATGTTCTGGACGTTTGGTGCTTAGGAGCAGGTTCTCCCCTCCTGCTCATTTCCACCAAACGCTCAAAACCACCAACTTTTTTTCGGTGCATATGGGCGTTTGGAGGTTCTGAGCGTTTGGAGGTTATGAGCATTTGGTGCATATGAGACGTGGGTAGTAGCTCATAAGCACCAAATGTACAAAGAAAGAAAGAAAGACAACAAACACGAACGAGATAACGTACCGCCAACAGTATTGCATTTTTCTCGATTCGAAATCGACACGCGTGATATTCATCCGGCACTGACTCTGAATGAATCTATTTCGTGTCTATCTCATCATGTCGGGGGAGAGATGCTGGGAACGATAAACATTCCAGTGGAAACTAGCTCTTATTTAGCATTCAGGTGTGCTGTGAGTTCCCATAAACGGGAACTAATTTGAAATATTCAGAACTTAGATGATCATCGTCATCATGTATTTCTCTCTCTCTCTCAGAACTTAGAAAAAGAACGGAAGGGAACGAATGAACTTCGTCGTAATCACGGATACGGCTTGTGATGTGATGTGATGCGAATAAAGAAAAAAATGGGGATGTGAGTTACGACGAAGTCAAACTGGCTACTCCAGTACACTTAATACAGAAAGTTTGTCACGCTTGTCTCAAGATAAATTTTATGGGCGCCGTACTATAGAACACCTTCTCCCGCAGTGCACCCCTATAGTTTCTTGATACGGTCATTCTTTCGACATCATGTATTCTCTTCTTTTTCAACGGAATCGCAAGCCGACTGTATACTCACACTAACCTCTCGTATTATACCAACAAAATTAATCCCCCCCCCGCATCACCACATACATACACACATTCTCCTCCTTCTTTCTGGCCAACTGGTTTCAGACCCCCGAATTAGGTTTCTGCACTTTCTGTTTCTTTCTCTCTTTATCCTTCGGCTCCGTTGCACGACATGAGACATTGTTGGGAACGACATCCGAATTATCTCGCTTCATCAACTTGTTTCATCTCCCGGGTGCAGGGCACAAGAAAGAGAGAGAGAGAGCAAGAAAGAAAAGAAAAGCAGTTAACTATTTCTGCGAACGTGCACTGCACACGCACACTGCAGGTATAGGTTCCGGACACTATGTTTGCTGACCTAAACCACGCAAACGACTTTGTACTCTCCTTTCTCTCAAATGGTTTTCTTCTTTTTTTAAAAAAAATCATGTTTGCACCGCGAAGCAACTGTGGCTATGAGCGGCTCACAGACGTGGACAGACGGTGAGAGATCAGCAGGAAGGAGTGGGATACAGGGGGGTTAGTTTGCGTCCTTGGCCGACTTCAGAGGGAATTGTGCCAACGTTCCTCTTGAAACCCCAGGGAAAACGGGAGACAGCACAGCCGGTGACAGGATTCGAACCCACCACCCCAGTCTTCAGCACGACCTTGGCTACAACCCACGAGCTCCCTTTCCTCCCTTTCTTTTTTCAATAAACATATCCCCCCCCCCCCCGCCCGGCCACGCCGCTGGTTTTCTTCCTTTTGAAATCCAAGACACGACATAAGATATGATCAAAAGCGCTTATTTAATCCTCAGCTTTCTCAAAATGGTTGAAGCAATATGCAGTAAACAAAAAGAAATGAACGCTCACGAACACGTCAGAAGCCACAACCACATCCCCCAAATCCTGATTGCAAAGAGGACATGAGTTCAATCGTACTTTCGGGAGAAGTGACTCCAACGAGCCAATATGACCGCGCCGCCTTTTGTTCGACTTGACGAAGAAGAACATGGGCCTCGTCCACCCTGTCTTAATTACGGTTCTCCTCCGTGCTTAGCCTAATGGGGGTCACTGGCAGGGACGGGTCATTTGGAGAAACATTGTGAAAGGGGTTGCCGGAGGGGTTGGATGAGCAAGAAAGAAAAATGACCACTTTCTCCCGCGCGCCACTTTTGTCTTTCGCCTGATTAGATCGAAAGATGAGATGGAAAGGAGCTCGCCAGTGATAAACGAGGGCATGTTTGGCTGGAATTAGTTTCTGGGTAGCAACTGAAATGTTTTAAACGGACCTAATGTTTGTAGACGCAATTTAAAGTGCCACTTGTGTGTAAAAATAATGATATTTATTTTAGTTCGTGTTATAAATTAACGTGGCTCAAGGACTACGCGAAACAAAAAATGCTGTTTGCGAACATTACGCATTGCCGTTAATTTTCGAAAGTTCAAAGTTTCGGTTTCTCCAAGGGTAGGTGACGTATATAAGTATAGCTCTGATAAGCACATCAGAACTAGTAATTAATTTTATGGTACTTCCACGTCACACAGAGAAACAATTTGGGGAGAGCATAATTTGAGACCACGTATAGATCGCAATGCCATAAGTTCCGCCGCATTGTGAAGACAGTCTGTGTGGCACTTCAGAGTGCGAGACAAAGGACAGAACGGTAGTTCTTATTGTGTGTGTGGCGTTTTTGCAAAGACTGTGCACGAATTCACTGCTAGCCACATAAAATGCCTCGATATTCGTGAGCCAACGTGAAACACTAACATGGACGTACCTTCTCGTGGAATTTTTATCATTAAGGATTTATCAGTGAGGATTTCGAATGAGATTAGATGATCTAGCAAACAAACTGATGCTTTTGTCACATATCTACTTGTGGCCCATTGTTTGTCGCGGATGTCGACCGGTCAGGCAGGATTTCTGCAATCAGACCGCGGTGAGCCTGTCCACCAACCAGCACCCTGTTATCTTATCAATAATCGGACACACTTTATCTCCCTAGACAACGACCTGTCTCCAAGGCACACCTTTTGACTACAGGTCAAGTGCGTCTTCCGACGCATCATACAATAATTAACTCTAAAACGAGTTGCTACATCACAGAGATGGTCGTTGCGCTGTCCTTGAAGCTGAAAAGGGCTCGTAATTTATAAGGGGTGATGTCATTCAGCATGTCCTGGTTTATTTTTATCAAAGTGACAAATTGACTAAACCAATCTGGGCGCCAACGAAATTAGTCCACCTGCCAATCCAGTTAATCCGAGTGTTACTAATTCAATCCATCCACCAGCGGAGATGCTCTCACGAGAAAATGTGTGATTCCATCATGAAATTAATCATTCGCGAAGTGAATTATTATCAGTAAAGTTCTGAACCGTTGCACGAAAATAAACGAAAAAATAAAAACGAAACAAGAAATCAAATCAAATTAAAAGCAATAAAAACCAAAATAATCTATTGGAAATGGACAAGCGTTCAATCAAAAATTCATTAAAAAAAAGAAGAAAGAAAAGCTCCGTTAGCGCTCAAATCAATGTGCAACGAAATTCCGAAGCATTCCGGAGAGTACAAAATAACCCACCAGGGAACCACTGAAATCGCCGAAAATAATCACAACGCAACAACAACAACAACTTTATTTTATGATTATGAATGGGGAGTTTCATCGCCAGAGGCGATACTCTACCCATTGCTGGTGGTGATGTGGGGAATGAGATAATGAGCCCCTTCATAATAAGGATCGAAGTCCGATTGTGTCCCGAAAGGTCAAAAAGGGGAGTCAAGAAAGGGGTGCGAATACTGCTGAATACTGCTATTAGCGTGACTGGAGGTAGACAAACAATAACAAATATATACTACTCATGAGGAATGGGGAAATTCGCCACCTTGGTTGTGGCCCACTATACCCAAATGCCAGAAATGCCGGAAAAGAAAAAGTAATGTGCATCAAAACATAAATTGCTGTAGCTCATAATTTAACTATTAACTTCTTCGCTTATAATGTTTCATAACGGATTATGAATTAGTTTTTTCCTCAGACTATTCCAAACGGCAAATATATTAATCTGGATGGCTCTTGGACTATAGCTCTTGGAAAAGCTGCCAATAGACAGCACCATACGCATACACTAAATCAGGAATAAAGTATAAACATCACATATGAGCCGAGCAGACGGGGAAAGCCTTCAGTGCCCTATGCAAGACCAAGGACGGGAGTTGACGAAAAGTCAGCGTAACGTTACTCTATAAAGCCGTCACCCTCGAATTTGCTGCAGCCAAAGAGGCCTTGGAGAGGTTCCAAGAAGAAAGAGGTCCGTCCAAGGGAGAATATCCATGGGAATGCATACCGTCTTTCGCTTCGTACAAGCCGCGCGTGTAAATGTGGAAACCCATCATGGAATCACGAATATGGTATGGAGCGTAGGAACGACTGTTCTAAAATTCAATCTGTGTTGCAGTCCTTTCTTACTGGGGGACAACGGGGTCTGGACTGTGATGGGAACCGAACAACAACAACAACAACAACTTTTAAATCAGGATGAGTGGGCAGTTTCATCGCCAAGGGATGACTCTACCCCATTGCTGGCTGTAATTTGGTGAAATGGAATAAGTGACCCCACAGAGAGGACCGAAGTCCTACGGTGTCCAAAAACTTTAGAAGTGATTTTAGGGCACAGCGTTGGTGGACTGGATTTCGCCATGGACCAAGCAACTTTGACAGAGTGAGAGGGCGAGAGTCCAGCTGATTTCCAACGTAAAATTCTTACTTAATAAACTTAAGTTGAGAGTTCAACGTAAAGTTCACGTAGATAATGCTTTGCAGACGACACTTTACAACCGGTGTCAACTAACCCCCTCTGTCTGCCACTCCTTCCTGCTGTCCTCTCTCCAACTGTTCACGAGTGTACGCCGCTCATAGCCACAGTTGCTTCGCGGCGCTAACACGGACTTTAAAAGAAACGGTGTCAGTCTACGAAACGTGAGGAGTTTTTGTTTACGTTGAAGTAAAAATACGACCCTCCGCGTAATACGCCGGGCTCATTCGCCGACGGAGCACTACGTCACTGATATAAAACGCATACACACGTACATACGACAAGGGCAGCTTACATACGTGTACTGATTTCTGAAGATTTCTGTACAGATGACGTACCGGTAAAGAATGTCGAGAGAGAGAGAGAGAAATACATGATGACGATGATATGGGGATGACTTCCGCTCATTGAGCAGAATGCTACCCCATTGCTCGCCAAGAACGTCGAATCCTTATTAGTTCAATGTCATTACTGGTGACAACAGTATAATTGTTGCTTCTGTCCTCTCATGTTTAGTGGTAGGAAACAAGAAAAACAATAGTCTCCAGGTAGACTCCGTCCCTCTTATTGCAGTGTCCCCTTCTGTCCGCGAGGCAGTCCATCTGTGAAGACCCCGTGTTTGTCTGGCTTGTCAATATTGAGTGCCCGATGTGTGGGAGCCTTATTGCTGTTTACTTTCGCCGCTTACTGGGGATATTACCGATGGATCCTCGATGAAACAGTTCTAATTACACCTGCTCTTACTATGGAACCTCCCTTGCGTGTCTGGCTCTATACCGGCTAATGTTTACCTTCACAGCAGCAGCGATTTCGATCAGACTTCGTTGCATTATTTCTGGCAATGGAACTGGCACAACCACTGTGTATTCTGACTCATCTCCGTTTAAGAATACTCCACGTTATTTTTATTTTTTCCCTCTCTCTTTGCTACATTGACATTCCGGGATTTTTTTAGCTTTTCAGTTTTATAATCACGTTACATTTCTCACAATCATTCTTTCCGCGGACCATTACTGAATGGTCTTCCTCTGCCGCTGGCCAGCATTACAGATTTCAATAGGTTTCGTAATGAGCTTGCTTGTTTTCCCACCCCATCATCACATGTCATCATCACTTCTCCATTATTTATTGTTGTTGCTTGTTTTCTGTTACTAAATCGCGGTTAATCATGCCGTGTACGTATCATCTCGTACGTATTTTTGTATGCTATGTGTAATGTGTATAATGTCTTTCGTGTAAACGTGCCCCCTCATGTTGAATAAATTGCCCACAAAGCGATAACATAAATATTGGGCTAACAACTAGAATATCAAGCATGTGTTGAAACTTTGTTGATAGAGCTCCGTCGTTCTAAGATATAGTACACACATGTGACGTTAACGATGAAAGACGGAAGTCACTGTAAAGTTAGCCAGCTGTAAGACTCGAACCCACATCTTCTGGATTACCAGTCCAGGCCTCTACCAATTGAGCTAAGCTGTTCCGAAGTATGTATTTGTCGGTGTCCCTTCTATGTTGTTCCAGCCTCAGAACATCAGTTCTCTCATGTTCTCTCACGTGACGTTAATTTAGAATGCAAGGACATGCCATCCGGTCCTGCCCAGCGACAATGAGTTGTCTTTGATATCTTTGCTGCAATTCGATCCCCATTTAAGGTCGTTGTTTACGAATCCGGTAGCAGATTCACGTACCTATGTTTCATTATAAACACTCTAGACATACACTAGAAGTCAAATTGAGAGTTTTCCTTCTCGGCTAGCGTCACAGAGCGTAAATAAGATTCCGTCGAGTTTTCACTTATGAAATAAAATTAACATTCGCCATCCACTTGTCGCTTTCCCTAGTTTCCTCGAGTTCGCAAAGACGCCTGTCCAAAGTGCTAGCGATCTATGCTCCATGGATGGGCAGTATTTAAATACATTGTAATTAAAATACTATTTAAAATATAAATACATGTATTTATATTTTGTATTTAAATGCAAACTATGCATATAATATGCAAATAAATTCTATTGTTCGTTGCTGATTTGTTGTTATGAGCATCGTTATTTCTGTAATTCCAGATGACATTTTCATCACAGTATTTATGGTAGTAGTTACGGTATTTAAATACTGTATTTATATTTTGTATTTGAATACTCAGGTTGAAAAGTATTTATGAAGAGTATTTAAATGCCCCTTTCAACAAAGTATTTTGTATTTTTATTTAAATACTCCAATAATGTATTTATACCGATCCCTGGTATGCTCTTGCGCTGGTAATCAGCGAAAACTAAATTCTGCGCATATTCGCCGGTGGTTACGCCAGGGAGCCAGCGCTGCAACCCATTCACGTGTTTCAGTATAAAAGAGCGCCACGCATGCCACATAGTTTGGATATGATAAGGGCCTTGAAGAGAGAAGTGGGGCCGCTTGAGGAGCGCGCTTGTCGAACTGCGCGCGCGCACACAAGCACACGCAGCAGAAGGGGGTCGCCGGCTATTTTGCCCCGCGCTCTCTATTTATAAAGTGCCAAAAAGTGACGCTCCCACGAAGCCCCATGTTGCATCCCCCTCTCCACTTGTGTGTGCGCGAGTCATTTGTTTCTTTCGTCTTCCGAGCGTCGGGCCATGGACCCCGTCTCTCTTCTTGAGATGCTGTCCTGGAAGATGCTTCCTTCTTTTTCTTCGCTTGTCTGCAGCACGAGGAACTCTGACGAGTAGTTGAAGGAGGTAATCGCGGCATCTCCTCTAGTACTGACAGCAAGAACGTTGTTAACGCTGACGTTCGGAAAATCAGCCGAGAAAGTGCACTCTGATCATGCGAATGAGCACAATAACGACCGAACATCAATAACGTTGCCTGAAGTTACAGACGTTGCGTTGTGCGCAGCTTCTTCTGCAGCGCGTTACCTGATGTAAGCACAATAACATTAGCCTGTTAGAGAATACATCGTATATATAGGACGGTGCCTGGGGCCACGTTTCTCTACGTAATTTCGCGCGACCTCTAACGTGTACACTCTTGAAATAGAACTTCACTCCACAACAGAGGCCAAGCATTGCACAGAATGATACGGTTAGCACTATACTCATTTGTGGAAAGGGCGGGGCGTACACCCTTTGTGACAGTTAACATAGCTGCACAGGTGTCGTAAACGGGCCTACGACTCCCGTTCTGAACCAGTCAGGGGAGAGAACTATATAATTCCGGGTGATGGTTTACCAAGCGTATTATAAGGTGAAGTTATGTTTTAACAGCGTGCCGGTGTAGCGTAGTGGACAGCGCACTGGACCGGTAGAGTGTAGACGTCACACAACGTAGCGATTGTTTCAGTAAAAAAATATGAACTCATTATTTCGACTTGACAAGAAAGGCAGGTGAAACGCCCCTGTCGGGTGCACCAGAGCTCGTTTAGAAGCTGACAGTGCTGTGTTCGAACAGTTCACTGGACGAACCTCTTTTCTCTCTTGGTTTTTCTGTTCTCTCGAAGCAGCATCACCGCGAAAGTAGCATCGTCTGTAACGAAGAAGGTGTTCCTGATGGATCATGCGGCTAATGGCACGGCGGGCCAACCACTCCCTCGGCGTCAAACGGGCAAACCACCTTCTATTGCACAACTGAAAAGCCCCGACCCGAAGGGGAATGGCCGCCTGAAGGGAAGCTCGTCTTTTAGCTACCTGCTGTACACAAAAGTTTGGGCAAGGCTTCATTACCATATCCATTGGAACGGTTTCGGACGTATAATAGTCCATGGAGAAGGTTGTGCCCGCCCTGATAATGATAGGGATCTCGGAGCTGAACACCGTGCGTTCTTCGCGTCTCGTCGAATGGGGCTTTAGACAAAAAGAACGCGCTTGTGTGACTGTGTGTTGTATGGCCTCTGCGTATGCTTCTACTTTATTATTTCCAGTTGCTTCACGCGCTCCAGTCATGCGGTACAGAAACGGAAATAATCATCTCGATTAGCTCGTTAGGAGGTTAACTTTGCCATATATTTATTGGTGGTGTACGGATATTTAATGCGACGACTGATCTTCACTAACTGGGTAGCCTGTGCTGTTGGCTGCGTCAGCGATATTTCCATCTCTTGTTTCAGTCTCCCTGCATATGTTCGTTTCTTCGCAAGAGAAAAAGCAGACTTGAGTTACATGAAATTAAAATAACTGATTATAGACTTCAGTTGCCGTTACCGTTCAGTTGCAGTGACTGCTTCTACGAAGCCCTAAGTAAAGACAATAAGACGAACGTGTATTCTCGTCTCGAGAACTTTCTTAACAATCGACAACATTATAACGAAGTAAAGAAAAAAACACTGTATCCACTCCAAATCCAAATGTATCAAAAGTGGCCTCAATTCAGAGAAATTTCTTACCATCTGCCAATGCAATTATATGTAAATTTACGAGGTCATTTCGCCTTGGCAGGAATAGGTAGGCATTGGTAGGTAGGCCGTCGTGCACGGCGGCAAAACTACATTGCATGCAAATAACAGCTGAGAGCGACAAGGCTACGTCTATATATACGGCGTGGAAGCCAAAATCACAGCAACAACAACAACAGCAGCAGCAAAAATGCTGGGTACATGAGCACCAGCCTTGCTCGCTAAAGTGAGGTTTGTCTCACACCAGATTTTACTACATCTAGATCTTACAGACACTACAGATTTTAGCGCAATTTCGGCAAAAAAAAAAGGCAAAATAATATTGTCTGTTGTTTTGCGATGTACATATAGATAACTTGATATACAGTCAGGGGCCCCAAGCAACAACAACAACAACAAATAAACCGTGACTATATGACATGGGGTGATTCACCGCTGGAGAGCAGTACGCTACCCCATTACACGCGAAACATTAGATGTGAGATATGAGAATGAAGTTAAAGTTTCGACGAAGTCCCATGTTACTAACCAACTCGCTGTACATAGCTTACATTATAACAAAATGAAGTGTAACATTCAGGGATATCTGAGCGACATATCACGTGTATGGTGCGTTTACCTTTATATTACAATCATCTAGCTCTTGTACTTGGAATAATAGCACGCCGAATGAGCCTGAAGAACCATAACAGGTGGAAGAGATTAGCTCCATGTTTCATAGCCGCTTAGACATGACGTCATAAAAAAACTGAGGCTGGGAAAATGTTTTTATTATTCTCACTAGGTCGTGCACGGCGACCAACCAATGCACGCATGTGGAGCCAGAAGGCGATAAGAAAGTTAATCCCAGTGCCAGACAACCATGCTCTGTCGAGCTAGGCTGGAATGCGTGCGTGCTGTCCGAGAAGTACCATCCGGTTTCTGCTGACGAACTTTGTTGTTTTGCTTTGGCCGCGCACTCTGCGGGCCTTTCGCAGTTTCGGATTATGGGCTTCTCGAAAGAGTACGCGAAAAAGATACGGTGTGGCGAAGCAAGGAGGGATAAGGTGAAAACAAGAAATCGCTACTCTGTCTCCCCGTGCACTTTTATATCAATTTATCTAGAGTGAAAGAAAAAATGAAATTGCAGAGCGGATGATCGAGCTGTGTCGGCCATGTATGAAATGAATGTCACGGTAAACCTAGAAATGTAGACGGAATCCGTTCGGAGAATGACCCACCACATTATCATCCCATATATGTGCGTGTACGTGTTTTTTAGTATTTTTTTTAAATTCCGGCAACTGTAGCTATGAGCGGCGTACAGACGTGGACAGATGGAGAGAAGAGAGCAGGAAGGAGTGGGGGACATGGAGGGTTCGTATGCGTCCTGGGCCGACTTCGGAGGGAACTGTGCCGACATTCGTCTGGAAAGTCTGCCGGAAAACACAGAGAAAACTCCAGACAGCACAGCCGGTGCGGGGATTCGAACCCGTTACCTCCCAGTCTCGCTGTGGAAAACGATCATCCTAACCACTATGCCACGGGACCAGTTTTTTTTTTTTTTGTGTAACAGTGAAGCCCATTCTGACCGACCGTCAGTGAGATAGTAACAAAGCTTCGAACCCTACATGGTCCTGATCGAGTACTGCGTATTTTTTTCTTCGTCTCATAAAAAAAAAAAAAACTTTCACATTCAGCTAAGCCACGCTATTTCATAGTTTTTGTGTTTGTTTGTTTCGTTTTTCGAGATTTTTTCGCTGTTTGCTGTTCGCGTTGATTTTTGTGCAGACTACGAATACCAGGTTGAAGTAGCAAATCCTGACCGCACCGGGACTAACATGTCCGTACTTTACCTTTTCTTATCTAATTTATTCCAGCTACGCAACACGAAAGCGAGAACCTGCGAGAGGCCTGCGCCTGTAGCTTCCAACTGTAGGTTTCTCCCAGGGTTGATTGCCTCAGACCAGCGAGTGTAAAACGGAGCCATAAATATCGTGTTTGTGACTTCCGTACACAAGCAAACTTGATGGAAAGGGCGCCGTGCATGCGGCGCAGCTGTAGCACGCGTGCTCTCTTAATTGTCCCATAGCTGCTCCTGCTGCCAGCGAATGTGGTACCGCTGCGGTATACACTGCTGTTCGTACAGCTGTGTCGTTCCGCCTAATGGAAAGGATTTATTCAATTTTTCGTCGCAGTTATTTTGTTACGACAATGATTGCTGCACAAGTGGGGAACGTACCATACGATGGAGAGGTCGTTGCTTTCAGAAAATAAAATAAAATAAAAAATAGAAAAGAAAGAAAGAGAAAAGGAAAGTGAAACTGGCAGCGGAACAAATTGGCGTGCAACACCTTTTGCTGTTTGATTATATTTTTTGAAATCGAAAACTCTGTTCGGTCTCTTTCGTAGGCCTCTAAATTTTGCTAATTATACGTTTTCTTATTTTACAATTCCGTGCTAGCGCCGCGAAGCAACTGGAGCGGAGTACAGACGTGGACAGATGGAGAGATGACAGCAGGAAGGTGTGGGAGACAGGGGGGTTAGTATGCGTCCTGGGCCGACTTCAGGGGCAACTGTGCCGGCATTCGTCTGTAAAGTCTGCTGGAAAACCCAGGGAAACCCTCAGCACAGCCAGTGCAGGGATTCGAACCCGCGTCACCTCCCAGCCTCGGCGTGAAAGGCGATCGTCCTAACCGCTATGCCACGCGAGGTGGTTCTAATTCTACGTGAAAACTTAAAAGTCCCAGGACACCTGAATTTCTATAATGACTAATTACTCTCAATAACTCATACTAGTAGCGTAGCCAGAAAAAAATATTTCGGGAGGTGTTCTACGGCATCTTGTATATGAAAGAGATACTTGTATGAACGGGATTTTTTTTATTGGTGTTAGCGCCGCGAAGCAACTGTGGCTATGAGCGGCATACAGATGTGGACAGACGGAGAGAGGACATCAGGAAGGAGTGGGGTACAGGGGATTAGTATGCGTCCGATTTCAGGGGGAACTGTGTCAACATTCGTCAGAATGTCTTCAGGAAACACAGGGAAAACCTCAGACAGCACAGCCGGCGGTAGGATTCGAACCCACCACCTCCCAGTCTTCAGCACGACCTTGGTTACCACCAACGAGCGGACACCTTAGCCCACTCGGGGGAAAATCCGACAAATATATATATATATATAAGGAAAGTGAATCAACTACACTTCATGCACTCAGTACCAGCCTTGAGGTTCAGAATCATGCAGAAAGCAAGAGCACGCTGGGTCGGAAAATGGTCGCTATTTAACATGAACTCTTTTTTTTTTCCTCTATTTTTTAAGCCTTGCATAGCCTATAGTAACCTGAAAATAATAAATGTGAACCACATTGTTACCCTTCGCTTTCATATCCCAATTTTCGGAGAAAACAAAAAGCAAAAGGCACCGCCCCTTGAATTCGGGATGAGCACGCAACTTTCTGTGGGCATAAAATATGTCGAAATGTTGCTGATGACGTCGATGGCGCAGCTGTCCCGGCAAACCGAGAGTCTAAGCGTCATGTGATCGTGCGCAGGTGTTCCTACTCCCGGGTCGCCGACACTTGCCGCTTCGGATATAGTACTCCATTATCCCCACATGTGTCATGCGAGGCTCACGTTCCTCCCGACCGAGCGAAGACGTTTCTCAAATGTCCCATCGACGACGCGTAAAACAACTTCGCTGTATTAGCTGGAGACATCTCATGCAGAGCAGAACCGGGCACCCATCGCTGCCCGCAGCGAATTGCCCTGCCTTGGTTCTCGAACCACGTTTATTGTACACACGCGTTGATGCTGTTTCTCCTTCTCTCTCTTTTTCCTTGCTCCTTGAGGTCCACTGTATCTGCTCTGCATTCAAATCACTCCTGCTCCAACCACTCTTCTCGAACGCTAATTTTCGCAATGCTAAATGAGATGACATGTCCAATTTCAGTTCAACAAATGTGATAATTGTCCGCACAAAACGGATCTGAGCATTTCACACGCATCATGTTTGAACGAGTGAATAATTACGAGTAATTTAGAGCGAACAAAACAGAGACAGAGACGAAGGAACTGCACATGCTCATTCGTCTCTATCTGTTTTGTTTGCTTCAATTACTTGTAGTCATGTACCAACTGCAGCAATTTTATTTGAGCGAATAATCTAGGGTTTGTGCCCAACACAAGTTTTTTTTTTCTTCTACTTCTGCTTCTTTCGCTCGCTTTTCGTTTTCGTTTTTCTATGCACCCCAGGCGCTTGTGTAAAACTCCACTCCTCCTTACATCTACAGTGTCCGTTCCACTACTCAATTAATGCGCGTTCTGCTTTGCGCCCGACAGATGTTAACCCCTTCGTTTTCTCTTTGGCGACATGCGCTTATACGTGCGACAGTCTGCATGGAACCTCCCACCGTGACATTTTGGTTCCAGTGATTTTGTCACCGCTTGCGCCACCTTTATTTGTGTCTTTCTGTTCATAGGGGAGGTTGACGTCTAATTTTGTCGCGGCGCGCACCGACACCGCGGGAGGCTGATGTGTCCAGCATTGGTCCTTTCTGGTCGAACTAAACATAGTGGATAACAATCTCCGGGCGTGCAACTTGAGGGTTGAGTCTAAGTGCTAGATGCCAACAACAACAAGTAGATGACGACGATGGCACGGGTTGTTTTACCGCTGAGGTGCAGTATACCCTGGATGTCGTGTTGTCGTCAGACCTGGAACTTCCACCCTCACTACTTTTGCATGATTCCAGACTTTGGCTTCCTTGCACTTACAAATGTGCACAATGTAGCTTCTGGATAGTCCAATTGTTGATGAGGAATAATGTTTCAACAAAAGTCTATACGAAGAAAGAATGCAGAAACGGAGCGTGATATGTAAACAAGACCTGTTATGCGGTACCGGCGTCGTTGCATCTATGGTTTATGGAGCTATCGGTGGATCTGTTGGTAATGCACTTACTGTTCGCAAGGTTACGGGTTCAAACCTCTATAGTCACTGGGATTCAGGTTCCAGTGACTTTGTTGAAACCCTTGAAAGAACTTGGTGTCACGGTGCAACTTGCGTGAGACACGTCCTCCTATAGCTTCCCCGAGGCTCGTTAAATACGGGTTATCATGTGCTGAGAATGCACATTGATAATCCTCAGGATGGCAAGGCTAATCCATGTACCGACCACTGCGGCATCGCTTATGGTCATACTTGTGTCGCGACGTAAGCCACGAGTTATTATTACTGTCCTCTAGTCGCACTGTGTATCTCTGAAGTGCCACTACCGATTAAAAAATTGTATTTGTTGTACGGTGTAGCTACCTATAAAAGCTTGCGCATGCCGGCTCGTCGTACTCACCAATTACTCAATCCAGGCGGAAAATTCCTGTATCCGCGTGAAACACTCTTTGGTACGTTTCATCGTGGTAAAATTAAAGTTTCAACATCGCAATCCAAAGTTACAACCAAAAACTCCAAATCCCTATGGGAAAACAATAAAGATGGAAGCCATCTTGGGTAAACTTTTACAGGTACGGCTACCCTGTATTTCGTATTATAAACCAGCCTCACTTAAACGCTCAATGCCGTTAAATACCTTTAAATAGTACCTTTAAAAGTTCTACGTGTGATAAGGTTAAAAGCCAAGGATGGCTCGTAATTGTAGTACACTCTAACACCAATATATCGGTCATAAAGTATAGAAATGAAGCGACGTTGAACATGTTCAATATCGTTAGGAATAGTTTTGTTTCTACAATTCCAAGCAAGAGAGGCAAATCCCTGGACAGGGAGTAGACCAGCAAAAAATAAGCGAAACAATAAGCTGATGACGATGGTACTTTTGTTTTCTGCGTCCTGGCCATGTTATTCTCGCTTTTTCAGCTTCAAATATCTGTGTCATACATTTTTTTTTTTTTTTTTTTACCGGCATAAAATCACCAATATTTCTGGTCTGTCGGCCGGAATCTGGACGAATTCGTTCGACGCTGTGTTCAGCTATGTTCTCAGCTAATATATTTATCTGTTCTATTCCCAGGCACACAACTGTATAGCGTGGTCTCCCCTGAGACAACATGTCATAGTAGACATACTACTATGGAAAGAAAGAAAGAAAAAAAAATCGAAATAGCGCACCACGTTTGAATTTGCAATTCTATCGGGCTGATGATTCTGATGTTCCACGTTAATCGTTATCTGTGTTACCCTCCCACATGCATGTCTGGAGCTTACGACGTAAACACATTCAGGAGGTAAGTGTATAACGCTGAGTGGAGGTGACAGGACGTCTCTACGGATGTAGTGGTGAGGCCTGGCCAGGCATTGCAGCATTGTTTGTATGGAAGACAATGGAGGTGGAGGGTGGGGAGGTCTTCCTGGGACTCCCCATACAATGGGAAGCTGTCAATCACTCGAGATGAGTTCTACCTCATTTGTGCACAGTTCCCATTGTTACAATTGCGAGATTTGTTTTCCTTTTTTTTTTCGCACATCCTTTTCACGTTTCTTAAAATAGAATTTCATGGCTGCAACGGACGCCGAGCACATCGTTTGAAGCGGTGACTTATGCCCCCTTGGAGAGACACACATACAGGTAGAAAGGGAATCGAGAATATTTATTTTAAAGCACTACTATTCATGTAACGCAAAAGAAAATATTACTCTGCATTTCTCCCGACAACACCTGGTCTGTAACGTGCTAAGGTAAACCTTGAGGTAATAGTGCTTAGGAAGATTTCGCCCTCATGTGACCAAGTTCTATGTAGCGCTAAAATACAATTGCGTTCAATAAATCTCCTTAAACAAAGGACATCAACCTGAGACATTTCACAACGCAGTATACTTTGCACACATTCGATTAATGACACAAATAATATGCCGTAGAAGACGGCGACATGAACTGATTGGATCTATTAAGAGACACCAATATAGAGTTGCACAAGGTTCGTGGGACTGGGCCGTATGGATCTGCTTCTCAACTTGGTCGCTGAGTTACGAGCGATTGGGGGAGGAGTACCCACTTTTGGGAACTCTCAGAGGATAACTGCATTGGGAAACAACAACCGGAAGTCACAGAGAAGAGGGGGTCCCTGTTTATGTCGCATTCCTTCCTTCCTTCCGCTCTCAGATGCCATTATATGAGGGAGGAAAAGGGGGGGGGGAAGAGGACGCTACGACCACTTCCAAAGTGTCTCGCTTCGTTCTGAGGCTGAGTGAGCCTAATGTCGCGAGTCGGGTCTTCGTCCTCGGTTGCAATGAAGCATTTGCGGCATCTCTTAGCCATTTGAACAAAATGTGCTTGCTTGGAAACGCGCTGGGCCAACTCTAAGAATGACGTAATCTAATCCTCCGCCGACTCCGTAACTAGCTTTTTAGCGGTGGTGGCACGAATACCATGGCTTTACTGAACGTACGACACGGACATTGAATGTGCCATGAGTCATGGAATAATGGAACATGGAGACCGACATGATATTTCTAAACTCGCCGCCCAGCTCATGAACTGAAAGCGTGCATGTGTATCACGTCGGCAAAAGCTACGTTGGCGAAATATTCTTGTGATTCGCACTTTTGTAGGAGACAGCAGACGTCAGTAGGGAGTTTTAGTACATCGGAAAGTGTTCACGATAACAGTTCCGAAAACATGATAAGCCAATCACTTTCTTTCTTTGGACCCAGTGACATTACGTTGCTACGCTTGGATTTGATAACTTATTTTATCGTGTCGTTTTCGTATAATTCTTCCGATGCACTAAAACTTGCTAATAAATATGCTCCCTTTACCGTTACAAGCTATGTTGAATCAAGGATAGTTACACTTTGCGTTAGCTTCGCATATGTGGCTGTGATCAGAGTAGGTAAAGCTTTGCCACGTTGTGATGTGTATAATTTTTGTTTCCCAGAACAGGCTGCCGCCACGCCGCCAGGCAGATCGCTCGAAAAAAAGAAAAAGAAACACCACCACCACCATTACTAGAACAGGCTAATTATCTGTTTCGAACACAGACTGTTCTTCTTCCCATTATTTTTTTCGCCAACATCAACATCAACATCAACTGTTCTTCTTCTTCCATTTCCATTTTTCCATTCCATTCCATTTCATTCTTGTTCCATTTTGTTCTTTCTACTTCCAATCTGATCTAATCTGTTCTGCTTCTGGACGAAGAGCAGTCTCTGTTCGAAATATCGGCGGCTCTGGTCCTGTGAGGGGGTTCCCTCAACAGTTCCTAACCGGTTCGCAGCATTTTCCACCTTTCTAAGCTATGCATTAGTTGTTCTCGTAACAGATAATTCAAAATTCTAACTCGCAGCCTGGTCTGTGCCAAACGATATATGGATACTGTAAATAAATACTGTCTTCGTCGGACCTCTGCTGATTCTTGGCTTGACCTCGACCATACCTGAACCTGTTCGACCATCGACCACCCTATAAGATCACAGAACAGGCAAGATCATGCATGATCATCATACATTCATTCCATTTCAACAAGGTAGCCACGTCCCAGTTCATAAAAACGCGTCCATTGCCACGTTTGGGCCACCCGTCCCCTGAAGCCGACGGCGAGAGTCCCGTGCAATGTGTATTTCCACAACCCTTCATGTCCTTGATAGAACTTGATGCAAATGACGTCAATCGGTTGGTGTCGAAACCACAGGGAGTGTCCGCTCGAAGACTTCTGTATCGACATACATCTGTTCTTATTTTTTTATTCTTTGGTCAGTTGTACAGCTCCCCACAACCTTAACTCGAACGCGCCTCTTGAACGCGGAGCCGCCCCCGGTGGGATTCAGCTGAACTATTGGGAGAGCGTGTTTCGGGCTGTTCTACAAGCGGTGTAGAGGTGTCCGTTGTTACTCAAACGTCTCGAAGGCGGGCGTTGCTTTCTGAAGATGCTGTTATCGAGATCGCGATTGTTTTGTGTTGTTTATGCGAGATGCGCGCTGGGTGATATCGCTAATATCGTTGGCTGCGTTCCAGAACTCACCCGGGTCGACCCGAGAGTAGGGAGTAGCTACTCTCCGCGTTCCAAAACCTACTCGATGACGTCGCGACCCCCGTTTCAAAAGCGGGTTGCCTACTCGAGAGTAGCTACCAGAGGTTGACTCGCTCTGCTCCCTCTCAGACGGGAGTAGGTAAGAGTAGTGACGTCAGAGCTCTCGTCGGCATTGAAATCTACGGTCGTCTGCTTTTGCTGCTGCTCGTCTCGGCAGCATCATAGCGGACCCAGGAAAGTTCCAGTGCGAATTTTGCGACCTGATGTTTTCTTCAGAGCAACATGAACGGAACCATACATAAAACACACATCAGATCGTTGTATGCGAAGGTCGAAACCTGTTTCTGTGCGTTTCAGAGCTAGCTGCGGACGAGAACAGCGCTACCCTTTCTCGGAACGTGCGGCAAATACCCTAATTCGTGGCGTGAATCCTTTACGAACTCACGCAGATGTCCCCATACCGAAGTCAACAGTGTCACACTAAAGCGAAGCAGCGGACAGCGGTTCTTATGTCGCGGGGCCCAAATGTCAATGTTGTCTGCTGTCACCACGTTGAGAATCTACTCGCGCCCGTTCCACAACCTACCCGAGGGTTACCCTACTCCCATGGTCACGTGGTACAACTCTGTCACGTGACCAACTCCTACTCGAGGGTTAGTTGTGGAACGCACGCGTTGATATCCGAGACGTGGCCGCGTTGGCAGCTACAAATGATATCGCGCATCCGAATGAAACTTCGGTGATGCTCCATGAACTTGGAACGAAATAAACGAGGATAGACAGAAGTGCATCACGCATTCCATCAGAGCATCTTCAGAAACCAACGGCAGCCTTCGAAGTGTTTGTGTAACAACGGACACCCCTGCACCACTAGTGGAACAGCCCTAAACACGCTCCCCCAATAGTTCAGTTGAATCCCACTAGGCTGTTTGTGCTACCGCTCCGCCGGTCGAAGCCGTGTTCAAGTTAAGGTTGCGGGGAGCCGTACATCAATTCACCCTGACGCCGTGTGCCAGATGTATCAGGTTCCATTTTTGTCACTTACAAATGATTTCGAGATTCCTGTAGTCTCTACCGATACTGGATAAACTTTCGCTGTTGCCTGCTCTTTTTATTTACTGGTTCCATTTCGCGAGTCTGTCGACACAGCACAGTAAAAAAAGTGATGAGAAGACATACACGTCTCGCTGAGATTCCCGACGCCACCCATGAAAATTTCAGGCGGCAATAAACGCGGGAGGCCCTGGGTTCCTGAGAAAAATAACCGCGCATCCTTAAATGAGCGAAACACCGTTACTCTTTTTCTGCGAACACACCCAATATTATTACAAAAAGAAAAGAAAAAGAACAAACGTGAGATACACACATCCACCCCTGTGCTGTAGGCGGAACAATCGAAATGGATTAATGGTCATCCGGGCCGCCAAGAAGCATCTCCTTCCGGTCGGGGATGACCTCACAACTATCCGGGGAAGGGGAGAAGACAGTGGCGAGAAAACTGCTATGGCATAATACACTCGCATAGTGGAGGAAGGAAAGGAGGGGAGCAATAATGTCTCCTTTGATTACACATTGATGAGCAGCAGCAGTGCTTTAGGGGAGTGAATGGTAGCCTGGTAGGGGGTTTCGAACAAGACTCTCCAGACCCTGTTATTCTATAACAGGGAAATGTGAGAGAAACGAACTGACGTCGTGACACTGGAAAGTATGACTGTATACATCAAGACTGAAGTACGGAAGCGACTATGCTGATGATGATAGCACTGAGAAAAAAAATATCGAGATTGTAGGATGAACGTATACAGGGTGTTTGCTCTAACGTGTCCAGAAATTATATTTAAAGCGAGCGATAAATGAAAAGCATGTGGTACCTTTCTGCTACTTGAGTAAGAAACAGGTACTGCTTCACTAGTAGCACCTGTTTTTTAGTCAAGTACGAGAAAAGTACCACTTGCTTTTCTTTTATCGCTCGCTTTAAATACAATTTCTGGACACGTTAGAGCACACACCCTGTACAGTGTGAGACCGCCTACGGTTATGTAAAAGCACATGACTATAGCGCATGGATAACCTCGTCAAACAGCGGTGTTTTGCACAACGAAGAAGATTTTACCCTGCGTTGTCTCCTTTGTTGTCCTGTCAGCATTGTCCCTGTCTGTCTCGGTCCTTGTCATATCTGCACCTATCACGTCATGATTAACTCTTACCCTTTGTGAGTCCGTTAGAAACCGTTTCAGTAAGACTTGTTGCTGAATTAATTTGGGTTATCAGGATAAATATTGGGGCGTTATCTCACAACGACAAATTACAAAAACGGACTGAATAGCTGAAACTAGGTGCTCGAAACTGACACTGACGAAACTGAAGTTGCTGGAGTGGCGATTTTAAGATAACAAAAATACTCTTGAGGAAAATGGTCTGCAGGCTTGAGAATCATACGTTATCTGTTACATACGTGTTGCCATCATGTTACGTTGAGAAGTCGTTAGAAGGAACTGGGGGCAGTTCACGACGATCATACCTGGGTAAATTACTTCTAAAATGTAATTAAATTACATTACTGATTACTCCAGCTAGAATGTAATTAAATTACATTACTCATTACTCCAACTGAAATGTAATGAAATTACATTACAATTACTACGAAAAAGTAATGACATTACAAAGTCATTACTTTGCCATTATTGGCGTACATATATTCCCGAGTTTTGTGGAAGGCACAAGGGACAAAAACACAAAAGTTGACGAAACTTGCCTTCCCCGAAATTCGGGGAAATGTATGCGGACAATGTAACAACAGTTAGCTTGTACTCTTCTATTTGTCTCTTCTAGATGTCAGGCTACTGTGCCACGTATGACGTATCGTTCCACAATGTAGAGACGAAGGTGACACAAAGTATCACGACAACAGGAAGATTGTCTGAAGGATGGCCCGGAAACAATGATTCTCCAAGGCCACAAACCGTTGACCTGAAGAACATTTGTTTGTGGGTTCCCTAACTAAGGCAACTGGCTCGTCGAAGGGAACTGACGTTCCCCGTGCCGACTGAGTGCGTCACCGTTCATAGTGGGCGTTGGAATTCTTTTAACTCGCCGGTCCCCAATTCTCTGGCAAGTGCAAACACAGAACACACACTCGATTATTTTGTAAAAAGTAATGAGTAATGTCATTAAAATTACTGCCCAAATGTAATTAAATTACATTACAAATTACATACCACAAAAAGTAATGTATTACATTACAAATTACCAGGAAAAGTAATTCATTACAGTAATTTCATTACAGTAATGACATTACTACCCAGGTATGACGACGATGCAGACACATGCAACGCTGAAGACGTGTTAGAAATGATTGATATGTCAATATTGTAGATTTATTTAAACTCATTTAAGTAACTGCCACCAACGTGTTCAAGACAGCTGTTCCGAAATCACGATGAGCCAATCGCTCTAGCCTTTGAAGTGGATGACATCACGGTGCTGATCTTCGATTTGACTGCTGCTTCCTCAATCATACCGTTTTCGTAGGGTGCTCATCATCTACTAAAACACACTACTTATAGCTGTATCGCATGAGCGATACGGTTATTGCTCCCTTGAGCGTCGTCGAAGAGATAGCAACTATCACTGCAATTAAGCCGTTTAAAAATGCCTATATAGGCAGACAAACGTTACGCGTAACATCACGGCACCATTATTATTTTTTAATACCGAGATTTCTACTTGTGATATGCAACGCGTGACATCGGACAACACGTGGCTGCAAAGTTTCTATACAGGGTGTTCAAAATTAAGCTTTCACTAGCACTTTATAAATAGGCGAACAAAAGAAAACTGGTGCTTTTTTTTTCTGTTCCTTGAGTAACAAACAGGTGCTGCATAATTAGCAGCACCTATTTCTTACACAAGTAGCGTAAAGTTTTCCGGTTTCCTGTTTCCTGTCATCGCTGTGTTTGCGTAGCGCTCGTGAAAGCTTAATTTTGAACACTCTGTATAGCTTTGCCTATTTGCCTAGAAGAATTAAAAATAATTATCCTAACCCGGATAATTAATTACCAGAAATACATATTCATTTCTAAATAATAAATTGAGGACCGCGATTTGGGATCATCTTCTCAAATGTTGATATGAATAATAATAATTCCGGGCTTTACGTCACGAGACAACTGCGATCATGAGCGATGGCACAGTGGTCGTCCTTCGTGGAAGACGGCGTGATTTTGAAATATGATACGTGAATGCTTTCACATTCGACAAAGTATCTCGACCTCTTGGGCCACCCTGTGTAGCAGCCGCATATAGGTAATTGGAGTACATTTACACGTACGGCTCGGAACACCTTGACTGTACAATAACAACAGCAGCAGCAGATATATAATAAAGAAGAGGATATTACATGTTTCACCGCTGCATAATAGGAATCGCGCCCTCCTGGCTGAAGAAGAAGGAATCGCGCTATTAGTATTGTAAGAGAGCTGGACCTGCACAGGGAGGATTGCACGAAGTCTCTCAGAGCAAGACGACGTCAACGTAGACTTTAGCAACAGTTATAGTGTAAACGAGTAAATATATTTAACGGGGCCGTAAATCGTACCCGATTGTAAACTTGGGGCAGTGACTGCTTGTAAATCACGCTGGGCCATTGTTGCGGGTGTGGTCAGCGGTATAAAAGGTTGATTCTCTAACTGCAATTATGCAGGGATAAAAAAGGTGCCAAAAGTCGGTGGCTGCCCTTTTTAAATTTATGGCGCCGTAAATTCTCGGTGGCCGGAAGGTCAATGCGAGGGACGCCGCGTGCGAGGCGAGCGGTCGCCTGTCCTCCGTCGACCCATGCTCTAAAGTAGCTTTGAAGCCTGAATGGGTTCGTTAACTATATAGGTGAAGGCTGTATCGCTTAGCACTGACGGTGGCGAAAAGCCTTCCTGTGTTCGCGCTATGTACCACACAGGTCACAGCAAGGTGCTAGAATACAGCCGAATATAGGACCACTACAGTAAATACAAAACGTCAAAAGGTGGTATATGGTGATGCTGTATTAGCTTGCCGAACTGTCGAGAAAGGGTGCATGACCTCTCCGTTTTCAACAAGTGACGAGACAGAATGATATTATTTGGGATTATCATTGGCTTGGAACCTTCCTCTTTGCATGCAGGAACCAGAGTGAACATTGCACGTTCGTTTTTCTGTCTTCGAACCCTAACTACAATTGATAAGAAAGTAATGCACGGGCGCTTATGCCCGTCGCTGCCTATTATCGTCCACTTCGAACAGCGTCCAAGTAAAGATCCAGGGAAACAACGTCCACTACAAGGGACGGGGAGGAAGGAAATCCATCCAAGGTGGTTGGCCTAATCCCCGTCAGGCAGAAGACGGGGGAGGCTGCTCTACGCTTAATACAGCCGAATCCTTGGGTAATTTGTCAATGTCATCCCTCTAAGCCTCCTTCCTTTTCTTCCCTATATGGTGGACACGCTTCTCCGACCGACCATGCCCTTATGGCGGCGATTCTGAAGCCAGTGCACGAATGATTCCTAAAATGTAAAGATTAGAAAGTGTCAAACGTCATCGAACGCCATCATTACACGGACGTCGTGTAAATTGTTTTTAAGCCGTCATATATACGAAGGTTACGGGGTTCAAAATGGCTAAAAATAACGCTTTACGTCTGTACATGTGCACTGTTCTAAAAAAATACTAAACTGTCAAATTAACTGACTACTAACTAAAACGCGAAAATTAGAGCTCTAGAAACAGGACTTCACTGCATAGCAGACTAAGAAACAACCACATTTCACAGTGATATCGTTCTCATATCCGGTTTGTTGGAAATAGGAGGGGTAGCGTGCTGGCCATGTCCCGTCGAGACTGGGAGGTGCCCGGGTTCGAATCCTGGTGCCGGCTGTCCTGTCTGGGGTTTTTCCTGGGTTTTCCTCAGACGCTTTAAGATATATGTCGGCGCAGTTCCCTTAGAAGTCGGCCCAGGATGCACATTCCCCCAGGGCGTCAATCGTGACGTTGCCCACCTCTGTGAGGCCGACAACGGCGAGCCCTTTCACCAGCACCACCACCACGACGTTAACTGGCACGAAAAGGCGTACGCCCCGCTCTTCCTTCGAACAACACTATTAAAAAGGGATCTTCACCGCATAAGAAGCTCCAATAACAACCATCATCCCAAATGGCATTGTCTTTCTTCCCCTGTTGGTTGGACACGGGAGGCGCATGCCGTCTTGTGACACTTGTGCAGTTACGTGAATTATCATAAAAAGGCGCATGCCCCGCGCTTTCCACAAATCAGGAATGATTAATGTCATCCGGTTCTGCCTTCAATGGTTTGCCTTCAACGTGTTATGTGGTGAAGTTCTGTTTTAACAGTTTGTCTGACACTTCAAAAACAAACACAACACGCTCGAGATCGACCACCATTATTTTACACTTTTTTTTTCTTCTGAATATTATTCTGAATGATGGTTGACATTGGCCGTGTTATATGAGGTGAAGTTCTGTATTCATAATGTTTCTACCCTTGCTTGGTGTTCTTGTTTGTCTCTCTTGTGCCTTTCGCTTTTAAAGGTACTATACCGTAAAGCAGGAGACAGGCAGTTTATGTTGACGGAGTATAGGCTAACAGCTTGTTGCTTGTAAACCCAGCACAATAAGTTATGCGTGTGACAGAGGACACTTCATATTTTTAATTTGCTAGCTGAATTGCGAGAAAACCACTCGATGCGACTTCTGGTGGGAAATAATGCTCAATTCGTCGAGCAACGGTAATATATTCCCGACTGATTTGCTGCTTCGGATGGCTACGTTGCAGGCACGTAGCCATATCATTTCGTTCTAGACCCAGTGTTGTCCGCATGCAGTTATAATACAATACAATGTTTATTTACTCGAGAAATCATATAAGCAATCTACTAAGAGACCGCTAGGATATCCTGTAATGCGGCCTCTATACGGCAACATTGTCCACAACATAAAACCTGCGGGATTGTCACATGTATAATTCAGAGATCACCATTAGTTTATACAAACACATTTCTTAAAATACTTTTAAAGTGTGAATACTAGAGACGTACAGTTCTCACCTCAAATGATAAAGAATTCCACACCTTGGCACCAAAGTAACAATTGCTCTGCAATCCATGCATAATTCGTCCTAACACGTGGAAGACATAACTGAAGATTGTCAGACCTTATGAAATACCTATGGCGTTGATATCCTCTCAAGCGTAACAGAATCAACGACTGTATGCCCATAAACAAACTTGTGCATAAGCAATGCAGTCCTATACTTAACTAACCGATAAATGGATTGAACACGAAATAATTTAAAGGCGAATGTGATTGATTCTCTCTGGGGGAGACCAAGCATGAAAGCTTTTTTTCTGGAGTCTTGTAAAGGGTATGCAGGGTTGACTCATACGCAAAACCATCCACATCCACTGCATATGCCAATGTACTGATAGAACAGTTAGGAAGCAAGCGAGCTGGGATATAGATCCATACTGAAGATGCCCGAGAGAAGGAACACAACGCCAATGTAGTTTTGCCGCCGTATACTTGACAGCAATGCGCTGTTGGTGACAACTTCGGCAGTGTGTCCCGTAATGTTCAATTTTCATTTTCTAGAAAAACATGCGAGTGCAACTTGGACGAAAATTGTGACGTTAGAGTACTGAGGGCTCAAGCTATCGAACAGATAAGATAGATTGATTGGAGATTACTCCCCTACTGCTTTATACATTCTTCCGGAACAGACACGTATCGAAAACCAGAGGCATTTTCTTCTTTCGCTATATCATTTTAATATATAACCCTTATGTAATTGGACTTGTTTCGTGTTCTATTTCATTTTGGGCTGGGGGCAACGCAGGAGAGACCGATGTGATATAACGTGTCGCCACAACGTCCGACAAGTAGCTGGTGAGTGGTTACACCTGATACACTTATCGAAACAAGAGAGATAACGCAGAATTACGCGTGGCGAGGGGAGCGGTCGCTTTGCCCACTTGAACAGGTTCACCTTTCAAGTGGTTGCGAAACATATGTGCTCCCCCCACGTCCTTGCTGGCTGTCTGCAAAGGAGTGGCGTGTACGATATCAGCGCTGCGGTGGCCGAAGTGCGTATAGCTGATATCGTTTCGCAAGTCTGTAATCGCGAAAGACAAGCGCGCCACCTACAAGCAGAGAGCATGAAGCCGAAACTGATGAAAGTGGTCCTCCACATTGCAAGAAACATGCGAAACGAATCGTGCTTTTGACTTTATCTCGTTTGTAACCTCGCTAACTTGTCGTGCCTGCGAATCTGGTATTGAAGTGGTAATCAAAAACGAGAATAAATGTCCTCATTCTCTAAAACCATCACGCAAAAATTCGCAACGTTTGCGATCTGTTGTTGCCGATAGAGCCGAACTGTCGCTGTCCTTCTATGTGCCACATCGAATTGAATGCTGTCGTCTTCTCTATCAGTAGCCAACCATATATTTTGTAATCCATTGTCTCCTTTTTGAGGTTGTGACCATCGCACAGTGGCATAGTCAGAGGAGGGGGGGGGGGGGGGTTGCGTTGTTAAATCCCCTCTCTGACACACACACACAAATCGTATCCTTGATAATGCATTTGGGAGAGGGTTGAATCCTTCCCGTCAATGTAAAGTTCCCGCTAGAACCCCTCCCGAAATATTTTTCTGTCTACGACACTGCCATCGCAGCTTACGCGTTGTACGGATATGCCGGGCACAACCAGTTGGAGAACGTGCGGCCGGAGACAGATTAATACATCTGCAAGCACGCAAATTTTGCGCATTTCCGACGGAGTCGCTGCAGAAACAAAAGGCGGCGGCGAGGCGAACGGCCTTCTTCAAAAGATGGCCTCTCACGCTGCAGCAATTACTATTTCGCTTTTACCTGACATTTGAGTGTATGACATCGAAGAAGCCCCCAAGGTGAAACAACATTGAGGCGTCGTCCGGCTACGTCAGTTATTCATCCGACCAATAGCGAGACAAGCCCCTTTGCCCTTTCCTCCTCCTTTCGCAGCGTGGCAGCTATGTATGTACAAAAATGTTCCCATATGGACGACCAGGTAAAGGTGAACATACACGATAAATCGAGAAAACGAAATAAAAAGAGGCAAAATGTTGAAGAGAGTTCACCTCTCCAGCCATCCGAGAATTACAGTCGCGGAATTTCATCTCATTCGTACCGCCCTCTGTAGAAAGAGCCTCTCGCATGTTAAATGGCTCGGAGGCTGCTGCTTGTTCCATGTGGTAGGACAGGTTTTTGTGCATTTTCTCTAACGAGATCCCCACATGGCTTTCTCTCACTCTTTTCTATTTCTCTTTCTTTTTTCTTCTTTTTTTTTTCCCGCTGGGCCAGCAGAGTAGTAAGTCAGTCAGTCAGTAGACCGTGCAAAGAGCGCGAAGACGTTCACGTTCATAACATTGTGCTCCGCAAAGTCACGTACTTCATAAGAGAAAGGAAATGTTCTAAGGGAAGGATTAGAAACGAGGGTGGCCATTTTGCTCCATGAAAGCGAGCAATCTGTCAGAATTATTCTCGTGCGCGAATTGAGCCTGAATTGTTCAGAGCGCCTCGAGAGTATCGATAATACTTTTGGCGCTCGTTTTTGTTCATCATGTACATATATATATATATATATATATATATATATATATATATATATATATATTCGCGAACGAATAAAAACAAAAAAAACTGAAAAAAAGTTGGATCTCTAAGTTCAGATATCCGAAAGATATCCTTGTAATATGCGAGTAGTATATAGCCAATATTTTCTGTCCCTAATAGATTTAATAGTTTCCGGAACTATCTACAACATGTACGTCGGGCTTCTTGAGCTCCTCTTAATCACGGCAGGCTGATGATGAAGAACGATACTAAAAATAAACCAACGATTCCGCCGAGTATAGCTGAGCCTTGGAAGAAGAACTGTGACAGCATCATTGGAAATGTCTCCCTCACCGCTACGTCTACTACGAAGTACTTACTCGGTGCCATTACGGCTTCTAAAGATATAAGACTCTCCTTGTGTATAAAAAGCGGAAGAGCAGTACATGTATAAAAGAGGGGCAACGCTCGTTCCCCCGGCAACAGAACCCCGGGCGTCTGGCAACCGGAGCAAGATGGATGACCCGGCCCATGGTTGTCTCCCCTCTATCTCTTTCCCGCTATGTCTGGCGTTCGTGGCCACATTCCATCGGTGCGCGAGAGCGCCTCTCGGAAAATGTCGCTTTTGTAGGAGCGATCATCTGTGTGTAAAATCTGCTCCAGGAGGAATCTCCGAGGTGCCGAGCCAGCATAGTAGAAAATGTGTTCGATCTCCTTCGAGGCTTCGAGCTCCTAACAGACAGAAACGCGAGAGTCGATATAGGAATGGGATTTTTAACTGTGACTGATAACAAGCCGCCAAATAGGTGTCATCCTCAGCTTTGGAATGAGGGAACTGTCGTGAGCACAACACATGGTGATGATGTGAGGCTGTTGTCCGGCGTGAACGGCACGAAAAGACAAACGTTGTGCGTGCATGTATGGAGAGATATGCGTGTATACTTTGAATGAACGGGAACGACGAATTTTAGTTGCAGCCAATGTTAACTCTAGAAAGACTAAACTCAATAACAACGAGAGCTCTCCAGCCAAATAATATGGCCTGAGGTAAAAAGTTTATGTTAGCCAGAAATGTAATTCTGAGAATCGTTGTATTCAGGGGTGCCGCTACGCAATTTTTCAGGGGGGAGGGGGGCCGAAGATCTCGGACCCGGGCGGACTGCACTGTCACAGATGATTCAGGACAGGTCGTGTGCTGTTTGCGGGCGACGGAACGAAAAAGAAACGTACAAGAAGTACGGCGGGAACATTCACAGATGTGCAGCCTTGACCACGTCGGCAGGGCTTTGGCAAGATCACGAATAAAAAGTCTGAGCCGGGGGGGAGTGCCCCCCCTCAATGGCGCCTTGCATAAGTTACACTAAAGCATTGCTACACCATTGTTACACTACTTGCATAAGTTACACTTTCCTTGCCGATCTTTTTTCTAGAAATGTAACAGACTGGCGTAGTTCTTTACGTATTCTGTTATTGAACTCTTATCATAAGCATGCTTGTCACATTTTATCGAATCGCATAGGAAAAGTTGATTGACGTAAACAATGTTCTTCTCTTTAGGTAAGTCGGTGGATTCCTTCAGCCTCGGACTCTCCCCACACGGTAAGCACTATTAACACATATTCCTCATCTTTGTGTTGCGCTACAAGCTACAAGCGCTGCACCAGACGCATCCGGCACGTGTATCGCGCACATGGAGGTATATAGACGTTACAAGCTGGAACATATCGTACATTTACCCTATACCATTGAAATCCAGTTTCATGGGAACGAGAGCAGTGACCGCACCCAAAATAAAACAACAACAGAACATACTAGCCGAACCTTGATCACCTTGTGAAGTGTGAAGGGCCAGCATCCCCCATTCGCCATTCTGTGTGACGTCAGCGCGACGTTTTGCGTGAGTGAGGTGCTTCATGCTCTCAACAAATGGAACCTGTTAACATAGTTCACTTCTTCGAGCTTCTCAAAAACTATACTTCCTTGTTCTAATTGAAACTTTTGTAGCTTAGTACCTATATAATCGTGCAAATGAATACGAGATCAGCATTGTCCCGAAATTGATCGTACTGATAGGAGAACGTCTCTTCAAAGTTGTAAAAATAAATAAATAATAATAATGTTCCGAAAGACGTGCGGTACGTAGAATTCCGTAGAATTGTGGATAACTTGACATTGGACGTTTGCATATAAACAGCTCTTGCATGTCACCGGCTGTCTGTATAGGTATACAATCAGGCCTGTGGGTATAAGACAAGGTGTGGACAAATGACAACGTCCCGTCTCTTCCCCTTGACCTCGCCCTTGGTACCTCGCCCTTGGTTTTAGTTTTAGGATTTGAGGATTGGGTATGTATAAAAATTGGGTGTCAACCATGGTGTGCTGCTGTTACAGAACGAATCCGGCAGCTACAGGCTGAGGTGAAGCATTTGTGCTTGTAGCGCACGACAGAGATGGGTATGCATGTGCACGATTATGGTATTGCGCTGGCATGCTGCGATTCAAGCATTTTCAAATAAGAAAAAAAAAGACAGTTTTCCATGAAATAAGGCTATAAAAATACCGCGAAAGTATCTGCAACTTGAAACAGAAGTTATCGCACAAAACGCTGAGGCAGCATGACATCGTTACCTCCACTGATTTGAGGAGAAGTACGGGAGCGTACTCCCTTTCCGTGGCAATTTATATCAATGCAGAGTACCACAACAAGGCGTGCGATTTCAAATTTAAACAAATCACGAGAGAGAAGAATAATGATCTGAACGATGGCTGTGTCTTATGCGATGTCCTTCCTCTAAAGTGTAGGTCACAAAATGGCGATAGCGTTGGATGAAACTACGGCGTTTTGTGAACAGAAAGGCACGGGATGCTTTTCGTCCCTTGTTCCTACGGCTCCGAACCAATTTGCACATTCTCTCGACCACCTTTGAAACTTTATGGGTTCTATGACTATATGGTGCAAGCAACATGCACTACATTCGAAAACAACTCACGGTTGACGCACAAAAGGGCATGCCCCGACCATTCTTTTTATTTCATTCGTACTATTTATCATTCTCAGTATCTGCATGAGACGGCCATTACTATGCCGACCCATCTCCTCCCTTATCTTTTATACTTTTCACTTTCTGGATAAGCGACGTCACTTTTCTTGTACTCGGCCACTTCAATGTAGATGCCGCAATGGGACTGCATTTGATTTTTGTTTTTTTGGCTGCATCCTCTCTCTCTCTCTCTTCGATAAGCCTTGGAGAGGGACTTTCGGCACCCGTTGCGCGACGACTGTTCCCCCTTTCCTCCGGCGCCACGCCCACTTCGTATACTCCACCCATTTGCGTGCTCTTCTTTTTCTTCTCGCCCAAGCGCGTTGTTCCTCTCTCGCTTTATTCCGCCGAATGCCACGCATGGTATGGGGGCGCTGCTGTGAGGAAGGGAGCCGTCATGGCTGCTGTGTCGAAAATGGATAAACCTGCACTGTGCAAATCAAACGATGCGATGTAGGAGCAATCATGCCCGAGCAAGAGCCTGCCTCGCTGGCCCTGTAGTTTCTGTAATTGCTGACGGAGTGATAACATAATGCACTTGTCCAGGTGCGCGTCCTTTCTATTCTGTTTGCAAGCCATGTTCTATGTACAACATGTAAGCATGTTATATTTTGTTGGCAGTGGGCACCCCATTGATAATCACAAAATTAAATATTGATTGAAAATTATATGTTCTCGCTACACTTTATTTATTTATTTATTTATTTATATACCTTAAGTGCCATTGCTATGGCATTACATAAGGGGGGAAACAATAGGAAAAAGATACATATAAAAAAACACGACAATCACAAGAAAGCACAACCATAAAGCCATTACCTACTCTAAGTACAATCTCTCACAGGCCCTAGTAAAAGTATCAATGTTATTATTCATGACAACCTCTTCAGGCAAAGAATTCCAATCACGGATGCAATGTATCGGTGCACGGATGTATCGGTGGTTACATTGAACTCGAAATCTAATAACCCTCTCAACCTAGCCTCTAGCAGGATCAACGCAATTCAAAATATGATGCACTACTTTTCAATTTTTATGCGGCTGCTCCGTTCCGGTGTCCTTTCACGACAGGATATAAATCCCGCTTTCAATGTATGTGGCTCTTGTTGAAGTTTAAACTGATTAGAAACGTTTTGCGACTTTGAAGTCGAGGTTAGTCGTCCGCGAAATGCACAATGCACTCCATGGCGACGTCATTAGACGCGCTAATGAGTGGCTATTATAATGTAGTACATGATGAAGGACTCTGAAGTACTCGAAAAGTGTTAGTTATACGGGCCACGAACAAAAGCCACGACGTCAAACTCTCAGGCAATTTTGTCACTTTCCATGACCCTTAAACATAGCGTCGGAAATGTTCTCGCTCGGGATGCCACGACCAGGCGAAATTGCGGCAGCTTGTCCTATTATCATTAGTTGTTTTATTCGACCTTGCGGGTCCTAAGGTCGCTGGTTCGAACCCGAAGAGGCCTGAAATTGGGTGCCTGGTACTTGGAGTAACTGCGAAGCGCTCACTAAAGAGACAAGGACGGGTATATAGGCAGAGAGCGATACTTCCAACAGGTTTACGATAGAAATAAATAGGAAGCGCTTATGCATTACCAACAAGCCTAAAGGTCAATGCTTCTCTGGTACATGGGGAATAGGGACCTATGTGAACGATATAAACACATCTCTGACATTTCAGAGCTCTTCAAAAATATCCTTACGTCCTCACGTCCATCCGTTTACATATGTGTATGGGGTGTGCTCTGTACGACCTGTGTTGCCAAACCACGAGACGAGTCGCAGGCGGCAAGAAAGTCAACATTATATTTAGTTTAGCCTGGATACTCTGCTCGTTTATTTACTATCAACATCATTTGTGCACACCTTGGGCTCGAATTTTCTATATTCAAAGTGGTCGCGATCCGAGTAAAGCATACGTTATCGTCCGAACGATGTCGTCCTTTCTCCCGATCTGTGAAGAACGGGAAGCGTTCGCCTTTTTTGGACACGTTGCGTTTTGCCTTAATTGTCTGGAGAAGGTGTACACCTCGTGTTTTTAAGAAGTAAGTAGAGAGAATGGGCGATGCTACGTGGCAAAATTCTGTTTTACTTTGTTAGGTCGAGGACACAAGCTGATACTTCAACCGCTCCAATGGTATGTAGCCAAAGCCGGCGCAGGTCGATCCAAATCTCTCCGCAAGTAACCGGATGGTGGAAGTCATCAAAGAAGAAGCGCCCGTCTCGCGCAGTACATAAGGAGAGACTCATTTTCGAGACAGCTGTCAATAGTAGCGGCAATCTCTCCCGAGATGATGATAAGCCTCCATTCCGCCCTGGGGCATCGTATCTTCTCCCAGAGAACCGCGCATCATTATACCCGCAGATAGACGTTCACGTATATATATCTCCCGACACGGGGTTCACGCTTTCACCCTTGACCCCTCCTGTCGCTCATGTGAGATCACGTGATCCTCCTTCCTTGCTTTGTTTCTCCGCTCTTGCTCTTCGTTTTTTTTTTCTCTCCTCGCGCTCATTATTATCAACCTTTTTGTTGTTGTTTACTCGTAGTTTCCTATTTAGAGCCCCGACTTTCGTGATGGTTGCGGGCGGAATTGGTTTCGGTATTTGTTGTTGCCCCGAACAGCCCAATTATTGGGACTGAAGCGTGACCTTTTCGACCTCCTGTTTCGACTGTGGGAGAATGCCGCCGGCCAAGCGGCTCGACATGGAAGGGCAGTAGTACACGGCAGAAAGATTAGAAAAAGAAAGTGAAATTGAGCAAAGTGGACGTTGGCGGATGGAGCTATATACGGAGTACGAAACGTTTAGTGTAAACGTTCTAATTTCCTGCGCGACAGTTATGGTCACATTCTGATAACATAGGCAAGAGACACCTTTTTTTTAACGCGTAAGGCAAGTCAGGAAGCGTCCACTCCCGCTTCTTACAGATCCATCCATGTCTTCGCCTCCTCGTCAGGTGGCATCGGGTGAGATGTGATTGGATGCGACAACCGTGTTTGCTTGCTTGCCCAAGGTGTTGTTTTTTCATCGTGGTTCTTATTTATTTGTTTCCATGCAGCGGGACGGGCTCCTGTTTGTTGTTCATCGATTGGCATCGATTTGCTTCCACTTCTGGCGGAGACGAGCGATTTCGTGCTTGCGGGGAGATTCCCCCAAGTGTATATAAAATATTGCGCTATGATGAGTGCCGTGAGGAAAACGCAGACTTTTTTTTTCTATCCTTTTCCTATGCCCGACCACCATGAAAATTTCGGTTTTATTTTTGTTTAGTGATTTTACCAAGCATTTTTCTTTTCACACACATGCGCTCTAAAAACCCAATTTCTCCGCATAGCACTGTCCGCTGCAACGACTCGCCGATTGATATAGAGTTATCGTTTCTGATTTGTTCAAAACAGGAGGGGTACACCTCTCTGTGACACCTGCGCCGTTATATTAATTGCCACACAAGGGCGTACTCCACGTACTTTCCTCAAGTCAGAAGCGATAACGTCCGGTATCATTCGGCGCAGTAGTTGGCGCAGACCGTGTTCTGCGTTGAAGTTTCGTGCACACTGACACTGTTATCGCTTCTGATTTGAGGAGAGAGCGGGGCTTAAGCCTTCTGGCGACAATTAACGGACGCTGTAAGTGTCACAGAGGGGCATCGGAGAGTCAACGTGAGGCGTACGCCTTTTTTGTGACAATTATGAACAACATAAGTGCCACAAAAAAGGCGTACGCCTACCGTTTTCAACAAGTCAGGGCAGATAACGATATAATTCGAGATGATGGTTGGCTAGGAGCGTGCTATGCGGTGAAGTTCATTTCTAAGAGCGTAGGTCAACATAACGTCAGATAAAGGGTGTAAAAGAGTGGTAAAAGCAACTAACATGTATTCAAATTACTACAAAAAGGTGTACGCCCCCCTCGATCCCCGAATCATGCGATAACCCTATCATTTGTGGCAATGGTTGGCGCAGAGCGTGCTACGCCGTGAAGTTCTGTTTTTAGAGTGTAGCTAACCATCATCTCGAATGATATCGTTATCTGCCCTGATTTGTCGAAAGCAGGGAGCGTACATCTTTTTGAGACACTTATGCACTACATAATTATCACAAAAAAGGCGTAAGCCTCCCGTTTAAAAAAAAATCAGGGGAGATAACGATATCATTCGTGATGATGGCTGGCTAGGAGCGTGCCATGCAGTGAAGTTCATTTCTAAGAGTGTAGAACTTTGCAACGTTTTAGGCACAGCATATGTGACAACTATACTTCCTAGAAGGTGCAACTGCTCCACGCTTTTTTCCAAGAGTGTAGTATGACATCCAATACACCTTAGAAAGCGACAGTTCTAGGTGTCTGCGACACAATAATGCTCCAGAATCCAGCCGAACGTATGGAACGCTTACGAATACGGTAGGACACAGATGCGTTAACTCACAGGACAATAAAGACTATATGCGCGTTCTACATTTCGTACGCCTTAAAAATAAAGTTGTTGTTGTTGTTGTACATTTCGTACATGTGTATCTTACACGAAAGTGGACGATGTTCTAGCCCGAGGCCGCATTTACTGGCAGTCTGAAACTTTCTCTTTTATTCCACTTATTTCAGTTTTGTTTCGTAAACTTTTAAAAGGGCGTCAAAAGCTCTTTTACCTTCGGGAGCCCCTTTTATTCGGCATTTTGCATCGTCTTTTCCCCCTTCCCTCCCGATCCATTGAGAGGGAGTTTAGAATGCAAACAAGCCTCCCGATCTGGTTGCCAGCATTCACACCAGTCGAAGCCTTTGTCACGTCTGATGGCCGGGGACAGATCCGACTGAAATCGAGTCCCGCTCGAAAGGTAATTACGGATTAAGGCAGCAGGAAACGACCCGCACGACAAAAAGCGCTCTGATTCGATGCCCGATAGACGTGACGGAATACAATGGACGTACGAATAATGCTGCTGGTGATGGAAGTGTCGGGGGCTGTCGTTTTGTTGCGCGCGCGGGCCCGATGTTCTTTTCCAGGGATTTTGGGGAGGACGCCCGGTGGAGTCCAGAAAAAGGCTCTCGTACGGGATTAGGGGTAACTGCTCGATTACGTCGCAATGGTTGACGTTTTGTTGACGCTAAGTGGATGACTTCTGGTTGAAGAATCGTTAAGAGTTGGTCTTCTGACGCGTTAACAGAAAGCGAAGAAAGTCGGGTCGCTGCTGAGGGGGTGTCAAGATGAGATGTTGTTGAAACTTTTTCACCTGTTCGAGAGGATTACCGGAATTTTTTGAAATTCGTGTTCGTCTCCGTCAGACGTCGGGCCTGGCACGTGCCACTCATGCTCCACGCAATCACATCTTCGTCTTAATCAAATATTAGTCTTATTTTTTGTTAAAAGTGTAGTTTCCGCGAGCAGCTTGCTTATGCTTCTGGGAAAGCGGTTTCTTCATGCAGTCTTAATATGCGAAAGAGCTTGCGACAATACAGATGTATTGACCACAACATGGCAAAATGTTCTTTACTCTCTGAAATGCGCGTGACTGGACATTTGCACAGGTTAGCTTGATTGTGGTGATTATACAGATACATATGACATACGGAATACAGATATAGGATGGGTAACTTAAGAATAGTTTAAAAATTTGACCAGAATCCTACTACCCCAAAGCGGTATGGAAGCTTAAGTTCCTATAACCTTTAAGAGTGTTACTAGCTGGCAATAGTATTCCCCTTCTTGTCTTAACACTTTACAACGTTTACGGTTTTAATATCTTAAAGATCGTTTCAACAGGGTACACAAGCACCAAGGTTGTAATTTTTTCTTCTTGCTTAGGAAGGACTTCCATCAGGTATACACTAGGTTCCGCTGGCGTCACGGATACATTAGAAGGCAGCTGAGCTCTATGGTATATATCTGTAACGTCAGGGTGAAATAACGTACATGCGATGGGGAAAAAGCATTATTTACTCGGCAGACAACCAATAACTGCGGGCTGAGAAAACGCAGGGCACCCAGAGAGAGAGAGAGAGAGGGAGTTAAATGCCTACAGAGGAGAAGGGTCCTTTATCAGGAAACTCCAGATGGCGGAAAGTCAACAAGCCACGGCCCAGCAGCGCAACTGCACGAAGGGAGGGCTGTATATGTGGGTTTCCATGCTTAGGCTCCCTGAAACGTGTGAGCTGTGTGTCCAGGAGACGCGAGAGGGAGGGAAAAATCGGCCTCCTCTCACCTGCATATTTCACGGGGATATCTTGGCGCTCCTGCTTTTAAACCGTTATTTTATTCACGTACACACCCAGAAAATAAAATGGCACTTCCTCGGCGTTAACAAACATCCAGACTCTAAGCACCCGCTGTCAGGTACTTACACGTACGCTGGGTTTCATCTTAGGCGGGTGCTATACGACACGCCAGTTTATTTGTGCGGCTCGAGCCGTTTATTTTGCCTATTTCAGTTTTCGGCCTCTTGTCTGAGAAGTTACTTCAAATTCAGGGACAACGAAAGGACAAGAAGAAAAATGTGAGAAAGATTGGAGCTCATTCTATTTCTCTCTCATCTCACTGCTGAACCCCTGCGATTACAATCAATGTGACGTAGCAAGGAGGAGCCAATAGCGACACGTGATCTCTGTTCCATATGCATTCACTTTCGAGTGTTCACGCGAGGTATCATCCGGAGGATTTCATGGCATCGCGTGTGCCCTCGTCCTATTTCTGAAAATTTTCCTGAGGGGAAAAGATTCTTTCCAGTCTTTGAAGATAATCATTCGCATCTGAACACCATCGGTCATGACAAGCATCAAACATTTATTTGTGAATGTGTTGTCCCATATAGAGACGTAAAGTAGAGCCTTGTTTAAGGAAGACACATCTTGTGACGAATCGCAAGAAGTCTATCTCATGTAAAAGCAAAACACAGAAAAAGAGCATGCAGGTACTATGCCTTCGATGTAACGCGTGCATCTATACGTTAGACCTTCGTTACTATTCAATACTACAAGCTTTCTATAATAGCATAACAAGACCGAAACAGCTGCCCAGTTGGCGATGTTCGAACTATAAACTCGTACAACGTTTGTCGTTTGTTTAGAGTCCAGGGATAATTCAGCTACAAAACCTGTATTCAAATGACTTGAAGGTGATGTCGTATGCCAAAGAGCGGCCAGACACGCAAGCAACGACCCTGTTTGCTCTGTACAGTGACTGAAGGCATTCCACCTAATGCTTCTGCGTTATCAGTAGGGTTCCGGGTATATATATTCGGATTTATCAAAAAAATATATAAAAAAACTGGGGAAACATAAGCCGGTGAAATGTAAAGCATTTTACAGAATGATACCGTTATCAGTCCTGATTTGTGGAATGCGCGCGGCATACGCCTTCTGTGACAACAAACATAACCGCATGAGTGTCCCAAAAAGGTGAACGGCTCCCGTTTTCAACAAATCACGCGAGCGAACGATGTCATACGGTACATCGTGAACTTGTGTTTTAACAGTGTACATCGTACTGTTTAGAATGTATTTAGTAGACAGTTGAAAATCGTACCTTGCAACGTTCGACAGGATTTGTATTGCTCTAACATTACGTCGTCCTCAGCGGACAAGGAAAGAGGGTACAGGGCTCCCTTTCTGATGTGTCTGGTGGTATCTGGATTTCGGTTTTCCTACGCTATATATTGGTATAAAACACCATAGAGACCTAGCTATGAGATTCGCTTTCTGGCCACAGCTGGTAGCGTGCAGGGTCTGCGTGAACGCGTGCTACACAGTGTAAGAGGGACCGAATGCTGTTGTTTGTTGTAATCAATACCTGGTTTTTGAAAGCCCAAGTTTGTCGTCCATCAACCGTCATCCCGTTTCGTCATCAGTACCTGTAGTGTTTCGCCAGTTACGAGTCACTCTGTATACACAGTAAGGATGATCTTGTGGAAGCGGCGTACCAAATAATAATAGTTTGCGCTATTATTATTATTAGTTGTATAGTATCTTACGTAAATTGCATGACGTATGGAGTGAGAACATAATCTTGTACCGCGGAAGTACTTCTCCGGCAGGACTGCCAAGGATACGAACCATGGATTTTATTTCGGACAACGTAAAAATGCATTTAGAAGTTGATACCGCAAGAACTCCCTCATCGGATAACGGTGTTTGCCGTCTTTATCTGGTCTGTGTGCACCTTTTATCGTCATAAAAGAAACAACGATGTACGCTGGACGATTTCCCCGTCGTTACAGCATTGGAAACCAATAAAGGCACTTGAGGGGGGAAATGCAGGTACGTTCGCGCAGGCTGTGTATTCTTACGACTCTATAACCTCGTCCCCACATCGCACCACTGCTCGTTATTCGAATTTAAGCCTCGGCACGACACACTGTAAAAAGGGCGAATAAATAAATACGGAGTAAAAAAGGAACTCAGTTCTTTTCCCACTCCTTTTTTATACAGCACGTCATCTCACGGAGTCTATTGGCGATGCAAAGTGGTGGTCTCCAAAATGAAAACCAAACGCGTGCAGCAAACGCTTCGCAGATCTGCTGCTTACCGTGAGAACAGCCAATCGCAAAGCCGTGAGGCTGCCACGTGACGACCGACAGCCAATAGGTGTAGCGCAGAGGTGCGCGATCGATATTTGGGAAAGCTTCAACGTGCGGGTAGGGGGAACGGGAAGGGGTTTTGTTGCGGCCGATCGAAGATTCGCAGACGAACTCTTTCATATTCGTGTAGATATTTCACGGTTTCTTTGAAAGAATTCCGTCTTCTTCGTTGCATAAAAAATAAATAAAATTTTAATAATAAAATAACATAAAGAGATGGTCTCTTACATGGATAGACCTCGTGTATATATATACGTACATGGAGTTTGCTGATCGCACCGCCGTATTCTCAATGTTCTTAGCTCTCGTAGGTATAACAGTGAAACGTTTTATCCGAACTATCGCTATCAATGCGTAGTACATAGAGTATGTTGACTTTTTTTTCTTTTTCACAATCAATCAATCAATGTTGATGGTATAATTTCCTTGAGCTTGAGGTCGTGGTATATAGGGACAGGAACACAAAACACGTGTAGACAGGACTAGACTCATACGCTTGTCCCCGTCCGCTTAGCACAATAAGGCGTAATAAGAGGTGGTGGAGCTTGTGAAAGAGCTCGCTGTTGTCGGCCTCGTAGAGGTGGGCAACGTCACGACTAACGCTCTGGGGGGGGATGTGTGTCCCGGGCCGATTTCTAAGGGAACTGTGCCGACATAAGTCTGACACCGTCTGAGGAAAAACCCGAGATAGCACAGCGGGCACCGGGATTCGAACCCGGGTACCTCCCCGTCTCGACATGACATGGCGAGCACGCTAAGCCACTTGAGCTGGTAGGGGTAATATATGGCAGTTAATATATGGAGCCAATCTCCCTTTGTGGATCATGGCCAATATCTGCGATGGAGAAGAAGCAGCAGCAGCCGGTAACATTCGATATAGTGTGTGTGAGTGACTGAGTGAGGGTCTTTGTCACTCTTTGGTCTAATTGTAGTTAGCCATTTTTGTTTTTCTAAGTGATCTGGAGTAGCCAGCTCTCGTAATGAGTGCCTATTTCTCCATTTTTTTCTTTTCCTATTAACTCAACTCTATAGCGCATCAGATATCCAAGTAAAACCATGTCAGTCAAAGGGTTACACAAAGAATGACATTTTAAAAAAATGAAGTCGAAAAACGTTACCTGTTCTGGAGTTGAGCCGCATAGAATGCAGCTAGACAAACACAACATAAAAACAGAGGGGGGGGGGGGGGGTCGAGGTAGCTTGTCGTTGTTGGCCGCACTCAAGTGGGCATCGTCACGACTATAGCAAAAAAAAAAAAAAAAAGAAGGAAATTGGGAGAGGGGAGTAGAGAACTTTAAAGTGATGCATAGGCAGGATGACCGATAGTGATGGGACGGAGGCACACTGTATAGGTGAGAGGTGCACTAGAGTGGTCTTTCCGCTAGGCTCGTTTCTTGAAGAAAGCGCACGAGGCCGCGAGTTTTGAAAGTCGTTCCGCACAAGAATCTTCGGGGAAGAGCTTCGCCGCATAGCACGCTCCTAGCCAACCATAATCCCGAATGACAACGTTCTCTTCCCTCGTCATCCCCATATCATCGTCATCATGTATCTCTCTCTCCCCTTGATTTAACGAAAACGAGGAGGAGGGGGGGGCGTGATATATTTTTGTGGCAAATATGAACAACATAATGCCACAAGGTGGTGGTTCTTCTAAAAGCGGCCACAAAAATGGCGTCGGCCCCAGTTTTCAGCAAATCAGGGGAAAGAACGATGTGATTTGGGATGATGGTTGGCTAGGAGCGTGCTATGTGGTGAAGTGGCCACTGTCAACAACCTGAAACAATCGAACACACCCTGCGAGACTGCCGAGCGTACCATTCTGCCCGCGAAGCCCATCTCCCTCGCTCCACCTCGGGCACGCTATCGGACATCCTCTACCCCGGTGGTTCTTCTGCCGAACCTTCCGCTAAAGCAAGAAACCTTTTGTAGCACACAAAGTTCTCTTTCTGCACAAGGCAGGTCTTGCTCAACGACCCATCTAATACTTTGCTCTGCTCTCCCCGACGAACTCATGCCTACGCATCTCCACCCTTCATCCTCTATCGTCCATCCGTCCGTCCGTTTTTTTTTTTTTTTTTTTTGCTATAGTCGTGACGACGCCCGCTTCTGTGTGGCCAACAACGGCGAGCCGATTCTGCCATCACCCCCCCCCCCTCCCCATTTTTAAGAGCGCATAATCCCGAATGACATCGTTCTCTCTCGTTTATTTCTGACACTTATGCAGTTATGTTAATTGTCACGAGGGGGGGGGGGGGGGTGTCGAGGTAGCTTGCCGTTGTTGGCTGCACTCAAGTGGGCATTGTCACGATGAGGTGTACACCCCGCGCTTTCCGCAAATCAAGAGTGACAAGGAGGAATCGCCCTGTACAATGGGGCATTCAGCGTGCTATGTGGTGAAGTTCAGTTGTAAGAGTGTAAGAGCCGATGAAGACATTACCCGCTCTCTGTTTTAAGAGTGTAGGCTTGGGTAAACTGAGCTCGTATGTGCTTAATACACATACAGGGTCTCCCAGAAAACGTGTCATTGAATTATAATAAAAAAACTACACCACCTGGAGTCATGCGGTCAATGGCATTTGTTCTTACTGGGTTTTTGCCACCTCCTCATGTGAATGTCGTGTAACGTAAGCTTAATTATGTAAATTTTTGCGAGCTTAAGTCGGAAATTTGCCTAGTAAAGGTCACTTTTTTACCCCACCAATGTGAAGAGCGTGTGTAATTTAGTCAAATTAATCATAATTGACAATGATATTCAGGAGCTATTCTATCGGAAAAAATAGCCGAACATCATGCTCTACGGAGGTCGCACAGGATAGCGCACGATGAATTTTTCAGCGCAATGTTTGTCAGTCCGACGAAAGGAGGTTCGAAACCCAGCCCTCCCCGACATCGCAGAAAGAGATAAAACAGGCACGGCTTATCACGTCCGACTTTCGCTGGGATAATGCTTTCCCTCTCCCAATTTTAGGTACTGTTACTTTTTCTACTATCACTCTGTGAGCTGGCTTAGGAACCTCCTTTCGTCGCACTGAGAGCGATTGCGCTCAAAAGTCATCGCGCGCTATGGTCCGGTGCTCCGAAAAGCATGCTATTCGGCTATTTTTGTCGATGCGATAGCTCGTGAATATCACTGTGAATTATCATGAATTTGAGTGAATTCGGCACGCTCTTCATGTTGGTGGGGTAAAAAAGTGACCTTTACTTGGCAAATTTCCGAGTTGAGTTCGCAAATGTTTACATAATTAAACTTGGAGTACATGACACTCACATTAGGAGGTGGCAAAAACCTAATAAGAACAAATGCTCTAGACCGCATGATTCTAGGTGGCGTAGTTTTTTTATTATAATTCAATGACACATTTTCTGGGACACCATGTATAGGCCTACGTACGTTTTCGTTCCGCTCTGCCCACGGGCATTTTTCTTCTTGGGACTGTCTCCGGGCGGCGATACGACTCACGCCGCTTGTTTTCGTGAAGACCTCAACACTCTTAAAAATGATGGTGGTGGTGGTGGTGGTGATGATGGCGAGAGGGCTTGCCGTTGTCGGCCTCGCAGAGGTGGGCATCGTCACGACTGATGTCATAGCACCATATAGCACGCTCCTAGCCAATCATCAGCTCGAGTGACATCGTTGTCTCCCCTGATTTGTTGAAAACGGGAGGCGTACGCCTTTTTGTGACACTTATGTAGAAATATTAATTGTCACATAAAGGCGTACGCCCTGAGCTTTCCACAAATCAAGAGTGATAGACTCTGTACAATATGGTTGGCCTTCAGCGTGCTATGTGGTGAAGCTTTGTTTTAAGAGTCCCCAACTGAAAGTCAGTATCAGTGTTTACAGATCACATAGGTGCCTGTATCTCATTACATATACACCCTTAGAAATGAACTTCACCGCATAGCACACTCCTAGCCAACCATCATCTCGAATGATATCGTTATCTGCCCTGATTTGTTGAAAACGGGAGACGTACGGCTTTTTTGGGACAATTATGAACAGGATAAGTGTCACAAAAGATGTACACCTCCCGTTTTCAACGAATCAGGGCAGATAACGATATCATTCGAGATGATGGTTGGCTAAGAGCGTGCTATGCGGTGAAGTTCATTTTTAGCAGTGTACCCCCATAAATACCTAAATGCTTCGACATATACCGGGTGTTTCAGTTAAATCCCCGGGCTAAATAATTCGCGAACGGGTGCACCAATCGAAGAACTTCCTTTTTTACAAGTATCTATCTGATACCGCCTACAAGCTGCGCACCGTGTGAATGAGTGGGAGGCTCTCACTATTTAAATAAAAGTTTAAATCAGTTCCGTGAAAAAACGTAACTTCTAAAGCAGGGTGCCGTCGACATTAAAATGGATACTGCCCCTTTTGGGACCTTCGGCGGACACCTTTTAGAGAAAAATCTGCCACCGAAGCTGGTCATTTGTTGCAGTAATTAATTGGTTTCGGTTTACATAATTTTGTCGCGGCTGGTCGCGGTAAAGCGCAATAGAACGCTCTTTCACTCCCTTATCCACCAATGAATTACGTCCTTTTGCACTTCGCCGCGACCAGCCGCGACAAAAACAGTAAACCGAAACCAATTAATTACTGCAAGAAACGATCCGCTTCGGTGGCAGATTTTTCTCTAAAAGGTGTCCACCGAAGGTCCTAAAAGGGGTAGTACCCATTTTAATGTCGACGGCGCCCTGCTTTAGAAGTTACGTTTTTTCACGAAACTCACTTTGTTTTTATTTAAATAATGAGCGCTTCCCACTCATTCACCTGGTGCGCAGCTTGTAGGTGGTATCGGACAGATACTTGTAAAAAGAAAGTTCTTCGATTGGTGCACCCGTTCGCGAATTATTTAGCCCGGGGATTCAACTGAAACACACGGTATAGCGGATCGAAAACTACTGCTTACACAGAGTTGCCGAATACTGCAGAAACAGGGTGTCGAACCGAACCCGAACCCGAACCGAAAACCGTACCCGAACCGTGATTTTTGCCGGAACCGAACCCGAACCCGAACCGAAATTTTCATGACACTGTTGAACCCGAACCGGAGCAGAACCGTAAAAAATAATAACGGTAACCGGTTCGCAACAAAACGGTTCGGACATAAAAGAAGTCAGCATAAGAGTTCCTCTCTATCCCCGAACGAAGACACATTGGTATCATCATCACGCGCCTATATCATAAATTTCAGAAATGTTCACCTAGCAGTCAGACGACGACGTATAGTAAGTATACTTTCAGCGTCTTTTTAACATGTTGAAGCGCAGTTGTCCTTGTGAGTGCCGCGGCTAGCGCCCCACGCACGCGGTGCGGCGTCTACTCTTCAGAGACCAGGTGCCACGCGGACGAATGAAACAGGAATGGAGTAGGCCAGTTATATAGCTCTACAGGACGAATATGTGATCAAATAAGCGCCCAAGATTTCCCTTTACACGTGAGCAGCACAAATTAAACAAGTCAGAAACATTAGAAGTGGAGAAGGAGCGTAAGCAGAACGGTGCCTGTTTGATTGGTCGTGCTTTGAAAAGTAAATGTGGTTCTGCTTATTGGTAGCGCAGTTGTGTCGTCGTGACACATTGCCGTTGTGTTGTGGATTAACAAGTACACTGCTGTGAGCTCGGACAGAGTAAGGCTTTCAGGCTTATTTTCGACATGCTTCAGTACGGTTTCAGATCGATTCACGCTGCGAAGGCAGTGTGCCGGCAAGTACTGTCGTCTATGTTACGCTGTCCATCTTATTAGGCTTCCTTTAAGTGTATCTTGCTGGCACTGTGCGTGTGAAAAAATATATTTTGGGAACAGAAAGTAGCAGGACTGCACCGCTTCAACAGCGTGAACACTAGTTGCAATAAGTGTTCATCCATTTCTCATTTCTCTCACTAAAGGGCTACCTCACTGCTAGAGACGTCAATGCAGACAACAGCAGTAAGCTATTAGCCACGCATTTCCTGATAAAAGCAGTTTTAATGGAACATATATAACGGAAGCGTTGAACCGGTTCGCGCACCGGTTCGGGGCTGCGAACCGGTTTGCGAACCGGTTCGATTTCTGGCCTGGCCGAACCGGAACTGAACCGGAACGAAATCAAAACAACGCGAACCCGAACCGAACCCGTATTTTTTGCGGTTCGACACCCTGTGCAGAAATATATCTTCTCCACAATTCTGCATCGCGGGATCCCCACGAGATTGAAGTGCATAGGCGGCACCACAGATATTTGTTCAAGCATAGTCAATTAATCATCTAACCACTTCTTCATATAGTAATGGCGCAGAGGTCATCCTTGATGGTGGACTATACAGTCGCTCATTATCGTCATATCTGCATGTGTCTGCGTTCGACTTGTGGATTTATGCAATTCACCAAATATTAACCATAAGGCAGACGGAAAACCGGTAACAGATGACCGTTCTCGGTCTCATCACGAGAAAGAGATATGAAATGGGCCACCTTGAATGACCGTGTCATTATTTCCGGAAAGAGCATGAAAGGGAGGCCACTTGGTCTTATGCGAGTCTCGGCTGCTTAATTAATAGCTACATAGCAAACGATGTCGACCGGAATTTACGACTGGAAGCCCGTCGTGCGTCACGTTCGCCAGTTTCTTGTACATATCGAATGTCCTGTATATGTTATTCTCATATAATTGCTCACGAAAACTGTGTCCAGGTGCACGATTTGAACCTCGCATTGCGCCGCAAAGGTGTACAGTAATCGGTCTCCCGGAACGCGCATCTCGATATCCTCTCTTAATCTGACCCATACGAGTATGACAGCAGATAGTGATACGACACGCAACACTCACTCGTTATTGCCTTGCACAACCATTGGTTTAACCAAACGCACCTTGACTGCAAGGCCTATACTTGGGCTATCGTTACCTCGGAAGGCCGTTGCTATGGGAAGTCAAATGGCAAACGTCTCTGCGGCAGTAAAACGCAGTCGTTATCTGCGTGCATATTACGCTGCCATTGGTAATCGCTTCTTTCTACATCCATCTTTCGTCAGAGAAGGTTGTGCTGGTGGTTTCTGGTTGTCTGGTATGTAGCGTGAGAACGAGATAGGATAGATCGGAAGGGTGTTCACAATAACCGTTACGAAAACGCGACAAGCCAATCGCCTTATCGTTTCAGCTGGCTCACATCGCGTTGCTGACCTTTGATTGGACGGCTTCCTTTATCGTATCGTTTTCGTAGACTCCTTGTGCTAAAACTCCCAATTGTTCAAGTCAGGGCGTGTCCACAATACCAAGAGCTGCAAACGTTCCAGTTTCAATTCAGACGTGAAAACACATTTGCAGGACTTTCACATTCACTCCACAAACAGGAATGAAGGGAAGAATATGCATGCTGATGACACCGATGATAAGTGCCTCCATCATTTCGCGTGAGTCTTTCCCTTCCCCACCACGCAGGCAGGTGATATTATCCTCCTACATTGAACGCTGCAGGGACGAGACCATTTCGCTGGCGGAGGGGAGGAAAGTAGTAGTAATATTGCATAAAAGAGAGAGTGGTGCTATTAGGGTGAAAGGCTGCCAAAAGGGACTCGCTCACCTATTCAAAACCCAAGGGAAGAAGGGAGTAACCCCTCTCTGCCCCCATTGTTTCCTTTTGTTGAGGAGTGTTAAATGAAGGGAGGGGGGAAGTTATTCGGGGGTGTCCACTCTCCGGTTTTGCTTCGTTTGCAGCGGCGGGGAGATGCCACTCCGATTAGAATGATTTTTGAGTCCCACCCCCCTCCCCTCGCTTCGATCGTTTTGTTTCCATGCTCTTTGTCCGTGTTGCCAGACGAGTATATATATACCGTCAAAAACGGCGGGTGTATGAGGAGAGCGGAGAGACCCCATAATTTGATTGGTCGCAGCAAAGACCACGTGGCCCTGTCAATCATCGCAGCTCCGTCCTTTCTGCTATTTCCGCCCTGTGGTGGCATCATCTGCTATAACGGCGGCAGCCATTTTGTTTTTCTCAGAGTTTGCGTTGTTGGGGGATCAGGTCGTGGTGTTCACTTGGACCGGCTGAACGCCCTTTCGAAACGACACGGCCTCTTTCTTCTCTCTTTTTCGGTTTTATGGAAGGATAGAGCACTCTTTCAGTGACTGAGGCTCATTCCCGAACTTCGCGATTCCGAATCGTTGCTTGCATGGAAACGTTCTAGTATATACCATCGTCTATATCAAATCATCTACCGAAGTATATCGAATCGAAACGAAAAGGGAGACAGTGCACCAAACGAAGTGCAGCAAGAACCAATACCTGGAATGCAGGCATATTCCAAACATCGTCGTCACTTACAAGATCACCCAGAAAAATCCCTCACTGTATTGATGAATACGACCGAGCACACACCACACACCAGCTACAGGAGCCGTTGATCGTGCACAAACAGAACCTTCCATGGCAGCGGGCTGTTTCTGCCTGCTACCTGTATACGTGCACCATCTTAAACGAGCTAATGACCTAACGCCTTAAGCAGGATCCCTCGACATCAACGTTTTTATGATGCCGTTAAGCACCTCCGGGATCCAAATTCTGTAGCGCCCCTGGTGCTAGTAAAAATGCCCCCTCAGATTGTCCGGTCAGCTCCTTCGAATGTCTTTGTCCCCTTTAATGGGGAATCTCCCTCCCCTGTAATTGGTGTCCAGCTAGCCTAGGGGAAAACGCTTGCGGTGTCTATTCACAGCCATTTTATGCGTTTCTCAATAGACGCGGCAAGGTTTTTACGTCCGCAGAATCATGTGGTGGGCGCGCATGTTTTGCTTGTAAACGTCGTATAGCTTGTTAACGACTCTTCGATATACCACCGGCCGGTCTAAGAGCAGCATACTAACTGACGGGCTGTGCTGAACCGTGCGTGACCAAGTCCTTGATTTTGTGTGGCCCAGAAGCACAAACGAGTAGTTCATAAACCACGTACGTGTAAGGTATCTAACGACGACCTAATGGCGCCCTTAAATGTCCTGGTATAAGAATAATAATGTTTTATACACTAAATGCTTCATCGTTTCAGCTCGATTGCGTGCTCCAAGATTAAATGTGTTATCGCGTTATCTTTACCTGTGTGCCACGATGAAACGAATGCACGTTAAGTTTTTTTCAGCTTTGCCATAAACAGTACTTCATTATCTTCCAGTTTCCCGAAAAATGTCGGAAGTTCTCATGTATGTAAGGTGCAAAAAGTAATGAAGGACCGTTCGATGGCTAGTTAGCTGGAAGAAATCTCCTAGTGCATGTTGTCTTTTTTTCCCACCCATGAAAGATGGGTGTGTCACACTGACTTTCTGTGTAATTTACTCTTATAGTTGTTGGGCGAAATGGTTACACCTAACCTAACCTGACACTGCCTAACCTAACTCAAACTAGCATACGTTATTGTCGAATTCTATTCACCACGACGTTCGGTAATCGCTAATAACGACCCCAGTGCATACGTGTGCCAGGTATAGCTTTCATCAGCTATGCCTTCTTTTACACGCAAAGTCAAAGGTAAAAGAAACACGTGACAGCCGCTCCCCCAAAACAGAGACAACCAGTAGCGCCACCTACCCTCCCAACCATGTTACGCACAAGATTACGGACCTCGTTATCGCGGTGGCCACCCCATAATGACATCCACTCCGAAACAACGCGCGGCAATAAATGCGCACACATTGGGGGATGAGGACACAAGAAACAACCCGACGACGCGCGTTGCATGCCGGACTACTATTAGTCGACCGGGCAACCAATGAAATGTTCCCCTAGCCTTGTACGTAATGGCTCCAGGGAAAACAGCAATTAGGAATATGCACCCGTATCCGTTGCCCCATCGATTCCTTTTGCCAACCTCATTACTATTCCAATTTCATGTCCGTTCTTTTTTTGAGGCTCTCTCGTGAGCTTGTCGATTATGCAGATGGCTGCATCGATTTGCTCCTTCACCAAACATGGCCTTCTCCAGAGGGTTGTGCCTGCAGAATTACGTGAAGAACATCAGCCAGCGTGCTTAAAGCGAACGCATGCTACATGCGTCACGCGCGGTTGTTGTCAACACCTGGTAACGAAGGAAATGGGTTCGACTGAACCGATTTTACAGCGATCACCTCAATCAAGTTCCACAAAACGGACATTGCGTTTAGAAGAACACCCATTAAGAAATGATACGAGTGTCTACTCCGGTGGTCGCTCGCCAAAGATTTTCGGTAATGGTCGAGCAACAAGTGGCCGTTACTTCAACCACGTCATTCGCACTCCTTGCCATTTATTTGTTCGGCTCCCATCGTCCAGAGAGTGCTCCGGGGAACTGATACCACGTACGGAGGTCTGATTGCCTTCCACGACGCTTGATGCATGATTCTATACGTTGATTTTTGTTAGATTCGACGCCAATGCAGTCAGTTAGCCCCTTCTACGGAACAACGTTGTGGTATACAGAATTCGTCAGCCAGTTTCAGCGTCCTTTGACCGTTCCCTAATTTCATTTCCATCGTCGATTTTTGTCAGTAATGTAGTCTATCGTTCTCGGTGCACTTACTGCAATTGAAAAGCGGAACTATCGTCGGAGGAGCAAAATAGTCTTCCAGAACCTCCCTTACTCTTTTCAAAGACAGCCTAACACTTTCCTTCTCCCATCTAGACATAAATAAGCAACACCCCTTGTCCTTTCCGAGATCATTTCCATTCTTGCCGGGCAGCCGGGCCCTGCTGCAGCAGCAGCAGCAGCTATATACTGACCTTCGTGCAAGCAGCAGGGGGTCCGCTCAGCATACGAGGAGGAGGGTCTTGAGTTATGTGTCCTCTGGTGCGTACATTATATTCGCCAGGGCCGCTTCCGAAATGTTTTTTTATTAGTATTTCTTCGTGTTTTCCGCCGCTTCTGTATCTCTCGACTCCCTCTCTAGGCTTGCTCATTTCCCCATGCAGTATATAGAGAGTCTGGGCAAAGTCTTGCGCCATTCCATTCCGGGATTGGTAGTGCGTTTTTTTTCTCTCTCTATTTCATTTTTCGTTACTTTTTTTAGTGATTTTTTGTTTTCTTTTCACGTTTCTACGCGAGGATCTCGCGAAAGATATGAAAAACACACACACATAAACGTTTTCTAGTTGCGTATTTTTGCGCGTCGTCGTTCTCCTGAATAACATATTTCTGTACGTAGTATTCCCATCAGAAAAGAAAACCTGCAAGATTTGAACACCACACTTGGGACGGTGCTGTGAGAGATCCGGAGGTTAGGTGTAATATTTTTTTATTAATTGATGCACCGATTTGTCGACTAGTTCTTACTGAATGCTAAAGCAGCTTATTCGTACAGTCCGAAATTTGCACAGGAATCTTAAGGCACCAAGCAGCTTGCATGGAGTTTTGTGGGGAACTATTAAAGTCGCAAGGACGGAGTTCGTAAAGCTCCCTCTCCCGCGGCGTTCAAAGCACTTCTTTTCAATCGGCAAGGTGCTATTTCAGAAAGAATGACTTCGAATGGTACTTCTCATTTGTTCCTATAAATTTTGTTGGGTGCAGTACAACACAACCCACTTAGTCCCTGATCAACCGTGCATTGAAATACGCGCACACAAATACGCAACGACAGCATAAACTCGCGGAAAGTCTTTTATTCGTTCTGCCGCTGACAAATGGTGTCCTTAGCTGATGCGTTTTCGCCGTTAAGGCCATAAGAAGAAGGTAGACGCCCTTCATTATCGGCAATGAGTTTTGTTATCAGACATCGTACTGCCAACAGGCCGGTCCCGGTCCTCATGCAGATAAATTAATCTCGTAATTTTTATTTTTAGCCATTTTTATTTTTATTCTGCAAAGCTAGTTACAGTAATAGCAAAATAGTTACCAATCACGATCTTTGACTACGGTCGAGGAGACTGTTTATCAAAGCTGAATGCGGGAAATGCCGCATTAAATGTCGTTAATTTAGTATAGAGACAGAGACAAGAGCGTGTGAAATGTTAATTCTAGGATATGCGTTTACAGAGGGAGACATGAATTTTGTTTCCGCGTCCTGTGCTTTCAAATGAACTCCTCAAATACCTAAATTTTTTAGGTATTTTATTTTTCTGGTACCCATGAACAACAAAGTGTCTCTATAAAATACACGCTATAGACTCGATAAGTTAGATATAATGGGCCCACGAACCCTAAAGTCTTACGGGGAAGCTGCTCTTGTCGCTCTGAACGACATTTCAGCCGTCGATCACGACCCATCTAATGCTAACAAAACATGGCTCTGAATTTGTGTAAAATATGCGTAGATCTAATGACAGCTGCAAAATTTTGTCGGAGGCGTGCAACCGTGTATGGAAACTGTGTCCTGCAGATAGAGAGCGCGGCCTAGAAGGTATGCTCCATAGCCGAAAAAAGAAAGGCGACAAGAAGAAGAAAATTGTGACGCCGCGTGCATAAATCACATGCACACAGCTGAAATATGAAGCTTAATTCAACAAAAGCAGCTGTGCAGGGTTCCTAACCGTGATGCAGGAAAACGCGTCTATACTGATAAAGGGACAGAAGGAGCAAACATTTCCCTGACAAACGTAAAAGTTTGCGCGCACGGAGCCGATAAACCTGATTGGTAGACCGTAAAATCTTTGACGTGAGGAAATATTTGCAGTCTGTCTGCGTTAAAAGACCTTCCTCTTAAAAGAAGCTTGTCTCCAGTGGTCGATGTCTACCGAGAAAAACTGCATATGCCGTCTACGTGAAGTACATCACGATTTTACTCACTAAATTACTTTGTGTCAGATCTTCTGGCAAGCCAGCAACTTTTGAAAATGAATATGTTCTATTCAGTTCTCGTCGCTCACACTAACTGCTGTGCCAGCTAAACCTTCGAACCGCGTAAGACGTTATCCTTTTGAAATCTCTGTGTCAGACATTGTCTCGCTCGAATCTTACGAAAAGCATCGTATGAAGCACCACCTTATGAGCTGCAAACGTAAGAGGAGGCCGCTAAACCTAGCCAATTTGCCTAAATGTCTCTGTTTTCAGTTGAACGATGGCATATATGACGAATTGCTAAAAAAAAGTCACGAATATAATTTTGTTTTTCTTTGCCGTCGTAGACCCAACTGTACACCACAGCATTCTCGTAACGAAGCCATATTTTATTTCCATTATACGCTCAAAAACATGGGGAGAGTACGAATGCAGTTATCGCTGTTCAATGTAAAATGAAAAAGAAAAGCAATACTATGTTCGGTTATGGCATGCTTACAGCTCCGAAGTGCGATAATTACTGTATTTCATTGATTGGCGCAGAAATATGCTTGCAGCTATAGCGCAACAAATCTCTCGTACCTTTTCTTCACACAGTAGTGACATAGAGCGAGTTAATTTTGAAAAAGGAAGACCTCTCCTGCTTTCCTGCTTGTCCTTCACTCTTAAAAATGAACTTCACCGCATAGCACGCTCCTAGCCAACCATCATCTCAAATGATATCGTTATCTGCTCTGATTTGTTGAAAACGGGAGGCGTACGTCTTTTTTGTGACACTTATGCTGCTCATAATTGTCACAAAAAGGCGTACGCCTCGAGGTTTCAACAAATCAGGGCAGATAACGATATCATTCGAGATGATGGTTGGCTAGGAGCGTGCTATGCGGTGAAGTTCATTTTTAAGAGTGTTTGCTTCGCTGCTATAGCAGTGCTCTGTTTACGAAGAGCCGAATTAAATTTTCTAATTTCAAATTCTAAAGTCAAATTTTTGTACAAATCTTCTGAAAAAACCTGGGATTTTGGTTGGAATAGTGTGCTATGGCCATTGGCTTCTGAAGTCATCAAGAAAAACGTTACCTTTGCTTGGTTAATTTTCCGGTTCAATTAGCAAAATTAGCTTAATTAATGTGTGACGCGAATGTAAATGGCCTGAACCTGTGGCAAAAGTCTGTGTGTGTGTATTCCAAGTAGTTTCATAATTTTCTGAAGTTAAACCTATTTTTGGAAATTTAATGACACTTTCTCACCGGACACACTGTATAACTGCATGCTACACCATTCGTGACATGTACTGCGCATGCGCATGCATATGTTTGTGTGTGCATGTGATCGGTAGCTCGTGGAGGAGACTGATGTGTTGCTCTTTGTGTATTCACCAGGTGATGCGAGCGTTGGCTCGGGCGACGGGACGGGAGAAGACGAGGACGAGGACAGGGGCAAGAAACGCCAGAAGAAGCGCGGCATCTTCCCCAAGGTGGCCACCAACATTATGCGCGCATGGCTCTTCCAACACCTCACGGTAAGCAGAGCTCTCTTTTTTGTGAAATAACCTAATCGGTGAATATGCTTAGGTTATTTCAGGTTGAAAAAATGCTCGCTACACTCTAAAATACACCTTCACACTTTAAAAACAGAACTTCACCCCATAGCACCTTTTCGCCAGCCATGCATGGCCACGAATAATATGATTACCTATTCTGATTCAAGCTGGGGCGTACGCCTTTTTGCAGCAATTTAGATAAATGATAATTGCCACAAAAAGGCGTACGCCCCCCCCCCCTCTCTCTCTCTCTCTCTCTTCGAACCAGAAGCGATAACCCATTCGTGGCAATGGTTGGCGCACAGTGTGTTATGCGGTGAAGTTCTGTTTTCAGAGTGCAGCGCATGACCTCATTCCGATTTTTTTTTGGAGGGGGAGGGGGGGGGCGGTTATACGAATGATATCATCCGCTTTGTTGAAATGGGAGGCGTACACCTCTTTGGGACAACTTTGCATTTACGTTAATGGCAGGAGGGCGTATGCCTTTTTCCGTCCTCAAATCGGACTGATAGTGCACTGTTAAAACAGAACTTCACCACATAGCACGCTCATAGCCAACCATCATTCCGAATGATATCATTGTGTGTATTGATTTGTTGAAAATGGGAGGAGGCGCCTATCTGGGACAGATTATGTTTGTCCCAGATATGCGCCTCCCCCCTGTTTTGAACAAATCATGACATAGAATGATATTATTCGGAATGATGGTTGGCTAGGAGCGTGCTATGTGGTGAAGTTCTGTTTTAACAGTGTGCTGTCATTCAGGGTAGTGGTTCGCATTAAGCATGTTATGTGAAATACTATTGTTGTATAAATAGACTTCTGTATCTGTGTTCCTTTAGTATGAATAACCTTGTAATAACTTCGTCCCTTCATTTTTCTTGAATTGGCCAGTACACTCTAAAAATAGAACTTTACCGCATAGCACGCTGTGCTCCAACCATTGCCACGGATGATAGGGTTATCGCTTTTGATTCGAAGAGAGAGGGGGCGTACGCCTTTTTGTGGCAATATTCATATACCCAAATTGTCACAAAAAGGCGTACGCCCTCTCTCTCTTCGAATCAAAAGCGATAACCCTATCATTCGTGGCAATGTTTGGCGCACAGCGTGCTATGCGGTGAAGTTCTGTTTTTAGAGTTAAGAATGGAAACGGATAAGGCATGTCTCCCTGAATAAGACTATTTTTCATTTTTTCAATTTTTTCTTTCTATTTCTGCTTCTATTCTAAGACTATAAGACTAATTAATCATGTGTTTCCTTTCGTTAGAATTCTCGCATTTCTGTAATGCCGTGTTCTTTCGCGAGGCAAAGAGACACGTTCAAAGTCTCAACTAACAACAGCTGTGTCTTCCTTTATTTCTGCTTTATTCTTTTAGACGGCGCGATGTAATCATTGTGAACCCAAACGCCACAGTTTCAGTTTACGCACTCGGAAAGCAATATGCTTCTATTATCATTAATTTGACTAAATTAGACACGCTCTTCACGTTGGTGGGGTAAAAAAGTGACCTTTACTAGGCAAATTTCCGACTTAAGCTCGCAAAAATTTACATAATTAAACTTACGTTACACGACATTCACATGAGGAGGTGGCAAAAACCCAGTAAGAACAAGTGCCATTGACCGCATGATTCTAGGCGGCGTAGTTTTTTTATTATAATTCAATGACACGTTTTCTGGGACACCCTGTATACTCCCCGCTATTTTTCCTTCGTTTTTGCTACCTCGCGTCCAGAGTTGGTTCAATTCGTAAAATGACACTTGTTTGTTTGTTTGTCTTTTAGCAATTTTATTGATAGATTCAGGCTGTAATCACTGATATAGTGACCAGGGACTTCTCTGCAATATCCTCGACGTGGGGAAATAAAAAAAAGAAGTATACTGCGTTGTGATGTAGGTGTATAGATGGTTTCGATTGACAAAAGTAAGGAGGGAACATGTGTAATGTAACGTAACAAGGTTAATAATGAACGTATGTTAGGTCTCAACGAGTGGCATGGACATCTGTGGCCTAGTAGAACTGTAGCCGCAGTTTGGCGTCCTGTGTGAAGACTATGTACGGCCGGCCATCATAAATCACTTTCCTGGTAGTTTGACGGGAAGATATCGCTATCTAATGTCAATCCTCCGAGCGAAGTACAGCATATCGAGCTGCGTTATGTACCTTCGTGATGAGGTCGATTGAAAATCTGTAGGGTGTCACATTGGCTGTGTTGTTTCAGCTGGCAAGCTTTCCCAAGGATTTGGCTGCTCCCGTGCTGAACCCCTCACGATGCGTTTGCCTTTCGGATTAGAAGCGCCCCAGATTCCGTGGATATCTCCTCGCATGCATATGTGTACATATATATTATATAGATCACAGCATTGGCAATCCGTTGGTTGACTCACACACTTGGTTTGAGGGGATATGCGGAGTCAGGGCTGAAGGGTGAAAAGCTGATACACAGGAAGCCATTTTGGCCCCCGTGTTCTAAACCTGCGCCGAAGCGAGCAGCCCAGTTGTGGCAACACTCAGGCTAAGAAGAAATGAAGCTGCGAGGCTTGAAAAGGGAGGGCGACTAAGTGCATTCTAAAACCTTGAGCTTCACCGCGTAACACGGTTCTGGAGCTGTTGTCTGGAGCTCCGTTTCTGGAGCTCTGCAGTTAATGATAAGATAGACACAGGTAATGATAGCGAGTCATACCAGGATAACGCGGCGAAAGGAAAAGTAAATAATCTTCAACCCCATAAGGCGATAAGTTCTTACACGTTATGAACATGGACTTCTCTGATAGGCAGCCACTCAGAGGCTTCACTGGGAGGGACTACAAACAGGGCAGAACAAAAAAAGGAACGCACCTATCCAATCAGGCGGCATATTGTAAGCCGGTGGCGTGTACATCGATAACTGCGGTCGTACAGGACACTTTCCTGATAAGGGTCATTTCTTCAAGTAGTTTCTTTCTCTTGTCCCCTCGCAGCTTGTCAGTGCGGTTGTAAAAGAAAAAGGAAAGCGTGTGTATGTGTTAAAACGAAGTATCGTATTCAGAAACACCAACAGGCGAAACAGGGAACACCTGCTGTTGCACTTTTAAAACACACTCAGAAAACGGAACGTTACCGCATAGCCCGCTCCGCGCCAACCATTGCTACGAACGATACTTAGTACAGTTATCGCTTGCGATTTGAGGAGACATTGGGGCGCACGTCTTTTTGTGACAATTAACATGTATCCAGATTCCATGAAAATATCAATATTATGGATGGCATTAGGGATGAATGATGTTCTCAGCGTGCTGTGCAGTTAAGTTCTTTTTTAAAGCGCCCACAAGTGGAAGGCCGGTGATATTAAAAACAGGGAACGAGGAAAACCGAGACGAAAATCTTGAATTTATTATTAATTTAAAGTTCATATACTTTTCAACAATGTTATACTTTAAGAATATAGTGGTCCAAGATTACGTATCTTTTTCATTCGTTATCTTATCTTATCAATGGGGTAGCATTCTTCTAAATGAGCGGAAGTCATCCCTATATCATCGTCATCATGTATCTCTCTCTCTCTCTCTCTCTCTCTCTCTATATATATATATATCTTATTTTTGAGACAACCTGCGGGTCCATGCAAGAAATAAGGCCCGCTTTTTCAGCCAATGTGACGCAATATTAGCACTCTCGTTCTAAGCACTAACTAACATTGAACTCCTCATGCATTAAGGCTTCGTTTAAAAAACATCAAATACGCGCTCAAGACAGTCCCAAGGGCTCGCTAACAGACACACAGACAGATGAAGGCGCAACCAGGCGTTTCCCTGCCAAAAGACAGGGACCAGCATCAACAAACAAACAGGGCAAACACCCGCTTCACTCCCCATTCAGCCCCAACACTTTCTCCAGTGTCGGGTCGTGTACAGCAACGTCTAAATGGCAACGGGATACAGTCGATCTCGAGAGAGAGAGCTGTATACACGTCCGCAGATGAATACATCGACCGCAGTGAAGAAGATTGTATTAGATCGATTGCAGTCGGCATCTATCGAAATCTCCATAGCGAGCTGAAACACGCGAGCGGGGATATCGGTGTCCCTTCTTGGTGCATTTCACCAATGGGGCTTTCTTTTTGTGGAGTGCTTTTTCTCGTGGCTTCTCTGGAGCGAGTGAGCAGATTTTGACGCGTGTGCGATGTGATGTCTGATAGTTCCTGTGTTGAAAATTGAGGCAGTGTGAAATTTAAATTTGGAGTACATTACGTGTCTGCCATATTTCTGTACTTGACGGTACTGTATTCCCCAAGGAAAAATGAACTAATTTTAGTCGTAATTTTAGCCTTCTTGTCTTCTTCGACTCTATCTACGGTATGGGAAGTAAATTTCAGGATGAAACGGGACCAAAATGGGGAAGAAAATGCAATCTCTAGAGAACTGGAAGCTCTAATTACTATCTAATTTATTATCGCTTTTTTTTCTCATCCTTTTTGCTTAGAGTGTGGAGTTAAACCGGATCTTCGCTCACATAAATGTGTGTCGGGGGACGGAGTCATGTTAGTAGGGTAACGTGGGGCAAGATGCGACACGGGGCAAGGCGCGCCAGGCGCGTTGCTTCATGCGTTGAAACTTTACTGATAGGTGGCTCTGCATGTCCGCTTTATTGCACATGAGAATTGTCCGGATTGGTGTATGCGTTGAAGAGAGAGAGAGAAAAAAAATCAGTTGCTGCTGCCTGGAATGTAAAGACCCGCCAAAAAGGGCGCGACTTTCTGCAGTCATTTTTCTTGTCATCTGTGCAGCAGCGTTTAGCATGCTTATTCTGTCAATGCAAATTCGCATCCTATTTCTTTATTCATTCATCTAGATATATGCAAAATATGGGCCCTCTTGGCTATCCGGCGTTGAAAAGAAAAATTAATGTACCCGATGATATCCACTGGGCAAGACGCGACAATTTAATGTACTTCAAATTTAATGTAATTTAGAAACGGATAAGTTAACTATTAGGTGGCTTTAGGCTTGTTCCTCAGAGATTTCTTTTTTGCATATTGCCTAGGATGTTCCAGCAAAATTTCCTGTTTCCTACGATATTTCCAGCAAAGCAGAAGCGCACGCAAAAGCCAGCGACCAGCGACACATCAGACTGGCTGTGCCTTGTTTGCAAAGGATGATGCAGCAAAATAGCACCGGGTTCTGTGTGGTTTTATTGCACACCATGTGGGCGGTGGGCTCAAGCGGTTGTGTAGGGGCCCACGGCCTTTACTTTGTCTGCTTGGATTGCACAAATTAATTTGTGTAGTTCATTACCACGGCGTGTCTCAACGTACCCCACACGGCAATGTCTCGTCTTGCCCCGAGGGTTGGGGCAAGATGAGACAATCTGCATTTTTGAATTTCTTGTTCTGTGTTTATGTTAGACGGGCTACGTCCTCCTGCATTTGCAAGTCAGAAGCTTTAGACCCGTGAGAATATGCCTATGGCTAGTTTTTTAAAAACACGGAAAATAAAAATTCGATATTCAATTACAAATTTCTGTCCCATGTTGCCCCACCTTACCCTACTACTACAATTAAATTTGAGGGACTATGACCTTTCTTTTTTATAAAATCGCAGGTATCGCTGATTGGATCGTTAACTGTATCAATTCAGAAAGCGTCATTGTCTCCATAGTGGAATCGTGTGGTTACTTGTGGAAGCGCACATTGATTTCCCAATGCAAACCTACGGTGAATACCCCATAGTTCGCACTCACACAGCGGTAAGATATCACTGATAAGCTGTCGAGCCGGGCATTGAAAGCGTGAAAAATGTCCCGCTGAAAAGCACCCAGTCGCGAAAGGGAACAGCCATCTTGTCATTCTTTCTCTCGGTCTATCCAACCGAACCGAATGAACGGCGAGCAAAATACGAGAAACGTCATTCCCTCTGTCGGATTTCACTTTTTCACCATTTCCCAGATATAATAAAACCGTGTCGCGCTTCAGCCGGAATGTTACACAAGGAAGGCTCGGTTGACGGAGCGAAAGCCAATAGGGCCACACACACACCAATGGCCCATCATTGCGTCGAGACGGGGGAGCTACTGCCCTTGTATTCGTCGTTTCCGGTTCCGATACAAGGAAATTGTTTCCGCTGTCTATGGATGGCCAGAAGGAGGGTCGCTGCTGAGAGTGGGGGAGTCGATTGTCTCGTTGACATCCGTATTTCGTTTACACGCCTTTGGGAACAACTTATGTGATCCAATTACTGGCTCAAGCAAAGATTAGAGGTTACACGCTCATGTGGGTATTCTAAATACTGCTCACTTGAAACAGAAATTCAACGCATAGCACGCTGTGCACCTACCATTGCCACGAATGACAGGTTTAACGTCTCTGACTCGAAGAGAGAGAGAGAGATAAATGGGGGGGATTGGGTACGCCTTTTTGTGGCAACTATCGTATATCCAAATTGCCACAAAAAGCCGTACGCCCCCACATGTTCATTCCAGACATTTTATTCTACGAGGGATAGTCAGAGGCACGATAGCCTCTCCTTTCTGGACCGTGGCAACGGGGTATTTAGTCCCGCGTCGTGGTTTCTGCTACGTGCTATCTGTACTATGTTATTATGCCACATTTTTATGCTTATGACTATGTTTTCTACCCGGTCCCTCGATGCTTTGTTTTTCATTTCGTACCCCTTCTGTTTTGTACTAGCTGTACAGCCACCCGCGGACATCTCAGCTGTGCGCTGTGAATTCTACGTCACTCATCTCTATCATTCTGTTCTCAGTGAGTATTGGACGCGGACAGAGAAGGACAGGTTTTTCGAACGATTAAACTGATATCTTAAAGATGACTTCAGAATCGAGTGACACGGGTTCGAATCCCACCTGCGGAGCAAAAAAAAATTTTTTTTTTCGCAAAAACGAGCTCACGTTAGGTTATGAGATCGAGGCTAGCGTCTCAAGTCGTTCGGGTTCACTCGGGTTAGTCAATAGCGAAAACGTATTCTATGGGTGAAAAGAAATTCGTCCGACAGATTCCAGCAGTTGACTTTTTCTCTGGTTAGTCGGTATAGCCATGCTAACCAACGAAAGAGAGTTGTCATGAACGACCACATTAAAATCTACGACGATCTTAGATGAAGAGTTGCCGCGTAAAGGTGACGGTCTTCGAATCACCCTGTATGTTCCACTGCAGGCGCCAATCTTCCTTTCTGTGTGCGCGTACTCCGAGAGGGATATTGGGGACGCTGTTATGTAACAATGCTTCTGATTTATGTGGGCTCATTCGCTGAGACCGTTAACTGCATAGGGAAGAAATCGGGGACGATGGGAGCCATTACTCACAGGGTACCGGGGCAAGAACTATATTGCTTGGGAAGCGCGTGTGTTTTGGGTGGACGACGTCTTGCTCGATAGGGAGTGCGTCCGCCTTAGTTTTCTTGTAGCTCGACGGGAAGAGGTTCTTAATAGATAAGATGCACACCAGCACTACAACATAAAAACAGTCAGGAGAGTCTAGGCTCGGTTCCTGCCGTCAGCACGTTTTTCCTGACTTATTTGAATTGCGGGTTTTGACGTTTCGAAATTCGTTCAAGCAAAATCGTCAGAATACTGCACAACGTCTAGCGAACGTTATATTCATTTGTTTGAAGGCGCAACATGCTGGAGAAGCGTGAAAGTTTTCATTCGTATTTTTCTTTTACTTCAGACCTTCGAACTGTTCTTTTGAGGAAAATACTGGAAATAACACTTAATATTCGCGAGCTCCTAATGCTCGCGGATTTTGCGAAATGAAAAATACGTACGCGAAAATTTCGCTTCAAAAAAATATATTACAAATATGCGATGTTTATTTTCATGACTGAGCGTATATTCGTTACTAGCTAGCAGATGGAATAGTTAGCCGCACAAGCCATGCGCAGTTCCCCTTTTACCAAATGCTGCAAATCAATCAAGCCACAAATTGAAGCATTCAGTTTTCGCGAAATTTAGTGGCCGCAATGTACGGGATGTACCCTTGCCCGATTCGCGAAAAACTGGTACAGTACGAGGGTTTACGAGTGTTTCACAATATTTTAGCCGGTAAGATCAGTAAACGTCTATGTAGCATGTGATGAGAGAGAGAGCATTGTGTGAAACTCTGACTTTCGCTCACGCAGCTAATTTCTTCAAATTAGTTGCTGACCGTATCAAAATAAATGCGAGGCGACGGGAAGAAAGAATGCTCTGCGTTTGAACAGCCTCCAATGGCCGGTCACCGCGCACGCATAGATGAGAAGGTCCAATGCCCATTCTGCGATTCCAGCGAGCAGGGGAGACGGCAGATAACGAGGCTTCGTTTGCATAACAACTCCGCCATGAATGGCCCCTAAAATGCACTCGGCCCCCGCTGGGACGTCTTGCATATCTCCTTTGCATGGTGAATGCTCTCTTCGTGTGTCATGCGGATACCGTATTTTCTACCATGTTACTCGCTTTGCACCATGATAACTGTCAACGTGACCTTTTTTTTATCCCTACTCTATTTTATCTACGTTTATTTGATCTACACACTATTACGCCCATATTAGTGCTTACGATATTGTGTTTAACGTAGAACTCTAACGCAGAGCACGCTGGAGGCCGAACATCGCACAGAATGATAGCATTGCCATTTTTGATTTGTGGAAAGCACGTGGTGTACACCTTTTCGTGACACTTAACGTAGCTGCATAAGTGCGACAAAGTGGTGCACGCCTCCCGTTTTGAACAAATAAGTGGAAAGAACGATGCAATTTGGGATGAATCGTTCGCTATAACACACTATAACTACACACTAAAAACAGATGGCGGTGGTGCTGAAAGAGATCGCCGTAAAAACATAGCTTCACCACATCGCACGCCCCTAGCCAACCATCATCCCCGAATGACGACGTTCTCTTCCTTGATTTGGTGAAAAGGGGGGGGGGGTGTACGCCATTTTCGTGGGAATTATGAACTGCGTAGTGCCACAAAAAAATAAAAATAAAATAAAAATAAAATAAATAAACGAAAAAGAACAAAAAGGAAAAGGTGGCATACGCCTCTTGTTTTCAGCAAATCATGGGGCAGAACGGTATCACTCGGGATGATGGTTGAGTAGGGGCGTGCTATGCCGTGAAGCTCATTTTTAAGAGTGTAGGATCGTGTTATGCGGTGAAGTTCTGTCTTAAGAGTGTGGGTCCGAGGGTGGAGGGGAATATGTTTACTAGAACAGAGAGAATGAAAACGGCCTATGTCGGCTTGCTATTAAAAAAAAAAAAGAAAATTGGGAAATAAAGGACAAGCTGACGAAAGGTGAAAGAAGGATGAGATACATTAAAGACCAATAAGATGGAAAAAAAATAGAGTAATGTGTATGAGGGTGAGAGGTGAGGGAGGGGTCCTGACGGTTGGTCCGAGCAGTTTTATGTGACAGTGTGCTGCTGTCTTATCAGTGTATAGGGAAGTGCACAAAATATTACAAATCAAACTACAAATGGCGTCTCTAATGCGGCTATTTCCAACAAAACAACAACTTTATTTTTGAGATGATGAATGGGGAGTTTCATAGCCCTACCGGCTATTCCCAGTAACTAACCACGACGATCCTTTTTAAAACCACAAAGAATACGTTTAGTGGGATAAGTAAGCCGGTCACATTGATGATTCGCGAGGTGGAAAATTCCCATCTCCTGCGAGCTTTGGAGTCTGACAAAGCGAGAGCACATTCGACAAAAGGTACTTCAAAAAGATTTGGACCACACACACCGCTGGTCCAGCATATACGCGACTGTTGTCGAATTATCCCTCCGTTTGGGAAGCCCCCACCTTTCGATATACCTGTGCACAATCTGAAAGCAGGACAGATATGACACGCTGAAGATAAACCATTGCAGAATGATACCGTTATCACTCCTAGAAAGCGCGGGGCGTACGCCTTTTTGTGACAACTGCGTAAGTGTCATAAAAGGCGTGCGAGTCCCGTTTTTAACCACTCAGGGGGCAGAACGATATCATTCGGGTGTTGGTTGGCTAAGGTCGTGCTGCGGTGAGGTTCTGTTTTCAGGGTGTACGCCTCTCATTTTCAACAAATCAGGGCGGAGAACGATGTCAGTCGGGATCATGGGCGGCCAGGAGCTTGTTATACGGTGAAGTTCTGCTTTAAGGGTGCGATTTTAATTTGATGGCCCTTTTTAGGCCCGTAGCCAACCGTAGCCAACCATCGTCTCGCATGACATCGTTCTCTTCTTTGACTTGTTTGAAACGGGAGGAGTACGCTTTTTTGTGTGACATCTACACTCTTAAAAATGAACTTCCCCAAGCAGCACATAATATTGGACCCATATTGGCTGGTCATTGGCGATACGGGTCCAATATGGGACCCGTTTCGCCAAGATTTTCCCCATATTGGCTGAAAATGGGCAATATGGGCCCCATATTGCCCAGTTTCAGCCAATATGGGGAAAATCCTGGCAATATGGGCCCCATATTGCCCACTTTGAGCCAATATTGGGAAAATCTTGGGAATATGGGCTCCATATTGCACGCGTACACCCCATATTGACTGAACAGGGTACGTAGCCGTGTTGCACAAATGCCCAAGCAGCACGGCAAGATTGAACGTTGAAGCGTGTGAAATACCCTATTCACTACATCGTTACATTCAACAACTTCCCGCAGATGATACACATTGTTAGAAACAGTCAACGTACTTGGCATTCCCAACGTAAAGTTCGCTAGAGTTCGACACCTCAACATTCCACGTCTTGAAAGTCGCCGCCATCTTCCTTCGCGATGCCAATGCCAATCGGTCGAGCCGACTGTGAGCAAGCGAGTTGTTTGAGCGTAATCACGCGTCCAACAAATAATGCGCATGCGCGACAGCCCGAACGGACGTTTCATAGGGCTAAAATGTCGCTGGGTGCTGTAATGGTAACGAAATTGCGGCAGGTCAAGTAAAAAACACAATGTTTGATAAGAAGGGATGGCTATTCTGTAAAGTTAGGTGATTTCAAGTTGCTGCAAGCAGTGTAAATTGCTCTGGCGTGTGTCCGTCACCGCCACGAAAGTGTTTCGCTGCTTTGTATTCTCGGAGCGGGTGTGGAAATTGTTAGTCCACAGAATATTGCGATCCCAATGAAGGCTTCTGAGGGATCTTAGGTATTGGCAGTTCTGTGGGACTGCTTGTGATCTTCAGCGCGGGCGTAGCACCTGTTCTTCGTTTTTTTTTTGTGTTTGGGCAATGCCGTGTTTCTTTCCTTTTTTTTCGTTCTTTTTTTTTGAAGTGATGTGAACGTGGATCAATTAGATCCGCAGAAATAAAAAAGCAAAAATCATACAGAAGTAGTGAATATTATACAGCATAATGCTTTATTATTACACGGGCTCCCCGTAGGTGTTATCACAGAAATATTGGCAATATTGGCGCAAAATGGGCTCGCCAATATGGGCAGCCCATATTGGTCCAATATGGAGCCTGGTTGCACTCCCCATATTGGTCCAATATTGGCAGCCCATATTGGGCCAATATTGGCAATCTTGGCAGCCCATATGGGTCCAATATTGGACCAATATTGGCGTGCTGCTTGGGTCACCACATAGCACGCTCCTAGCCAACCATTGACCCGAATGACAATGTTCTCGCCCCTGATTTGTTTAAAACGAGGGGCGGAGCCTATTTTGTGCCGTACATAATGAGCACAAAATATGCTCCGCCCCTCGTTTTCAACAAATCGGGGGCGAGAACGCTGTCATTCGGGACGATGGTTGGCTAGGAGCGTGCTCTGTGGTGCAGTTCATTCTTAAGAGTGTATGCAGTTATGTTAACTGTCACAAAGGGGCGTAAGACCTGCGCTTTCCACAAATCAGGAATGATAACGGCACCAATTCTGTGCAACGCGGTTTCTCTTCAGCATTCCAAATGACATCGTTCTCTCTCTTGACTCCTTGAGAATGGGGTGGAGCCGCCTTTTTTTGACACTTGCCATGGTGCATAATGTGTCCAATAGAGGCGTAAACCCATGGGCGCCGTTTGGGGGAGGCAAGGCGTGCACTTACCCCCCGGGCTCAGACCTTTATATTTTTCTTTCGTGCCTTTGCCGGAGCCCTGCCGACGTGGTCTAGGCTCCACATCTCTGAAAGTTCCCACCGTACTTCTTGTACTTTTCTTTTTCGTTCCGACGCCCGCAAACAGCACACGACCTATCCTAAATAATGTGGGACGTGCAGTGGCGCCCGGGTCCGAGATCTTGCCCCGTCCCTGAAAAATTGCCTAGCGGTGCTCCTGCCTATGCCTCCTGTTTTCAACAAGTCAGGGGACAGCACGACACCATTCTGAGTGACTGTTGACTCCGAGCGGCGTTATGTGGCGAAATTCTGTTTTAACAGTGCTCACCTCCGCGACACAACACGTACAGTTCGCACGATAACACCTCCCAGTGTACACAGCCACACATAACGAGAATTCAAACTATCCCGCAGCTGAGAATCACTCGGCCGCCTCTTGGGCGAATGGAATAAAGGGGGTCATTGGTGTCATAAATCACCTGAACCCCGGTCGTTTTGCGTCTTTATACGAGGTTTAGATTAACTCTTTTGCGACCGTCTCATACACACTCTCTTCGCGAGTGGAACATCCGGTACATAATACACACCCGGTGGCAGTTTCTTTTTACAACGTGTGTTTGTCGGCCGCATTTAAACTCCGACGTGCGGATGACAGGCGGGAGAAAAGTCGTAAAGCCAAGTACCCGAGGGTTCGACTTATACGTGGCAGGCTGTTACACTTGAGAAACAGAGAGCGTGTGTATTGCTTTCGTCGATGTGATTGCGTGTCGTCTGCATATATACTATACGCTCGCTACGTATCCGTGTTTACTTAGGATGTTTTGGTTCACCATTCTCTTTCCCAAGATTCTCTACGAACTGAGAGAGAGAGAAAAGAAGCGGGTAACTTATTCCACCCTAAATAATAATAATGGAATACCATACAATATAAATTTTAAACAATAATAAAAAGTTCGCCTAGTATGCGAAGTACAATGGCGCACGTATATTATGCTTGATTTCTCCAAAGATCAGAATCGAATTCGAATTTGAAATTTGTTATAGGCTAACAGTAACCTGAGAGGCTCTGAAGGTCTCAGCCTGCTGAAGTAGCTTTGTGGGGCAGTTCTTGCTGATGGCGTAATCCCCGAATCCGATACAGCACATCTATGTATTTATTTAGAATACACTAAAGGGGGCATTGCATGACGGAGTGGTCAGTTAGTTTGACAGCGATAGATGCGTACTACATGTGATCAAAACACGTTAGGCCAGCGGAAGTAATAACAATGTAACAAGCAGAAAAGTACAATCAACACCTTAACTGGCAAAGTGAGCTACAAGTGATTTAATTTAATTTCATTTAATATACCTTAAAGGCCCTATGGGGTATTACATAAGGGAAGCAAAACAGTCATGGCAACTGCTTACAGGCAGACTGAAACCGAGATACTACATCGGACATTGAGGCATCAGCAGGCAGGCTGTTCCATTCTGTAATTCCTAGTTGCAAAGTTGCCTAGTTGGCATATCTATGACCGTTTGTGTGGTTGAGCTTGGGTTGCAGTTTATGTGGGTGGTCAAGGCGAATAGACAGAAAATGAGCCGGAACAACATAGGTGAATGAGAACGATATACAGCCTAAACATCAAAACAAGCTTTGAAATTTTACGTCTGGCAGCTAACACAGGAATTTCAGAACCGGCCTTTCCCTCAGACATATACTCACTGCGCCATCATATAGAGTCAAGATGAACCTAACTACGTTATTCGGTATACGTTCAAGTCTTTCTATACGGTATTTTTGGTGTGGGTCCCAGATCACTGCAGCATATTCAAGCCCAGTGCGTACTAACGAATTATAAGCTAATAATTTCATTGCTGCTGGTGCCATGTATAAAGTGCGTTTCAAAAAACCTAATGTGCTCGAAGCCCTACAACACACTTGTTCAATATGGTATTTACAAGAGATGTCGACCTATAGGAATACACCCAAATACATAAAATGCCGGACTTTCTCAACCACACCCCCTCGGAATGCATAATTAAAACCAAAGCACATTTTTGCTATAGTGAATGACATTACTTTCGTGTTTTCTACGTTCACCTCCATTTGCCATGATGTGCTACCAGTATTCTAAAGAGTAAAGATTTTGCTGCAAGCGACTACAATCAATAGAATTAGAAACAGTTTGATAAATTACCAGATCATCTGCATAAATTCGTACTTTGCAATTAAGATTTAGGGGCAGATCATTAACGTAAATTATAAACGAAAGAGGGTCCAACACTGAGCCTTGTGGAACCAGACAACACATTTGAAGAACTGCTCACCACATTATCCCATTTCACACATTGCGTTCTCGAGGTTGGAAAAGCTGATACCCATATGATAATGGCAGGACGAAGTTTAAAGGCAGCATAACTTACCGATAAGATGTTTGTGGGGCACACGGTCAAAATCATTTTTATAATATACAAATATGACATCAACTTGCCACGCGTCATTTGTTATTTCAAAAAGATCTGTAATAATTAAAAAAAGCCAGGTTCCACATGAAAAGTTCCTCCTGAAACCATGTTGCCCATTAAATATAACAGCATATGTGTCTAGATGATACATAATATGAGAAAATATGTTCAAGTTTTTACTACACAAACTGGTTAGAGAGATAGGTCTTGAATACTGCACATCAAAAGATTTCGAGACTTTTGGAATCGGCTTGATTATTGGTGTTTCCAATCAACAAGAACTTCCCCACGATCAACGGACTGGGGTTCTGGACCCATACATAAGACCGGGGGGGGGGGGGTCTGGATGATGCAACACTTCAAATGTAAAAACCGATTAGAAGAAGCTGTCCAGCGCTTGGGTGGCTTTCGTATTCGATAAAGCTATATCTTTGTTATTTGGGTTTATCAGTGCTGCACGCACACCGACCCCAACATCCGCGTTTAAAACAGATCAAAACTTCCTCGGGTTAGCCTTTAACAGTTCAGGCAACTGAAACATTTTCTTTTGTTTTACCAGGGCGGTTTTGTACTCTCTTGCGATATTTAAGTACAGTTCCCATTTATTTGAATTCTTCGAGTAAAAAGCTTGACGGTATACTCTTTTCTTCTTATTGCATAAACAAACAGCAGAAAACCAAGGGTTCAAACGTGATCATAACACAATTAACACTATGCACGAAGGAGTGATTATGATAATGTAACAGGATAAACACCATCAATACTTTAGCTGGTAAAGTGAACTACATACACAGCATACAAGTGACAAAATGGAAAAAAAGAAGAAGAAAGGGAGCAAAACAGAGAAATGTTAAGTGACGGATCTCAAAATGAAACAGTGTCAGGGGGAAAGCCGTTCGAGTTTTTGCGTAATAATACATTAATAAAATGTTTTATTACTGTGAAGTGCGAGTAATACAATTAACCAGCGGTGTGGACGGGAGCTGAATGTCACACTAAAGGGTGGAAATGTTCGACTCCTACCAACGGCAGTGCTGTTTCACGTTTTCCCTTGGGTCAGCGGAACACATTTTCCAGACGGACATCGGCAGGGTTTCCTCTTCCCAAGACGGCCCAAGGCTTGTAGTCACCCCGTCTCTCACTCGTGTCCACGTCTGTACGCCGCTCACAGCCACAGTTGCATCGTGGTGCTGCGCGGAATAATAATAATAATAATAAAGCCTATGAACTTTGGGCTACAATGATAGAAAGAGATAACATTTCCGTCAGTTTGAGGAACACACAAGACGAAGAGGACAACACAAGACTGTCTGACAAGTTGACAAACGGTACCGAGCACGGTTTACTATACGTTATACACGAAGTACACATTCCGTGTTCATCACAAATAGAGCGCACATTGGGTTTAATTTTAAAATTCGTGCGTCTCATACATGGCACGCAGGTTTTTAAATTTAACGCAGATTTAATAGAAATTCGTGGCTTTTACGTCGGGAGACAGATGGAGCATCGCCACAGTGGATTTTGTACACCTCAGAGTTCCACATACGCCGAAGACAGCGTGTCTAAGCACCTTGTATCCTGCCACAAGGTTGCTGGCGTCCCCGGCTGGATTCGAACCCGCAAACTTGAGATCAATAGGCGGATACGATACCAACTGATCCATCGAGGCCGGCTTACGCGTATGTGTACTATAATATAAGTGGCGCGGCACATCGATAAAAAATTTCAAAGACGGGAGGAACACGGCGGTAAATTATTTTCACTATATACCGCACGAATTACGCGCCATGCGAGGACAATTAATGCTCGAAATCGGGACTGCATATGTATATAGTTAGCGGAACGGCAAGATTAAACTAGACAAAACAAAGAAAAAGAAAAGTGGAGATGTTAGTTCCGATGGCGGCCAGAACTGGCTACTCCAGTTCTAATAGTTTGGAGAACGTCAGGAGCACCGGTGCTCGATTAGCGGTTATATTCAGTCAGCAACGAATATTCAGCAAGAACATTTCTTCCAGCAGGAAAAGAGAAGATGTACAGAAGACATAGTATAGGCCAGCCATCGCTTAACGTCACAGGTTTCTCCCATGCCACGTTACAATGACAGGAAAAGGCAACTCATTATCACTGTCCACTACACACACCGTGTTCTCCCCCGGAGTGCAGAACCCCGTGAACTCAGCTATGTCGTTACAACTCCGGCGACAAGCTGTCACTGCACGGGGTCTGCACGTCAACTTTCTTTTTCTTCCACTACATTGTGCTCCTGGTTCCGCTCGGTTGCCTGGGCGGGGCTTCCTTATTCTGTACTTTTTTTTTTTCTGCCGCGGAGGAAGTCACAATGGAATGCAAATTCTTTTCATCTGATTCGCGACTTTTTCATGGAACCATCCAAGAATCGCGTAGCCAAGTACAGCTTTAGTTTTACACAGTGAACACCTCTATAGGCGTTTCCGTGTTAAATTTTTGGGAGTCGAAAATTCAAATGCTAGAACACCGAGCAACAGTTTGGAAAATAATCCTCGAAAACAACAAATTAAATGCGTGACAGTGTGTAGAGGTAGCATTCAGGGCATGGGAAGTCGTATAACGGTGTATATCGCTTCCCCATATCTCGTTATGCACTCATCATCTTATATAATTTCGCATCTCATGCTGATCAGTGCGCTCTGGGGTATAGTCAGCCACAAATTAAGAGGCAAATTTCTTCACCCATCGTCATTACATAGATTTGTTGTGGTTATTATTGTTGTCATTCCCCATGCGCCCTTAGGTTCATCACTCATTATATCGCACATGTAATGGGGAAGCCTGTCACTCGAGCGGTGAAATGCGCAGTGCCATCGTCATCGTGTATTTCTTGTTGTTGTTCGTGTCGCTCAATCATGCGTGTTCCTCGCAGCATCCGTATCCCTCTGAAGACCAGAAAAAACAGCTGGCCCAAGACACCGGACTAACCATCCTCCAAGTCAACAACTGGTGAGTTATCCTCAGTACGTTATACTATAGCCATAGTCAGTGTGACAACGAGACGAGACGCACAAAAAGATTACCAAACGACGTCGCGCAGGAAGACAGTGACACAGCATTAAAACGGAACATGCTTATCAAACTTACTGAGATGCTGCATCGAACGTGGTGCTATACAGAACGTTGTGCTTACGAGGCGGCCGGTGGGGGGCGCTGCGGACCCTGCCCGCACATAAGCCGCTTTGTCCCTGATTAACGGGCGGCAGCAGCGGCGCCTCGTGGCAAATCCCGTTGACACACCCGCTGAGCTCAGCCTCCAAATCCACTCTAATTAACTGCTCGGGGACTCCACGCACACGACAGAATCTTGCCCATCCCTTCCACCACGCACTATCCGAGGGAGGATAATAACCATCCACAATTAGAGTAAGGCACATGAGTGTCATTGTTACGAGGACCATCTCTCGCTGGTTGTAGATACACCAGGTAGCTACACGCTTACAGAGAGGGGAAATATCATGATTGTAATCTTCACAGAAAACACTGGGCTGCATTTAAGGCAGTGGGGGGGATAAGATATCAGACACACATTTACACCGTAAAAAAAGTGCTTCACTGCAAAACACGCTCGATTAATAACAGCTGTAACACTTTACCACACACTTTTAAAACAGATGGGGTGTGGTCTTAAGACAGCACTTAACACTACATAGCACGCTCTTAGCCAACTATCAGCCCGAATGGCATCGTTCTCTCGTCGAACATAGAAGTAAAATGCAAGCGAGCTGGTGTACACGTGACGTTGGCAACGTTCTAGTCCCTAATTTGTTGTACGAGGGCGTACGTCTTTTTATGACACTTATCATGTACTTAAGTCATCTTCACCCCGTCACCCTTCATCCCCTTCTGGCTATAGTCGTGACTATAGGGCCCAGGAGTTCATGCAAAATGCATATTTTTTGAACTCGTCCTTACGGGTATTCTAACGTTTCTCCATGCACACATTACTAATTCCAACGACACAAATCTACAGTGTTTTGTGTGTCATATAGTTGAATATTTCGGTATATTCCTTCCTGAGCGTCATATAATATAGCGGTTGCGTACTATGTCATATTTAGGCGCCATGTAGTTGCATAACACGTCATATTTCGGCGTTCAATCATTTCTTAGCGATTGCCGTACCCTTTGTTTTTCCATTGCTCACATTATTTCAAAAGGGAGTCATCGGCCCAAAACCTGCGTTCCAGCTACGCATCTAAACTACTACGCTGCTTTTAGGCTGCTTCGTGCTACGCAAGCTTCGGCTAGCACCAGTAGCACCCACCAACTTCTGAATATAGAACGCGTCACAAGTAGTCAGCGAGTTCAAGTTCTGCTTAATAAGAACGAGGAAATCAATGAAGTACATGGCTTTCCTAAATGGCAAAACAAGTTTTTGATCGTCTCATGTAAAAATGCATGTGTATGCGTCTGTGCACTTTTTAAAACCTGAGTATGGCTATGACGGCTATGTTGGCACTGTAAGCGTTTTCGCACCTTTAAAGGTGTAATAATGTGCATGGCGCACGCCATTTTCGGTGTAACTTTACAGGTTTCATAATGGAGTGCGGTTTAGCACGAGTTGTGTCTCCTCGCATGTTGTCTGCTCTCGAAAAATTCACTCTTTCAAAATCTCAACATTGTTGAACAATATTGTAGACACCTACACGTGCTCGATGATCGGTAGCGATGCATATGTGCATTAGCGTGCATCTACGATATCCAAGACACAATGAAAGCAAGATTTGCGTTGTCACCTGATCTTTTGTAATACTCTCTGAATTTTGTAAAATATCATCCTGGAAATACAATGTTAAGCAATCAGGTTTAATGTGCATGGCGCACAGCTTGGAAGGTGTGAAAAGGTTTAGCAAAAACCATCAAGGAATACCCGAGTATATGTGCACGCGTGAACGGACGTTCCAACTATACGAATAAGGGATGTGCAGTTTCATTTGAAGCTATTTTAGACTGTTTGGCTATTTATACAGTTCCAAGGAACGCAAAAGGTTCTGGCTTCATAATATTTCCGCATATTTTGTGTATATTTTGACGTTCACCACATATATGCATGGATATATGTTGGCAGATTTCTGCGTATAAAGTCCCGGGCCATGGTCGTGACGATGCGCACTCGCGTATGGCCAACATTACCCCCTGTGACACTTATCTCGTTCTGTTCATTGTCACAAAAAAGGCTCCTCGCGCTTTCGATAAACGAGGAATGAAAACTCTGTGCGACGGTTAGCCTTCAGCGGGTTGTGGTTACGTTCTGCTTTCAGAGCGCGAGAGATAAATGAATGCTCCATCATTCGGTTTGCGGACTATTTGATCTTATCCATGCCTTATCTACTTATACATGGCGTCTAATATCGTAGAAAAGGCATGCAACTACTGCTCTCGGTGTCCTCGAATGTACTGCTGCTGCGAACGTGTACAGAACGTGTAGATAGCGTGCGTCGGCCGGTGTTATCGGAGCTGGCTCATTATAAATCATGCACAATCCCGGAACACGTCGCTCTCTTATGTTAAGCAGCGTGTTTGTAACACTGCCTGTGATGTAGGAGTGAGTGCAAGCTCTTCAGTGAGAGCTCAAAGAGCGCAGTTGTCACGTGATTTTTCTCGCGTTTCTTCGGTGCACGAGGAAATATTTGTCATGTATTCCTGGCGGGCACGAAATATACGAGATATTCAGGAGCAGCGGAAACAAAATGAATATTAACGTTATCCTGTTGCTGTCTCAAAGCGAGTTATGCGACATGCGTTACGATGTAGGACATAATCGTATCTTAGCGCTTGGAAAGTAAACTAAATCAGTTGGCACGTCTGGCTGTTTATCTGACGATATGTTGGGTCAACAGGTTTGCCTTCGTTTGGCTACCAAAATTTATGGAATCCCGCAAATTTGCCTCCTGCAAAATTTCCTGAACTACAAAATGAGAGTTTCCATCCCTCGTCAGTGAAGAAACGTTTTTCTCCGCTGGTGTACAGCGCCTTTTAAACGTAAGCGTACAAAACGATGCGCGTAGGTATTCGATCACCCGCATATGAGTAGCAATACTGCATGGGCAGGCATGGGATGGCATGCAATGACTACCAATCAGCGAAGAAAAGCGGGCATTTTCGTTAACCACTACTTTGAGGCCAAACGGCAAGTTGAAAGTGGAAAACAGCGCAGAGGCCGGGCCCGTACTCGAAGCAGTTAATAAGGGGGTGTTTGAACGCGAACGTTCCTGGCCTCTGGGTAATAATTACCTCAACTTGAGCCGTGACGGCCGAATGCTCTCCTGCTCGTGAACGTATATGGTATAATCGAAGGTTGTGATGCTGGACAGTCTCCGTCTTCTCTATAGTTCAACCTGTTTTTCCTTTTAATCCGTGGCAGCGTATGCTTTGCGTCAACGCGTCATTCCTCGATCGGGAGGGTCCCCATGAAAAGAGCTCGACGTGTCTTACATAGAACGAGCCTTTGACTCGGTATATTTTGAATTATGATTGCAGATATTATACTTCACTGAATGTCAGAACAGAATAAAATTCCACGCGCGTGTCGTGCACGTCAGTTAAATGGAGGATTATTTGGCGTCATAAAATAATCCCATTATAATTGCGTCCGAAAATCCGAGTGTAGGATTGAATGCCGCTGCTGGTGCTGTTTCCTTTCCTGCCGTTCTTTAATCCAAATATGAAACTGGACGCTGTTTTCGCTCGCAGCATTTGATTGCTATTGCTCTCAGGTATACTGCCATGTCATTTACGAAAGATGCCGCGCGCCTCGACTCTCTGTTCGACTTTGTAAATGCCGGAGAACATGAAAAAAAAAAAAAAAAACTGTTGCGTACAGTGTGACCAATGTCCTTACGTCTTGGCCAACTTTTGGTGTGTCAGTCTTTAATTGCTCGAGGATAGATTTTTGCACCTTAATACCCCTTTAAGGAGCAGCTAGTTAGCACGGACCGGATCCGGAGAGTGTGGGTTCGAGCCCCACTGGCTGGTGCCTTTTTAAATCAACTGCCATTCTTTAATTGAATGATGTACAGCCACGAAGCCGTTTCGTTTTTCTGTTTGACGAAAACGCCTGTCGCGTGAGCGTGCGTCAATCCAGAAGGAGAAGCCTGGCTTTTAATTGGCACTGATTAAAGACGCGTGACTTCCAAAATTATAGCTCTCCGAAAAGCTTTGGCGGCTTATCCGCTTCGGAGTACGCGGAACACAGGCACTAACCAAGCCCTAATACGACAAATGCGACACCCGTGAATCCGTGCATGCGCATGTGAACGTCTTGCACTGTTCTACCTTTTGTCTTCTTCAGACTGCAAGGGGGTGATGAATGAGCGCGTTCGCTGTCGGTGGAGTTGTTGTCCCGACTGTCGTGCCAACTTGCGCCGGCGACGCTGCCGCTTAGTGCTGATAGATTACTTTGCAACCGTGTGGACACAGCACATTTCCATGTTTGTATCCGTGGGTCGAGATGTCCTGGCCGTTAATCGAGGAGGTGTCTGCGAGACAGCGTGTCTGTGTCGCATGTCCATGATCTCTTCAAAGAACAAGAAAGGATAGCAAATGGCACTCTCGTACAAGCGCTCGTCAAATTCGTTGACAGTCGTCATTATTAAATGTAGTCGCAAGCATTGTTGCTCGAACAGAACCGGTCATTATATGAACAGCAAGAAGGTTTGCAAGCAACAGGGTTTGTGTGTATGTGAAGGTTTAGTAGATCAGGACTGATCACACTCTAAAGACAGGTGGTGGTAAACGACGAGAAATTAGCCGAGGCGAGCTATAAACATGGACGACAGAAACACTTAAGCCTCCAACGCCCAGAATCAATTAAACCATTGTGATGGTGGTGGTGGTGGTGACGAGACTGGTTTGCAGACGGATCCGGATAACACACACCTAGCCAAGAGGGCAGATGGTGCAGAATACACAGTTACAATGGAAAACGCATGAACCTAGCAACCAAAATAATCAAAATAGCGGATATGCGAGCAGCAGTTGCAACGCTGCTCCCCAGACGGCGACACGGCGCACAACATTGACGCGGGTGATTGCAGCGAGCTGCTCTGCTATAACAGCCGCTTCAGCGCTGTGCGTCTGGGGAGCAACATCTCAAATGCTCTTCGCAACAGCGCCATTTTGATTGTTTGATTTGTTTCTGATTACGGGGTTCGTACGCTACGCATTGTAACTCTGCATTGCGACGATCAGTTGCTTAAAAATTTACCAAGGGTGAATCGCCTTGAGAGCTTTATATCTAGGTAACAAGATGCTCCACTTCAATTGAGTAATTGACAAGCACAGAATACTGGAAAGGGTAAACTTATATAGGTCGCTTTCCTATATTTACATGTCGTGTAGCAAGCCTGAAAACGATCTAATGAACCTTTCTGTTATCCCCCACCCCAAATCTTGATCAAAAATCTTGATCAAATCTTGATCATATTCACTAAGGCAAGAAAATACATCGTGCGGTTCAATTATACATTTTGCTTTCAAATACAAATATACTGCTAGTGAAAACGAAAAGATGTTGCATGATAAGCGGGCCAACAATGCGTATTAGATCGGTCTCTATGAAGAGGAACGAAATGAAGAACGTATGACAACACCTGCGCATTTTTTGACTGGGTACAGAGAAAAGCAACCGAAGGAACACCCCGCGAGGCAGAACCCAAGTGCAAAACGAGCTTTCAACAACACAAAGGCCACCTGTGTATGCCACCGACGAGCAGAGGGAGAGAGCGAAGGAAGCCCCTATACATATTTCTCCTGGCTTTAGAAAATGGCTTCCGAGAAAAATTGTGCTTTCTGACCGTTTTCTTCGAGGCGATGCTGCTTTGAATGCGACTTCCCTGGGCGGGAAAGCACCTCAATGGTGCTGCTGCTGGACAAGAGAGAGAGAGAGAGAAAAAAAATCAGAATCATTTGTAAATGTAGCCCCGTTTAACAAATGCGGAGAAGAAAAGCATCGGCAGAGCTACGCGCAGGAGTCACATCTGCTCGAGATCATGTCCACATGCGATACCTCAAGTATACATCGTTAAAACACAGCTTCGACACACGCATAGCGCAGCCCGAAGACAACGATATCGTTGTGTCGCCTTTCTCGTCGAAAACAGGAGCTGTGCACGATTAATTCAAAATGCAGAGAATGAACGATGTCATTCGAATTGCTGGCTATCTGGTCAAGTTATACTTAAACAGAGTATACGCTCTCAAAATAGATCTCCGCCGCATATAGCACGCCCAGAACCAACTGTAATTCAGAATGATGTAGTTGTATTTCCTGATTATTGAAAACCGAAAGTGGACGTCTTTTTGTGGTCATTTGAATTTTTGGCAATTGTCATAATGTTGTGGTGGTTGCTCCGAAAGAGCTCGCCCGGCCTCACGGGGGGAGGGGGGGGGGGGGGCGACTTCTAAGAGAACTGTGCCGCCATACCTGACAGTGTCTGAGGCCAATTGCCATAAGGTGATGGTGGTACTGCTGATAGAGCTCGCCGTTGTCGACCTCACGGAGGTGGGCATAAAAAGGCGTACGTCCCAGTGTCTCCTCAAATCAGAGGCGGAAGTTTCACTTCGTTATAAACGTGTCCCGGTTTTTGCAGCGAAGGAGAGTAGCGCTATTTTATTGTATTTTTTCGAACGTTAGCGTACATTTTACGCGAACGGCAAATGATGAGGACAGTAGTGGGTTTCGATCCCGTCCGATAAGAAAACTCAGCTGCAGAAACTTGGTTCAACAGAGCGGAGGAACAGATGCGAGGACGGGTCTGTCACGGCGCCATTACCTTACCGATGATAAACGGCACCCGCGGGATGCTCGGGACTGAGTCTACTATGCTGGCAGCCGGGAGGGAGAGCCATTGTGTGGACGGGTATCCACGGGAGCCCCCACCGACGGATGTGGATCGCACCTTTTAAAGGTTCGCCTACAGCACTGCTCTGCTCTCGCTAGCCCGACATAATCTGCGTAAATGAAGCAAGGGCTGCCACGTAGAAGGCGAAAACTTGGGGTCTCTTACAGCGCGTTGAGCACGGACGGTACGAGGGATTCCGAGACGTGTTGAGTCCCTTGAATGAAGTGGAAACCGTTGAAATGAATGTTACCATCATGTTAAGTCTGCACTCTTTTAAAAACAGGTGGCGCAGGAGCTTGCTCTCGTTACCATAGCGTCACGACTGCGCTCTTAAACGCTGACGCCCATATCTGGTGCTTTTGTGGCGTGTTACGCCTTTCTGGCCGGTACTTTTTGGGGGGTGCGAGAAAAATCCGTGGTGTACGCCTTTTTGTGACAGTTAACGTAGCTGCATAAGCGTCACAAAAAGGCGTACGCCTCCAAATTTCCAGCAAATGAGGGGAGAGAACGATGTAATTCTGGATAGTTGTTGACTTGCAGCGCATTATCCGTTGAAGTTCTGTTTTGTCATATCGTATCATCTCTCATCTCATCTTATCCTGGCTACAGTCATGACGCGGCCCACATAAGTGAGGCCAATAAGGGCCAGCTGGTTTCATCACCACCACCACCATCACCATCACCACCACCACCTATGTTTTAACAGCATAGCCGTTGTTGGCTTCACAAGCGCGGCCATCGTCACAGCTAAACGCAACACGCTGCTATAGAGCAAATCACCCCCTCCCGATTTGTTGAAAACGGATAGACGAACCTTTTCGGGATACATTGCATTTATGGTGAATGGCCACAAGATGGCGTATTCTCACTCTCCGCTCGAATCAGAAACGATAGCATCCTGCGTAGTGGTCGGCCTTAAAACGCATGTTGTGTGGTGAAGTTCCGTTTTTAGAGTAAAAGTTAGCCTCGAAGGATACTGACATCTTATGACATCTTATATAGTATAAACACGTCAGTATAAACACATCAGGGATTTAGAAGGGCGACTCGCATGTTTCACCTAATTTTCGTAACAACTTTGTCGGATACTTTGAACGCTTGTCTAGCTTCTCGGAAAATCGTGGTTGGCGTGTCTCTTTCTTACTTCAAATGTTCACCAAAAACTTCTCATTCTCCCGAATTCCTCGAAATCTTTCCTTGACGATCCCTCCGAGAGCAGCAGTGGTACGTGCAGGGAGGTGACTATGTTCCCTGGAGCTCCTTCCACGGTTTTGAAACGTTACACCTTCGTAGCCCCACCGATTATAGGAGAAGGGGGGGGGGGAGGAAGGATTATTCAGTGGTTCTGCCTAGATAACGAACCACAGCGCACCCACTAAAGCCGGCTCCGGTGACCGCGGGGTTTAGGCTCAAGTGCTCCTGTATCGAGTGTTTCAGTCACCCGCAGGTTAGCGGCAGGAAGTTTCTAAACACTGATGGTGGAACAGATAGAGCGCGTTTTGGGTTTCGCTCTTCAACGTGGAAGATAACAAGCGTCCTTTCTCCTCCGTTTGTGGGGACATCGTTAAAATTTTTAGCGCATATATTACGTTACAATATTCTCGCACACTTGATGTCGACATTTCTCTGGCGCCTTGAGCATATGGTGCCTGAAACAATGCAAAAAAAAAAAAAAACTGAACTCGGAGGTAGAGAAAAAGAAAAGCCAGACGTAATTCAGCGCCACCAAGAGGCAAATGCTTGTGTATATTCCGGCCGCTGTGATGTCTCGATCGACCTTTTCGTTTTCCTTTTTTGAGAAAAAGATGCATTGTGCTGCAAAGTGAACGTGCGTGTAATAATGGTAATCTTTGATTTGAACAACAGCAAAACTGTACAGCTTCAAACGGACGAACTTTAGAGAGGCGATGCCAAAACATGACACGAAGGCAGGCAGAAAACAAGAGTGTTGTTCGCGGTTCTTGCAGCAGGAGCGTCTGGAAGTGAGTTGGGAAGAGAGAGAGGAGGAGAAGAGCCGCATTCTTTCCCCGTCTGTCAAGACCACCTGACACGCTTTCCAAAGCTCCCTTCCCTCCCTCCCGAGGACCGACCAACATATTTTGCTTTTCTTGAATTTTGCACAGCGTGAAGTCGCCTCTGCAGGGCTCGCCAGTCGTCGTCCTTTCGTAGGAACTCTTGTTTCTGGGAAAATATTCCTTCACGTGCAGCAACCGCAGTGGTTGCACCGAATAGAGCCGTATTGAGCTGCCATTGTGGACAGCGTACATCAGACGAACGACCCTGTATTGTAATGTAGAGATTATGTAAGACGCTTCCTCAGAAGTATCTTGCGCAGCATCGTCATCGCGAAAAAGAGGAAGAAGGACTGACTTAGACTGAGTCAAGAAATACGCTTCAAGCGACGCTACATGGAGTTTGCTAAGCGGCATTATAAATGGTCTGTTTCTTTTTGAAGCTGTAGTCGTGGAGAAGCTGTGCTGCACAGTAACGTAGACGACCGCAAGCATTTTTGTTATCCATCGACGCATGCGCGCTTGGGGCAGACTCATTCAAATCATTGTTTTTCCGTGGTAGACGTTCAATTCAATTCGACTCAACGTATTATTTTTCAGGTGCCCATAAACAACCTAAGATTATCTATCCAATGTTATTTACCGCGTCGCACAAAGGAAATTGAAAAAGAGAAAGACGGAATCCTAATCACGTATGCTGAAAACTGAAAGCACGTATGCTTAGTTTTTCCGTGTGACTAGACATGATGCCTATAGACATCATGGTAAATAAGTCTGAGCATAGAGTTCACCAACCAGCTAGGCTGTATTTACGCTATTTTATCCGTTATTCATTCACCACCACATTCACATCACCATTATTTTGTTCCGCATGGTCTCGGGTGATGCTAATTGAAATACCGATATTATTTTGACTGGCAAAGAAATGATCGCATCAGTATCGAACGCGGATGACAAAAGAAAATACGTATTATTTAGCGTCTCAGATTACAATAATGGAGACCGAAGGGCAGACACTGAAAGATGCAACGGCGCGCGGGACCCCAGATCCATCTGTCGGCCACCGAGTGAACTTCCTCGTGGGTATGGCGCATTTCTTTGCGGTGCGCGCGATGGCACACAGTGGAGCGTGGTTGGACAAATCATTGGGCAGTTTGGAGCTCACTTTACGAGCCCAACACGGGACTCGGTTTTACGGCTTCCTCAAGAGGCTCACACCTGACGTAAAAGGACTCGCGTGCGACCTAGCAAGCAGGACGGGCTCACCATGCGCAACAGACAACTATGAAACATACATTCGGGGATGGTACCATAATGGCGGCCGATCCCGAGGTTATGATGTCGTGAACAACGTGGCGCACTGTGGATCAGTTTTGGTAATCTGAAATCCTAACACGCGGTCTATTTTTTCTTCTTTTTTGTCCTTTCGATGCGGAAGTGGTGGCCGGCAAAGCTCTTAATTCGGTCCCCAAACTTCATCCTGAGGTCCACGAAGTACAGAGTGCAGTTGATTAAACGATCTCACTTCCAACTCTGTAATAACAAGAACAATGAAAGTAATGATAAAAACAGGAGTTTGCCAGTGTTGTACGAAGTTCTACTTCTCTTTTTCTTTTGCAATTTGCTAATCCGTGGGCAACGCACTCGTCGTAGATTCCTTACTGATTCTTTGCCAATATTGTCCCTGCAGGCATCTTGCTCCCACATATTTGACATTGTTCACGTTTACTTCTTTCCCGATTTTATTTCCTTATGATTATAAAATTAAATAATGCATATGGTGCGTTATACAAAAATAAGGTGCTAAACTCCGCAGTCCAAGGAAAGGAGATAGGAAAATGCAATACGAACAATGTTGGTCAAATAACTAGAGAATTCTAAGCAGAACAAGTCTTATTTTAGAGGTATTGTAAAGAAGCTCCAAATAATCGATACTTTGGTTTTAGTTCTAGTTTATTTCTTGCAAAATAAATGCGTGTACTGTATACGACGTGAGAGAGTTCAGCGAAAACGCCGTGTTAAAAGAGCTCGTCCTACTTTCCGTACAACAAGGCAGCCTGGATGACAGACAGCTATTTTTGCATAATTGGTGCAACGAAAGAAATAAACCCTAAAGCAGTGATAGTAACAATCTTATTAGGTATGCATATTAGATAACATGTTTTTTTTTTGTCACGTGGCGCAGCTGTTCCTCTGTTAGTTAGCATTAGAGAGTGTACACTGCTTGGGCTCGTGGAATGTACCAATGTTCGAAATGCCGTGTGGAACAGGACGAAGGGTTTCCACGGAAGTTCCTCAATGCTGTCCTGCTTTGATTTAAGAGAAAGCATGGGTTGATACTCATAGAGTGAAAAAAGTTGAATAATCCGAAATTTCTCAAACAGATACGAAGTGTGGGCTCTATACGGCTTACTAAAAACTGCACGCAAAGCGTTTTTCAGTAAAAATAACATGCCATTACCCTTGACTAAATGGCAATAACGCGAGTGTGAGTCGAAGACCGTGTTGCGCAGGAATAGCTTTTGTGGAGTTGACAGAAATTGACGTTTTTCACCCCATACTCAAAAATTTGCACAAATTAGTACGTAAGTACTCGCTGTGGCGGTCTCATAACATGTATTCACGGAAAAAGACGAGTAGCGTTTTAATTGTTGAGGTGAGACTAATTTCATTATGATTGTTGTTAGTACCCTTAATGGTAGACACATTTCTATGTCACCATACAGCCATTTCGAATTGTCTACGCGAAGTTTCCTGTGAAGGTTGACTCGAACTTTTTATCTCCCGACCACAACAGCACGATTTTTTAAAATTTTTACAGAATTTTTATAACAAAGCTGCGAGAGCTACCTATAGATGCGGTTTCCACGGGTGCGTTATGCGTGCAGGCGGACATCCTGTGGGAAAAAGCATGTAACTGCTGTACGACTAATTACATAAAATTCATTAATTAACTTAGCAATTAGATGTTTTCGGGGATGTACGAGATAGCAGAATTGGAGCCAGCCATTATTTAAACCCGTCCTCTTTTTTAAACACTCTGAAAGCACGGAGTTTGATAAATAAGTCGCCGAATGATGTTATGCAAATGAGCCGAAACTGAAACCACGCACTTCCCGAGCGCAAAAAGAGGGAAAGGGCGCGTTCGCGCCTGAGGGTCACGTGTTTTGTGGCGATCGAGCTGATTGGAACAAACGCTGATCTGTTGGCCAGATAGACCGCTTTCCGGCCAAGATAAGTCGAAGCGATGTCCCTTCTGCGCTCGAGGAGTGCGTAGCTCTGGTTTTGTCTCATTTGCATACCAAAGTTTGACGATAGAGATCTCAAGGTACGCACTCGTTCCATGATTTTTAAGAAAGGGTGTGGATTCAAATAATGATTGTCTCCAATTCTGCTGTCTCGCATTTTCGCGAACACATATAATTAAAAAGTTAATTAATGAATTTTAGGTAACTTAGTCGTCCAGTAGTTGCATGCTCTTTCCCACAGTAATGTTCACCTGGCCGCATAACCATCTGCAAAAAGGGCATCAGTGCTGCTATCACAGCTTTAAAGAAATCTGTAAAGGATGAAAACACAAAGAAACAAACAAACAAACAAACACCCTGTATAGTTGAAGACAACTATACAGTCCTATGGTTGAGAGGCAAATCCCATCGACTCTTTTCTCGTTACTTTCTGCTGATACACTTTTTCTTCTCGAGAGGTCTCGCCCTGGAGAATCGCTACGAATGTTTCAATGACACGCCACATTATATGCAGGGCATCAATAACCGTAAGAAAAGAAGGACGAGCCCGCGACTGACCGTGGCGAAAATAACGGCTATTTGCGGACCAGTACCGCCTATTTTCATCCTCCTTTACACATCATTATGGTGTGTATAGCTCCCAAACGACACCTGGGGAGAAGTGGAAAGGATGACCTGTCCGTGGTAGTCCAACATTATGGCCACCGTTCTATATGTGTACCAACTTTTGATGACCGATCTCTCTCATTGGTCGCCTTGCGTGCATCAGCGATCGCTGAATACGTCTGCGGAGTTACTAGGAGCCCGTGCTTTTCGTGCCACAGGAAACGCCTGTTGGAACTGCTGTCCTGGCACGTGGGACTTTGCTGCACTGTTTGATGCAGTCGGCTGGTCCAATATTAGCTGTTTCTTTCTAATAATTGTAATTCAGTTCATCTGAGAATCGTAGCTCATCAGTCGAAGAAATTGCGTCGAGCAACAACACGGTCCGTACAGTGTCATCCGCTGGTATGATGTAGCTTTTATAATTTGTATTGCTAGGACGGGAGTAGGTGCTACAATCATGGGGCTTTCCACCCTGGGGAAAGAAGGAGAAAAGGCGATTACTTGACTTTGTCAAGGAGGGAAGGAGGGAGGGTGCTCTAATTGTTGGAACGTGCTTTTAGCGTCCCTCTTCCCATAATGTGCTCCTGGCGACGTGTGTGGGACTTTGTTTGTCCAGGCTACGGCAGGAGCGCGGTTTTGACGTCTCATTAAGTACGGCCGAGCCTTATTGGATTTTCTGGCCGGGATATTCGCAGCGAGGAGCAAAAGCTCGTTTTTCTTCCGGGGGAAATGAATGAACGGGGAGTGAAAAATGGTGCGAAGGAGAGGAGGCAACCGATACGAGTTTTGGTCCGGAATAAAGGTGACTCATTTTTACTAAACGCGGTGCCTGCGCTGTGTAGAAGTAAAAATGTCTTCAAAATAACTCATCACAATCGAAGAAAATTAGTGTTAGGAAAAGTACGGTAACAAAGATAGGCTTTCGCACGATGACAAAACTAAAGGACAAAATATAAATTGACAACCTAAGTGTCTTGAGTGAGGAGTGCAATCGGCGCATAGGTGGTTGATGAATGCGCTCACTGGTTCGTATTCGGCACAGTTTTTCTTTCTTCTTTTTTTGAGAGACGTATGGGGAGAGGAGAAGGACGAAAGAAATCGATAAAAGGCGTAATATCTGCATACAAGAGATACAAGATATACGCGCAGTTGTGCAACTAGCTCTTATTCGTTTGACCACAGAATTAGCGACACCTTCTTAGTGAGATTACCACACCTTCTTAGTGAGAAGTGAGATTAGCATCTCGCAGCATCTAGCTCTAGCATCTAGCAGCTAGATAGCAGCTAGCTAGATGCTAGCGCATCTAGCAGCCTCATTTCGATCATGTCGTTTTAATCACTCCACATCTTTCTCTTCGTATTGCCGCCGCAAAAAAGTGCGCACGCATTAGCAACGCGCTAGATGCATACCGTAAGGAGCAACTCAAGCTGTGTGGTGTGTTCGTAAACCGGGCGACAGCGCAAGTGACACACCCTGGTATGAACGCTTGTAGCCACACCTTTTGCTGAGCAGCCTGAGTGCTGTTTCCTATACTCCCCGCGTTGTAGCTTTTTCTTTCTTTGTGTCCTTCTTTTTTTTTTGTTTTGCGGAGTACGGGTCATTCGCTTTTTCAGCGCATCTGTGTGAGTGCGCGGTCCATGCAGAGCACAGGCAGCATAGCATACCGCGGAGGTACGGATGAGAAATGACTATAGGGTTTCTCTGCCTTGGCGAGGCTGCCATCACTTGGGGCGATACAGGAAAGTCCCCCTGCTGTATCGATAAATTATATTTTCTGCCTTCCCCCATGCTTCTATGAATGAAGGCACGTGGCGAAAACAGGGCGCAGGTCTGGGTTTGGGAATACAGCGAACGTCACGTCTTGCAACTCGTTTGGCATAAGCACGCTGTCGCCGTAATTAAAAACGCTAAATGGGCCTCCAGTGCTGATTCTAAAACAGACGTCGTTAACAAGAACACACGCATACAAAGCACTGACACTCACGAAATGGCGCTATTGATGATGTTGCCCTTATATATTTTTATGTACCTCCCGCTCCTGGCTGCTGAGAAGCAGTGTCACCTGTGTGCTAATGCGTATGTATCCTATGCTAACGCGGTAGTCAAGCCAGCGGATTAGCAACTTGCTCAAACTGGTACAATTGATCAACGTAACAAGTATTGAAGGCCTACTAACATACGTGTCCCCTAATCTTTTCAACCGCCTAAGACTCTTAATTTTGAACCGAGATCAAGTGTTGCTAAAACTTCAAGTTAACACTCAATTATTTTTTTGAAACGTTAGTTGGTGATGTAATCAATCTTTCAGTGACAATAGCTCCCTCTAGTGAAACAGAGTGTGAAGCGTTAAATTTAAGTTAAGGGACCGGCGGTGGTGAAATCGGGCCTTATTGTTCTTGTAGGAGCAGTGCTCCCTTTTCTCGCAACTCATCATCATCTTGGCATACACAACCTACTCAAACTTTCAATTGCTCGTTTGGCTGGCTGTCTTCATTCTTTTTAAGTGTAGTTTTCTCCCAATCTCATACCTTACACAACAGAAGCTTACCTCCTGTCTTGCTTCCGTTATGGTCGCGAACGATATAGAAACCTCGGGTTAGAGGCAAAGTTTCTCTGTCGCAGATAAGCATGATAGTGACTATAGAAGGATGCGACAACCCGAATACATAAACCCTTTCATCCCGCGTATACATAGCACGTGTTCTCCTTTCCACTGCGCCCGTTACATCTCCGCGAAAACTGCGAGTATAAGCAGGAGGCGTTAGATTCATTCGCCGTAATTACCGGGGGGTGCTTCCCCCGATATTGCAAAGCGACATCGAAGTGCTTTCATCCAATTAGGTATACGTTCCACCCTTTCCCTGCACAGCGACAGTAAAAGGGAACTCTCGGGATGGCTCACGGGATCGTTTATTATCATTTCCCCCCTTTCTCTCGCTATAGAGTTCTGTGTACGCCAGTGTTTATAAGAGCTCTGTATAGCACTATTGGTTCATCACTTTTACCGTGTATGGTAATCTAAGGAGGACAGCAATAACTTTATTTTGATGAGGATATTAGAATGATGCAAGCGAGCTGGTGTACTGTATAAAGAGGTAACATTTCCTTGAGTTTCAGGAACACACAAGACGAAGAGGACAACACAAGACTTGTCTTGTGGAGAACACATGAGTCTTGTGTTGTCCTCTTCGTCTTGCGTGTTCCTCAGACTCGAAGAAATGTTACCTCTAAGTTTATTTTGATGATAAGGTGTACAATTTTAGATGGCTCTATTATCAATGGGGATATTTGAAGCCTACTGCTGTCTGGTAAATGGTAAGCCTTGGTTGTGCCGCTTCACTGCAAGGCGATCAGCTTATGGCGATGCTTATCTGTTATGGCATCATGTCGCTTGGGAGGGATCGCTTCTCCTGGGCAGACTTCAAAGGGAACATCTCTTAGAGCGTCCGAGAGAAGCCACCGGAAAACAGTCATGAGCACCGCAGCATATGCAAATGAATCATGCAATAGGCTTAGGCCCGGTTTCACCAACGCCAATTAACACTTACACCGAGATTATACTTCATTAAACTTTGTGTTATCGTCTACCCTGTGTTACCAATGGCTCTATGTGACTCGGTTTGATGGCGAAAATCGGCATTCCGTATTGGTGAAACATGTTTGACGATTAGCACCAAGTTTACGGAAGACTAATCTCGGTTTAAGTGTTAACTGCGGCGTTGGTGATTGTTTGACATTCACGGAAATTTCACAAAAATTTACAGCTCACATCGTCTTACGATAATCATGTTTTCCTATCTAAACTTTCAGGCGTGAGTGTTCATCGTACTGTTGTTCTGGCGTTACGCATTATCTGATACTCCGCGTAGTTACGGCGTAAGAAAACTATATGATTATTTATTTATTTAGTGATCTACATCGCCCAAGGGGCATTAGAGTAGGGGGGAAGTAATAACTATTATCAAACACGATCACGCACACGTCTTAGTACAAATATTAGATGTTTCCTCTAACAGGGGTGTGCAGGGTGTTTGCTCTAACGTGTCCAGAAATTATATTTAAAGCGAGCGATAAAAGAAAAGCAAGTGGTACTTTTCTGTTACTTGAGTAAGAAACACGTACTGCTTCACTAGTAGCACCTGTTTCTTAGTCAAGTAGCTGAAAAGTAGCGCTCGTTTCTCTTTTATCGCTCGCTTTAAATAAAATTTCTGGACACGTTAGAGCAAGCACCCTGCAGAATCACACATTACAAATAATAACTACTATTATCAAGCACGACGACGCACGCATCTTACCATAAGAATAAATACTAAATATATACAAGACTATGCATTACATGGTATACAAAAGCTTATAGAAACACTTAGAGTCAGCTTCATTAACAATTTCGATTAGCAATGCATTCTGCTGAGGAATGGTCCAATGAAAAAAAAAAAAAAAAAGAGAGACAATTTAAAGACATCAGTTCTGCACATATAATCGTTAACTTTATTGTTATGATCTTGTCTAGATGATACGTAAGCCGGTGAGGGTATGTACCGGGATGGCTCCATTGCTGATTCATGATTATAAATGTCATGAAAAAATTGGAGCCTAAGATGCTTTCTTCGGACGTGTAGTGGATCCCATCCCAACATGGCCTTCATCTCTATGACGTTTTCCCCAAACCCATAACGAGAGGAAACAAATCTAGGCATCATTTTGGATTTTTTCAGTTGTAGTTGTGCACCTAGAGGTTGAAGTATCCCATACAACCGAAGTATACTTCAAGATTGGCTGTAAAGTACACGCTTCTCTCACGCTTTGAGGTGCGCTCTTAAAATTCCGAACTATGAGACGTAACATAGGATTGGCCTTTTCAGCTATCGAACGAACAAGACTGTTTCACTTCAAGTCACAAGAAGAGATTACACCAAGATATTTGAATTCATTTACTAGTTGAAGATGTGTGTTATCAAGAGCGTATGATGCAATGAAGAATTCCTTGCTTCATGTGGATGACATCACTTTACATTTGGCGTAATTTAGTGGGAGGTGCCGAGGGACACCACAGTGGTCTGTGAATTAGTTTTGCCCTCTCGAGGATTGCAGATTATCTGATGACCGCAGTGAAAACGTTACTGGACCTCTGAACGATAAACGAGTTGAGAGAGAGATAGAGATAGAGAGAGATAGAGAAAGGCCTTCTTGAGGAACATTCAGCACAGGCCAAACAACTGCAAAGTTTGGTTTCTTGGATGACGTTGTATGGAATATACATTTCCACTATATAGTATGGACAAAAGTAATGTGCCTTTTATATAGATGCAGTTGAGCATCACGATGTTCCTGCCAATCCCATCTCATTATGATGCAGTGATTGCGTTACTGCGCCGCCTTCAGCGAGGGTTGTCCTTAATCCTTTTATCCCTAAAGAGACTCCCACTAATGCATATTTAAGCCAAATATGTATGGACAAGGACGAAAGTCTTTTAAAGAACCCCATTCACAAATACAGCGCTACTTAGCTGAAAGGGTTGCAGCCTGGCGCGGTTTCGCACAAGAGAAAAGGGGAGCTAAAATAAATTTGGCAGACAAAGTCGAATTAACGCATCAATGTCGTATTTTTCTCTTTTCTTTTTATCCCGTTCTATCAATCGATCCCACTTCCAAACATCGGCCCTCCTACATTGCCAGTATGAATAAAAAAATATATATATCGAACACAGAACGGAACAGTTCGCTGTAAAGAGGAATGTAAATGTGGGTTCCGTTAGTGGTAATGCATGGTGCGTTCCATTTGGATGAAATCCGATTTGAAAGTCAAGTGAACGGACGTGCCTCGTTCGAGTAACGAAGTTTTGCAAATCTGCCAGTGTGCACACCACGGGGGGTCTCCGTGATGCATGCACGTCAAAGTAGAAGCGTGAGTCCGAATCTAATGAGGATAGTACTGTTATACTCTAATCCAATATGAACAGAGAGTTGCTTCCATGTCCTTTTATGCATGCAGTGAGGAGGTCGCGTTACACGAGAAAGGGAATGGCAAAGAAGGTGCTAGCCTCGAGAGCTCGCGATGTCGATTAAGCGTTTCGTCCATTGCTTTTCGTCGGTCTATAATTTAGTTACAAGTAATCACTTACAGTTATTACGTAATAACTAATAACTATTACTCAGTGGGCAACTTTCATGGTGAATATACCAGATAGCGACAGGTAACACATCCTCCTTCATTGCCCACATATACCGACCTTTACGAACAACACTTTCCGGGTCTCTTAATCAGCTGGACTCTCGCCTCCTCTATAAAGCTCCTCTGACTTTTTGGACGCCGTAGGGCTTCGGTCTTTATACTGTGAGGCGACTCATTATTTCATTTCCCACATTACCACCAGTAATGGAGTAGAGTACCGCCACCTGGCGATGAAGCTCCCCAATCATCGTCATAAAATAAAGTTGTTGTTGTTTGTTAGAGATAAACAGGGAATTGTAAAGTAACTGCAACTAGACAGCGACGGGTTACACTTACTTTAGAATTTCGTGTTTGTCCCTAGTTTCAGAGACCGTTCGCATCGTCGTTCATTACCTGTCGCTACCTGGTATTTTCCATGAAAGTTTATCTCTTAGAAAGAGTTATTATTAATAGCTTAATTAATAACTTATTAATTTTATTATTAATTTTCGTATTCCGTAGACGTAAGAGCATCATGCCGCAGATATTTACATCAAAGCACTGTTCTACGTTCCTATGATACCGTTGTAAAAGGTACCATGAGTGATAAATACTATATAACCGTGACTTCTTAGATTGGCGGTATGAATGATATGCAACGCATTCATTATACTTGAAAATAGTCACGCTAATTTTTTTGTTCCAGCCCTACCCAGCCTACCGCATGAGTGAAAACTAAGCAGAAATGATAGCCGGCCATGCGGGGCTATATTGTTTCTCTATTTTCTTCCGAGTTCAGAGAGTCAATATATTGACTGAACGCGTGACCGACCCACCCTCAATTTCTTTGTATCTCCCTCCCGTGCGCCTTCTTTAGAATATGTACTTTACAGCGTGGCGCCTCGCTGAATGCGTGTGGGCACATTGGCTGACTCCTTCGCCTCTTATTCCTATGCAATGTATTTTATAGCGATTGCGAATCAGAATGCGAGACGACACCAGCGTTATTCTTTTTCTCTCCCTGAACGAATAGTACATACATCGCTTTCACGTCGCACACTATTTAACATGCATCAAGTGCTGCGTGGATGTAAAGAAACGCACGCGGAACATCACGAAAAACAATTTCATAGAGCAGTACTGCTACGTTGACTATGTGGGTAAAACGTTGTAGTGGGTGAGGCAATTAAACATAGAAGGCCATACACAACAACCAGCTGCATATACTTCAATTCACTGCTGGTGCCTTTCTTCAACTATAAGAAAGATAACATGCAATGTAAATTAAGTATGCAAGTGGGCGTTGTTAGGTTTCCGTTGTATTTGTCCTACGTTTAATTGCCTGATCCACTACAACGTTACATGCGAAAGAGGTCGCCCGCCACGAGTGTGTTCGTCTGTGTGAATGTGGGAGTGACTGCCAACAATGTAGGGGATAATGTGGTGAGGGCGAGTGCGTGTTTCCTAGGGTGTGGGTTCGAATCCCATTGCTGGTGCCTTTTCTTCTTCAACTGCCATCATTCAATATAGGTAAAAGTTTTGTCTTGCCCGTGCTTGTATGTTCGGTAGACACACCTATATTTAGTGAAATAGTATATACAAAAAGGAAATCCGAAAACCGGGCGGGGAGTGGGGGGGGGGGAGGATATGCAAATTTAGAATACGCGGAGAGGTTGGTGTCGTGACAGAGGTCGTGGTTCGTCACACACGAATAATTCCGAAGGGGTATCATGAGAGAAAGATCGGAAAGTGTACGATAACAACTGCACATTTTTTTCATTTTGTCCCCTTTGTTGGTTGCCGAATAACAATGTGGATTGAAATTACGAGCAAAACGCGTAACAATGTTAGCTTCTGTACATTTTTACCAGATCAAAATATAAGTCGATAATAAAATCATACACGTTTATAAAAACGTTCCACAAATGTAAAAGAAAAAAAGAAGGTATCAGCAATAAACTGCTCCGAAACACTGAAGTCGCGTACGACATGTAGCAGGAACTCTAGCTGATCCGTGTTTCTTCACCGAAGCGAGTCTAATGTAAAAGTAGGAAGCGGCGCAGCAATTCGAAAAACGAGTGTCACTAAAAAGCAGGTATAAAAAAGCCAGAGACACTAACAGGAGACAGTTCGCAAACTGCCATGGAAAGTGACACCCATACGAGAGAGGAAAATAACTGGTAGAGAGGCACAAAACAAACAAATAAAAAGAAAACTCCAAAGACGATAAGTACACTGTATAGCAAAAGAAGTAAGGAAGAAGTCAAACGGGGGGAGGTGGGGGGAGTGAAGGTGGCAATTTTCTCGCTGCCACGCAGGATCAGATGTCAAGCTCAAAGCGTCCCCCCTAACAACCGTTTCTCTCGACCCGTTGCCATAGCGACCACATAAGGATCATTCTCCGGAACCGAGAGAGTGCTCGGGAAATGTTTCTGCCTTCATCTTGCCGACACCAACCGCTGCTGCCATTTTACATGTTGCTCCATCTGAAAGGGCCATTTCGTAACACGCACTAGATGGCAGGGCTGTTCCCAGCGATTCTCTCGCATTCTCACGTTTTCTGGAAAAAGAACTGACACGATATAGTTCAGCGACTTAGAGTGTGCTTCTATATCTGAGGTATCTGAGAGACGTATGCTGTTCTTACAATAGCTTGTTTCGAGTCTGAGTTCTGATTGAGATTGATTGATTGATATATATAAAAAAATATGGAGATTTGAGACCCGACAAAAACGGGTCATGCTACTCCAGAACTCGTGAGTAGAAAACTGTTCGCCTCGCATCTTCTCTGCATGAATTACTCTGTGGTTTTTCAATAAAACGACTACCAGCACGGAACCCACCATATTTCATAATTTGCGACTACAAACCTCATCACGAGCACCTCAGCACGAGCAATGAATCATGATTTTTTTTCACGTGCTTTCGCACTCCAGAATAATAAATTTATCATCTATGTCGAAGAAACATGGGTAGAGATATACGTGCTCTTTTTCGGTATCTCATTTTAGGCTGCGTTATGTCCGGCTCCCGAAACAAAATGACAGAGACTCAGGCACTGGCGACGTTACTGAGATATAATGATCTAGAGCAGCCTTTGGCTAGCTCGTTTAGACGTAGGCACTCTTTAACGAAAACGTACTACGAGTAAGATTCACGCAAAAACAGACAAGTGTAATTAAAGTGGAATACCGTATAAATAAGTGTAATACCCAGTATAAATATTGTAGCCAGCCGAGAGAGACGAGGAAGAAGAGGGAGTAGAAGATAATAAACGAGAAGGTTCTGGAAAAATAACTGTTACATTGGCGCAGCCGACAGCTTACGAACGATGTGGGTAGAGTTTCAAACTTGAAGGAACCCCTTCACAACCACTGGTTCCTAAATGCGTCACTGGAGATGAGGACATAACGCTGCCCGGCGCACAGCCCGAACTCATCCAGTATCTCCTCCCCAAGACAGAGGTGAGCGACGTCGATGAGTTACTCAAGAAGTCTGTTTGCAAGGTCAACATGAAACTGGATTATTTTCGCCGGTTTGTCCTCTTACCACGCACGACGGAGGGCACTTCGCCCCCCTCCCCGGTTCCGGAGCTGCCTGGTCAGCTGGACCCAGCCACGATTCTGCAATTCATGAAGGAGCAGCAGATCCAAATGGCCAGGCAGCAGCAGACACTGGTTGAACTTCTCGGCTCGCTGTGCAACAACTGCTGCCGACGTCCCGAAGACCTCAAGCCGGACACCTATGATGGACACTCCCAAAGTGCGGAGATGTGGTTGAAGTATGTGAGCAGTACAGGAACGTATGAGTAGTAGTCGGGTTAAATTATTATTATCATTATCATACTAAGTGAAACAACTCGCAATAAATGACGACTTTTTACCAGGTGCACTCAAGCCACGTAAGACCCGTAAAAGCGACGCCACGAAACAACCGGACGTTGCGAGTGACACACAGACGGGATACTGGTTAGTATCCCCTGTTTGACAAACTGTCACCAAAGGAAGAAGACACCCGATGACGAAGTGTTCTCATAATTATCTTGTTCGCAAACCTTCGCTGCGGAACGCCCTCGGTGTGACGTGGTGCCTGTAAAGGGTACTCTGTCGCAGCATAGCTCAGTACGCAGGGAAGCCGCCTTTAATGTTACTGTGCTGCCGCAGCAAGTTAAGATCACATAAATCTCAACATTCCCTCAAATGATGTAAACATCATTGATGGCATTTATGATTGTTTTATGACACCTTTAAAGACAATGTTTACGGAAACATGTATATATATATATATATATAGGGGAGAAAAGACACCAGAGACTGAAGTAGGGAGTAGGGGAAGTTATTTATTAAGCTGGCATTTAAACTAAGGGTCTGGGGAAGTCTACGTTTCGGCGGAAGCTCCGCCTTCTTCGGGACTGGAAGTCCCGAAGAAGGCGGAGCTTCCGCCGAAACGTAGACTTCCCCAGACCCTTAGTTTAAATGCCAGCTTAATAAATAACTTCCCCTACTCCCTACTTCAGTCTCTGGTGTCTTTTCTCCCCTATCTATATTCAACATCCTGGTCGTTCGAACCTAAATTTTGTAGTATATATATATATACGTAGCATCTACAATGAGCAACGATCCGATTGACGTCGGCGCGTATCCTTGTAGCTGCACGGGATGGGCAACTGCTTGCAACATTTCTTAACATTGAAACTGAAAGATGACGAACAATACACGTTTGGAATGTTGTGTATTAGCATGGTATATCGCTAGGAGAAGGGTTCCTCTCTAACCATTGATTTGGAAATCGGTTGCTGTCAACATAACAAAGACAAACACACCTGCTGTCTGTGAGTAACCTGCTTCCACATTGATTTGCATTAACCTACATGTACGCTCAGTAGCCCGCTCTTGATCCCCCCCCTCCTGCTACGTCATTTTACGCGCATCGCACGGGCGCATATTCCGGCAGAAATGTTTCAGGACCTGTGGAAATATCTTAGCTACTCCACCCATCTGTTTCGCAAAGCTGCCTGCCCGCTTTGCAATTCCTTAGGCGGCTGAAGCTGTTGTAAATAAATAAACAAGTACCACATCAAAGTTTCATGAACTTCTATGCTCTCTAAGATGCACCACGAAATTCGGCGAAACATATTGTCCGTATTGTCCCTTTGCATTGTTCGCGAGATATCGTCTGGCGCTTTATTGTAGTTTCCCCATTTACTTTCGATAAAAAGATACAGCTACTAGAAACTCAAAAGACAATGCAGTGGAAGATACCATTTTGCACCAGACGTCATGTTATTCCGTTTGACACGGAGATAATAAGCTGTCTTCTCGCGCCAGGCTGCTCAAGCAAGAGTCTCTGGCCACGTCCCCACACATTTTAATATGCTGCACCAGCAGACGACACAAAATCGATGCGCAGTCGTCCGCGTTGTAATATTCGGTTTATTATGATTTTGACAAAAGATAATTTTGTTGAATCGAAAAAAAAAAGATGTCTCTAAGCCGACAACGAATAAGGATACCTCTTTTATGACAGCTTTTGTGTGTGAGTCAGGATGAACACCCTTTGGAGGATGTGGGAGGTTCGCTCCACTGCCTCGAGGTGTCGCGCTTGAAAGAGCCCTTAAAATGGACCCTTATCCTTACTCCCCCTGAGTGCATGCTTCACGTGAGTTGCGGCAGAGTCTGCGTGTAGTAATATAGGTGGTTATAGGAACAGAAAGACGCAGTCTGCGACCGGTACAGGATGTCACGAAGTTTCTGCTCGTCACACAGTCAGCGGTAGTAGCTATTTCACAGGTTTCGTTAAGCAAATTGCGACCGGTCTTACGGACATGTGCAGAAAGTGGAAAACAGAACTTTAGAAAGACACGTGCAAAGAAAATAGGAGCTTCATTTCTCAGTAGTGTAAGTGATATCTCAGCGATACCATCTTGTCGAAGAGTGTTTTGACAACGTAACTGAACTATTATTCTTATTTTGCCGGTTAACTGGCCATAAGAAAAAAAAAAAAAAAAGAAACAGAGCAAGTACATATTGTTGTATACTGTCGCAAGTACAGTGAAGCAGCTTTCCTGGCTGAATTTGCCACCAGCCTCATTCTGTCCCTATTGTACTTCGAGAGGCATTATGGGATTTGATCATTTTTATTTTGGAGAGTCCGGGAAGCTCGGCCATCGATTTTGCAATTTGCGTGATGAGGGGAAGAGACCTCTCTCTCTCTCCACCCTTATGGCGTCTCGACTCTTTCGTATCGCAATATAACTTAAGACTCTCTCTTGGTTCTAGATGGTCATCCCACCAGTGAATTGGAGAGATACTTTGCGTAACTTCTTTATTATTTCCTTCAGGAAACATCGCCGTAATAACACCACAACTGAACACAGAGAACTAAAACCACTCCATATACAACGAATGCTAAATATATGTTCCTACAATTTGCACGCATTCTAAAAGTGTTTGTTTCGATAAATAATGCGGAGCTGTGGACAGATATAAGCCTTAACCTCTAAAATTCTGCTAAACAACAGGAGTCGCCTAATCTACGGCGCGCAGGCCATTAGATTAATAACGACCAATATTAAAGTATCTGAAAATAATTTCAGAGTATCTTCTTGTTTCGTTGGCTTTGATCGTCTAAAGTACCCAAGATACTGAATTGAAGCAGAAGCCTCAAGTCAAGAGCCGCCGATATTTTGAACAAACAATCCCTGTAATTCGTAATATTGGCGACTCTCGACCTGAAGCTTCTCCTTCAATCTACGCTCATTTGATCGCTGGATTTTTCACTTTTCGACAAAGATAATGAAGTTATGTAGCGCACCTAGATGTTATGCGTGCAGTACTCTGCAAGAGCTCATTATCGATCCACCGCCATTGTTCCGTTATGCTAATCAAGGGAGCCCCGCACTTGGTCTCTTTGAAAGCGGAAAGCGGAGAAGATGATTCGTGCCAGAATGTCTCCTAAAAAGCATTTTCTTTTTTCATTCAACGGGACAATAGTAAACGTATTGGAGCACGGTCATCCGTGTATTCACACGAGGGAGATTCCGCAGAATACTTCAGCGGAAGATGCGAGAAACGTCGTAACTTCCTGCTGCCACGTTAGCGCGAGATTCTAAACGTGTTGTGTTTCGTGCACTGCTAACCTTGGGGAATATCCTGCGGCGCAGCGAGAAGATACTCCGTAGCAGACGACAGGTAAAGACGCGAATAGTGTCGTCTGCTAAGTATGCAGTACGTCATTTCCGATATCCGTGCGAACGCGCAAACATAACACGCAATGGAGCTTCTGTCCCGTAAGCGTTTTTTTTTTTTTTTGCTATTTCTTCCACTACAATATTCCGTGGGGATGTGAATACAGGGTCAGTGGAAAGTTCCAGACGTAGTAGTGGGCACCGAAAAAAGGTAAGGACGAACACAACACGTGAAACCTCGCTGCACCCGGTTGCATATATCGATTAAAGAAAATTAAAGGAAATGGGAGGGCGTGGGTTGGACCCTCACTTCTGGTGCCTTTTCATCAACCGCCCTTCTTTAATCGAAAGTTCCGAAACAGGTTTCCACCTCCTTGTTCGTGTTCTTTTGATGCGATTGACCGCGTTGCATGGTGTCACGTGACCTGTGACTGATCTCCCCAACATGTTTCGCCTCTTTTCCTACCTGGTCTTGGTAGATACGTCCGCAAAATGAAACCCCGCATGTGGTACGAAGTACGTGTCTTTTCATTCATGTGCTATACCATAGCTTTATCTTCTTTGGTGAAGGCAGTCGTCGCCCGGGGCGCTTCCAGCGCTTTTCTCCTCCTGATTAATATTTCCCCGCTATTTTTTGAAGCCAACTCTGGCACCGTATTTCCTGCCCCACGTGCAGTACATCGTCCGCCCTGAGTGATAACACGACCCGTCCCAAATACCATTTGTCACCGACTAATATATAGAGCGCGCTAGTTGTCACATCGTTGCCTGTGGGCACGGGACAAAATATACTGAAGCGCATCCCTGCCGGAGTGCGCCCTGGCGGTGGGTGGTGGAAACTTCGTGAACAATATGACGAATGCTGTCGACACTAATTTTAGCGAGCAGAGGGTCCGTGATGTCATTTCCTGTTACTAGCTTCATGTTACACCCAGCGTTTTCTTCCCCGCTCTCCCTGCGTACGCAGCGTATGTGGGAAGTGCATGGCAGACGATATAGTCTTACTAGGAATTATCCTCCTGCGTAGGCTCGTTTGCAGAGCACGGAGGCAGTGACGGTATGCGATACACCCCATCATAGCTCTTCCTGCGCTTACATCGTGTGTTTAATGCAGTGTAATAACTACAATACTCGCACGTTGAAATTTTGAATAGCTCACATTCGGTTGCCGCTTAGTAAATGGGGACCGTGCTTCGCACATTTCTTTGTGTCTTCCCGAAGTTACTCTCAGAGTGTCTCACACTCGTAAATGTGAATATTTGTCTTATATCAACCTCTCATAACAATAAATGTACTTATGTGGGACGCCATTGCAGGATCGTCATCAATATTGTCACAATGTACCCTTGTCTGTATTGCGCCCAGTGGCGGCTGTTTGTTAGACGCCCACAAAGTAGAAAAACGCAGAACTTCCAAATACACCATATGGACATGAGGGCTTCATGTCACACCAAAGAATTGGATGGTGTATGACTATTCACCTATCACCCCATCACTTCATCGTCTCATACATCATACTAACCAATGTGCCCTGGAGTGGCGAACCACAAATTAAAGGGCAAATTACTTCCCTGTTGCTTCCATGGTTGCTACATGTATTTGTTTTTGTTGTGGAACACAAACTGGAACACAAACTGTATGTCGCGCAGCTATATCTGTGTTACTGGGAAAGAAAAAAGAAGAGTATGGTATGGCGTACGTATGAGCAAATTTCTGCCAGGAAAAGAGAAGAAAGATACACTAAGCCATCAATTTTCAGTTCTCGAGCAAATGTATTGGGGGCTATCGCACTTGTATGGCCCTACTAAGGCCTAGCACTCAAATCTTTCCTTTAGCCAAGAACAATTAGGAATAACCCGCAGCTACGAAACAAGCGATTGGGGGCAGCTCAGAAAACCATTAGCCGCTTCCCGTCCACAGAGAGAACCGTTTTCAAAAATCCATTGGAAGAAGGGTGGCCTGCTATCGCACTTCCATAAGTCAACGTCCACACCGATCTCATTCATCACAGTCGAACCTGAGGTTCATATTGTAGACCATCGAGAGAAGGGGAATGTTTCGAAAGACGATTTGCGCCCCCTTTCCACTTAGGGGAAGACGGGGAAGCATGGTCATTAGCAGGCACCAGGAAGGTATATTCATGGCGGACGGCTCATCTTTCTCTTTTCACAGAGAGAACGATGTTAGGAATACAGTGTGCCTTACAACTTGTACATCTTTGTATTTTGTCGTGCACGCTTAATTCGGCGTCGGTGTTGATGACTACGGGAGTGTGTTGACATGAAGCGATCTCTTCCCTCCTACGACACAATAATCGCTCATTTAGAAGGCTTGGGTTGCCTTGTCTAATATGGCGACGCCATATGTACCCCGCCTTCTTCAGGATTTCTGAGCGCATTGTCTGAGCGCATTGTTGTTGCCCCAAAATGTCCGCAGTTCTACTTAGTTCAAATCGTCTCTTTAACTTGGTAGTAGAGGAGACAATTAAACATAGAAGTATACCGGGTGTTTCAGTTAAATCCCCGGGCTAAATACTTCTCGGACGGGTGCACGAATCGAAGAACTTTCTTTTTTTACAAGTATCTGTCCGATACCACCTAAAAGCTGCGCACTGTGTGAATGAGTGGGAGGCGCTCATTATTTAAATAAAAATTCAAATGAGTTTCGTGAAAATACGTAACTTCTAAAGCAGGGCGTCGTCGGCATTAAAATGGGTACTACCCCTTTTGGGAACTTCAGTAGACACTTTTAGTGAAAAATCTGCCAATGAAGCTTGTCATTTGTTGCCGTAATTAATTGGTTTTGTTGGTACATATTTTTGTTGCGGCTGGTCGCGGCGAAGCGCAAAAGGGCGTAATTCACTGGTGTAATTCATTGGCGTAATTCATTGTTGTAAGGACGTAATTCATTGGTGGACAACTGAGTGGAAAAGCGTCCTTTCGCGCTTCACCGCGACCAGCCGCGACAAAAATATGTAAACTGAAACCAATTAATTACTGCAACAAATGACCCACTTCTGTTGCAGATTTCTCTCTAAAAGTTGTCCACATGAAGGTCCCAAAAGGGGTAGTACCCATTTTTATACCGACGGCGCCCTGCTTTAGAAATAATGTTTTTTGACGAAGCTCATTTGCATTTTTATTTAAATAATGAGCGCCTCCCACTCATTCACACGGTGCACAGCTTGTAGGCGGTATCGGACAGATACTTGTAAAAAAGGAAGTACTTCGATTGGTGCACCGGTTCGCGAATTATTTAGCCCGGGGATGTAACTGAAACACCCTGTATATATACGTACACAAGATTCAAAACGCCCAGTTGCACACTTCACTTCAATAAAGCTAGTTGAAGAATGCCACTGCTGGTGAGTTTTCCTAACTGGCATTATAAGGCACAGCAAAGGGATTTCTCCAACTTCCAATATTCAATTCACTTCTTTAATGTGTGCAAGTTGTTGTGAATGCATTAAGTAGTATAGAACGCTGTTGTAAAATAACACTTGCGTGCTGTTATGTTCAGTGCTGCGATGAAAGAGAGGTTGAGGGCAAAATCAGACGTATTCCCAATAACATATATTTATTTAGTTATTTAATCGCAGGAGTGATTGGGAGCAGAGAGAAAAAGTCACTTTACCTGAACCCGACGAGGTCAAAGCTCCAATGGAGCAGATGCATTACATTACACAAAATGTATCAGGATATTCTCAGAATAGGGAGGGTTATTGTGTACGGTACAAAAAACAATGTTGTATGGAATATTTTTCAGTCAGTGAAGTATTTTATAACATTCGTTTTTTCGGAGGGTTTCTGTATGTCGATATGAGTAGTACTCGGCAAAAGCCCCGTATATTGTTCTGCACTGTGTTGGTGACAATGAAGACAGGTGGAGACAGTTTGCAACAAGCTAGCTATTCCGAAAAGAAAAAAAAAAGTCGACCTATTACCCACAGCTGCTTTTCTAAGTAAACGATAGTCTCTTCTTATACACTCTTAAAAATGAACTTCACCGCATAGCACGCTCCTAGCCAACTATCATCTCGAATGATATAGTTATCTGCCCTGAGTTGTTGGAACCAGGAGGCGTACGCCTTTTTTGTGTCAATTATGAACAGCATAAGTGTCACAAAAAAGGCCTACGCCTCCCGTTTTCAACAAATCAGGGCAGATAACTATATCATTCGAGATAATGGTTGGCTGGGAGCGTGCTATGCTGTGAAGCTCATTTTTAAGAGTGTGCATTTGCACAAGTACACTCTTAAAAATGAACTTCACCACATAGCACGCTCCTAGCCAACCATCATCCCGAATGACAACGTTCTCGCCCCTGATTTGTTGAAAACGGGAGGAGGAGCCTATTTTGTGCTCATTATGCACGGCACAAAATAGGCTCCTCCTCCCGTTTTCAACAAATCTAGGGCGAGAACGTTGTCATTGGGGATGATGGTTGGCTAGGAGCGTGCTATGTGGTGAAGTTCATTTTTAAGAGTGTATGGGAACGTGCACTTATATTCTTATGGCGATCTCAGCGTTCCAACACGGAAATAATAACAGAGGAAAGGGAGCATGGTGCGCTTAAACGTGAACGTATGCAGTTGGTTGGCAGTGTACGTTCAACAACCTCGCCTACATATCCCAATATTGATCGAGTATCAGTATTGATCGGAAACTTTCTTTCTTTTCAGGTTCATTAACGCGAGGCGGCGAATCGTGCAACCAATGATCGATCAATCTAATCGAGCGGGTGAGTGCACTTTCCCTTCCTCATTCATTTAACGAATAAGTGAAACTCTTACACATAGAAGAAAAAGTTGCATATGAATGTCGGACGTTTCAGTTTTCTTCTAATTCTGTTTCATTTGTGTTGCTGCATCTTGTTTTGTTTTGCTCGTCCGTTGTTCCAGAGTGTCATAAGCTCGTAATAATGCCTATGTAAACAATATATAAAGTAAGTTAGCAGTTTTTTCACTTTAGTACGGTAACCGTCATTAGTTTATAAGTATTTGTGAATCAGTATCTTTCGTTTGGTCACAAGTGGTAACATTTGTTTGTGACTTGCGGATAAGTTCATATTCCCTTCATCTTGAAGGCCCGTATAGTGATGCTTTCGATAGCGTGCATTATCCTAATTGCTCTTGCGAAGACCCGGCTTTCCGCCTCGTTGACGTACTGATTGACGTAACGGCAACCCTCGATAGCAGTGCGCGTTAGACTGCAGACCCGCAAGTGTACCACAAACGAGTGAATACCCCTAACTGACACCTTCTTACCAGTGTTGCCTACCACTCGCTTAGTGAACGTGAACACGCACTATAAAGAACGCAAGCTCTAGGACGGATATACCTCGAGTCGCTCTATTGGTGTATTCTTCGCGAATGCCATTAGGAAATTGGAGAATTCACGGTCCATTACTTGTAGCGAAACTTGCCTCTTAGACAGGCCCCGGAAAGAAAGACAAGAAAAGCCGCGAAAAAAGAAACAGAAATGTTCCCCAAAGTTCCTACTCTTTGTTCGCATGGTCGACTTCTCACACTGGAGCAGTCGATCGGGACCAAAGAAATGTCTCCTTTCGTTTTCGTTTCTGTTTTTGTTTCTGTCTCGGCTGACATTGACATCCGCGTGATTGATAACCCTCGGAAATGGGTTCACTCATTAAGCCTAACGTGGCGTCGATTCTTTTTTACTGCGGCAACCTTCGCGTCAGCCTGCACACCAGTAACGTTCGGTTAATTTCCAATGTCTTTCTCGTCGATAATTTATTCGGAGCCGCGCGTCTGCGAAAGGGAGTGTACCACAAACACATGTAGAAATCGTGCATCGTTTTTGTAACAGCGCTCTCTTACCGTATCGCATTCTTAGCGCCGTACTAAAACAATCTTCGAATCCTCCCGTAACGAAATCAACGATCTCGGGCGCCGTGTTTCCGCGTGTCTGCAGCAACATTTGATGCGGTTGCCATCGTAAAATATGCAACTATAGGAGAGGAGCTTGGCAGGTGAACAGCTGACGAGCCTTTGGTTATCGTTTTTGCTGGCGCAGGTGGAACGATAGGAGGCGCAAGTGCGGCGTATGGACCTGACGGTGGAATGGGATACATGATGGACGGCAGTCCGCAGATGCACATTAGGCCACCAGGTCAGTCAGGAATGGAAAGCCAATCAGAATGCCGCTCCTCCTATCTCTTTCACACTGCCAGTGCACTCTCTTTATGTTCCTTCTGTTCTAATTTTGGTTTCTTCCTGGTTATGTCTTGCTGTTGTATTGCTGTTGCAGTGTAGCCGTAGAATCGGGCCTCATACTCGCACTTCCATTAATTTTGCTGCTTTGTCTCGAAACATTACGACGGTCAGTACAGTATCATTTCATGCAAGATCGAAGGATAATAAAGGGCTAGGTCGCGAAGTTTAGCGAACTTCTCATTCCATCTCAATTACCGTGATACGGATATTGGTCGAGCACACCACCACCACCAATTCAGTCATCGGTGCAAATCAGGCGTACATAAACGTGATTGCGGAAAGTATACGACAAAGCATTGAGCTGCTACGCGTGCTCGGGAAATGTGTTGTCAGCCACCAGTGCGGAGTGTCCAGCAGCATTTCTTCCTGCTTTCTTCTGTCGAGAAAAAAACTAACATTTATGCATGCTGGCCCTCTCAAAACGAGAGCTATTTCATCGTAACATTTCTCGCTACAAGTACCCTCTTAAAAATGAACTTCACCGCATAGCACGCTCCTAGCCAACCATAATCTCGAATGATATCGTTATCTGCCCTGATTTGTTGAAAACGGGAGGCGTACGCCTTTTTTGTGACACTTATGCTGTTCATAATTGTCACAAAAAAGGCGTACGCCTACCGTTTTCAACAAATCAGGGCAGATAACGATATCATTCGAGATTATGGTTGGCTAGGAGCGTGCTATGCGGTGAAGTTCATTTTAAAGAGTGTATTATGTTAAAGGCCACTAAAATGCAAAAACAAGTTCACTTCAAATTACGTTACACGTTATGTTAATTTCGAACTTGTTATCATAATTCAAAACTTTGATTCCGTTACGGAACTACAATCGAAATTATACCGGGCTCTTTCTTGCTTCTGCGCTAAGCAGTCAACGTCGTTTCAGCTCGTGCATCGATGATTAAAGTCCATGCTGCGCGTGCCACGCCGTGGAGCAGTCCCGGTGAAAAACATAGTGCGCGTCGCGAAGCGAACTGGCGTCACTGTCCGAAGGACGTGAAGATAAATGTTGTTAGTGGAACATTCGCGAGAACTGTTGTGGGCTACAATTCGTGAATCGGTATTGAAAAATGCTGCAGTGCGCATCATGCCGTGCATATACTCAATACAACGATTGGACCCGTTCCAAATCCACACGCCCACGATAGCTATGCGCGCACTTCTCCTGCTGTCTCATTGGATGCCGCCAATCTTTGCCTCCTGGGGATACCACTCGTTGCCGCCAAAGATGGCTCTGTTTTCATTGCATTTTTCTTCTAAACGGTAGCGCTGCACTCTTAAAAATGAACTTCACCGCATAGCACGCTCCTAGCCAACCATCATCTCGATTGATATCGTTATCTGCCCTGATTTGTTGAAAACGGGAAGCGTACGCCATTTTTGTGACAATTATGAACCGCATAAGTGTCACAGAGAAGGCGTACGCCTACCGCTTTGAACAAATCAGGGCACATAGCGATATCATTCGAGATAATGGTTGGCTAAGAGCGTGCTATGCGGTGAAGTTCATTTTTAAGAGTGTGTGTGAACTAATTTCGCTTGCATTATACCAAATGAAATCATTTGAGAGCAAGTTGCTTTTGCATTTTAGTGCCCCTTTAATGCTGCTACTATGGCCCTTCAGAAGTTAATTGCGATGTGCCGAATAGTTTACTACACAGACATTTCGTTTGTCCGCGAATTAACCCCCTTCGACAAAGGACACGTCATTCTAAACTCTATACATACGTCGCCAGTCGAAGCAATTCACGCAAAGACAGACATTATTGTCACCTGCCCTTATGACTATCTAACAGGAGTGTGTTCCACCGCAGGGATGCAGAACCTGTCGTGCAGTGAGTCTTCTATGGGGATGGGCCCCATGGGCGGCATGGGCAGCTACCCGCAGATGTCGCAACTGCGGTCGCCGCCCCAGGCCATGCTCCTACCGGGTCACCCCCACGCCATGATGATGGCACCAATGGGCCACCCCGGTTTGCCACCTCAGAGCTCCCCTTATGATGGACAGCACATCATGGACATACACGCCAGCTAAAATGGGATGCCAGCCGCGTTGCTTCAAGGCCGTGTGGCGTTCTCTTCGTAGCCCTCGTCCTCGGTGCACCTCCTCTTCTTACGATCCTCCTACGAACTCATGACGCTCATGAAAAACTGCGGTCTCTATATGCCAAATTCATTATGTTCCTTCTTCTTTGAATGTTCCTCCAAGAAGGTATGCCGACGCACTAAGATTACAAGGTCCGCTGCCAAGTGGCGCCCCCATCTAGGCACAACCAGCGCAGAGTAGTGCATCTACATCGCAGTCTGCCGGTGTGCCTTTTTTGTGCGATTGAGTTGTTCAACACTGTCTTTTGTGCTCGTCTGTTCCAACGCAACCCAAGCTGAGGAAAAATTCGAGGTGGAGCCTACGATGCAATTTGTGTGTACTTTTCTGTACTGTCCATATGGCGCTGAAGTGCCCCGCACGTGTCTAAATGGATTCTGAATACACCTCAGCGGCGCACTGATTTTCGAGGGCAAAATCTTTTTCTCCTGTCACTTTCAACTGCGACCTTCTGCACGGTACCAGTCAAGCATAGGTTCTAAGTTGTCACTGCGATCCGGATTATTTTATATTCAAATAGAGACCGCAAGACGAGCGTTCCCGCAAAGAGGAGCCGTAGACCCCCTTCTTTATATTTTTTCTAAACCGCGAGTCGCGAATTAAACGCGAAAACGACGTTCTTTTTTTTTCTTTCTTTCTTTTTGTTTTTTGTATATCTGTCACAATAATTCGCATGAATGCGACACGGGTCGCACAAAGTGTGGCACTTTTATGTTCCTCGGTTGAACCCAATAGTCACGCGAACCACGCGAACACATTAGCATATGCACACTTTGTGACATCGTGTACGACGGGGATCGTATTCGTTACGATGGTTTGAAGCCTCCTGGGGTCTCGGGGTATACCCTCATACATGTATACATAAATATATGGACCACAAACCGTATACGTAAAGCACTCGCGATGATACGACAGGATCTTCAATCCTCCAACCTAATTATCATCGCCGCTGTTTACCTCGTCAAGTGTGGAGAGGGAGAAAAACGCCCTTTTCTCATCCGGTGACTCTTGGTTAGTACGTCCATATTTCTCTATTTCAATGTTTTGTCTTAAAAGGACAGTCTGAAGAAGGAAAGATGACACTTGTGAGGGCGCCACCAGTATGTCCTTCACATTTTTCTTTTGTCATATCTTCACACCAAGTCGTAGCACGTAGCACGTGACTTTGTTTTCCCGATTCGTTCGTGTGATTCTCACATGTAATGCAGCGGCTGAATTTCACTCACACAAACACTGTAGAGAGCCGTTTTTTATTTTATTTTTTTATTCAGAGTCCCCTTTCGCTCGTACTGGCAACTAAGATACGTATGTACAAAGAAAGCGAAGAGCAGAGAAAAAATAATCGCATCTCTAGTTATATATATATAAATATAAATATAATAGTTTATAATATTTCACCCAGTGGTTGCTGTTTTTGATGCTCCTCCGTCACTACCGCTAAGCGCGTGGTGGCGCCGCAGTGCGGAGCCACATGACAGCATAATTGCTGTCTCCCTTCCCCATCCACCCTTTCTTCTTTTGTGATTTCCACGACATTTGAGAAAGGTTGGCTTACGAACGAGGTTTCCTTATGTGGGTTTAATCCAAGACGACAACGCGTGCATCCTGCACTTGTACATAGTCGGTGTGTCATACCTTCTCTCTTTCCTGTGCGTTTTTTTTCTTTGTTACGTGCGTATACGTGCATGTAGGTGTCAGTGTTCGGTACATTTTTTCTCTGCCCGAAACCTAACACCGTAAAGAGTGTGTCTGTGCTGATATAAAATGTTCACCGCGACAACAGGGGGTCAAATCGAAGGCGATACAATAGGAGAAGCATAGAGATAAAGTGTTTCGGTTAAACTGTATCCTGTTGGGATATCCATCTATCCATCTGGACAGACTGGAGGGGAATTCTTAGAGCTGTTCGCTCAACCTAATAGAGGCTCCCTGTTGCTGCGTTCATTGCAGGGTATATTTTTTGTGTGTCTTTACTGTACGGTTCACAAGTTGTATACGTATCCCTTTCTGACCGGACAATGTTTTCACTGCTGCGCGATCAACTAACAACTGCCCCCCCCCTCCGCAAAGCGGTACTCATGCTGTGAACTTGAAGCGGTTCAGCTAGCAAGCGTCGTGTTATCATGTCAACCACGTGATCACCGTACATGTCATCAGCATTATCCACCCTTTACGAACACGGCGTAGACACCACGGAAAAGCTCGCATTGCTTCGCATTGCGTTACGTTGTGAGAGTCTTTCACGTGCGAGCACGATCTTCTTTGATATTGGCGCTCAAGCATGTCTGCTTCAACTCAACCTTGTGGACAAAGGACAAAGCAGGTGCGATGGAACACTTTGCCACTTAACAATTAGTTTTGAAAGTTCTCTTGTGTAGAGAGTAACGTAGAAGGTACCGAAAACGGAAAGTAAGGAAACAAAAAAGGCATGAAGACGAAGACAAATCTATGGAGGAAATTCGGCAGCCGTAAGGATCCAGGATTGATCCAAGATCTGGTGTATATCATACCACTTCCTGGATCAAACACTTCCGCGTAGAGGAACAGTCATATGAAAGTTTCAAGCGTCAACATTGAGCCGTTAAAATGTTACGATCTGGATACACGCGTTCTGATCTGGTTTACACGATCTGACTTACCTGCCGGATCGGGATAACCATGTCAGGAAACGCACATTTTCTTTTTTATTTCTAAACTTTTACCAAGGTAATGTTGAAGCATGGAATATTTTTACATATCGAGTCCTGACCAGCATGTTAGACTTCCACGCCACCTCATTCGTTCGTGGTAGTTTTCCCTTGGGTCCGTCAGGATGGCGACTGATTTTCTCGCCATAGCCAGTACTATTGTGGCGAAAAATGAAAAATCCGGCGATCCGTTAGCGTTAAGTGAAAGTGGAAGTCTGAAATCCCTGCGCCCAGTCTCCTTCCTAACTAGCGGCTTCCGATATGAGGCTTTTACTTTGACCGGTAATATTGTGACCTTTACAATATGACGGTTCCTCCGCGTGGCGGCGTTTGATTTTACGCTTTTCGCGAAGATGGCGCTAGTGATTGGATCCTAATCAGAAAATGGATCACGATGGTCTTTTTTTGCTTTTAACCGTGCAAGTGCTACCCATGCCACCTGAATCCTTTGCATATTCCACTCCGTGCAGTGGGCGAATACGGAAAAAGGCGCGACCCGCCTTAAAAGAATGTATCCATGGAGCCACCACAACAAGACAACGTTATACGTATTTAGCGGATTGACGGACAATCCTTTCGTTCTATCTATTCCTTGTTTGGCCCTTTCGTTTTGATACGCGCCTAGCACACATCCTCTATTTGTAAGTGTACATAGACAATTTTGGAAGGAAAGGAACTTTTTGTTCGCAGAATAAACATCCCGTTGTGTTACTTTGTCGCAGCTGTTTTAATTGTTGTTGTCCTAGAGTATTTTGGCGCGCGTGTTAGTTTAGTTTTTTCTTGGTACAATTTCTTGAATGAGTCTCAATGATTGTCTCCCTGCTGATACATTGGTGTTCTTTGCTATGTAGAAGTCTTACATGATGGTGAAATAAATCATGAAAAAAAAAGCTCGAGTCTCTTTTCTTGTTCCTAATCAATTTAGAAGTAACAGCTTTTGGAATCTTGCAAGTAACAGATACCCTAGAGCTACGAGAAGGTGGACACAGCCCGTCATCCTCATTTTGTGGCTGGCGTTAACGTTGAAGGCTTTGCGCTTCCTTTCAGTATTCATAAGATGATGACGATGATGATCATGATGACAGAAATAAAAGATGTGGATCGTGAGTTGGACTGTCCATACCAGTACACCAGCATTGGATTAAAGGGGCACTACAATGCAAAAAATTCTCGAAAGTTTCAAAAAAGGAGAAATGTTTTAGTACCCTTTTAGAAAGAAGATGAGAAGTAGTGAAAATGGGAATAAAAACAGGGAAAAACAATGTAGAAAAGGAGGAGGAAAGTAGTAGTAGGAGAGGGTGAAAGTTCAAACGACGGGAATCACCTGGAATCACCAGCAGAAAACAGAGTGACCGCCATTCACGTAAGTACGTAGCGGACAAAGCATACCTTCCAGTGGAGTAGCCTCAAGAAACCGCACCAGTGCTTGCAATATAGCTTCTTGGTGCAGCTCTAGACGAACTCCAGCTGGCATCCGGACGAGCTGAAGTCGCTTTCGGGACACTGCGACTGTCCTAGTACGTGGGAAGCCAAGAGGAGTATTTATTCTGTGTCTTATACGTAGGGTTCCGGGGTTTAGGATTTGTCCGAAAAAATCCGAAAAACCGACGCCGATAATATTAAAGCAATTCGGATTTATCCGAAAAGCTCAGCTTTTGGGGGGCTCCAGTAACCGAGAGCTCAGCAAGAAAAGCCTGATTGACGGAGTCCGTTTCCGTTTATGACGGGATGGCCGATCGTATCGTAGATATTCTACCCGAGGTGAGGATATTTTGGGGTCATTTCGGCTATTTCGCAAATCTCAGGGAAAATATCCAGAATCTCGGGTTTCTCTTTCCCATTTTCTCTGAATCATGCTTCCCCTCCTCCTCAGAGTGGATCACAGATAACACACAAACTGTCATCTAGGAAGCGCGACTAGTTGTTGGAACTCAGACAGTAAGATGGGACGCAGTGTCGAAGAATATCCATATTTCGAGACGATCACGTCGCCAGGTGATCGCAAAAAGAGATGACGTGGTCTGTACGTCATGGGTCGTGCCGCTCAGCAGTAAGCGTTTTTGTAAGGTGTCGTTCTTTCTGTAAGTATGCCGTTTCACAGCTATAGCTTTGAATTTTAAATATTAGCTCAGCTGCAGAAAATAAACCCAGAAAAACTCCGAATTCCCGGGGATTATAAACTCCGAAAAACACCCTCCGAATATGCCAAAAAATAATCTCCGAAAACCCGGAACCCTACTTATACATACTACTTGTTTGCCTAGGATACATACTACTTGTTGTAGACCTATCAAGTTTACATAAAATCCAGGAGCTGTACGAGACATTCAGACGCGTAGCCTATGTATGTGTGTGTGTGGGGGGGGGGGATGGAGGTACTCAGCTCAGGGTCAACTTTGTACAACAACGAAGTCCCTGCAGCTAAAATTAGCCAGGACCCGTTGCGCATTTTCTTCCTGAGTTTAGTTATCATTCTTTTTGCATCGTCTTTAGTGTAGCATATGGACCTTATAGATGGGCATGGCCATATTGAAGGGCCCGGCGCTCAGCAGAGTTCATATCCTCATCCCAGCCGTGACACACTGAGTATTTCATAAAGGTAAGTTAAGGTAAGATGTAGTAAGAAAAATATGTTCAACGTCCATGAAGTTTTTGTCAATACAAGGTACATGCAGCAAAGTGGAGTAGTGCTGAATTCATCGCGGGCAAATAAGCTCGTTTCGACCTGTCAGGTTAATCAGAGCACAGGGATATATTGTGAGGCCAAGTCCATTATTCAGTTAGGTTTGCGACAATAATATCTACGCATTTCTCCACCGTTTCTACGCTAAGGTTCTTCCTTTGGCAGGGGTACCGGAAGTCTCTCAAGGCAGAAAGGCGACTCGTCCGCTGCACTCCGATGGCTGTGGACTGCGTAACGCATGTGCGAAAGCCACCTCGGGTGGGTGGGTGGGTGGGGGTGGGGGGGTATGTTTAATAGAGTGAAAAAAAAAGGAAAAAAGAAAAAGGAAATGAAAGTCAGGCTATTGCCAGCTTGCTATTCCGAAAAAGAAACTGAAAAATAAACCACCTCGGGTTCTTGATTACCTTGAGGCGAAAGGAACTTGGCTTTTGAGCAGGCACAAACTGAAATATTGCGTGATTGTTTCATTAAGTGCGATAGGAGAAATAGAAGTAAGCGAGTGGTGGCGTGTTCCTTTATTTTTTATTTTTGTTCTCATCAAAAGCGCAATGGTGTTGTCTGCAAAGGCTGTCATTATTGTTGCACTAAAAAGGCTCTGCCGAGTGTTCTGGCCATGGCTCAGGCAAAACCAGCAGATATGCTACACGGGTCATCAAGCACCATGCCCAAGATTCCCGGACAAAAACTTAAAGCGTGCTTCGCCTGTATTACACCCATAGACGCAATGCATAAGAAACGTATAATTTCATTTTGACGGAGAACGCCCACACTTTTCACTGGTTCGCCGTTGGATCCTGTGAGATGTATATACAAGGAATTATGCCGGAAAGGAATTATCCGTATATCTATAAAGGCTTTTGTTCCCCCGGCGTTTGAAATCTTACACATTGTACTCAATGGGACAGAAGTAGAATTCGCGCTCCATCATGATTTCACAGTCTTATACATCAAAATATATCCGCTTTAGGTAATTTTCCACTGCAGTTTCACAATTAGGGGAACCATTTTTGGAACCTAAAGTGAATTTCTTGGTTTTGTAGCGAGCCAATTTTGTTCCCGAGGGCATCAAAGTGCGACTAAAATGTGAGACATCACACTTAAAGAGGGCTTAGCCTATCGACACTTCCGCATGTAGGAAAGCCGACTGTACATTTGAGCACGTGTAAATGGGAGGAGGAAAGAAACTCGAAAGGGAGGGGAATTATCAGAGTTCAGCGCGCATTCTCCTCTGATAACCAGCACCGCAAGACGGGTTTGATAAAAACATCTACAAAATAAAGGTATGCTTTCACGGCCAAAGAGGGTGAAGAACATTTCTGGTGACTTTAATTTTTTTAAATTCCGTGTTAGCGCCGCGAAGCAACTGTGGCTATGAGCGGCGTACAGACGTGGACAGATGGAGATTGGACAGCAGGAAGGAGAGGGAGACAGGGAGGTTAGTATGCGTCCTGGGCCGACTTCAGGGGGAACTGTGCCAACATTCGTCTGGAAAGTCTTCGGAAAACCCAGAGAAAACCTCAGACAGCACAGCCGGTGACAGGATTCGAACCCGTGTTAGCTCCCAGTGTCGGTGTGGAAAGCGATCATCCTAACCACTATGCCACGGGAGGTGGACTCTGATGAGTTCTGCTTTAACAACAGAAAAGACAAGGCTGCAGATACTGCGTTCCCCTGAGGTTCGCGTTTTGGGAAATCGAACGCTCTCTTCTTCTTCGTATCAGTTTCTTAAACTCTTTCTGACATTGTACTTATGGCGTTAAAAAGATGTACAAAATTCTTATGGCTGTAGTGTACCGTTATTGCATGGTGATCAAGGATGGGAATAAATACATTTTTTGAGTATTTAAATATAAATACAAAATAGGTTGTTGAAAGAGGTATTTAAATACTCTGCATAAATACTTTTCGATATAAGTATTTAAATACAAAATATAAATACAGTATTTATATACTCTAACTACTACCATAAATACTGTGAGGAAGATGTCATCTGGAAATAATGATGATCATAACAACAAATCAGCGAGGAACAATGGCATTTATTTGTTAGATTATCGTGGCAATTTTAATATTAGAAGCTTCTCGATAACTGCACCTTCCAGGTATCTTCTGTTCGGCACGTAGCCTCAGATTCGCAAAGGCGACCACCTCTCCACAGGTGCCGATGAAGAAAGGCTTGTATTAAATTTGACGAAGATGCTTCGCACGACAAGGTAGTCGGGTGGACCCGACCGCTGTCCCTAACAACAGTGATAAACTCTCCATCTAAAATGGTTTGTCGCACGTGCGTGCTTGCGAAAACACAGCATAACGGCACGGCTCTCCAAACAATGCTTTGCCCTTCTTACCGAAAGGTCAAATGCAGGGTCACTTTAAGCTATGAGTCGGTACCTTGAGTATTTAGGAGTATTTATAAAATATTTACAAAAATAAATACTAAAAAATTTGTATTTAACTATAATTATAAATACATTTTTCAAGTCTGTATTTAAATACAAAATATGAATACATGTATTTATGTTTTAAGTACTATTTTAATAACAATGTATATAAATACTGCCCATCCCTGATTATGATCTGCCCAACGATGATTTCCTTTTCATCTTTACCTTATCTGTGACCGTCATGTTTTGTATGTATACAATGCATGCTTACTTTTATGTTTCACACTCTTTCTTAATTTTTCCTCGTAGCACCACGGGGAAGCTTGGTTGTCACCAGTATGAAATTTGATGGGTACTTTAATGGCAGTAAAATCGTATATTTTGTCTAACTACGTTACATGCCTCTATTTAGGAGAAGCGAAGGGAAGGCAATTTTTTTTTTCTTTTCTTCATGCATACACTTGTCGCCTGCGGTGTGCGGGAACGTCATGTGTGGCGATGAAACCCCCACTCTCCAAGGTCCAACATAAAGTTGTTGTTTGTCATTCACGAACAAAATATGTATGTCATCTAAGTAAGGCATATGCCCCTATGTTCAACTCACTTAAATGCGTCGAATACAACTGGGACCTAGCGCATATAATCGTGTTGTGTCAATGTTTTCTTGACTTCAAGCCGATCATGGCGGCGTACCTGTGCAGAAACTTAACACATTTCCAGAAGCGCACTTTTTGATCCTTCCTTTAAGCAAATGCTCGCAGACATGCACCATTCTGTGCAGTTGCCTGCTTATTTTAGCGGCAAGTTTTGCGCGTGAAATAGTGCACCCTGGGCGATTTTTGCAAACACTCGAGGTGACGTGGTACTTCGCCTTCGGCTGTCAATAGCCTAGGATAACGTTACCCCAATATTCCCATCACCATGGCGATATCCGATATTTCTTTTTAGTGTGCACTAGGTGTGCAAAACTCATTCGTGTCTGCGGGCCGCATTGAACCTTGGAGGAACTACGCGGCCCGCATATGACTGCTTTGGGGTAGCCTGCTTCTGGTATACCGGGTGTCCCAGAAAAAGTGTCATTGAATTCTAATAAAAAAAACTACGCCACCTAGAATCATGCGGTCAACGGCATTTGTTCTTACATGGTTTTTGCCACCTCCTGATCTGCATGTCATGTAACCTAAGTTTAATTATGTAAATTTTTGCGTAGTGAACTCGGAAATTTGCCAAGTAAAGGTCACTTTTTTACCCCACCAACATGAACAGCGTGCCGAATTCTGCCGTTTTCTGGGACACCCTGTAGATGATCGAATTCACTCGGGAGATCACCAAGCCTACCGGTCCGTGTCTAGTAGCTTTGAAGGCACTAATATTACAAATCGGCCTTGCAGGGTTTGCTCAGAACTTTGGTAGGAGTGTACTAGTAATACTAACCGAGTAAAAATCTGACGCTGAGACAGGTTTAGAGAGTCATTAGCCAAGACGCCGAAAGCAACACAAAGGCAGACAGGAAATATCGAACTTCCAACTTTTTATCGTATGATTAGAGGTTGAAACAACTTTTCATAAGTTTCTGCGCAATGCAGAACGAAGAAATCGTTTGATTGGAGTCGTTTTCATCAGGTAAAAGGAAAGATTCCCTGACATCGCATTTGTGAGATTCCCTCACGATACCTGTGTACAGAAAAAAAACGATGCTAACATGAACCGGTGCACCGTACCAAATCAGAAACGCCCCGATCAATCAGCTCGCCTAAGGTGAAGTAACTGCGTGCTTGAAGTGACTTGTGCGCTTTCACAATATCAGCTATGAACCGGCTCGGCGAAAATATTAGATAAACTACAGTGTGATTGTGATCGGCGGCATGTTTTGTGGCTTGCTGTCCAGTTGTCGATGTGTAGCGCAAAGAGATCGTCACGTTGTATACCGTTCATAAACAACTTGGTCTTGTAGCGACACTTGTCTGATTCCTTCATAGCTCTAAATTATACTGGTATTGTGGGAGGAGACAGTCGAGAGCGGTGTAGCAGTGCAACACAGCCGATGTCGCACTTGCGGAAAGCATTCGCACGGCTGCGTTCATTTTATTTTTGCAACACCACCTGTAGATAGCATCAGGCCTGCGCGCTTACGTCACCCCACGGAGGCCTGCCTGGCTTTGCGACCTGTATGGTGAGCTAGAATGAATGGTGTGCTGAACGGCGACTGAAACCGGGTCATGACGACGGGCCTGCCGATAGGTGGCTACTAAGGGCTCGGCCCGCTGCCGCTTCTTGCACCCTCACGGCCACATGACCCCCTTTTGCAAAGAGCACCGGGGAGCGCCAGGGAGTTCCCGCGATGGCCGAAGTTGAAGCAATCAATGGTAGATACGGGGGGAGAGAGAGAAAAATGTGGGCGTGCTTATACGTCACGCTTCGGAGATATGATTACGGTGGACGGACGAGTTCGCGTTTTGGAATGTTGTAGCTAAGGCAGTGTTTCAAAGCGTTCCAAGGAAAGGTCACTCGGCTCATCTTCCGTTTTGAGACATGGTGGAAGGCTGCTAAAATTTTGGCTGTACGATTTTTTTTTACACACCATTGTTGTACAACCCAACATGATTGCGCCTGTCGTATAATGCAGTGATACACTGGTGCACAATGTATAAAGTTTTGGGCGCGACAGACTGATCATCTTAACACACGCTAAGTCACACAAATCCTTCCATACTCATGCTGAAATTTTACGACGCCATTTCCGAAAACCGCGTCATGTACTAATAGATGCAGAGTATTTGGAAAATCAATCAGATACCTAAGCCAATTCTTGACATCAAATTATGCAAGCTGAAGGACATCTCCTTATTTACCTAATAACATGTAATCGCGTCGTATGACAAGCAAAAGTCGCAGTGTACTATGTACTTGTCGCGAACACCGTATAGAGGTAGTGGAAGGTGAAATCCTGTTTAGACAGAAAGCCACATCCTGTAGGGACACTCTGTCTCTTTTATACATTCGTCGTAGAAACAATGGTTTTTGTGATTTCAGAACAGGGTTTATACACTGTCACTGCTCTGCCCTTTTCCCAGCTTTTCGCGATGCAACAAGCTTTCTATTTCACAGTAGATATATAATCAGAATGAATCAGCTGGACTAGAAAGCATGCTTCCTAGTCCAGCTGATTCATTCTGATTATATATCAACTATGAAATAGAATTTCAGCATAATTTTTGTGTATTGGGATTCATATTATTCAATAGGGAGCTTGTTGCATCGAGAGAAGCCGGGAAAGGGGGAGGTCAGTGACATAGTGTATATACTTCGTTTTTGTTTTGTAAAACAGAAGCAGTTCCAGCAGAGTGAGCGTCTCTCAAAACGAGGGCGCACTCTCAGCACAACAGCTCTTAGTGTTCGCTCCATGCTGAGCAGTGACCTGTACTTTGTTTTCATAGACGCCAGCACAGAGCAGCCAAGTTCGCAAAGTACATCATGACGGATAAAAGAGAGAGAGCTTTCATAACTTTAGTGCTCAGAAGCAGACCTCCTCCTAACAAAGCCGCCCAAATTTTGGACGATAGCTTCAGCAGAACCAGCAATCCCAAACGTGATCAAGTCTGGGCAGGGTGTCGGAGCGAACCGAAAACCAGAACCGAAAACCGAAAAAAAAACCCCGCTATTTTGGTGCGAACCGCAACGGAATCGAAGCCGTATACGCTTTCTTCGCTCAGGAGGGAAACCGAAAAATTTATTTAACGGTTTTCGGTTCAAGAAAAAAAAAAATTCACCGGTTTGGACGGCGAATAGGCGAATGAAACTGACGTCACGTGTTCTGAAGTCATGTCATGAATATTTACGAGGGTTACGGTTACGGTGGAATGTATGTCGATATACTATGACCCTTAGGCTCCTTTTGTTGCGTGTTGTCGTTCACGCACATAGACTTCGAGGTACATGTGACCGGTTGTGACTCTGTACCAATGTGCCGTAGTGTTCGTTTTAAATTCATCCGCGAAAACTTTCCCCAACTAAACAGCAACCCAAAGGGTCTGCGTAACGACTTATCTATCGGCGGCCCTCCCGGTGCTGGGGGTCTGCATGTGTTAGAATGTGGGGTGCCCTTTTATGTTGACATAGCATGCCGAGACTGGGAGGTGACCAGGGTTCGAATCTCGGCAGAAGCTGTGCTGTCTGAGGCTAGGCTTTCCTCATTCCTCATACGCTTTAAGAGAAATGTCAGCACAGTTGCCTATGAAGTCGGTCTAGAACGCCCTTCCCCCGCCGCCGCCGCCCGAGCAGCATGTGCCGCAGACAGGCAGGCAGGCAGATCGCTTGGAAGTATCCACTACCTTTTATGCTATGTAGACCGTGTATACCGTCCTATTTTGATAGAGCATTCAGGGTTACCCCGTAATCTCAGGATCACTAATCTTTATCACTTCCAGAAAGACATCGTCTCGCTGTTATCAGGTATCATGATATATGCCGAACGCCGCTGCTATTTTCTTCATCTTCGTTCGTTTTGTGTGTCCGCTGCAAATGAAGCTGTGCCATAATTTATAGACTTTCATCAGAAATTCGAACACCAGTTGTTGCCGGACTACCCGCGCTTTCACGCGTTCAGCTGGTGAATATTCGGGGATCAAGGACACTGTAATGTTTATTTTATTGCAGATTTTATCTTGTCGTTCTTACTTTCACCTTTGGCGACTCTCTTCTATTGCTTGTAATTGAATACTGACATTCAACAATATAGTTATATATAAAGAAATTTTATTTCCCTGATCTGATACAATAAAAAAAAAGCGGAAGATGTACACATTTCAAGCTGTATGGGCTAAAACAATCAGTGGGTTCCCGAAACACACTTCCCTCGGTTCTTACATGGAGTCTCATTTCTTGAAAATAGCAAGGAAGAAGTAGTTATGATGTGTCTGTAAACAGCAGGCATTATCAAAGTTATTTCCACTTGTACGTACACCAGCTAAGGGGTTCGGAAGGATGGATAGAAAAGCAACCAAACCTCGGGTTGCTTATCGTTAAGGGATAACAAGCGGAGGTAACGTCGCATGCTTTGATGTAGTTTATATCGTATCAAATACATTGCGGTGTAGTAGATATGATGGCGGGACTTGATGAGGCAATCGTGTGTAAAGCACTGCGCGGTCCTATGTTTGTCAGCCGAAGCGAAGAGGTTTTATCTGACCGCTGATTAAACCATCGAAAACTGTTTATCCGCACACTTGGTGCACTTCCCTACTTATCCGGACCACTACCGGCTTAATAAAACGCGAAAGAATACGCATCACAAACCCTGACCAAGCTCGATAATCTTTGCACTGCGATCGAGTCCGACCTTGTGCTCTAACCTGTGAACCACTGAGAGAAATTGTTTCTGAAAACTGTGTGAAATGAGAAAATATAATATCCAACGATTTGTTGCTGCTGATTTCTCTATTGAAACCGTGCTGACTCGGCTACACTGTGAGGTCCTGTAGTGGCCCTCCCCTTACCTTCGGTACACAATCCTGGTAAACTTGTGACTGGACGCGGTCCTTATGCGATTGGCGATTTCGAATGCGAGAAAACAAGCACGGTTAGATTCCAAGGAGTAGCCATTGTATTTCGTCTAACGAAATCTACGCGTATTTTACAATCAGTGATTTATGGAGGCTCCCTCACTAAAACCCTCAAATCTTTGGCGTCAGGTTGTGGATTCGATTCCTGCCAAAGAGGGTATCAGCTTTCCGGCGGGGTACAAGTTGTACAAGTTGCTTATAGATTGTGCACGCGCAGCGAGCGAACGCCCAACGCATTGCCAATGCCGGTTCCCCAGATCGCAAAAATCCCTCAAGGCTGAGCGAGAATACGGCGATATGCACAGACCGACCACTGTTGCATCGCTTCTGATCATTGTTGTAATCAACAAATTATTAATTGCAAGAGAGTGAGAGAGAACCTCAGCAAGCAATGACCTTGCACTGAGCTCGTGATGCCCTTGATAAACCATCCATCGACAGTGTTCCGTTTCTCGGGCGGCGCGGTACGAACCTCTGCATTTCACGGAAAGGGCATGTGATACGAAACAAAAGAGCACCTCGGATCCCCACAGAAATCCTTTAGCAAGCCGCTCAGCCAGCTTCAGCGCATCCATGTAAACAATCGCATGTGGCCGGGTGCCACGGCCGCGACCAAGCGCTCCCATGCATTGGATAGGCCGGTAAGCACACCAGTCATTCTAGCTCACCATACGAACTTAAAGTTTTCTTCTCGTTCGCTCTTTCATCGACATCATAGCAGCATCCACAGCAGGCCTTCCTGTGTGACGCCGTGTCACGTGGGAGCAGGCCTGATGCTACCTAGGAGGTGTTGGTTTTTCCCACACCAACTCCGCGCATGCGCTGATGGCGCGTCTTGTTTGAACGAACAGATCACTTCTTTTCGTGTGCGTTTGTGCTGCTGTCGGGCGGTATTTCGAAACTTTAGGTGCACTTTTTTTTTAAACCGGGGAAAAAAAGAAAAAAAGAAACAGAACTGAAAGGATGAAAGATGGAAGTCGCTGAAAAGGTTAGCCAGCTGTAGAACTCGAACCCACATCTTCTTACCGGTCCAGGGCTCTACCAATTGAGCTAAGCTAACACACCTCCCCAACGACTTCTAGGGACGCGTCATCTGAAGGGACAAATCAATCACTCTCTCTCACTCTTCCCCCTTTCACTCTTACATTTTTTCTCACTCATACACACAACCATACGCCGGGAACGACGCAAGCGGCAACTGTTGACCATGAGAGAACTGATGTTCTGAGGCTGGAACACATAGAAAGGACAAATACATACAAAGCCTCGCAATATTTCGTTAATTTCTTAAGCACTTGAGGCTTTGTATGTATTTGTCCTTTCTATGTGTTCCAGCCTCAGAACATCAGTTCTCTCAGAACTGAAAGGAGGTACATCATCACGGGTAAGAGAATGAAAGATCCCCTTAGCCCTCTACAACTCCGCCATTGACAGTTTTGCTATAGTCCCTGCAGTTAAAAGGGTCACCAAATAATTTTAATTAACGAATTATGTAATTTACGAGGAAACAAAAAATAGACTGAGTATTTCTGCACCCTTTCTAACATTACGCGCTAAGTCCCGTTCAAGTGCAATGCACCATTTTTATAATAACGTTTGACTCATTTTAAATGAAACGTCCTTCAATAATAGTGAAAACAGGAAGTGTCTGAGGCATTGGGAATGCCATTCGTACCAGCCATACTCCTTTAAAAAGAAATCTGCAATTTGAAAGCGACGAAGCAGTTTGAAGAATCCTTATCAAGCACGTCTCACGGTGCCCGTTATCACCAATCAAAAGGATGTGACCCCTGATAAGTGTTCGCTCTCTCCTATCCTCCTCTTTCCTTTCCGGTTTCATGCGTCCTCTCACCTAACACGTGTACAGAGGTAAAGTTGTCTCACTTACACAACACGTGCTATTAGGCTAAGCGCACATTAGGGAGACGTGTCCGCGAATCTTGGGCATGACCAGCGAACTGCTTAAAGTAGCACAGAAGCCATTTTTAACACCCTGTTTTCTTCCTATAAAACTGTTAAGTAGGCCAGTAAGATGGACCATGCGAAGTAATTCACACCACAGAGTCATACTTATCGCAGAAATTGAATCTAAAGTATGCCGCAAAAAGTGACGGTGCGCAACGGTGGTGAAGAGCAGTACCAGCCTGTGATCTGCCTGGAACCTCGCGCTGAGGCTATAAGGAGAACACTCGCTGATTGGTGTTGAGAATTGTCTGCTACTCGGCTGTCGCCTGCTACTCGGCTGTTCTGGGTTCTGAAAAAGCCTTTCTTCTGGCTCGGTAATGGTTCGGCCGCTCCTTCTATCCGCAATTCTCCGGGAGAACTGGCAAAACTGGTTTACGGCGGCAAAGGGACAAGGCGCTGACCCCCACTGACCGGCAAACCAGAACGCGTTCTCCTTATAACGTCATCGGTGACGTGGCGTCATACCTTCTCATCCTCGTTATACCTGGAGTAGTGAGTTAAGGGTGAACGCGCGGAGCCATGTTTATGCGAGTTTTTTTTCTGGGAAACGAATTGCACACATCAAAACCTTTCTCGCTATTCGGTAAAATGATACACACACTTTCATCAGACGTCTTATACCCCTGTCAGGCGGCATGCTCGAAGGACTTCGGGGAATTGCCATTTGCAAAAAATGACCTCTGACAGCCGTGTCAGACGGCAGCTCAAAGGACCTTTCTAAGAAATGACCATCAACGCGAAAGGAGGCCCCCAACGATATTTGAGGAGCAGAAAGGAGAAATCTCGGCAACAGTGTTATGCCATTGTACCCTCGCTACCTTCGCAGCTGAATGTAGGAAAACCTATAAAATGCGGATAATGGAGTGAAACTGTGTAAACGTATTTAGATCATATTTAGAGAAGTGCATATGGCTTCTGCATCTTGATTTGTGGCGCACAGACCAACTTCAAATTTCCACAGCAGACAGGGAAAACGAAACCGAAAAAGGGAGCCGGTGAGGGCAGTCAGTTGAAGAGCACTCCTTTCCCGCCGGTCTGGCAGGCGCCCCCGAACAATTCTTGCAATTCTCCCCCGCGCCATTTCTCGCAATTGACATTTGAAATGCTGTCTGACTAGGGTATTAATCTGAAATTTTTTTGGATGGCCCTCTTACTCCTTTAAAGGCTCCTCGCAGCATGATAAGAGTTTCCCTTTCCAGCCTCCAATATTTCCCTGCGTTTATCAAAAACAAGTCGACGTCCTTTGGTGGAGCGAAATCTGCGTTTTCCCGTATCGTTTAAGCAAGGCTATACTGAATGGCGTGTCGCTACTCTTTGCGCGGCAGGTGCGCACATACAGTATCATAGCGTAATCGGCTGTATAGTACACTACCGCATGTATTTACGCTGCGCTGTAACAGAGCTGAAAGCGAGTCTGTCTCGGTCGACATGTACGGATGAAAAACGGGGTGTCGGGATCCCCAGAGCGAAAGTTCGAGGTGTGGGGGGCGGCAGGACCCCAGCAGCAACAACTCGGGGGGGAGGGACGACTGCCCCCTCCGCCCCCACCTTCCGACGCCCCTGCCCTTTGGTGATAACAAAGCGACGCTTATGACAATAATTCTACGTATATGGACATATATATCGAAGTCCTACGAGCTATTCCCGCAAAGGCTCCTAGCGTGAGCATGCTATCCCTGAAAAAAATAGTCCGTATGAACTCCATTCGTTGTAAAGCGCGCCCAGAGGATCGAGCGGTTCCCCGGCAGCCATTTTTATTGGGAATTTGTAATACCAGTGAAAGGGAGTTATATAGAGGGAGGCGGACCGGAAATGGGAGCGCGTGTTGCGGTCTACGCCGCCAATAGCTTCGGTGTAGTGAGACCTACCTTGGTGCTACATGTTGGATTTCACGTTGGATGTCAAGGAACGAGGAGAAGGAAGAAGCGATAAGGAAGACGAGGATGTATTTTGCGTTGCAACGTTTTGATTGGGCATTCTACGTTGGGAGCATTTTCACGCGATCGCTGTGCGCATGCGCATCCCGCGTCGTCTGCTCTTCTGGTTGAAAACAATGAAACCATAGCTCAAACCATTGCTGAAAACAGCCGTAGCCATTACTACGTTAACGCTGCTATACACCATTTTCCCGTTCCTGGATTGCTTCCGTCAATGAGTGAGGCTACGCTTCTCGGCACCAGAAATGTGTGAAAGGACCCAGGAACGATAACCAATAGCTTTAGTGCTGGATGACTGCACTGCACTCCCAACAAGCGCCAAGAATCTTCTTCCTCCTCTTCTTCAAAACAGTTGTGCTCAGCTTATTGGTCTGGCATGGAATGACACGGACACGGTTTGCTCCAGGATCATGTTGCATACATCAAACGGACACTCACACTTTGTACAGGGAGAAGCAGCAGGGATGAGCCTCGAAGCCTAAGATGAATACTCAAAAAGTGAATGCACGAAGTATGCTGGAACGAAAGACACAGAAACCGCAGCGCTCCTCACGTGCATTTCTTTTCAGCCAGTAGCAGACGACATTCGAGAGGGCGCCACATCTCAGGAAAATGGTCCATTAAACTGTTGTTGAATTCCAATGGCAGATGCGGAGCGCCTCCGGAGCAAGTTTTGTTGCTCTGCCGAGAGCCAGTCTGTTCGATTGGCAGATTGGGAACAGTTCTGGAGTCTTCCAATGGGAGCTTCGGAGCGGCATTCGAGCCAAGGTCGCTCCAGGGAGCAACCCACACTGCTGCAACCCACAAGATGTCACAACGACGCCATAGATTTGCTCAAGCGACGGTTTGGTGACGAAGAATTGCTCGTTCAGTCTCACATGAGAAAGCTCATTGACTTGGATCCAGTTTGTTCTTCAGATGACATCAAGGGTCTCAGACATCTGTACGATAACGTGGTTGCACACGTACGAGGATTGGAAACATTGGGAACAAAGCAGGGAGACCTTCAGCAGTCTTCTGCTTCCGATACTTCAACGAGCACTGCGAAAAGACATTTTGCTCAGTTTCAACAAAAGGAGCATAAGTGAGCGAAGAAACAGCACTGCAGCGGTTCTCGAGATGGGTCAACAAGAAACGGGCGACAGTGCTCGTCAGGGAACGATCGACAGGTCGGATTCGTTTACACAGCTACTCGACTTCTTGAAAGTGCAAGTCCAAAGCCGAGAAGATGTGGAGTTCATGCAACACATGAGAGGTAAGACGAAGAAACAAGATAGTACACACAGCAACAAAGACAGAGGCAAGCGCAAAGGTTCCAGGAAGTCATCGTCAACGGCTGTTCTTCAGCAATCCACCCAGGTAAACAGCTGCTTCTTCTGCGTGGCGTAAAGCCATTCTACGATGGAGTGCGACATGAAGATTGGACTTGAAGAGAAGAAAAACAGACTTCGATCTGAACGAAGGTGCTTCAGGTGCACGAGGCCGAATAACCAAGCAAAGACATCGCGAAGCCAAGTAAAATGCAAGAATTGCGGAGGTAGACAAGCAGCGGTCATGAGTGACCCAGACTTCGTACAGAAGAAAGCATCCACGCCGGATGCGGTTACGTCGGTTCCAGTGAATTTGGAGTGTCACAGCGACCAAAGGAGACCAGCCGTTCTGCTACCCACCCTGACAGTTTGGTGCTACGGGACTTCTCAGCGGGAACATGTTCGAGCGCTCCTCGACAATGGAAGCCAACGTTCATTTGTGTGCACAGAAGGAAGATGAGATGCAAGAAAGTTGGGACGGAGACGCTGACAGTCGTAGTCTTTGGTGCTCATCAAACCGAGAAAGACTTTCCACGCGTACTCGTACGTTTGGAAATAGGAGACGGCAAGTGCCAGGAAATTTAAGCCCCGGAGATAGAGACGATATGCAGTCAGTCGATTCCAAGCCCATCAAGTTCTGTCGCCGAGAAACTGACACAACTTGAGTGCAGATTGGTGATACGTCAGCACGGGGAGGTCCACTTAACATAGGTCTACTGTTCGGATGTGAACACTATTGGACAGTCACCACGGGTCGGTAAAGAAAACTCAACGACCAACTGCGAGCAGTAGAAACGGTATTTGAATGGGCTGTCCAAAGTCCCGCACCAGAAGGAGCAGCTGATCGGTGTTCACAAGCCATTGCGTTAAAGTCTGTAGTTTACAACCGAGATACTTCAGACACCTTGACGAAGTTTTGGACACCCGAAGCAATTGGTATCGACGACATGGAACCTCAGCGATTGGACGACCCGGTAGTGAACTACTTCGAGCAAACAGTGAGCAAGAGAAATGACCGATACGAAGTGGCTTTACCGTGGAGGGACCACGTTAACCTCAATAGCAACAAAGAAGTGGTCATGAGACGGCTCCAGCAGCTGACGAGAAAATTACAGAAAGTACCGTGGCTGGAAGGTGGCTAAGCGTGGCTGGAAGCCTACGACGTGGCTATCCGACAATACTACAGAGACGACATGGCGGAGCTGGTAGGCGAAGACGTTCAGACGGAACATTTCACGTATCACATGCCGCACCAGGCGGTTGTTCGTGAGGCAAGCAGAACGACGAAACTGCGGGTAGTGTTTGACACGTCGTCACACGCTCCAGGGTCATTGTCTTTCAACGATAATTTACAAAGCGGACCGAACTTGACAGCAGATCTCGTTGCCCTCCTACTGAATTTCAGGCGGCACAACGTTGCGCTTGTCGCAGACATGGAAAATGAATTCCTCCAGATTCAAGTGAAGGAGAGCAACAGAGACGCCCTGCGTTTTCTGTTGCACCACGCATACCACGGCCTCAGGAGGACACGCCAAACATTGTCACATTCAAGATGAAGAGGGTCCCGTTTGGAACTACTTCAAGTCCGTTTTTGTTGGCAGCTACGCTGAAGCACCACTTCGAGAACATGGCGCACAAGTTTCCAATGTCTTCGAAGTTGCTTTCTGAAAGCATGTATGTAGACGACCTACTCACGGGGGCTGAAAATGAAGAAGCGGCGCTGAAGCTGTACGAAGATGCCAACGACATGATGACAGAAGCATTGATAAGGTTGCAAAAGTGGGCTTCCAACAGCAAACTTCTTCGGGAACGTTTTGAGACAGATGCGGGGGACACAATGCACCTGCCGTTGCAGGAGTGCTGAAAGTACTGGGATTAGTGTGGAACCCTTTCGAAGACAAGTTGGGCAACACCGTAGACAACGTACCGAGCTACGATGAAGAAAAGCTACACACAAAGAGAGCAATGTTGAAAGCAACGGCAAGTGTGTACGACCTGCTGGGATGGGTAGCACCATTTCTTGTACGCGCCAAGCATTTTTCCCAGAAGCTTTAGGTCATTGAGGTCGATTGGGACGACGTATTACCTGATGGCATCGATGTTGAATGGAAAAAGTGCTGTTCGGAAGTTGACAAGCTGTGGCACATTCAAGTTCCTCGCCGTTACACCGAAAGTGTCCCAAGTCAGAGTTTACATCTTACACATCTTTGCGGATGCATGCCCCATTGCATACGGAACTGTTGCGTACTTCAGTGGCACTGACGAGCATGATAATACCACCTCGACGATTCTCATCAGTAAATCCCGAATTGCTCCTGTCAAAACATTAACATTGGCAAGACTGGAACTAATGGCGTGCGTGTTATCAGCGAGATTGTACTCCTAATTGCAACGTCATGTGAAAGTCCGTCTAGAAGAAGTGGTCTTCTGGTCAGACTCGACGATCGCCATCCATTGGATCAACGGCGAGCCAAGCAGGTGGAAAACCTTCGTACGAAACCGTGTGGAAGATATTCAACGACACACGGATGCTGCTCAGTGGCGACATTGTTCCGGGAAGGAGAACCCTGCAGACTTAGGCCCGTATTCCCAAACCACACGCAACTTTGCCCTCAGGGCGCCCGTAGCCCAGGGTCCCTTGAGGGCGAACATCCCCTCAGGGCAGCATGCGTTTCTCAAACGCAGAGCCGTATATTAAAAGGGAGTCTGGCCATTAATGGGTCATGCCTATACCTGAAGCTCCACCCACTTTTTCAGCTTTCCAACCAATGAAGTCTTGAAATATGGGGCGCTATCAATCAGCCTATCCTCACTATTTGCCTCCCTATCCACACATGGGCAGCGCCATTTTGGGTGGCAAGTGGATTGGATGGGATTGAAATGGATACCTCTCGCAATCTGCAAAACTAGTGGATTGTTGGTGCAAATTTGATAAGCGCCACCTAGGGAGCGTAAGGCACGTCGGGAATTGTCGTCTGCTTCCGTCGTTGTACCGCTGCCGGCAGAACCACCTGCTGGGACACATTCTGTTGTCGGTATGATTTTTAAACAAATCTACATGAATAGTTGGAATATAAGAGGCAAGAATGTTTATATCCATGAAATGCAGCTGTTAAAAATAAGATTGTACAGCACAGCGCCGTTTTTGTTATGATTTCGTTGTGATCGCCGTGTTCACTAGGCCTAACACCGGCGACAAAACGTATTATTTTCAGTTAGATATTGATGGATGAGCATAAGTTGAAACTGATTTCTGAGAAATTTATATTAGGATGTACATTTGCAGCGTAAAATCAGGTTAGTCTGTGAAAATTTTTTGTCACGAAATCCCCGCTTCACTACGTTTGTTTTCGTCGCCATTTTGGGTGGCAGTATGGTGTCATGGCGACCCCCTTGGTAAAAAGCAAACCAATCAGAGGAGCGAAACTGTGATTGACAGGTCGAGCCTCTTTTTGTGACTCCTCCCAATGGCCAGACTCCCTTTTAATATACGGCTCTGCTCAAACGAAAACGTGCACGCCCTCAGCGAAGGGCTGACCGTCGGGAGGCTCGAAAGGGATTCGGCCCGTTTCCTCGTAGAACGAAGCAGAAGCGCATGCGCAGGACCGCGCTTCATTTCCGCTTCCGGCGGCTGTCGTCTGCTACTTTGGTATCTCTCCTGTTCTGTTCGCGTTTGACTTGCAAACTGCATGTATGGTGGGCTACTTTATGTCAGTATTCAGATGTTGTACAACTGTTGGATATTGCGGATATGATATGTACACATCTCACCATCGTCTCCTTATGTGTGTGTGTGTTGTACTAAACGGCCAGATTGTAACAATCACTGAATGGGCGGACAAGGGAAGCCAGGATTGTCCGTGCCCCTCCTGATGCTAGTCTGTAGTGTTCATGCATACACCCAACTTATCATTCTTTCAATTCATATTCGTCGTACCGCACTAGGTGGTTTTCCCAGTCACGAATTCGTCGAACCGTCACCACGGCAATACCACGGTGAGGGTATAATGCTCGAATCGCACGACGCGATCCACAAATGCACATGTCATCCATGTTTGTTTCGAGCCGAGCGTCCCTCAGGGAGCGTACAGTGAGCTCGCGAGCTCACTTGGCTGGCGCGAGCCCTTGGGGCGCCCCTTGCAGATACGGGCGCTTTGGGAAACAAAATTATCCTCCCTCAGGGCTAGATGTTACATAGGGAGCCCTCAGGGTTGGTTGGGAATACGGGGGTTAGTAACGAGAGGAGTATCCGCGACGAACCTGGTTTCCAATAGCCTGTGGTGGAACGGGCCGGAGTGGATAAGGGAATCAAAGGAGAACTGGCCTCGAGGAAAAGCGGATGGTGTGCAGTATCAGAGTAATGAAGAGGAGGCCGTGAAGGAAACAGGGGTCCTTCAGATGCAAGTCGCTGAAACGACAGGCAACGCTTTGCTAGACGTAGAGTCGTATACAGTCTTCACCGACTCTTGAGAGTGACAGCCTGGATTCTGCGCTATGTGAGAAATTCGAGGCCAGGGAATCGAACGTCGGGTCCAATCACCGTTACGGAATTAGCCGAGGCAGAGAAGCACTGGACAAAACACGTACAGGGACAATGTTTTGCGACAGAGATTAAGTGCACCCTGGAGAACCGGAAGCTACCGGCACATTCTCCCCTGCGCACAGTGACCTTGTTCATCGACGAGGAGGGCCTGGTCAGAATCAACGGCCGGCTGCAGTTCAGTGGGAAAGGGTACAATGAACAGCATCCCATTGTTCTGCCGAAGACCCACCATCTGTCAACGTTAGAAGTGCGAGGATGTCACCGACAGGTGCTTCACAGTGGTGTGCGAGACACATGGTCCAAGTAAGAGAAAGGCACTGGATCGTGGGTGCACGACAACTGATAAAGAAGCTCATCAAACAGTGCATCATCTGTCAGCGATTCCATTCAAGACGAGCGGAAGAAGCGGTACCGCCACTACCAAAGGAACGAGTGACGGAGGCGTTACCTTCCGAAGTCACCGGAATCGATTTTGGTGGGCCATTGTTAGTAAAAGGCAAGAGGAGTGCCCACAAGTCGTACATTACGCTTTTTGCATGCGGTGTAACTAGGGCAATTCACCGAGAGTATGTTGAAGATATGTCTACAGACACGTTTCCGCGAGCATTCAGACGACGAGGAGTACCACGGATCATCTACACTGACAATGCCCTGACTTTCAAGCGGTCCAAGAAGCACCTGGAACAACTTTGGAACGCAATTGGGAACCCCGCGGTGCAAGATCACTTCGCAAGACAAAAGGTACAGTGGAAATTCATCGTGGAAAGAACACCTTGGTGGGGTTGGTTCTACGAGCGTCTGATGGGATCCACGAAGCTGGCGTTGAAGAAAACTATCGGGACAAAGTTTTTGTCTGCGGACGAGCTGACAACGTACCCGTGCGAAATAGAGGCAGTCTTGAACTCAAGGCCTCTAACCCACCTCTATGACGAACCTCAGGAGCCATTGCCACTTTGCCCCGCTTACTTTCTTGCAGGAAGAAGACTGACCACGCTACCGAACCTAACGGGTGCGGAAGTGACTAACATAGCACACAATCAGCTGCGCAAATCGTGGTCGGATCGCCAAATAGTTTTGGCAGCATTCTGGAAAAGATGGTCCAAAGATTATCTTGCTGAGTTGAAAACAGGGCCGTCAACAAGAGGACGGAAAGTAACGATTGAGGAAGGAAAACTCGTTTTGCTGCAAGAGACTATGCTACCTCGGCAGCAGTGGAATATGGCAAGAGTCGGAACAGTGTTTCATCGGAAGAGATGGGAATGTCAGATCGTGCATGCTGAAGCTTCCGAGCGGCATCACTTTGAAGAGACCAATTCAACTATTATACCCACTCGAGTTAGGAGAATGAAAATGTCTAAGTCATTTTGGGGGGGAATGTGTTGGATTTCACGTTGGATGTCAAGGAACGAGGAGAAGGAAGAAGCGATGAGGAAGACGAGGACGTATTTTGCGTTGTAACGTTTTGATTGGGCATTCTACGTTGGGAGCTCGTGGGAGCAGGTTGGCTTAATTAAACTGTGTTGTTCCTGGTCAACGGATCCTATCATTTTTATCTTCACTTTATCGCCGGTCTCTAACGAACGTAATTGAGACAAAACACTACACCCGTCAGTGTACACTCTTAAATGGGCACTAAAATGAAAACAAAATTCTCCTCGCGAAACGAAAGATGCCTTGAAAGATGTTACATTGACACCAACACACACAAGGGATTTATCGGTTGCGTCGTTCGTGATTTATGAAGGAAAGAAACCACAATTTACGCTTTCCCTCTTCCTCTCTTACTCAAGAAGGCTGATAATGAGGAGCGGGCTCTCATTGGTCTCCTCAACCGATTTGTCCTATCATCGCGGGAGCTCGTTTGAGAGGACCAATCAGAAGCCACAATGGTTGCCCTTCAGCGTGTTATGTGACGAAATTCTGTGTTAAGAGTGTAAATAGTTCTAGAACAGACGGATGTCGTAACAATTGCCCCTAAAGTCGGCCCAGGACACATACTAACCTGTCTCCCGCTCCTTCCTGCTGCCCTCTCTCCGTTTGTCCACGTCTGTAGCCGCTCAATGCCGCAGTTGCTTCGCGGCGCTAACACGAGAAAAAAACAAAAGTTCTGCAACGACCAGCGAAATGCGGCACAAGCTACGCTGAAGCGTCCAACACACATGCACACTCAAGCCAGCGTAAGTTTTTACGACGCTCCTGTTTACGGCAGTCAGTGCCACTTGTGGCGATACTGCTAAGTTTTCCAAAGTAGCGTGTTCTCTCATCACGCACATGGTATGTGCTGTGTCAGAATGACCAAGTTGTGTTGCGCTTTTAATAAGGCGAAAGAGACCGAGGATTGTTTCCCCATCAAGTCGGAAGAAGGGAAACCGTCAACAGCGGCGCGTTTTCGCCGCATGGCAGAATATTCTCGGACAGGCTCGAAATACGAGTAAAATGTAACTCCCATGTGCCGTAGATCTACTAGCTCTGAGCGAAACCTGACTGAACAATAAAGCATGAACGCATACAATTGGATATCTCTGGTTTCAAATGTTTTACACAGGTTTACGAAGAGGGTGTGAGAGCCGGTGGAGTAATTGTTTATGAAATGAATGGAGCGAGCACTATGAATGTTTGTCAGCAGCCAGTAGTCGGCTCTTTTTGTGATCGTTACATTCTTTCTTTTCCCTCTTTGCTTACTCCAATCCAAGCTACCACTTGTCACATATCCGTGACTGTTTCGGAAGAGAGGAATATGGGGGTCAGATCAGAACAGTCATCAGAACAAGATGTTAGATGTCTTTGCGGCTGAGATTATTGACTTTGAGACACTTGGCTGTGAATGAGGACTAACTTAATGAGAGACATGTCTCGAGTACAATACAACTTTCATAACCCACGGACCAGTTGCAATGACTCCCGGTGGATCCTGGGTAGGTATGATCATTTTGGGATTCACATGCACTCGCGACAACTCATACTTCTCCTATGCTTGCCAAGCACTCGCTGTCTAGATATTTGTTCCACCTATATCTGTAGAATATGTAACTTAGAATTTAAAAAAATAAATGCATAATCCACATTAGTCATAATTTTCACGTAGTACTATACGCAGCCCCAGACAGAGGTCTACGTCTATGACAGAATGGCGTAGAGGCAGGCGAGCTGGTGGACGAAATTAATTATGAAAAAAGCCCGAGCGTGGGGCACGAAGCAGATACAGTAACCGAGCAGCTCAAGTTTATAAGCTTGCAGAATCACACAGCTATCAGCTTGAATTTGAATGTAAAAAAAGAAAAGAAAAACAGATGTGATACAAATACGCTGCGGTGTTCTTTGTGCAGTTCGTGCGTTTCAGTAACGCGGTTCAGGCTTCTATTCTTCCCGTTCCCCAGGCTGTACATTCTCAGATATTGCACGGAAACAGGTGGAAGGTCGTGCACCAGCGCATGTAAACACATTCTTCGCCTGACGAGTCTACTCTGAAACTTTTCCTCTCCGTACCACCAGGGGACAAAGGCGGCGCTAGTGTCGCGCTGCCGAACTCCAGGCGAACGTCCCTATAATGCGACGTTGGGTATCACATGAGGTGTGGTGATGGCCTTTCGCCAGTATAGCTCCGCCCTGGAAGGTTCTAAGTGAAGGTTCTTCTCTTGTGTGCTTGCAATACGAACTCGTTCAGTAAACATTGTAAAGATTCCTAGGCATCTGGACAGGGTTTGAGTTGCAATACATTTGTAAGAGATAATTTCGATAAGAGATAATTTCATTAGAAAGAAAACATTTTTCTGAGTCTAGAACCGAAATTTTACCTTCGTCATGCCAGTGGTTTTCTCGGAAGCGAATTTAAACGAAGTGGCGAAGGGTGTACAGCTGGCGCCACGCCGTGGCGAGGTGCCTAGCAGAGAAACAGTGAGTAGCTTGACAAAACCACGGCCAGGTCCCATACACGTCATCGTGACGTGTCGTGTTCCTGGCGTAGCGTGCGCCGTAGTGTCCTGTATTTGCGTCTATCGGGAGCGGAAATCTCCATGACATCACTTTCCGTGCCGGGTCGCATCGTCTGGTAATGCAAAGCAAAGCCATCGAATGCGTTTCTCTGTGGTGTCTGACTGTGGTTGAGCGTCCGATTTTTCCACGTTACTATGGCAGTATGGATGATAGTATTCTTTCTCCATGTTTTACCAGCTTGGCCATGGGTATAATCGGCTGCTGCTCGTTGGCGACCGACTGTCGGTCTGAGGCCCCGTGTTTCTCGCCAGTTCCTGTCGGCTTGTACACAGATCATTAAGATGCTTAGGCTCACTAAGCTTTCAGCGACCCTGAGTCGGGCAGTTCAATCAATTCGTTTGCTTCGTGCAGCGATATCCTGGTTTGTACAGGTCCCGACAAAAGTTTACGGAACACGCGAGCGGTGTATTTTTTCCTCGGTACGACACCCTAGCGGCAAGCGGAAGCTGGCAAAATCAGGCCAGTTCACTGCCTCAGAGGGGTGGACGACAGCGCTCTTAGCGACACACAGCGTTGGTTTCGGTATGATTACTGTTGTATGTGCCCGCGAAGTGAGTTGGATTTAACTGTTGTGCTCGCCAACAACTCGTGACTAACGTCAGTTGTTTATCAGTCAATCAGTTATCAATGTCAGCGTCAATTGTTTATCAGCTCGTCACGCGTAGTCCATAATAAAGCAACTGTTTACAAGATATCTTCCTTTCTCTTGTCTACATATCATATAGCTTTCCAGTAAAAGCAGTACACCATGAAGCATAAAGTGTTGCCACCATGAGTCATCCTTGTTATCACGATGATAGCAGCGAGCTCGCTGTCTCAACAATCGTTGAATCACGTGTTGTTGGCGACCACAACAGTAAAATCCAACTCACTTCGCGGGCACATACAACACCAATCATACCGAAACTACCGCTGTGTGTCGCTAAGAGCGCAGTCGTCCACCCCTCTGAGGCAGTGAACTGGCCTGATTTCGCCAGCTTCCGCTTGCCGCTAGGGTGTCGTACCGAGGAGAAAATACATCGCTCCCGTGTTCCGTAAACTTTTGTCGGGACCTGTATCATCGTTATATTCGTGATCATCTGTACTTGCCGTTGTGCGCTTTTCGCCGACATGCCGAGACGATGTTGGATGGTTGGTTGCCCTAATTCACATTGGTATTGGCGGGGCATCCAATGTCATATGCTTCCCAGTGACGAGACAGACAGCTTTTGATGGTACGAAGCAATCGGACGGCCGGAGTGGAAAGACGGTGCGGTGCCATCGACTGCTCGTATTTGTGGCGAACATTTCCATGACAGCGATTACGAAGGGGACGCTGAGTCTCTTCAACGTGCTGGATGCCGAGCTCAGCCGCGCGATTTTTATACAATGGAGCGATTTCGCGCGGAAAAATTTCTAGCGTGTTAGTTTCTCGACAGGGAGAACCGTTTCCAGCACACACACACACACACACAAAATGAAAAAAATACGGGTGTTTGGGAAATTTCATAGTCCCTTTAACGTTGAGTTAAGTTTGAGGGGCACAGGATCACACGGCTCATCTCCTCCAGTCCCTTTAACGTATTTTATGTTAATAACTCTCAAACACACAGAAAGAATCGTGTTAAAGTCTGCCCACAATGCGTGGCGACACAGCTGACGCTGTATTTCAGCTGCGAGTACCAAAGGTTGCACAGCTACAATTTTTTTGTGCACTACAACGACAAGTGGAATTCGATATAAGACTCGCTCTAATCTCAAATTATGGCAAGAACATCAGCTACTAAAGACGGACAAAGATAGACAAGTAGACACACACCCGCTCCTTGCTTCCGTGTCTCGTAGCTCCAGCTCTTTTTCATAATTCTAGCCCAACAACAAGCCCAATGTTCTGCCTCGATCTCTCTCGAAGCCTCAGTTTGTGCATCCGCGTCTACAAACTACGCTGTTCGCACCAGCTCCGTGTAATCTGGCAACAACATCAGACCTGATCGGAAGGAAATCGTCCTTGACCTTCCGAAATGAAAATCGCAAGCTGACGCTGGATGGCAAAACATTGTTCCCTCTCACTCGATGACACGTGTGGGAGGCACCAGCAGAAACGAGGGATAATCTCCAACAGCTGTTGCAGTAATAGATACTCCTCCTGCACACGGCAGCATTCAGCTGCGTGGGACAACGTGGGAAAGGCAAGAGTGACACGTGCCGGCTTGTCGGAACATACAGTATGTTCCTTGCAATTCGTTGATTCGTTACAATAAATAATGCGCTTCAAGACATGAGCTGCGCTGAAGTGACTATGGTATACCGTTAATGGCAATGATGAATACTGTGTTGGTGTTATAGTGATTTTTTGGCCATGCAGACAGCTCCGATGTGGCAGGTAAGTGAACTAAGAATGGAATAGTTCTTTGCAGAGACCTTTATTTCAGGCCTCTAGTAATTCATATAGGCCCATAGAAGCCTTCGACACTGCTGTCAAGTGTACCGCATAAATGTTCTTTAGTTTCCGTTTGATACACGCAGGTAAATGAAAAAAAAAGAAAAAAAAAAGATCAATAATTTCTAGTGGTGTCGAAAATTTTTGTGATCATCAGAGTTGTACTCATTATTGGAACTTTCATAAAAAACAAAACAAGAAAGAAACTGAATTTTGCGAGCCTTGAAGGCTGGGAACGCGGAATGCCTTAACCTATCGAATCGGGGGACTTTTAGCTGCATTTTTTTAATATGCATCAAGCTAAACAGCAGGCATCTGTATACCAGCCACCACATGACGAAGAACTAATTGATGAGTTATTTAATCAGTGCTGACCTCCTCACCGCCTATACGCCGAGTGGTTTCTTTAGGACTATCCATCCAGACTTAGATTTAGTAGTTTTTCAGACCTATCCCACGTCAGTCTCACAAGTTGGTAATCTTTGGAGTCTCTCGTCTAAGACGTATCTTCCTTCACTTTTATCTGTGCACAGGAATGGTTAGGTGCACATAATCGCTGTCCCAATAAACAACAGCGGGTCGATACGTAGCTCGAAACTTATGACACAGACAGAAGGTCAGACACGCAATGCGCTTACTTCCTTACAATTGCATTGACGAACCTACAACATGTGTTATATAACTGTATATGTAGTTGACAACCGGGCCTGGCGGTTATGCCATATACTTTGGTTACGCTACTACTAGATACGCCAGCTTTTTATCTGACAGCGAAATAGAGGGGTTACATACGCCCACTAGGGTTGCCACCTGTCCGGATTTCACCCGAACAGTTCAGAAATTCGAGGCTTGCGTTCGGTGTCCGGGTGAAGGTGTAATCCGGACATAAAATGTTCGGGAATTGCCAAGGTCGTAGTAAAAACCTTACGACTTCGAGTTTTTCGCTTGCGTCATCGTCACCAAAGATTGAGCGATAGCTAAAATGAGCAATCAAAGCTACGTTGATCAACATGGAGATACTGTAGAGAACCTGCTATTAGAACCCTCTGTGCGCAGTGCTCAGCGTTCAAAACTCAAGAATTTGATACAGTCCTTCACAATGGCATTTCGTGCAATCCAAGACTGGGCAAAAAAATGGAGGGCGGCGTGGAAGTAACAGCTCCTATAAAACGCATAGTTTGAGCGATAGCAAAAATGAGCAATCAAAGCTACGTTGATCAACATGGATATACTGTAGAGAACCTATTATCAGAATCGTCTGTGCCCAGTGCTCAGCCTTCAAAACTCAAGAATTTGATACAGTCCTTCACAATGGCATTTCGTGCAATCCAAGACTGGGCAAAAAAATGGAGGGCGGCGTGGAAGTAACAGCTCCTATAAAACGCATAGTTTGAGCGATAGCTAAAATGAGCAATCAAAGCTACGTTGATCAACATGGAGATACTGTAGAGAACCTATTATCAGAACCGTCTGTGCCCAGTGCTCAGCCCTCAAAACTCAAGAATTTGATACAGTCCTTCACAATGGCATTTCGTGCAATCCAAGACTGGGCAAAAAAATGGAGGGCGGCGTGGAAGTAACAGCTCCCTATAAAACGCATAGTTTGAGTGATAGCTAAAATGAGCAATCAAAGCTACGTTGATCAACATGGAGATACTGTAGAGAACCTATTATCAGAACCCTCTGTGCCCAGTGCTCAGCTTTCAAAACTCAAGAATTTGATACAGTCCTTCACAATCCATTTCGTGCAATGCAAGACGGGGCAAAAAATAGAGGGCGGCGTGGAAGTAACAGCTTCCTATAAAACGCATAGTTCTGGGTAGGTCACTCAGCACTGGGCACAATGCAAATGAAATTGACAGGACCAATGGTGGTGGTGGTGATGGTGAAAGGGCTCGCCGTTGTCGGCCTCACCGAGGTGGGCAACGTCACGACTGACGCCCTGGGGAATGGGCGTCCTGGGCCAACTTCTAAGGGAACTGTGCCGACATATGTCTTAAAGCGTCTGAGGAAAAACCCAGAAAAAACCCCAGACAGCACAGCCGGTACCGAGATTCGAACCCGGGTACTGCGCAAAAGTCTCCTTCGAATAGGCCGAATAAAAATGCAATGAAAGATGAAAGAATGCCAAAAAAAAAAAAAGGAAAAATGCAACGTCATGCATTCCAGCCGGACAATCAGGGACCTTCCTGCTTGTCTCGCCTTTCGGCGTGACCGGGATGCCATCGACTCTACTGGTTTTCTGCCTAACGCCCAGGTATTTGTAGTGTGTAGTGTGTTTGTAGTTATTTGTAGTGCAGGGTTTGGGTGAGTGAGTGAGGGAGTGAGTGAAGGGTTTTATTTCCGTAGTACTCTATGGCGGGATGCCACAGAACTTGCGGTTACTGTGAAATTTATGGAAATCAGGAAAAAGTTACGATGGTAACATTTTTGTTGGTTATCCTAATTTAATAGCTCATTCTGTTCCAAGAAGCCGAATAGTTAGATTGGGCCACAATGTAGACGTTTTCTTGTAGAAGAAACGTCAGCGTCATCTCTTGATCGTCTTCTTCATCTGCTTCCTCTTCGTGTCCCTTACAAACAATATATATATTATTAATTCACATTTTTAAGTATGCGCGTCAGGGCCATCAAAGTTAATCAGTTCCTATAGCTCCACAACACTTACTATACTAGCACAGAAAAACCGAGTGATTGGAGGCTACAAAACTTTTAGAGGTGCTCTGTTCGTGTTAGGTTCATACCCGATATAGTATGCAGTGATGGCCACTAACTACTTCTACAGTAGTTTAACTATAACTACTAACTACTTTGCCACTGAGTAGTTTAACTAGTAGTTCAACTACTTTTCAGGGGAGCAGTTAAAACTACTTCTTTAACTACTGCAATGTAGTTTAACTACATCTATAACTACTTAACGTTGTCCGTCAACACCAATCCCTCGTAGTGTTGTTGGACACCTAAATATGAATCACAACCAATGATAAACTTTGGCTCAAGCCATTGCTACGATCGTTAAATACAAAGCTTGCGGCGGGATTCTTTCTGTGCCTACGCAATAAACTAAGTTGCAGAATTATTTCACAGGCTTCACTAGACAAGCATTAAAAGGGAAGATTTAGTACACATGCACGACACAATTGCTCTGCACCTCCGTTCTCATCATACAAGTAGTTCAAGGTAAAAGTCGGAAGCACAGTCGTGCCGTAAAGCTTGCGGCAAAATCGGAAGTAGTTGGTGCCTTCAGCAACATAACTACTGTAGTGAACTACTTAAAATAGTAGTTTAACTAGTAGTTGCCACTACATTTCTGCAAGTAGTTGATAACTACTTTTTAACTACAATCAGGTAGTTTAACTAGTAGTTTAACTACATGTAGTTAACTACTGGCCATCACTGATAGTATGTAAGCCACGAATCACGAGATCACCATCATCACCATATCCAAATTATCGCATTAATTATAAGCGAACCATCGTTTGTAAATGCTTGTAAGAAGTGCAAACGAACCTTCGGCCGATTCCGCGTCAGTACACCAGCAGTACCTTTGAATCAGCAGTATAAAAAGGAACATTAAAAGATTTGTGAACACGTACAAAGAAAAAGAAAGCCCAACAATAAACTAATTTATCCCTCTCCCACGTCACATGGTGGCGACATTTCGGGCATGATGGCCTTTCATAGTTGTGAGACCACGCGTAGAGCAGCGGCTGAGTGCGGGGGCCGTGCGCTTGTCGAAACAATGAAGCACCCTCAAAGTTTCCCGGCACTTGCACCGAGCGCCGTCGTCACGTGGGGATGAAGTCTACCTCAGCGCCAGCTGACGGTCGCTTTGTGTGACCGCTTCCTAGATTTTCACATGGAGCTGCACTGGCTTTGATCCCTCGTTGCCTTACTAGATTGCCTGGGAATGGAATTGTCTGGGTCGAACATGAAATAAAGACCGCGCGCATCGAATAACGAGCGGGTGTTAGCGCTATCAGAATGACTCAAATATTTCCGTCGTAAGTACAGGGTTCCTGATGTAATTCACACGATGCTTCACTCATGCTAGCGCAAGCAGCTTGCGGTGTGGAGTCGATGGTAGCGACGAGGAAGGGTCTATGGTCGCCACCAGAAGAAAATTTGCAGCAAAAATGCTTTTAAAAAATAACAATTTTATTGTGAAACCCAGCTGACCAGCATTACTCACTCCGAAATAAAGTACGAACAAACGCATAAAAATTCCAATTTGTGGATACAGACGCATGTGTTGTTTGTTCTTAATCTTCTTTCCGAGGTCGGACCGATTGGTTGACTGATTGGTCAAATACCTTTGAGTTACATGACCCAGACGAAGCTTACTCACAAGTGCTATCCCGTATCGCCGATGCACTAGCATTCTCTAGTGCATGCAGATCTTCCACGCGTAGATACTCCTGCCCTTTGAACCCTTGGATCACACCAGGTCTCCCCAAAACAACCTTTTAAGAAGCTTAAAGGGACTATGAAATTTCCCGAACCCCCATACTTTTTTTCGATGGAAACTGTTCTTCCCGCAGAGAAACTAATATGCCACAAATTTTTCCGGACGAAATCGCTCCACTCTGCGAGGAGCGCGCACTGAAATGTCTCTTCCGCGTTCCTCCTCTCCCGCGCATATTTCCCTGCCGATGGTGTAACTGTACGGACCGCTCTTCGGTTCCCCGTTACGTCACCGGTGTTGCACAATGGCAAGTAATGCCGCGAGCTCGTGCTGTGGCTGCCGCCACTGCCGAAATCTGCCGATCGCGCGAAAGCTGCCGTCATGGAGATTTCCACTCCCGATGAACGCATACGCGGGATCCTACGGCGCATGCTCCTGGCAGGATTCCTCGGCTCGGCAACACGTCACGATGACGTGTTGCTGAGCCGGCCGTGGTCGCGTCAAGTTACCCGTTGTGTCTCCGCTCGGCAGCTCGTCACGGCGCGGCGCCAGTTGTCCTCCTTTCGCCGCTCCGTTTAAATTCGCTCCCGAGAAATCCGCTCGCGCGACGAAAGTAAAATTTCGGTTCTAGACTCAGAAAAATGTCTTCTTTCGAACGAAACGAAGAAAAAAATCGTTTCATAGTCCCTTTAAGAGGTCGCCTCACAACATTGATCTGCGAGAACGTTATAGGAAATACTCAAATCACCTGACCAATCTTATTAAGTCTACGTAGAAAACAGCGCAGAGACGGGACACGAAGGAGAAACAAGTGCAGACACAGGGCGTGTCCGGTCTCTGCGCTGTTTTCTACGTAGTTATGTACCAACTTGCCCAAATCTCCGCCTTAACTTAAAGCTCAGCTCCGCCGATTTTCGACTGCGACAGAATGGAGCCATGCTTGGGCTGTGCGTTCGTTTCCGCACAGGGAGCATACATGTGAAAAATTTTCACCCATTTGTTTGTAGTTTTTAAGAAAACAATTTTTTAAATTTCCCTGGCACGGCGGTCCTGTGGTCGGCAAACCCTGACCAATCCCGGCTTCGTCCTGGCTTAGCCGCGCTCGTGGCTTGGCTGACGCCAAATCGGCGATGCGATGGCGGAGATCTATGGGCGAAGGTCAATGTTGTGGGTGTGTTCCGTGATAATTGCGGTCGTTAATAGCCTCAGATAGTTTTGCCGGTCTTCTTTAACAAGCCTAACAGGATGGTCTCGTTGTGCAACGACGGCCGTCGTGAGCGGACATTCTGTGCCCGCACTGTGCTTCATGCTACCAACAAGACCTAACACCTAACGCGTGACGTACTCATACGCATTCTCAATAGCTTTGGCAGCGCACTATGCCCGGACTTGCTGCGCGTGCAGAAAGCACCACCAAAGCTATTGAGAACGAGAACAAGTACGTGCTCGAAGACGAAGTATTTCTTATAAGAAACGTGATAAAACGGTGCGGTGGTCCCCGATAGCTCGTGACAGCTATTTCAGCACGATACAGCGGCCATGACGGAGTGTAAACACAAACTGGTTGCCAGGCAGAGCTGGCTAGGTGTGGCTATCCAATCCGCGCAGTTCCAGGTATGACGTCACAAGTGGAACGGCCGCCCGGTAGTTTTTCTCAAATTTCTCACGAAGGAGTATGGAAATTTCGAAAGCAATGTGCGTTTATGAATGAAGTTGGGACCACGGTTCTGAATATCACAACGTCTTCATACTTTCGGAACAGCAGCGGAGCTGCACTTTAATAAGTCCGCAAAACGTCATCCTCCTTTGATAATGCTGTGCGGACCGATGCTGTGTTTTTATTTTAATTTTAGGAAAGTACTCGAATCTGTCCCTTCTAAGTCACTTTTGCATAAGTTATCCACCCTTAAGATTACTGATGACATTTTGTTATGGCTTCAGGCATACTTTACTAATAGGGAGCAGTGCGTCGTTCTTAAAGTCTGAGTCAGCTAGGCTTAAGTACGGTGTTCTGCAGGGGTCGGTACTGGGACGCTATTGTTTTCAATATATATTAATCACATAACCAAGGGTATAACTTCAGAAATACGGTTGTTCGCTGATGACTACCTTTTGTACAGAGGAATTCGTAATTATAATGATCTTGTAGCTCTACAACGCGACATAATATTTAACTGGTCTGTCACGTGGGAACTATCGCTTAATATGAATTAATGTAAGTTTATCACATTTACAAGAAGTAAAAAATCCATGTGCAGCCTTGTACATCTTTAATAGTCCAGCTTTGCAGAGAGTTGAGGAATACAAGTACCTCGGTATTATATTCTCCAGTGATTTGATATGGTCTAAGCATGTTAAATACACAGTGGGTAAAGCTAGTCCAACTTTAAGGTTATTAATAAGAAATTTTAAGCGCGCACCATCGAAGGTAAAAAATACATTGTATTTTACAAATGTGAGACCAACATTAGAGTACGGTTGTATCTTGTGGGACACTCATAATTTAACTTGCATTAACCAAATAGAGTTGATACAAAATGATGCTGCAAGGTTTGTGTGCGCTCGATATCGACGTCGAGATAGCGTTTCGGCGATGAAGGCCATGCTGGGGTGGGATTTGTTGGCCGTACGCAGGAGGAACCTTAGTTTAAAATTTCTATACAATATTTTTCATAATCAGGCCGTCCTGCTTCCTTCTAAATATCTGTTGCCACCCACATATAGATCAGCCCGGGTGGATCACTTTAAAAACGGTTTAGAAATTAAAACAAGGACGGATGTGTTCAGGAACTCCCTTTTTTTGGGGGGGGGGGACCGCTTCCCAGTGAAACAAACAATCTAACGGTACTCTTAAAAATGAAATTCACCGCATAGCACGCTCCTAGCCAACCATCATCTCGAATGATATCGTTATCTGCCCTGATTCGTTGAAAACGGGAGGTGTACACATTTTGTGACACTTATGCTGTTCATAATTGTCCCAAAAAAGGCATACGCCTCCCGTTTTCAACAAATCAGGGCAGTAATGATATCATTCGAGATGACGGTTGGCTAGGAGCGTGCTATGCGGTGAAGTTCATTTTTAAGAGTGTATAGTAGAGCAGCCTAACACCGACCTGTTTTCTGAACATTTGTGCCTGAGTGAAGTCAGTGAATGCTAATGTATATTGTCGTGTTTTTGCTGTACATGACTTTTATGTATTGTGTACTTGTAAATCCGCCCTACTGTAATGCCATTGGCGATGCAGGTACCTAAATAAATAAATAAATAAATAAATAAGCTCGCGGCACATTAAACACGTAAAATATATTTTCATTCCTGTCTTAACACATGTTTATAATCTCATATTTAAAACTGGTACCTTTCCAGCAGCTTTGAAGCCAGCTAAAATAATCCCTGTCTATATGAAAGGTAACCGTTCGCACATTGAGAACTATCGTCCAATTGCGATACTTCCCCTTTTCAGCAAGGTCTTCGAAAAGCTTCTTCTATTCCGCCTTGATCGTTACCTCAAGAAATTTAACTTACTTCCACAGCATCAATTTGGCTTCAGAAGCAAGTCATCAACGGAATGTGCCGTCATAGAATTCACTGACAAAATAAAAAATGCAATTGACTCCAACCTAATCACCACTGCAGTGCATCTTGACTTAAGCAAGGTATTTGACAGCCTTAACCACAGCATTCTATTATCTAAACAGTTACGGCATACGTGTCCCACTTAACGCCTTAATAGCAAGGTACCTTTCTAACCACACTCTTAAAAATGAGCTTCACCGCATAGCACGCTCCTAGCCAACCATCATCTCGAATGATATCGTTATCTGACGTGATTTGTTGAAAACGGGGGCGTACGCCGTTTCTGTGACAATTATGACCGGCATAAGTGTCACAAAAAAGGCGTACGCCTCCCGTTTTCAACAAATCAAGCGATTCGAGATGATGGTTGGCTAGGAGCGTGCTATGCGGTGAAGTTCATTTTTAAGAGTGCACCATCAGGTTGTAAAAAATAATAATAATTTATCCCATCCAGTTGTAACTATCATGGTGTCTCACAAGGTTCGATTCTACACTCTTAGAAATGAACTCCACCGCATAGCACGCTCCTAGCCAACCATCAGCTTGAATGATATCGTTATCTGCCCTGATTTGTTGAAAACGGGAGGCGTACGCCTTCTTTGTGACACTTATGCTGTTCATAATTGTCACCAAAAATGCGTACGCCTCCTGTTTTCAACAAATCAGGGCAGATCACGATATCATTCGAGATGATGGTTGGCTGGGAGCGTGCTATGCAGTGAAGTTCATTTTTAAGAGTGTAGGTCCCTCTTATTCCTAATTTACATAAATGACCTGCCTAATTCTCGTTGTCATTCGAATTGCATTTTGCATGCTGACGATACTACTACACAATAAACTTACACCATAAACCTGCGACTGGTCTGGTTAATGTAGCAAAGTGGTGCGATACCAGCAATTAGCAATAATAAAACTGAGTTTGTCTTTCATAGTCCCGAAATGAAAATACCAGCGATGCCGGCCTTAACACTGAATGATCACGAACTCTTCCAACACTGTTACAGTTTTAGGAATAATATTTGACCGTTTTCTAAAGTTTCCTTCTCACATTTCTCACATTTGTCGTCTCATAGCTTTCGGTATACACATGCTTGTCAAGGTTAGACTTTTTTTTTTCCGCTTCACATACTCATTTCCCTGTATTATACTTTTATTCGCTCTCACTTATCCTATTGCATCATATCATGGGGATCTACGTATCCTTCGCACCTTTCATTACTAACCCGGATTTTAAAAAGAGCCATTCGAATCATTACGTTTACCTCTACATCCAGTAGCTGCCGTCAGTTATTTTGCTCATTAAATATCTTACCATTATCATTTATACCAGTTTCGTGTTTTATAACTTCTATTTAAATATGTAAGTTAAGACGTCAACTTGAATCACGCTACCTTCAGCTTCACACTACAGCTTCTACAGCATACAGCTTCTACTAGATTCTCCCACTGTGAAAATTTTCTTCTACCTCGTGTTAGTACTAACTTTGGAAAACAAACATTCATTTTCGTGGCAGTAACCCTTTAGAATCGATTACCTTTCCGTATAAAAACATGACACACTTTTAATCAATTCCGTTGCACTCTAAAGGTCCATCTCATCTCACAGGTAACCCATCCCCGGCGCCAGGCTGACATCCTCATTTACACTTATTCCACCATTGCGATCAACTTAACTATCACCAGCTCCCGTGGCATAGTGGTTAGGGTTGCCGCTTTCCACGCCGAGACTGGAAGGCGACGCGGGTTCGAATCCGGCTGTGCTGTCTGGGGTTTTCGGGCAGACTTTCCAGACGAATGTCGGCACAGTTCCCCTTGAAGTCGGCCCAGGACTAACCCCTCTGTCCCCCACTCCTTCCTGCTTCTACTCTGTCCACGTCTGTATGTCGCTCATAGCCACAGTTGCTTCGCGGCGCGAACAAGGAATAAAAAAACATCAACTATTCACTTTGTTTATTTTGTATGTTTCATTGGCGTTCGTAGATATACCTGTATTTGTATGTATTTACCTTTATGCATCCACGCCCGAGAATCTCTGTCAAACATTTTTTTTCATGGTTACCACCAATTAACTTTGTATGTTTGTATGCATAACTTTATTTTTGGGAGGCCCTTTTTCTAGCTTTGCTACAGGGCCTCCCTACCCATTGTACTAGTTAATTCTGAAATAAAACGAACAACAACAAGATCGAACTCCATAGATAAGATAGGTTTGGTGGGGAACTTTCCTTGTCTCAAGTGCTCGGTAGGATCGGGTAATGATTTCCTGCCTCCGGTATCTATCTACAGTTCGCAGGCAAATGTGTATATGCGTTCCTTATCTTCCCAGTGTGGCGCGTCTAGAAGGAGATGCCGGTCACTGGTCCGGCTATAATACAATGATATACCAATGATACAATGTAAAGAAAACTGCTAGCTGTGTGACGTTTATGTTCATGATCATAGTTGTCACGCAACATAAAGCCACTAAGTATCATTATTATGTGTGCTGTTTAGGAACACGGATGATACGCGACTTTGTTTGGTGTGACGAGACAATATGTATTGTCAACCAAGTCAACTTCGTCAACCACATTGTCACCGGTACAATATTGAACGTCATTGGACATCATAAAATTGTCGTCATGTCTCTTTTTAATATGCAATACGTCACCGGGTATAACTTTGGCCGCATCAGGACTTTCACTTTCGGTATCATCACGAATGTCCTGAGTGACTCACACGAAAAAAAAAAAGCCACTTGGTTTGGTTTTTTTACAGAGACCGCAGACCTTTCACAACAGTGTGCGCGGGGTAAATTGTGGACGTAGCCAGAGAGGAAGTCCACCTGCATGTCCATCCAGGAAGCTGTTTTTCGCATTCCGCACCATATACACGTATCGGTTCTTTCTGAGGACATGGCGTTGACCCTTCTGCGGGCTGTTTACTCTGTACTCAGTGTAAATAAAGAAACATACATACATACACTTTTCTCTCTGATGTAACCCTCCGTTGCATGGGGTCTTGATGTGGAAGCCCGTTGAAATTCACTGAGTGCTACCTTCAGAGTGGCCGTGGTACAGTGCTAAGATTACTTTTCCCGGCTTTGGTGCATCTTCAGTGTCATGTCTGTATAACAGTGTGTTTGGTCATGACCGTGCAGGGTAGTTGGGAGCGACTTATGTACAGAGTTGGTGCCTCCAGCAGGATAGTGCATGTAAGAGCACGGCTTCTATCCTCCTATATTTGGTCGTCCCCTGTAAGTTACTGTACTCTTAGCAGGGCTGTACGCAGTACAATAGTACGAGGAAAACAAATAAAGAAGCACTAGAACTAATAGACATTTAATCACGCAAGCTTTCGTGCAGGTCTAGGGTGACCAGAAGGGGTCTTCGTCTGGACAGTGGACATTCCCGTTTTAGAGGATCGATCCCGCCGTCCCGTATGTGGCTTTCTCATTTTTTTTTTTTTTTTGCGCGGATGAAGCATGAAGGAGGAAGCGCAACCGAAACAATCTTTAAACTCCATATTTTTCTTTTGTAACGTAACCTAATCTTTAATCCTCAAACGCGTAGTTGTTTTTTTAACAAACATAACGTAAAATATTTCCTTCCAAGAAATAAAATTTGTTGCTGTGTTATAACACCTACGAGTACCTTACTTTGCGCAGAGACAATTGCATGGAAACTTTTGCGTTGCTGAATCTGACGCCTTTGTAGCACCTCGTTTGGCAACCTTGCACCATTGTTTTGAAATATCGAACAAAAAAAAAAAGAACGTGCACACGTATAATTTGATTCTTAATACTCAAGTAAGTCTATCAGCAGAGTTGGCTCTCGGACCGGCGGTATGCATGTTTTTGTTGCATACGCAGGCCGCAGTGACATAGTTCAGAACGTCGTGGGCCAGAGCCATATGAAACGGAGAAACCAAAGACTGTGAGTCCCAGCCTCTCTTCGTTCTTTTGCGATAATTACACAAGTTCAACATAAGAGTAGCCATCGGGAACGAGATTAGTGATGAGGCAAGCGGAAGGCGCTAGATCCCGACGGGTTTATCATTCAGGGTGCTACGCGTCCGCTATGAACGTTTACTGGTTATAACAAGTGAGGTCGTGGAACGTACACCGAACGTCGTTTTTTTTTTCTTGTTTACCTCAAAAACTACAACGCTCTGCGGGATGAAGTTTGAAAATTAACATTTGAAATTTGAAATGAAATTAACATCTACGCGTAACTTACAGTCAAATAAGACTCCGATCTCAAAATCAGACAGTCCCTTTAAAGGGACCTTCGTCCTATCTATTCCGAAAGTATGGTACCGAAAATTTCATGCGAATTTTACTGGCGGAGTTTTTGTGCAATTTCGTGAAATCCACTGCAAGAGCAGACGCCGGATGTGAGAGTATGGCGGAATTCCCTCTCTGGAAAAACCAGAACACGTCATACTGTAACCGACCAATGGTAAACGGTGGTCGTCTGGAAAGCGCGGAGCAGACGAGCTCGGAAACAATAGTCTGCGAAGTCGAATGGCGAAGCCAGTTGGCTGTGCGCTGCCCTCAGATTGGTGTACGAAAGTACGCCGTCATGATGTTTTTGCCTCTGGGGCTTCCCCAGCTGCGGAGGCAATGCCAACCTAGAGAAGTCGTTTGCGCTTTTCGGTACAGAAAATTGGCCAGACAGACTGCCGAACGATGTCAAACGTTGTGGTGCTTGTTTCATACACTCGTTTCCGGTGGCGACTGTCGCTTTAAAGACAGCCGTGCTAACAAGGCAGCCACTGCAGAGGCAATATTAGCACTTTCCGGCACGATCAAGCATTTCATTCGAATGGCTGCATACCACATTACAGACATATTGCAGTATTTCTAATCTTTTTTTTTTCCAAAGAGCTTCCTCTATTCCCAAACTCCTCCCAAGTCTCTTATGTCCCGTTTACGTTGAGAAAGGTGCATGGTCATTCGCCTTACTGTGCGTTCACCTGAGAAAATACGGTGCAATTCGACAATCAAAAAGCATGAAATATAATCCTCCTACTTCCACATTTGAAAGACAGACAGAAGTGTTGCAAAACATATGGAACGTAACGTAGTGGAATTAGGGTTGCCAGCTGTCCGAATTTCACCCGAACCGTTCGGAAATTCAAGGCTTGCGTTCGGTGTCCGGGTGAAGGTGTAATCCGGACATAAAATATTCGGGAATTGCCAAAGTCGTAGTAAAGACCTTACGACTTCCAGTTTTTCGTGTGCGCCGTCGTCACCAAAGATTAAGCGATAGCTAAAATGAGCAATCAAAGCTACGTTGATCAACATGAAGATATACTGTAGAGAACCTGTTATTAGAACCCTCTGTGCCCAGTGCTCAGCTTTCAAAACTCAAGAATTTGATACAGTCCTTCGCAATCCACTTCGTGCAATCCAGGACGGGGCAAAAAAATGGAGGGCGGCGTGGCAGTAACAGCTCCATATAGAACGCATAGTTTGAGATAGTTCACACAGCACTGGGCACAATGCAAATGAAATTGACAAGGCCAATAAAAATGCAACGTTATGCATTCCAGCCGGCCAATCAGGGTCCTTCCTGCTTCTCTCGCCTTTCGGCGTGACCGGTCTGCCATCGACTTCTACTGGTTTTCCGCCTGACGCCCAGTTGTTTGTAGTCTGAGATAACTAAAGCAACGTTTGGTTAAAAAAAAATTCATACATCGTATTGATTCAAAGGTGTACACAAAGCCCACTGTGTTGCGCTTGCAACCCCCCTCCTCCCCCCAGGTGTTCGGTATTCGCCGACGGAAAAGGTGGCAACCCTAAGTGGAATGTGAAACTTATCCTTTCGGTTCAGCACATTATTTATCTTATTTACATTATTTACACTATTATTCAACACATCCGTAAGAAAAAAAGTGTGGATTGGAAATACATCCTCTTGATATGCAAGCAAATGAAATATCAGTCACACTGCCCCCTAGGTTCCTACGCAACCTCAATTGATAGGGCTGCCTCGCCTCAAAGCATCCGGTGATATCGGAGCTCGGATAATAATTGCGACCATTATGCTACGTTTGACTTGTTAAGAGGTGTTGAGTACAGCAAGTGCAATAACTTTCGGGAGGGAGCCAGTGGTAACAGATGATCAACATGACTAATCCATGTCCATCCACCCGTTTTCTTTTTTTCACTTTATTAAACATATTCCCCCCTCCCCCCCCCCACCATGTTGTATGTAGCACATACTATGTTTCTTCTCCTTCTCTCTCTCTCTCTGTGTTTCTTTTCTTTTGTTTTGTGCTTCACAAGTGCAGTTACAGGGAGCTGCGGTACCTGCCGATACAATCCAAAAACCACAAACAGAGTTCAGAAAAAAAAAAAAGAAAGAAAGAAAAGGCAGAGTCCATCCATTACGCGAATGCCTGATTTCTTAACTAATGTATTTCCTGTGAAAACAATGGGATTTACCAAAAATAAAAAGTTACTGGACGTTTCACGGGCTTGCGAGAACTATACAGCAGTCGAGAGCCAGCCTGTAATGTGAACCGGAAATGTGAAGTAGATGCAGCGTACACTCATGCTGTAGGTACTTGGGTCGGTGCGTAATAAATAATTTTGATCCCCAGATGGCGAGCCACGCAGTAACGGTGACCGTCTCCACATGATAGCGGAAGGTCACGTCACGTGACATCACGACTTCCGGAAGTGCAGACTGCTTCCGCTATGGGTCGGACGGAATACGCCATTCGAATTTCCGACGCATAAAGTATATCGTAACTCCACCTCCCGACGGGTGTGTATATGGGGTCGTAAGACACAGGAAGAGGGCACTTCTAAGCTATCTTAACAGCCAGGAATACTCATTCATTGCTTATGGTTATGGCAAATGGAAAGAGGACGGGAGCGAGGAATGCATGTAGTTCGTAAAAGACCGTGTTTCTGCAATTGAAATGGCAGTCTGCGGACACGCGTCATATACGTTCTCCCACTCCTTTGAAACGTATCGTTACGCTTTGACCCGTTCATACGCGTACGGCGTGCTGCTATTTTGAATTCCCGACGCATTTGCACAAAGTTCTAAGTGTGATGTCGAGGTGTACTCTAAGGTGGTGTAATTCACCAAGGAAATGTTTCACGTGTTTTATGTTTGTAACTGATACAGGAAGGAGAAATAAATGCGAAGCTAAACCTGAGGAAAGCTGTAGATTTCGGGTCTCACAGTACGACTCTCACAACCTATGACACTACAAGCCACGGTCATGTACTTCATGGGCTGTTCTCTCTGGTCATTACTGGGCGAGCTCTCAGGTGGATAGCCAACTATCCACGCGGTAGGACTGTATTTGTGATGACTGGAGACCGGATTTATATGCGCTAAAAAGTAATGAAATATGCATGCAACTATGCACTAAACCTGGTCACAACATGCAGTAAAAATGTGTCATATATGCGGTAAAAACTCGAGCCGTATATGAAGCGATCTCGCACACCGCCGCCGGAGCGAGTGGTTTCTAAATGTAAATGTCCTTTTTATTTAACCGGATATGTTGGGGTTACAGAAAGATAAAGAAAAGCGGGATAATCAGAAAATATAATACAAGGCCGTGTTTCAATGCTTGGAACTGTTGAAGAAAATGTTTGCCACCAGATACCGTTCAATATTGTCTGGAGTGAAGTTCTGGCGCCTGTCAGTCAAAACGTTCTTATAGTTCGAAAATGACCTCTTTACGTCGCACGTTGTTAGTGGAGCATACTTGAAGGCTGAAAGTAGGTGTGCAGGCACAACCTCCGGTAGGGTGGCGTTAGGAACCGAAGCAAACAGATCGCCGACTACTCGGAGAACGGCAAATCCAGGATTCTTTTGTAGCACGGCGTCAAATTTTCTAACAACCTTTGCGCCGACTGGACTGGTAATCTTTGCGAGCTCCTCGCGTACACCTTTCACCCCATCCAAGAATTCCACGACCAGGAGGCCTCCCGTTTCAAGCTTCCGGATGGCTCGCACAAGGAAGACGAAGTGCGTTTTCACTAACTGTTCCTCCACAGCTAGCACTGGGTTTTCAAAGAGCGCTTGTGCTTCTCTGACAGCGCTACTGTCCTCGGAACTGAACGTGTTCACCACGTCCTTCAAGTCGTCGAATTGAGTTGCATAAAAGTCGACTGCCTCCAACCAGGTGCCCCATCTTGTGACAACAGGTTCAGGGGGCAGGGGAACGTCTGGCATCATTGCTCGGTATGTTTGTCTTCGACTTTGCGCCTTCACAAAAATTTTCTTCACGACTGACACCACCTTGTTGACGAGTGCGTAGAGCCCCCTAAGGTCCTCTGCCACTCGGTTGAGGCCGTGCGCCAAACACGTTACGTGCGCGAGGTTTGGATAGAAAACGTTCAGGGTGTCAGCCTTTATCATGTACGCAGCTGCATCTGCGTAAAATATCCTAAAGTTCTCTCCGCCCCCATCTGGCCAGAGTAGCTTGAGAACATCGTTTACGAATCTAGCTACAGTGCCGTGGTTTGTTTTCTAAAGTGTTCGACTCGCAAGCAGATAAGGCATGGACCTTTGATTTTCATCGTTTTCCAACAACAAGATGCGCTATGTAGCGACCACAAGCGTCCGTCGTCTCATCTGCAGCAGCCCACATTGGGCCGTTTCCAACAGAAGACCTTATTTCGTTCACGGCTTTCTCGTACAAATGAGGCAGGTAATTCTTGCGGAGAGTTGACTCTGCTGGTATCTTCCTGTGAGTATACTTCTCAAGTCATTTTCTTAGCGTCAGGTTTTCGAGTTTGCACCACGGAATATTAGCCGCGACAAAGGCTTCAGAGAGGTCCGCACAAACTTCGTCAAACTCAGAGCGAGAGCTCGCAGCGTGGGCAAGTAGGGGTTGTGAAGTCCTGCTCCTCTTTGCCTTTTCAGAAATGTAGCACTGCGACCTCACATGCTGGTCCACTTGGAACTTCCTCTCTACATTGACCTATAAGAGACAGAAAAAAAGAAAAATTGAGCCAGGAAACATTAACAGCCGTGGCAATGAATTTCTGTGAAGTAAATACTAAAGGTAGACCTTGATTTTGCGTCGTTAATAAGCGTCTTTGCGCGTACATTGCGTCGCAAAGCGAGCCCCATTTACGCATATTTGCTTGAGAGATTCTCGTTCGTAATCCTCCCGAATGCATGAAAGCCCATGCCTTGTAAACGTCAAGGGATGCGGGGGGGATATACGTTTATTTCGGAAAGGTCAGCCTGACCGAAGGTCGGCTTGCTATTCATAAAGCAAAAATATAGCGAGGGATGAAACTTCAGTGTTACTCGTCTATAGTTGAACGCTCCATGCACGCTCCTTTCTTACCTTCTTCTCGCAAATCCTGCAGAATAATATCTTTCCGTCGGTGCACAAATCTGGATTCTCTGTCGTCCATCTCTTGTAGAGGCATGAAATTGATGGCTTAGGTCTCGGCATCGTAAGGAAACGACGTAAAAGCGGCAGACGCACGGTAGGCGCCAGAGAAGAGAACGCGTCATACTCTCTGTGGCAGCCAGAGAGGGCACAAGCTGCGTTCGGCGCAGCCAGAGTGGCGTCGACGCTCGCAAGGAAGGAATCACAGCAGATGGCACGATGCCGAGTGTCTAATCGGCGGCTTGCAATGCGAAATATGGTTCAGATCGATACGTCATATCCGACGAGCAGGGAAATATGCAGCAAAAACGCAAAATATGCAGCAACGTATGAAATATGCATTTACATGCACTTAAAACATACCGCAAATCGTTTGGGACAAGGCTCAAATGTGCTTTCATGTCACCCCCATTGTAAACCATGTTCAGGAAAAAATATGCATTTGCATGAAAATTCGGTCTCTAGTGATGACGTGTATGTGAATTTACTCCCAATTATTATTATACTTTTTGTGATATGTCTTCGGATGGTGAAACGTTTCGTCACAGCACAGCAGCAGGTGTCCCATAGGGTGGTGTCCTTAGCCCACTCCTCTTCAATATCGTCATGGGTGTTCTACCATTCCTCCTGCCACGGGGCGTCAACATCAGCCTGCACGGCGATGATATATGCATGTGGACATCCGGCAAGTAGTGGACAGCACTACAGCGCCACCTGCAGTGTGATCGTGATACTGTTGCCACTTTCCTGGAACACAGAGGCATGGACCTCTGCTATGAAAAGCCTGTTTTTTGCCGTTCCCACGGCGTCATTTAAGGAACTTTCAGCTCCATATAAGCGGGCATGTTGTGTGGCGTATTACGCACCACAGGCAGTCCTCCCCAGGCACCTGAGGATACGGCTGTAGAATATGTACCACTGCGCCCATCTGGAACGTTGTAAGCGCATTGGCCGATACTGTGTGCGCGCTCCGATTGGTCGACAATGTTTTGAAATCGCATTTTGTATGCGCGCATGTGCGTGCAGCGTCCCGGCGGCTGTTTCAGCATAGTTTCGAAATAGCACGTCTCGGCCGGCACGGCGTCCTCTTGTGTTCCGTGTTTCGGTGGTGTCAATCGACAGAACAGTTTGTAGAAATATGTTCGCGGGTTCCTTGATGCGTCAATGTGATTCTACGCGTGTTCTGCTGTTTGTGGACACGACTATTATCCCACGAACAGTCTATCAACTCCGGAACTGGAATTCTCCGTGAGTTGGAGCGATTGGTGAGTGAAGAACACGTTCGGGCGCCTCAGATCTCGAGGGCTGACAACAAAGACAGGATTACGGGCCACACAAGCGCTTTCCGCTCTGAAAGCAGCGACAGAAGATGCTAATCATAAAATGGAACTCACTCATGAGACTGCCTCGGTGTTAACACTGAACTGTTAGTTCGTTTTGCTTCAAGTTCGAACTTGGTTACAGCGTGTCAACAACGCAGTGGACATTGTATTCACAGTGCACCCACGTATCAGAAATTTGAATCAGTGCTTTGTGTCAAATAAGTGTTTCTTTTGCCCAAAAGAAGCTTCAGTTATTTTGAATATCGGGTAACGGCAGCAGGCGTGAAATCCAGTAGAAGTCGATGGTAGCCAGAACCGGGCGATTGGTCAGCCAAAGGTTAAGGCTCCTGATTGGCCGTCTGGCTATGTATAATTTCTACAACGCTGCACTCTCATTGGTCGTTAGCCCAGTGTTGTGTGAATTATCTCAAACTATGAGCTCTATGGGGAGCTGTTGGAGCCTGCCACAGGTTTCTTGGTGTGGTTCTCGACCGTTGTCTGTCGTGGACAGCGGAGGTTCGTTGCCTGAAAGGTAGAGCCTGGTCTCGGCTGAACGCCCTGCGATACCTCAGTGGCGCCCGCTGGGGGCTTTCTACAAAGGCATTGCTTGGCCTACACCAGTACTTCATACACCAGATGTTGATGTACCATCTTCCGGTGTTGCGTGACCTTTGTCCTTCGTCCGAACAAGTGTTGGAAACCGTGTGGCCTCCACAAATCGACCTCGACTGCTCCTGCCACGGCTGAAGCCAAGGAGCCGTCGCTAGCCTTCATGAGGACTACACAATCTCTTGGGCACTGCATGAGACTCTCCACTTGCCATTACCACATTAGTGTGCACATTAGTGTGTAACATTCTTCGGGGACAAGCATCCAGCTTTTACTCAACGCAGCCTCATTCCGAAGCATGAACGACTGACTCCACCCACAGTACCACCATGGGACCTTCACACTGGACCATACCCCGATGCACTCCAAAACCGCCCTGCATGCTCTGTACTGTACGGAGCACTGAACACTGCACTGAGATCGAGCTCTCTCGCTCCACTGGTGTGTGATGTCCTCAGGGCCCAGGCAGCACACGACATCAGACCGACGTCGGTAGCAAGTTGGGCACGTCGGCCCAACGTATCCCCGACACTGCCAACTTGTGACCGATATACGACAGAAGTTGGAAATGTCAGCTCGACGTTGACGGAAAAACGCGGCATGTAGCCGACAATGCCAACTTGGGATCGATATCACGTTGAAGTTGGCAAAGTTGGCTGTTGCTCTGTTGCTAGACCTAGCCGAATTCTTTCCTGTGTATTTTTTTTTTGCAATTTTCGTTGCTGTAACTGCACCTTTCCTGCTGAATAACTGGGAGCGAAGCCATGTCTCCCGGGTTGAGACACCGGCTAAGCTAAGATGTACGACAACCAAGATGATCGCATCTTGGTGTTCAAAGTGCGAGCCCCGCAGGGCTACTTTGGGAAAGAGGTGTTGGATGCGTTTAAAGGGGTGGCGCCTGGAAAAGTTCGTGCGCAGAACCAAGCGTACGATTATTATATGAGGTGGTAATGAATGATTTTGAAGGAGTGAGGTTGCTTGAGGAGGCGGGATTGGTTGTGGTTGGAGGGGGAAAAGTTGATGCGTTTTATTTTGGAGTAAAGAATAGGAGGGTCACAGTGTTCAAATAAACGATTGATTGTCCAGACACAAACTAAGAGAATGAACTGGGGAACTATGGAGCTGTGATTAAGACCAGGGTTGCGGAATGGAGTCACGCATTCCATTCCATTCCGAGGAATGGAGATCTGTGATAATTCCATTCCTTGCAATTCTTCGGAATGGAAAGGTGTATTAAATTCCCACTCCTGGAATGGATCGGCAACCCCATTCCATTCCTTTAAATCCATCAATAAAAAAGAAAAAGAAGGAAAAGAAGGACCGGTAACTGTACTGGATAGCCCAGCAGTGTTAGAGGAGGTTGGCATTACCCAGCACGGAAAAAGCACAAACACAAGGTGCGGAGAGGTTCCTAACATCACAACAACATCGATGCACTAGTAACTGTGATGATAAACATTTTTTTAAAAATTGGGACATGTAAGCAATCTTGCTGATCAGTGATATCGTGTGTTCCGGTTCACAAACATGAGGATGAGGTGCTGGAAAGATGTGCCTGATACCCAACTTCGCTGTGCAGTCATAATATGCGAAACTGTGGAAAATACTCGTTCTACGTCTGCTGAAGCTGTGCGGAGGCCTGGGTGACCGCGGAGAGCTTCCCTGTATTATTATTTTCGAAACGAAGGAGAAAGGAAGCCCCGTTTATACATGCCGGATATTCAATATTATTATTTCGCTCTTGACCGTGTGTATATAGGTGCGGTGCGTGTGTGCAAATTCCGATTCCATTCCTGCGAAAAAAGGCCTAATTCCATTTCATTTCCATTCCATTCCTAGGACAGTTTCCGCCATTCTATTCCAATTCCATTCCAGGCTGTGATAAATCTGTAATGATTCCGGAATCATTCCAACTCCGGAGTGGCAACTCCGCAACCCTGATTAAGACAGAGAGAGAGAGAAGTACGGTGGTGACCACGAGTACTGCAAGACATGTACGCGATTCGTTCTCATGGAGCTCAGAGGGCAACTTCCCAATTTTTGGACGGTGAGAGGGACTGTACCACGGGGTTACACGAAGCTGTGCTAAGTGTGATGCGACAGGCCATTTAGCTCGTGAGTGCAAGGCACTTAGATGCCGGTGGTGTGGCTCTTTCTATGCGGGAAACGTAAGGCAGAAAAGGAGAGGAAACGGAACGTCCCAGCCGATGTTAGACTTTCGGTGTGGGGAGGAGTTCCAGGTCCTGTTCACACTCCTTGGATTTCCGACGAGAACTTTCCCTGTTTGGGAAACACGGACAAGGACACGGATGGGAATAATGCTGTCGCTGGGGATGTCGGAAAATTCGTACAAATGCAGGAGAATATCTCGGGTCAAGCGGATAAAGGAAATCAGCAGGTACTTGAGGAAGGAAGTGCAGTGAAAGTTGCTCATCAACTTCATCAGTGTCAGTATGTACCAACTCGCCCATGCCGTTGCTTTGGTCATCAAGTCGAGCTTCAGAACAAGCAGGGTACTGAGGAGCCGGAGGATGTGTAAAGGCGCAGTAGAGTGAACATAAAGCAAGTTGAGGTGGTCGAAAATTGCTCTATTGGTGACACAGAAAATACGTATGTCGGATGCATGTCCACCATGTCCATGTCACAACGGCAACAGCGTGTGCGTCTCCTGGGGCAAAAAACGAGTCGTCGGATAGTGGAGAGAGTGTAGCTACCCTGGTATCTGAAAGGGAAGGGCGTGTGAGTGACAGTACTGACAGGAATGATAGAGGCATGACTCTAAAAAGGAGGAGGGTGTCGAAGAGGAGGAAGAAGCCGGGAAAATGCGCCAAATGTGCGTGTCTAGATCTATATCTAACAAATTGCTGTTCTCCGGTTTGGCTGACCTTTCCCCCGTTTTTTTCCTTTTCGTCTAATAAATATCCCCCCCCCCCCCCGGTGTGTTAAGCTTCTCTCAAAACCTTCCCCAACTTCGTCAATGACTTTCAAATTATTAACGTTTAATGTAAGAGGGTTTAGAAGTAGAGTGAAACAAAACGAAGTCATGGACCGAGCCAAGTTTTTGGGCGTGAACTGTATATTCATTCAGGTATCGCATTGGCACAAACAGCTGGAGGCTAAAGAATTTGATAGATTGTCTAATTGGAGCTACGCAACCCATAACTCAAGAGGTGTCCTCATTATCTGCTTAAAACCAAGAGAGTTAAAAGTTATCAAGTTTGAGAAATACCTGCACGAGAGAATAGCAACCGCAGACATAGATAATAGGGAGTTTTAGAGAACCGTATGCGCCCTCCGATTCCGACTCCGTGTCAGTCAATCAGATATCAGCAACGTGACGTCAGCCAATCGAAAGGAATCAGGCGATTGGCTTAGCATGTTTTCGGAAACGTTATCGTGAAACTTCTACGTTCTCCTAAAACCCGCTAATGACGGCACGTTGCTGAGACTTATCAATACATACGGGACAAACAAAGCAAATGAGCCGGGCAGTTTTATAGAGATGACCTTTCTTACTATTTCACAGTTTCATAGTGTGAGGTGACTTCAACTGTGTAATTGATGCACAAGATACATCGGCGGGTGTGCATAAAAACGTTTCTGGATCTGCAGAGTTGCGGCAAGGAATAGATGCTTTTATATTAGTAGATCATGGTCATGGAAGGTCATTGGCTAGAGGAGGCGGAAATGGGTTCACACGACCGAACAAATTGGGGGAAGTTTATGTGTCAAGTCACTTGTTGTGTAACTTGTCAAGTCACTTGAGTTTTAGTTCAGTTAACAAAAGCGGGTTTTCCAGGCTCCCGATACCCCTGGCGAATGAACACCAAAATACTGCACAGTCCAGAAATTCATACGGACATACAGACCTTAATTGAGGGAGCGGTCCGCTTAGGGAGAGTGATGGTACCTTTGTTTGGTGGGTAAATCTCAAAGATGACATCAGAAACTGTCTGAGAGCGTGGGGCCAGAAAAGGGCCCATGAGAAGCGTGCTCTGACATGCAAACTTCAGGCACATCTTCGCCAACTTCAACAAACCGGCACTGGATTTCTTTTCGGTGTGACATTTTCTTCTGCCAACGATCACCTGGCACTCCTGAGGGAGGAGCGGTGGAAGGCAGTAAGGTACTTGGCGACGAAAAATAAAGTTGAGAAGGAAGCCTGGTGCTCCCGAAGGCCCCTTTCCAAACATCTTGCTTCGGCTCAGCAACCAATGGAGGCCTTATAACTCCGAAAATACATATAGCGACAATGCCAGTGATCAGAGTAAATATGTAAAGTACTTCGAAAAACGGCCGCAGAATCACTGCTCGGAGACAAATAGCTGAAATGGCCAGGGAATTCTTCTCAGACCTGTACGGAAGAGACCTCACAGAGTCGGACAGTTTCAGTTCCGATTTCAGGTTTATTTATTTATTTATTTATTTATTATTGCTTAGAAATGGTACGGTACAAGTACAAAGAAAATTGGGCTGAGAGGGCAAGCCCTGTAAAGGTTGCTCAGGCTATGCGTATCCTGAAGAACGGAAAAGCACCAGGACCCGATGGGTTGCCTGCTGAGTCCTACAAACAGTATTGGAACCTCCTGGTAGGGATCATTACCAGAGGAGTTTATGCAGGGAATGGTTACTTTGCTGTGTGAGAACCCCCAGCGAAAGGAAGAGTTCAGAGCCCGGAGGCCGATAACACTTTTAAACGTTGACTACAAAATTCTAGCAAATGTTCTAGTAAACAGGTTGCAAAGGCATATGGAAAACTGGATACCATCATTTCAGGGGGACGGGGTGTATATGTTTACTTAAAAAAAAAAAGGCATTTCAGTGGGCTTCAGTTGGTGGCCGAAAAATACAGGACAAACTTTGGGAACTCAGGGATGTAATACAGCGGGTAGTTGAGAGGCACGTACGCAATATTTTGCTGACCTTTGATTAAGAAAAGGCTTTTTATAGGTTGAAACATGCGTTTTTAAGGAAAATACTGGAACAAGTCGAAGGAGACAATGAAATAGTAAACAGAACAGGAGCGATATATCGAGGATGCAAGAACAGGTTGCTCATCAACGGTTGTCTAGGTAAGGCATTTATGATTATATGAGGTGTAAGGCAGGGTTGCCTTCTTTCTCCTCTTTTATATATACTGCCATTTGATCGCCTCTTGCGAGGGCTCCATCAATGTTCATCAATCCGCCTATGCAGACGGCTTGTCCATGATTGTTCAGAGTGAAAAAGGACGTGGAGAACTCATTGCGGGTTGTAGAAGATTATGGGAAAAGAAGTGGAGCGAAAATTAACAAAGAGAAATCGAAAGTGTTGTACATGGGGGGCGAGTACCCAAGGAAAGATTCAGGGCTTAGGATTGTTGATGAAGTAAAAATTTTAGGAATCTTATTTGATAAGCATGGAGTGTCTTGCAATAATTGGCTCAAGATCATGACGAGCCTGATGTCACTGATGGCTACAGCAGAGATCTTTAAAGCTATCGTGGTACCAAAGTACGCCTACTTGTTCTGTGCCATTCGCCCATCGCAGGATGTATGCACAGGAAGAGAGAAACGTTGTTTTAGCTTTGGAGTGGAAAGGCTCAGTGGGTGGCGCAAGAAAAATTAAAGTTACCAGTTTGCAAATTTCGTGCAAAATTGGTGCAAAATTCCTGTGCAAATTCCGGAGTTTCCGCATTTGGCACAAGCCTACACGGTGCATGGAATTTACAGGATGGTAGCCCAGGATGGTTCCGGAAAACTGTTATCGAGATTTTGACTGGGCACTAGCATAAACATTTTAGGCAAGAGGGCATTGATCATAGACTGCCAATGTCTGAAAACCAACCAAGATTACACAAAGTAGCGAATAGAGAGTTGAACAATAATGAGGACTATTTCGATTGCAAGGTGGTGGAAATTTACAAAGGCTTGAGGAAATAGTTCGAGTCAAGAACTCCTCTTCCCAGATAACACCAGAGGGATGGAGAAGACAGAATAGTTTTCGGTTGCATAGTAAAAGATAATCGTTGCTGTGGAGAATAGGACATGAAGTGCAGTGAAAGACAGATTCTATTTATGGGGTAAGACCAGTAGACTGGTATGTGTACTTTGTAGTCGAAAAGAAGTGGTGAAACTTGCAATCTTTGAGTGTAAAGTTTTTTTTTTGTGTTAGCGCCGCGAAGCAACTGTGGCTATGAGCGGCGTACAGACATGGACAGAATGAGAGAGGACAGCAGGAAGGAGTGGGGGACAGAGTGGTTAGTATGCGTCCTGGGCCGACTTCAAGGGAAACTGTGCCGACATTCGTCTGGAAAGTCTTCGGAAAACCCAGGGAAAACCCCAGACAGCACAGCCGGCGACAGGATCCGAACCCGTGCCACCTTCCAGTCTCGGCGTGGAAAGCGGCCACCCTAACCACTATGCCACGGGAGCTGGTTTTGAGTGTAAAATGCTTGCGTACCTGTGGTTATATGTTTCAAAAATATTTTGGATCAAGTGAACTAAATTTTGAACAAGCTGTGGGGATCCATCTCGGGCAGATAGTGAAGTAGCACCAAAGATTCTATCTATTGGTGGCCGCAGAAATTGTTTATCAGGTTTGATTCAACAGGTGTAGAGTTGTTCATGGAGGTGACTGTTGGAGCAAGGTGAAATCCAGAAATATCGTCAGCTATTATGTGCGCATGTGGCTTGAAGGGAAAGGTTACGGTTGGGGCAGCAAAATTTCTCCAAACAGTGGCAGTGGAAAGGCTTTAGGGTGGTGCACGGGATTATCAAGTTCTACTTCAGTGAGTAAGTATGTGTGGAAGTATGTTTCTCCATCATTTTAAAGCCTTCCAAGGGAGGGAATTGGTGAATTACGTGGGGTGGTTTAAATGTGAAGCACAACGGTGTTGTCACTCCTCGAGAATATACGATGGGATGTTCGACCACATGCTTGACCTCGGCATTACCCAAACATCATCTAGCAGCTGGTCGACGGCTCTCCACATGGTGTCGAAGAAGGCCGGCGACTGGCGACCATGTGTTGATTACAGAGTCCTGAATCGAGCCACCGTTCCTGACCGCTATCCCATTCCACACATCGAAGGCTTCGCCGGCTTTCTTCACGGCGCGACAATGTTTTCGAAAGTGGATTTGTTGCGAGCGTACCATCAGATACCCGTGGCCCCCGAAGACGTGTCCAAGACTACGATCACTACCCCCTTCGGGCTGTTCGAATTCTTGAGCGTGCCATTCGGCCTGCGGAATGCGGCCCAAACCTTTCAGCGCTTTATCGATACAGTCACCAGGGGTTTACCATTTGTATTCGCGCATTTGAACGACCTGCTATTTGCTAGTGCGACACCTGAGGAGCATGTCACTCACCTCCGAGCCCTCTTCACTCGCCTCTCAGACTTTGGTGTGGTCATCAACGCGGCCAAGAGTGAGTTCGGCGATGCAGAGTTGGATTTTCTGGGCCACCGTATCACCAGCAGCGGCGTCGCTCTCCTGCTCTCAAAAGTCCAAGCCATTAAGGACTTTCCCGGACCCTCTTCCGCAGGGAAGCTACGCGAGTTCTTGTGGCTTATTAACTTTTACCGGCGCTTCATCCCCGGCTGTGCCTCTGTACTCCTTACATTGGAGGCCTTGTTGACGTCCTGTAAACGTCGCGCTGACCCTCTCACCTGGTCGCCGTCCGCCTTGGACGCCTTCGAGAACGCCAAGTGTACACTTTCTGCTGCGACGATGCTTGCTCATCCCATACACGACTCCTGTATAAGCCTGATGGTCGACGCTTCGTCGACGGCTGTCGGAGCAGTGCTACAGCAGCAGTTCCACCAGCGGGCAGCCCCATTTCATTATTTTCCTGCAAGCTCAAGGACAGGGAACAGCGCTACAGTACCTTCTCACGCGAGCTTCTTGGGGTGTTCCTCGCAGTGAAACACTTCCGACAATTCCTTGAGGGCTGAAGTTTCGCGATTTTTACTGACCACAAGCCGCTGACCTTTGCGCTCATGTCATCCGGAAGCCACTATACGCGGCGAGAGATTCGCCAGCTCGCATTCATTTCCGAATTTACCACCGACATCCGTCATGTGAGCGGTTGCGACAACACCGTAGCGGTCGCACTTAGCCGCATCGGCAACTTGTCCCCCAGCACCCCTCCTTCAGCTGGCCTCCACTTCTCTCTGGACACCCTTGTGGAATTTCAACGTGCTGACGCTGAATTAGCACGGCTTCGTCTTGACGTCGGTTCCGCCCTGCGCCTTGAAGACGCGCTCCTTCCCGGCGCCGCTAAGACACTCGTCTGCGATGTTTCCCATAGGCAGCCACGACCATATTCGTCCCTGCTGCTCTGCGCAGCCAAGTTTTTGACGCGTTGCATGTCCTTGCTCGCCCCGACATCCGCGCAACCCAAAAACGCGCTACGTTTGGCATCGTATGAAAGCTCAATTCAAGCACTGGACCCGCTGCTGTCAGCCTTGCCAGCGGGCAAGATTCATCGGCATACTCACACTCCCATCAGTACCTTCCTTCCGCCCGACGTGCAGTTTGATAAAATTCACCTCGACCTGGTCGGTCCATTGCCACCTTCTCAAGGCCACCGCATTCTACTCACCGTTGTCGACCGTTATACTCGCTGGCCGAGGCCGCCCTGATGCCCGAGATCACCGCGCCCACCGTTGCCATCACATTCGTGTCCACCTGGGTTTCCTGTTTTGGCGTGCCCTCCACGACCACAACTGACAGAGGCCCCCAGTTCGAGTCCTCCCTCTTCGCGTACCTAACCGCTCTCCTCGGCTCCCGACGAATACGCACTGTGAAGGAAGAACGCCTGCTCCCCTTCCAAGAGGAAAAAGGTATAACGACCTAAAATCGAAAAGCAAAAACGGCGAATATGGGCCCGTGACCACGAGACCCACCGTCGACCTCCTTTAATCCGCCACATCATCCCGGGCCGCGGGTGACGAGACATCTGCTTCCAGACGGCAAAGCCTTTGAACTGGACGGGTTACGGTAGTGCCGCTGGCGAGACGTACTGAGCATGCCCGCACTAACCCATCTCTCCCTCGTATCAACTTGGCTACGCGTCCGAGCTTCCAAAAAGGGGGACGGACATTATACATTATCTTCCTGATGCACCACCAAATCCCCCCCCGTTGAAACGACTTTCGCCAGAAGACTCAGTTATGTGGGCAGACCTGAGCTGCAGAAGGTACACGTATCGCCAGCGCTTCCAGAAGAGTTCCTTCGCCTTCTGCATTCCTCTGAAGTTGTGCCGGAGGTCCCCCGCGTCAGGCTGTGAGATGGCAGAGTGTTCGCCCGGTAGAGAGATGGCTCGTTTGCCTATCAGGAAGTGGCTTGGCGTGAGGGTTTAACGGGCGGGAATTTACGAGAGCTTTCACCTCGCACAGGGCTGTAGTTAGTTGGTCGAAAGTAAGGTGGCTTCTACGGAGACATCGCCTTAGAGCAGCCTTCACGGTGCCGATGAGGCGTTCCCACGGGCCACGTGTCGGCCACTTCGAGGCGTCGCAGTGAGAGAAGGCTCATGCTTACGTCGTACAATAGTGAGGAAGACACGCGGCATAGTTCAGAAATGTCCAGGGCTTCAAGTTCGATGAACGATCGCGGATCCGAGATGGCTTCGGGGCGGACTTCCTCCCGTTCGCAGTGGAATCTTCTGAGGTGGCGCGTACGTGCGAAAGAGAACACGGATAGGTCCTCTTCACCAGTGATTTGGCACCCTAGCTCATTCAACAGGTCGCAACGTGTAACTGTTTGTTGACTACCCGTGTCAAAGAGCAGCCGGATTCGCTTCTTGCCTGCGGATCCTGCTGCCCAAACCGAGGCTGTCTGAAGGCGTGCCATTCCAGGTTTTGCATGCACGTTCGAGGGCGATGAAGACATGACAGTCTGTGAGACGACGTCACCCAACACTTCGCGCGATGCCTCCATGTATGCAGTCGGGGGGAGAGTGGTCGAACAATGCAGAGCCTCCGGACATCTTTGAATGTCACACAATGCGAAAGGTGACGTCCGTGGCACTTCGCACAAGACAACCCAGTCGCAGATCGGCAAACCCGTGAAAAATTGTCGGATTTACAGTACCTGAAACATTTTCCCGCACTGGACAAACGCATATCGGATGCCGATAAAACCGCTGTGCAGGGCTGCAGCGGATGGTCCGGCGACGACACAAGGAACAGGGTGATGAACGTGCGTCAGCAGGTTTCGGAGGTGCGGCGTTTGCAGAGGTTATGGCAGTGGCAGTAGGAAGCCGAACAGGCTCGTTAAGACTCTTGCTGCAACCAGCCGACGCTGGCGAAACTGTCCGAGTGAGCAGCACTTGTTCCCGAGTCTCCACCGGCACCTGAAGAAGGGAGTCTAGCAGCACCTGAAGATCTTCGGCGGCCTTGTGTATCGCAGTGCCTTCATCGTTGCCTTGGGGTTGGGGTACTGCGGCTGTATCCCTCACCGTTGGCGAAAAAGGACACAGAGGTTTTCGGGCAAGCATCGTGTGATGACGCGGTACAAGATGACTGCATATATGTCCTTGGTTACCCCCAGGGAATCCAAAGCTGCCATTCGAATGGTCACATCGTCATAAAGACGTCGGAGCTGGGGGATGTTTTGGGAATTCGAGATGGGACAAAGAGCAAGCAAATGGTCGATGTGCTCCACCGTATAGGGCGTTCCGGTCTACAGTACCTGTGTCTGAGCAGAGTGACTGCAGCGTCGTAGTTGTCGCCGGAGATCCTGATTCTTTCGATGGATCGCTTCGCGTCGTCAGTGAGGTAGGAGCCAGTGCTTGGTTGGAGAGAATTGTTGCCATTCCTGTAGTTTTCCCTAAAACTTTGGTATCTGAAGCTTGGGGAAAGAGACGGCTTCTTGCCCCGCAGGACGCTGTTGATCCGAAAGTGCACCATTCTGCTGCTGGCGAAGTCTACGACGTGCCCTTGTGATAATCCCCTAGAGACCTTCCTCGTACTGCAGCGTACTGTCAAGCTCCTGCGTGCTGTCGTACCGCCAAGCGTACTGTCGTACTGTCAGGCGTACTGTTAAGCGTACTGCTCAGCTTCCAGCTGATCTTCGGGGGTTTCCTGGGAGGTGCTACTATCGAGGTCGTACAGCGATTGCCGTTTTGTCACCAAATACTCCAAGGCAGCTTCAATCTTTTCGACGGACGAGTCCTGCTGCTCCAGCAGGTCGCAGAGCCGTGTCATGGTGCGCGTCAAGTGTGCACGTAGTCCCCCTTTTGTACGCTCCAAGCGTTCAATCACAAGTCACGACGAGATGGCCTTCGAAGGGAGGGCGGACGAACAGGCTGCCTGGGTTCCCGTGTTTCGGCACCAGAACGGTGTGAAGGAAGAACGAGACGCCAGCTCCGCTTCCAAGAGGAAAAAGCTTTAATGACCTAAAATCAAAAAGCAAAAATGGCGAATATGGGCCCGTGACCACGAGACCCACCGTCGACCTCCTTTAATCCGCAATACGCACTACAGCTTATCACCCGGCGTCTAACGGGCTCGTCCAGCGTTTTCACCAGCTTCTGAAGACTGCTATCAAAGCTCACGACAACCTGTCCGCCTGGGTTGAGGCCCTACCCATAATTCTTCTCGGCCTCCGCTCCGTCTAGAAGCCCGACCTGAAATACAGTACCTCGGAGCTTGTCCTTGGCACGACTCTACGGCTACCCGGTGAATTGCTCACTCCGGCAACGGACCTCAACATCCCCGACCCGGGTAACTAAGTTAGCCGCCTCCGCACAGTTTTCGTCACCATCCGGCCAGTCCCATTCCGCACGCCGCCGTCCTCCAAGGTCTACGTCAGTCAAGATCTTCAGGCTTGTACACACGTCTTCGTTCATGTTGATGGAGTGCGCAAACCTCTTGAGCCACCTTACACCGGCCCCCACTTGGTCCTCAGCCACTCCCCCAAATTCTTCACCGTATCCCTCAACGGCATGCAAGACCAAGTCTTCTTGGATCGTCTGAATGCCGCTTACATCGCCTCCCCTTCCTCTCCCCCCCTTGAGACACTCGCCAGTCCCCCTACCTCTGTGGCTCCCGTGCGCCCCCCACCTGCACCGTCAACACCGTTTCGACCTCGTCGTTCCTCCCACTGGGCTCCGGTACTGCGCAGCTTCCACTCGCACGCTTCGCCTACTCCCGCTAGAGGGGGGGGGGGGGCAGCTGTAGCGGCTCTGCAGCCATCGTCATGCGCTACCCTCGTGCGCCGGTGCGGAGCCACGCCTGGCGCCAGAAATAAATGATTCGTTTCACTGATGGCCTACCATGAAGGTTGTCTAATTCCTTCACTGCACTTCAGCGCGATAGCAATGTGGCAAGAGCTCTGCTATGCTTATAACGAAGGTGATGAGTGAGCGCTGTGCACCCTGACGATGAATCGTAGGACATTCGCCCAGCACTTTCACGATGTCAAAGGGCAGGCTATCAAGACGGTCTCGCCATTTTAGACGTTTCTTTCTTCCCTTTTTCTTTTTTCCCTACTAGACCTGGAGTAGCTTGTCCCGCGGTGAGCGGGCTCACATCTCCATTTTTTTCCTCCTATCATCGTCAGCAATGTGGCAAAGTTTTAGAACTGGTCTCACTTGCTGACTCCGAAATAGCAATAGGGAAGAAACGGATAACGAGCGGGTTAACCGGTTAGGGAAAGTTTAGGAATATGAGTACACAGTCTTCTGTAGCTCATCTCATAGAGTCATCAATACAAAAAGGAATGCCGGAATGCCAGTCCCTTTCTGAAGCTTCTTGCACTTCGTAGTCCCAGGAGCTTTTACACTATTTATCTTATTGCTTTTTGTAACGCCGCGCTCATTGCCCGCCATAGAAAATACGAGAAACAAAGGACAGCATCAGAAAATGAAACGGGTACGAAGCAATGGCAGAAATAAAACCGTTGTTTACTCGCAAATAAGCAGTCAAGCGTTGTTTTTGTAGTTAATTGCCAACACACGAACAAAAATACAAAATTACGTTGGCGCAACATCGGACACAAGTCGGCGGCATGTCGAAATGACTTCGGGCCAATATCCTGAAACGACATCGGCCCAAGTCTGGGCGGTGTTGCAAAGTGTACGGTGGGCCGATGTCTGCCCGACATCGGGTGCTGCTTTGGGCAGTATTCGTCTGCCGTCACACAGAGTCATAATATCAACTTGCAGTGGCTCCCAGGTCACTGTGGCGTACCTAATGGAATGAAGCTTCTGACCTAGTTGCGAGAGGGGCTCATGTGGCACGTGGTGTACCGACGCGCACTACGTATTTTACCCTAGGGGACGCGATGAGAGCACTTTGTACACTCACGAGACGTCTGTGCAGTGAGCACATTCCTGCGCAAGGTGGATCCAGATCTCCGTTTTCATATGCCGTCACAGCTTCCTCTATCCATCACATCGCTCATCTACGGGCAACGCCTCAATGCGCCATACAGCGGCCGACTACTGTTTAAGCTCGGCCGGGTTTCCTCCCCCAACTTCCGAATGGGAAAAACAAGATCGGCGTGAAATCGGGCCAATGCATCAGATGATGTCAAACGTTGTCGGCCCAACTTCCTCAAAAGTGCTTGGGCCGAGAATGGATTTTGACATTGGCCTCAACCGGGCCAACTTGCTGTCACCAGCATTGGGCCATCACACATTGCCGACCTAAACGACATAGGGCCATGCTGCAGCCAATATAGACACAACAGTGGGTAAAAGTAGGGCTGCTCCCAAGCAACAAACAAAGGTTGGGCCAAGCTTGGCAATAGTTCAGGCTGGCCTACCTGGCCTTGGTTGGTACATCATCAGCCAGCAAGCTTGTTTCTTGATACGGATCTGTACCGTGGCCAATGACTTGCCAAGCATTGGCCAGCCTACATTGTGCCACAGCCAAGATACAGACCAAAACCTCCCTGCGGCGTCGCTCATATTCATACTCAATTGTCTCGCGGCGTAAGGTAACGATGTATCATTCTTTGTTTGTTGCTTGTATTTCCCACAATGGACAGTGAGCACGGCGTTTTATAGCACAAAAAATTCCCACAATTAACGGACAATGTGCACGGCGTTTCAAAGTGCAAAAAATAAAATAAAAATTAAAATAGGGAGGGAGAATCATAAAAGCTCGCAAGATGCCCGAGATCTCTTGGACCAAACAGCTCATAAAGAAAAGCATTTATTTCCTGAGGAAGAACAGAAACTACACATATGTTGTCTCGCGAGCTTCCACAAATTCGAGAGTCGACCCTGTTTTCCTGTTAGTCAAAATGAATGGTGAGGTGTCTAAGTTTAATTCGATGCATGCACAAACAACACTGAAATGATGAATTGCTTGTCGTATTAACTCACCATGAAGATAACGTCTCTGTTTCTTACTGCTTTTGGTTTGAGACATTCCCTTGGTCCATCGAAAGTCGAACTTATGCACTGCTACACCATTCCGCGTTACCCTCTCCCCATGGCGACATGCCGAGATTGGACCAAGCTTGGCAAGTGCTTGGCCTGCCAACCCAGCCGTGCTTGGCAAGTGCTTCGCCAACGAGCTCGTTTCTTGGTACGGATCTGTCACCTGGCCGGCGGCTTGCTAACCATCGCTCTGCCTATCACTATGCAACATTGCACCAACTTTGGCTGGCCGAAGGAGTCGTTGGCCCGCTGTCATCCGACTTTTCGCCAACTGTCGGTCATCGGCCATTGCTTGCTTGGGTGAGCAATGGCCTAGAGCCACTTTTACTAATGGGCCAAGTCTGGACCATCAACCATGTGGCAGGCTTTTGCAGAAAAACCTATAGCCAGATTACTTCATGATTAACTATAATTAAGTAACTATACTAAGAGCCACCCAATTCTAGAGCAGGTAAAGTTATTGAAAGGAACAGAACGAAAGAACATGGCAGATATTTATTGTCGGCAACACATATGTGTACACTTAACAACGCACACTTCTGACCTTATTGCTTACTTATACACTAATATACATTTATGAACTGATATACTTGTAGCTTACTTATACTCTTCAAATCATTTTTTGCAAACTTTTTGAGCACTCGTGAATGAAGGGTCTACAGAACAGAATACAGTTTAAATCTCGTGATATGTAATGCTATTACCGAAAAAATAGCGGCTGTGCGTTCTGTTCGGTGAATCTCTTCGCGACGACCACCCGATGCTGGCCAGACGGTGCATGTCAAGGCTCTAACGACATGTCAGCAAGGTGTCAGGGCGTGTTGTGGGGCCAGCGTCCGTTGACCAACATAATATGTTAGTGACATTGGCCTATGCTTGTTACAAACATTCTTGGCCGATGAAGTCGTTTGCCGACCGACTGCCGATGGCCGGCCGATCATTGGTAGTCGGCAAATTCCCATTGGGTGCGTCCTGCGTGGAGTAGTTGAAGACGTGGATCACATACTTCAAGCCTGCCCGAGGTACAGTGTACACCTTCGTATCCCTGTGTCGTCGCCGGCCCGCCTGGATAATCCTCCGTATTCTACCGAAAAGGTTCTTGGGTGCTGGCCTGGAAATCAGCTCAAGCGCCCTTGTGCGATTCCTCGTCTCGACGGACCCCTTTAACACTCTCTGATGCTCTTTGTTTGTTTGTTTTAGACTAGTGTAGTGTCTAATGTAGTAATGTGTTGAGTGTACAGATCTGTATAATTTATCCTTTCTTCCTTTCCCCCGCCCTCTTTACCCTTCATTTGATTTACATATAATGAACCCTAAATAACGCGTCCTGGAGTAGTCAGTCCCGAGTGGTTCGGGACTAGCATCTCCATTTTTTTCTTTTACCAATCAATCAACTAATCAATCAATCCGATCTCACACCTTCATACTTTTTTTATTTTTCGACCAATCAGTCAATCGTGAGGTCGGTATCTAATCTAGCAATCATCTGGGGAAGTCTTGGTGTGGAGTGTTCACTGAATCTGGATGAGCCTTTCGTGTAGAAGGAAGCAAGATTCAGGGCATGGAAAACAGGACTAGGCGAGGTGAAAGGCGTGGGTATTCTCAAGAGGTGAAAGCGAAGAAAATGCAAGATGAAGAGACAGACTGCGTTTTGTTCCTACAGTCTTGATGGATGTCGCATAGTATCGAAGTTGTCAGTTGTCAGTTCAGTCTATGGCAATGTAGCTCATGTAGCAGACGTGCTCTTTCTGATGCACACCCGCACACGTCGGCCGTGTCCGTGTTTTCACGGTACGTGGTGCAAGTCTGCGCTGCAAGCAACTGCACGGGCGTCTCAAACGCAGAGAGAATGTGAAGCCATTGATTTTCAAAATTACGCAGGTAATCCTTGTTCTCTGTGTATTTTGTGACACACGTGATGTGAATCGTGCAGTGCAATGGACTTTGACTCGCAACACCGTGAGCTTGTAACATCACACACTCGTTCAAAGGTGGTGCTATCTTAGATTTCACCGCAATCACAGCCCACCTGCTGAAGTATAATAAGGGACATCGGACACGAAGTGGTAATATATTCATTGATCAGAGACTTCACCAGTATAGGCTTCCCTCCAGCGAGACTTAATGACCTGTAGATGTTACGGGAACAGCCTCAGGACGGAACGCGCCTATATTTCGAACAGAGGCTGTTCTTCTTCTGGGCACCGTCCTCATCAGTGGCATAGTATTTAAAGGATTAGAGACGACGTGTTAAAGGGCTCGTGCGTATTGTAGGTCAACAGCATGCATGACCGGGAAATATGGCTTCCGTCCTTCCGTTGTGCAGAGTCTTCTTTCAACATTTCCTCACCAGTTCGCTGACTTTTCTACCTTCCTACTTAACTCGTACGGGCCGGCCTGGACTGTGACAAAAACCACGAACTCAAAAGGAGTACCAAAGCTGTACACGGCGCACGCCACTGGAGGACATGTTATAAAAGTGAAAGTCATTCCTGCCATGCAATTTTTCAAAGAGCCCCAGTTTCAATCTGGTGTTTTAAGCATATATTTTAATTGGCAGGCGAGGACGAACCACTGCATGTAAATGTAGCACTGTACATGCGGTAATTTTCAGGAATTCCCGTTCTTCAGTAAAGCGTCGCGAAATATTGGTAACTGCGAGAGAAATGTACTTGCACTGAAAATAACAACGAATTATTATTCACGAAGTAGAAATGACTCACTGAGCGCAATTAAGTACCACTCTCATTTTTCACAACACTGTACAGCATTTTCAGCCACTGAACATCGATACTACAGTCATTCCACAGGCTCGTTCTCAAATTGTCACATGTATAGGCTGGAACGTTGACTTCAACCTTACCAAGGCATTGGCTCCACAGGGGTGTAGGGGAAGCCCGGAGTCTTCCAGCACTCTGACATAGATTAGGTTCATGGTACAACACGTAGAGAACGTGCACCGCGAAAGTAACTGTTTGTGCAGGGGTTTATATGCTATTGCCGTTCCTCCGTCCTGCAACAGCGGTGTGCATGAAACACAGAGGAAAACACGGACGCAGATACGAGGGCTAACGCATCTGCTATTGGTGCCCCGTCCAGGCGGGGGGGGGGGGGGTTTAATGCAAAGAAAAAAAACGAGAAGAGAAAGGTTAGCCCTGATGCAGGCTTGCTATTACCAAAGCTAACAAACAAACAAACAAACAAAAGAAGATACAAGTAGCAGAGACACAGAAAATTATGAAAAAAATCAGCTAGCTCCTTCACTAATCGTTGTGCAGACAGTCATATAGGACGTATCAGAGAGTGCCCAAGAGTTTAGATTCCCCAAGGAGTCGTGTCAGAGCAGACGTGACTTCAGCGTGCTGAGTGGGGCCAAGTAGCACCGCGAGGGAAAGCTCTCGGTAGCCTAGATGAGCGAGATAGCGCCGGAGTCTCGACCGGTGATCTCCGTACCGCTTGCGGGCAAGGAGTATGTGTGGCACGTCCTCTTCTACCTGACACGTGGGGCAAAGAGGTGATGGATGTTGACTCATCTTAAAGAGGAGTAGTGGAGTTCGTGCCACATTTAGCCGTAGCCGATGAAGCAACGATTCCTCGATGCGCGGGATGCGGCCAGGCACAGCATATGTCACTAGCATATGTGGGTCAATGGATTTAAGGAAGGCATTGGTTCGTATAGCTTCTTGCTGAAGGAGCTGCGTGCGGTTGGCAATAAAGCGGCGGATTTTCAGCTGGCACATAAAGAGCGCAAGAGGAAGGACAGTTGGTTGCTCAGTGTCGTGGGCTTGCCGAGCGAGAGTGTCAGCACGATCATTGCCAGAAAGTCCGACATGGCTCGGAATCCATTGGAACACCACGCCGTGTCCCAGGGATACAAGTTCAGAGTGCAGGGCGATGATCGTGGTGTAGGTGTCACTGATGACTACAGCAGAGTAAGAGGCCAGCGCCTCCAGAGCCACTTTACTGTCGGTGAGGACCGTCCAGGCCCTTGGCGCCAACGAGGAGACGTGTCTCAAAGCGGCCAGTAGTGCGAATGCATCGGCCTCGGCAGATGACATAAGAGGGAGCTTGAATCCGTGCTCAGTTCCATCCTCTGGGTTGCAAAAGGCAGCAGACGACCCAACTAGAGAAACTGAAGCATCAGTGTATACTTGGGTTCGATGGCGGTGGTGGCTGGGGATGTGGTGCAAAGTCAGTTGGCAGGCCACAACTGTTGACACAACATTCTTTTTCCGAAGACCTGGAATGGACGTTTGTACAGTGGGGTAGTGAAGTGTCCACATGGGTGGCGCATAGGAGGTCCGGGCCGAGGCTGAGGGGATGTAGCCTCGTAAACAAAGAATAGCTTGACCGAATGCAGATGCAGGATAACATTGCGCAATGTCACAGAGGTAATGAGCCGGATGGCAGCCAAGATAGCGTGTGTACGCGTGTAAGGCCGATGGCTCCCGTGCCTCCGCCAAAACAGAGAAAGTTTCCGTAGTCTTTGGCACTCCCAAACAAAGGCGGAGGCTTGTAGCTTGATTATTGGGCTGCTCCCGCTCGTGAGTGTTGGAGATCCCATAAGGGACAGGCAGGCTATAGCGCATAATGCCAAGCAACAGGGAGCTGTGCACACGATGGAAGTCAGCACAGGACGAGGCCCCATGTGGGACCACAGAGGTGCGGAGCACATTACAGTAGATGCGGGCGCTACCAGAGAGAGAGTTGATCTTCCGCGACCATATCAGTCCCTTATCAATGATTATGCCTAGGTACCGATAATGCGAGACTTTGTTCAGTCTAGAGCCAGCTAGCAGCAGGGGTATTTGGTGAAGGAGCGGCGCGTGAATGTCGGAGCTACTGTCTTAGCCGGCGAGACAGACAACCCACGGTCAGCAAGATACGCCACAATAAGGTCTAAGGCATGTTGCAGACGACGCTGGATGGGATCACGGCGCGTTGCAGAGGTCCATATGCAAAGGCCATCAGCATAGATCGTGATATGCTTGGGCAGAAGAGAAGGGAGGTGTGCCAGATTGCATTGAACAGGACCGGGCTCAGGACGCTTCCCTGTGGAACTCCACGATGCACAGAGTTGTTGGCACTGTCACCCTCTTCTGTGCGTACGAACAGAGACCTGTCGGAGAGGAAGCCTTGCAACCAGGAAAGGGTACAGCCGCTCGCACCAACTTCTTGGGGCGATGCAACAACGACATTGTGGAGAACACTGTCGTATGATTTCGCCAGGTCGAGGAAGACAGCAGCTGTTAGGAGCCCACCAGACTTCGCTTGCTGGATAGAGGAGACGAGATCGATGGCATTGTCAATTGCAGACCGCACTTGCCGGAAGCCAGCCATGGCCTCAGGAAAGCATCGGGAGCTCACAAAATACCAGTTCAGTCATGCGGATGTCATCCGTTCCATAATCTTCCCGGCACAGTTGGTGAGAGCGATTGGGCGGAAAGCATCAATAGCGTGCGGAGACTTGTCTGGCTTCAGCAGCGGCACTATCATCGCATTCTTCCATTCTACTGGGAAAACACCATCCCGCCAGCAATCATTGCAGAGCCTGAAGAGGGCGCGTCGGCCATGGAAGGGTAGATTTTGGAGCTCCATGTACATAATACAGTATCGCCCAGGAGAGGTGTGAGGGGTGATTTCCTTAGGGAAGCCTCTAACTCCATGAAGGAGAACGGAACATCCAAGCAGGGGTCGTCATATGCACTTAACTTGTACTGACACTGCAGGAAAAACCTGTTGTATCATCATGGACATATCTTTGTTTTCGCATAAAAATTTGCACCTGACTGCTTGGAAAATCCTTTCTCGATTAAGGGGGCCAGTACCCAACGCGCTTTATCTAAATTCTATACCCTCTGTCGACCAGTTCCTGAAAGCAACCAATGATTGAAGCTGTGAAATGTGTGAGAGCGTCGATTTTGTGGATGCTCTCATCGATGAGAATCAAGACAGATGTGCTGTCAGTCCAGACGACACGGTGGCTCTTGAAATGCTCGATATACTACATACAGTAGACAAAGGCAACCTTGGCCATCTGGATATATTGAAAATATAGAGAGGTTGGCTGAACTGTATGTTCTCGGTGTCCTCTGGCAGTGTACGTTGGGTGCAGTCTGGGAACACTGCTTGCTCGTGCCTTCGGCGCTTGAAGTGTGCTGCATCTTGTTGAAAGATAACAGACAGTTGGTGATACCCATCATATCTCTATATCTATGTACCTCATATTTCTAACTTCTTCTGTAGCGGTTTTTGTTGTAGGTAACCTTACGTATGCGAGTATGTCCGCTCGGCAGCAAAGGATGTGAAGAGGCTTTCCAATACACTTTTTCACAGCTGAGACATGTCCACGCTGACTATGCTGCTCAAATGTATACTGTGGGTTGACTCAAATTGAAGTTTGGGCAATCATGCCGCTTTGCCAATGGCCAGTGATGGGCAGTACTTGAAGTACCTGGTACATTTTGGGTAGAAATCCAGCGAACCGGTAAGGAAGTATGAAAGGAATTGCCTCAGGACGATAGCCGCCGATATTTCGAACAGAGATTGTTCTTCCTCTGGACCTAGAAGAACAGTCTCTGTTCGACATATCGGCGGCTCTCGTCCTGAGGCAATTCCCTTCATACTGGTACTTTTTGGGATACTTTTATTTTACTTGAAGTAAACCTGCTAGACAATACTTTCTACTTTACTTCAAGTGCATTTTGCTGTACTTTCCGTTGAAGTACCTCAAGTCAGTGATTTGTCCAGACCCCCCTACACCACCCCCAACACCCCCGGAAATGTTCAGTGACACCCCTCCCCCCCCCTAACTTTTTCACCAGTGTACCCCCTACATGCGGTGCCCTTGAGATTTCAGCTTTAGACACATGTCGGTAATGATATGTTAAGCTGTAATGACATGTTATGTTGTTATGTTATGTGTTATATATGCGGAATTATATGTTAAGCTGTAACTACAATAATGACCGCCCCCCTATTTTTTCGAACACCCCTCCATGCTTGGGATTCTGGATAAGCCACTGCCTCAAGTATCCTTCTGTGTGCCTTGCTAGCTCGCTGCAATACATCCGGCACCGCATCCGGCCTGCCACCGTGGTGTTCATTGTGGTGTTCACAGCACTGCGCTTCGGCCCTAGTAACACATACTGTTGCCACAATGTTGCAGCAACGTTGCGAATGTTGTAAATAGTGGAGCAATGTTCTACAATATTCAACAATATTGTGGCAACGTTGCTAGATGTTGGTCAACATTTTTCTATGCACGGCAACATCGCCACAACGTCACACTAAAACGTTTACCGAATATTGCTGCCAGGAACATTGCAGCAACGTTGGAACAATGTTGAAAACATGTTGTTATTATGTGGCAGTATCATTGCAGCAATGTTGCAAAGAATTTCAACATTGTGGGAATGTCGGAGAAATGTTCGCATGTAACGTTACTAGGATGTGGCTTCAAAAGGACATTAGCCACGTTTTGACAACGTTTGGGGGCAACATTGCAACAACGTTCTGGCAACATTTTCTGTTACTAGGGGGCCTATTTTAGCCGATCAGCAATCCTATCGGAGCCGATAAATTGTTTATTAAGAAAAAAGAAAGGAAAGGTGAGCCGGACGGAGGTCGGCTTGCTATTTAAAAAAAATGGAAAATTGGGGAAGAAAAGAAAAGGAAAAGAAAAAGAAGAAAAAGAGAAGAAAAAGGTGAAAAGGGGAAAGAAAACAAAAAGGAAAGTAAGAAAAGAAAAGGGGATGAAGAACAGCAGCAGGTACAGGTACAGCATATCGGTGATGACTATGGAGAGGGTATAAACTTCTACCCGAGAAACGTCATCATGACGTTGGTAGACAGACTGAAACCCAAAACAAATCGGAAGGGGAGGGCTGGGTTCCACGAATGGACACTTGTTCGCTGCCTCCTATTGAAAGAAAAGTAGGACCGAAGGTCGCGTCCCTCTCAGAGACCATCGTGATCCCCTCAAGACCGTGGCTTTCGGGCGCGGCCTTGTTCGCACCTAGCTTCGAGCGTAGTTCAACTCTACCAAACTGATGGCGCTGTTGAACACTATGACGTCATTTGTTTACAAGCAGGGACATGTCTATTGAAGAACCCGAAGAACCGGACCGCGAAGTTTGTGCATGTCGGCACCTGGGGACGAGAAACGGAACTGTCTGAGCAAATGCGGCGAACGTTTACACACCTACACGACAGGTGGCGCTGCTACTGCTCTCCGCACTCATTTCTGTTGTCGCGTGTTTGCTCCTTTCTTTCTTTTCTCTTTCTATCCAGAACAGAACGTCTGCGGTCAGGTGGCTTAGAGGACAGCTAAGGTGGCCCAGGTTCGAAGGCCGGCACCGGCCCTGTTGTTTGGGTGCCCTGTGTTTTCCTTGGAACGCTGCAACGCAAATGCAGCGGTCCCCTGTGAAGCCAACCCAGGACGCATGATCCCCCCAGAAAATGACGTCCTACCGACAGGCAGGTCGCTCGGCAATAACCAACTTACCACACTCTAAGAAAAAAAAGGAGTACTTTTACTCCTTTTGGGGAGTAATTGCATTGCCACAAAAAATAGTCCCTTTCGGAAGTAAATGCACGGGAGTAACTGAATGTCACAGAGTGAAGACCGCATTTCACGCGCTGTTGTAAGAGTCCCAGGTACATAATTGGTGCGCATGCATGAAAATACTTTGAAGCAAACCGTCAACGGTGATATATCGAGTGATATAAAATCTTGCGCCATACTAGGGCACAATTTGCGAAGAAAGATGCGCTAACTGTTTCTTACTCTGTGTGGCTGGAAAATTGCTACGTTGTCTGAGTTATACAGCCTTATGTCGTTCAAATTGACCAAGGGCATATATTTACGTAGACTGTTGCATTCAGGAGACCATTCGCGAAGTTTAGTGACAATTTGCAGTCCTGGGGAGTAAATGTCGGGACTAAATGTTGGGTTAGGGGACTAAAATGGGGAGTAATTGCAGACTAGGGGAGTACAAGCTGCAATTACTCCCCGTTTTACTCCTTTTTTTCTTGGAGTGCAGAACGTGTGCAATAACCTCCGCCTTTCAGAGAGCGAGCTTTGAAAATCCAGAATTGTCTCCACATATCTCATTTTGTATAACACAGTTTCACTGCGAATAAATGATCGGGGAACAGGTAGGTGTACCACCTGTCCGGATTTCACCCGAACAGTTCGGAAATTCAAGGCTTGCATTCGGTGTCCGGGCGAAGGTGTAATCCGGACATAAAATGTTCGAAAATTGGCCACGTCGAGTTTTTCGTTTGCGTCATCGTCACCAAAGATTGAGCGATAGCTTCATTTCATTTATTCTTTACATTGCATGTACAATGTGAGACGTCTGGAGCAAAAAGCTGTCGCATGCTGTTCCAGGCCCCTCAACGGCAGTGGGCAGTCAAGAAAAGACAATACTAGTACAATTCACATACTAAATGTACAAACAAAAGGATATGGATATTCGATACCGATATATGAACCGAGATACAGTAACACGTACAACATGGAACGAAATAGTAACATATAATAGTAATCCAATACAAATATATTGCTACAAAAATTACATGGACCTAGAAAATATATATTGGCGGATTTAGTTAAGAGTAGTGCTGCAGAGCACCGGAAACTTACTTAGTACAACTGAACTACGATACGACAATCGCTGCTCAACGTAATTTGTTCTGGAGGACGGGGCCTTCCAAGTTCTTGCATGTCGCACACCAACAGCGGATGCAGGTGTCTGAAGTTTCTTTAAGCCGAGGATACCGTCATGATTTCTCTTTTGGCGTTACGATATGTTACTAAAAGTCGGTAGTCGTAAAGGTTAAAATTGGGCACAACGCCATAGTGGGCAAAAAGAGCGTCAGCTGAATCCCAGTGAGACAGATTGGCAATACCACGGATGCTTTTCTTCTGCAATACATACACAGCATGCAAGTTTCCCAAGGTCGTGGTGCTCCAAACCAGACTGCAGTAGTTCAGGTAAGATTCAACAAGCGCGCGATAAATCATAGTTTTAGTATGGGAGGGTAAAAGGTAGCGATTTCTATTAATGGCTCCAACAGCATTAGATATTTTACGTTTCACATGTGCTACGTGGTCATCCCAGACCATGCCGCACTGAAAGTTGACACCAAGTAGCGTGTGGCTGCTTACGAATTCAATAACATTGACAGCAATTTTTAGGGACCGTGTTGAATGCACTTGTTTGTTTTTTGGTGTGAAAAACATAGTCTTAGTTTTCCTAACATTTATCTTAAGATAATTAATGAGCTAAAGCTAGAATGAGCAGTCAAAGCTACGTTGATCCACATGAAGATACTGTATGGAGAACCTATTATTAGAACCATCTGTGCCCAGTGCACCGGCTCAGCTTTCAAGGCTCAAGAATTTGATACGGTCCTTCACAATCGGCTTCGTCCAATACAAGACTGCATGGGTAAAAAATGGAGGGCAGCATGGCAGTAACAGCTCCTCCATCATCACTTCTCCTTCATTTATTGTTGTTGTTGTTCACACAGTACTGGGTACAGTGCAAATGAAATTGACAGGACCAGTAAAAATGTAACGTTATGCATTCCAGACGGCCAATCAGGAGGCCTTCACGCTTGTCTCGCCTTTCAGCGTGACCGGGCTGCCATCGACTTCTACTGGTTTTCCGCCTGCCGCCCAGTTATTTGTAGTCTGAGATAATTAAACCAACGTTTGGTTTAAAAAAAATACTTTTCATACATCGTATTGATTCAAAGGTCTATGTACACAAAGCCCACTGCGTTGCGCTTGCACGCCCCCCCCCCCCCCCCCCCCATGTGTTTGGTATTGGCCAGCGGAAAGGTGGAAACCCTAGAAACAGGGCTAGAATGGCTCCAGCTGTAGTTTGTCGCAGTACGTAGAAATCATGGTTGCTGTTTGTTACTAATTAACACAGCACACACTATGATGTGGTGATCCTATGCATGGCACAGTGCCACACATTATGCATATTATATTGTACAGTGCTCTACAGAAGTTTACGTAACACGCACCGGTGGATTCCTTCCTCAGAATGATACGCTAGAATCGAATGGGACCATACGGACCTGCGAACAGGTGGCTGGGTTATCCAGGCACATACCTGTAAGTGCTGCTTTTGCTCCAACAAAATCCAATCATCATCATCATCACATGTCTGTAAGTCCGTACGGTAACATTCGCTGCTAGCGTGTCACTCTCAGGAAGGAATGAAGGAATGAAGGAGCGAACCCCAGGGGGGTCGTGAGACGTTCCCAGGAAATTCGCGAAGAGGCCCACAAAATATTAAAAAAAAAAAAAAAAGCCACGCCGTGCCCGCTATTCTGCGTTACCAGGAGGCCCGTGAAAGCAGAGCCGGAGGTTTGTCATAAATACGCTCGCATGCGGGGTACGCGACGCTTTCGATGCACCACGCATCCTCGCTTTCAAGCCTACTTCCACTTGTGCACGAGGGCCAAAATCTATATCGTGGGGTCCACTCACTCCCACTAAAGGCCACAGCGTAGGCGTCTATTACGGCAAACACAGATGCCCCACCTTCACGGTGCACCGCGCAACGGCATCTTCTCGAATTAGAGCGATAGCTAAAAACCTAAGAAAACCGTTTCGCGTGCGTTGTCGGTCAGCGAAGCATGCAGTTGTGCAAGCATCCAGATGTGGTTGTGCATCATGCCGTTGTGCATGACTTTTTGGCCCAGAGCACTCGCTCTGAATGTAGCTCCAATAAAATGTCAGTGTATCGTTTTCGATACCGTTCATGCGCTGAGATTGAAAGACGTCCGGTATCGCTACGAGGGAAACCGGGGGAAGGGGGTGGAGGGTCGCGACGTGGTTAAACTATATTATTATGGGCCGCGGGCGGCGAAGTTTGGGAACCGCTACCTTAAGGTGCAGCATTCGCCCCTTTTGCGCCCACAACCACAAGCTACTCGACGCGACGTTGAGCAAAACAATGGAAGCAACCGTTCTATAGGCCGGGCTAGAACACAAAGCCCTCAATGTATCGAAGATGAAAGATTGAGATACGGCATCAGTCGTCGAGAAATCCAGACAGCGGCTGGAATCGAACATTGATCGAGACGTGTGCCTTCCCGGTGGTTCTCGCCCCGGGGCACCCACGCCACCCACGCAAGAAAAATACAGTATATCCAAGTCGTTTGCCGGTGCAAAGTTTTTGTCACCGAGATTACTCACTGCATAATGTTTATTTCTCTTTTCGGAAGCGTACAAGCTACACTTTGTTCCCGGAGAGTAGCTCCCTGACATCGTTGAAATATGTCTGTCCCTGTCACCATCGCCAAACAACTCTCCTGCTCTTGAAATCGGCATATTTCCAGAGTTATTCGATCGTGACACTCAGCAGCGGACCTGCAACTATACGGGGAAGAGGTGGTGGTTCTGGCGCTGGTGTGCTATTTCCCGGCGGTCTGTCTGCCATCGAGGCGGCATGTTACTCGGGGGGAATCGTGCGTCCTGGGTCGACTTCACAATGAACTGTGCCGACATTTGTCTTAAAGCGTCCGTGTTTGCTTTGGGTTTTCCGCCCAAGGTAAACGCCCAAACAGCACAGCCGACGCAGGGATTCGAACGCGGGAAGAGCAACCGCAGAACACCCTCATCGTCTCGCGTGACGTTTTTGTCACGTGTTATGCTTCCTCTCACACATCTCCTGCTCGTGTATTCTCTGCAGCGGGTCGCAAAGTATCGTACAGCAAGAGAGAATGAAGTCATTCGCCGATTTAACGGCCACATTTCCTCACCCTGACGTCGCGCGTACGTCTCCCTGCGCGCAAATTTCAAACCATGTGGATTCAAAAAGACGCATAATGTTGATAATAAATTCTAGAGCTCGAGTTCACGAAAAGTAAAGCAGAGGTTCGATAGATCGGGGGATTCGCTACAGGCGGAAAGATCGAAGTCTCTGCGAATTGATGCTACGGGAGTGAAGTGTCCTTTTAAGGGCGTAAAAACTAATCTGGTAATCTAGCGGGGAGGATTAAGTTATTTTACTGTGTTTCGCTGACCTCACGTCGTTATTCCCTTTTTTGTTTGTTTGTTGTTGACATTTTTTCTTAGGAAGAGTGCCGTCTTTAGTGTCCAGGCCCTGTGCCTGACGTGGTCCTATAGACGTGCTCACACTGAGCGAAAAAATATTTCGCGCGCCCCCTAGGAGTCAAATAAGCAGACTTTTTATTTTACGTGGCAAAAGATGGATGTTTAAGCTATGTACACACAAAATATTAACAAATTTGAAGCTGGGGTTTTTGAGAAAAACGCTCCCCAAAAACCCGATTCTTTCGCAGGCCTTCTCGTTTAGAGCGCCGTACCAAAAATTGTAAATGACCACAACGTGACAAACCGCATACCACACGAAAGAGCAACAAATGAGCTTTCATCCAATATCAGTTTCATTGACGTCGGACTCGTGGCGGCTCTGCAACAACCCCGCAAATTTGCGCAACAAATGCAGTTCGGAGCGTTTTCGGGAATTTTTCCCGATATGTTTCGGCCATTTTCCACAATTTTTTTTTTGCTTAAGTGAGACGCATGCACCCCTTCTATGGTGACAAAAATTGCCGTCTGAGGGCGACGTCCGGTTCCAGAGATACAACGCCGCAAACTTGGAAAAAATTTTGCCCGGAAAAATGCGCGCTTTTTTTAACCCCGTCCTGAAGGAGAACGGGATATCGCACAGACCCGCGGTCCAGCTCGTTTCGCTTACTTTCGGCCAAAGAATAACATGTAATTTTCCTGGGAAAAAATAAAAATGTGACCGGCGGGCATCTGTCGATTATAAATGAAACTACCCAGCTGTATAAGAAATTGAACTGGTAAGGATGGCGACGACCCGCTGGTCCCTACTACGCATGCTTGAGCGGTCCTGACACGCGGCTTGGAATGTGCAACCAACGTAGTCAGCACACCATCGTCATGTTGACCAGTCTGAGGATGCGATCCTCATCGATACACAGAGGACGAACGTTTTTCACAGTGAAGGATACTAACTGCATTTGTGTGTGTACAACGAAGAACTCCACCACGAACTTGACAGCAGTAGTTTCACCCTATAAGGGCTGCCGTGGAAAGGGTAAGCCTCACACGTGAATCTATAAGTAAATATTTGGGCCAAGACCAGAGACGAGGTTGTATATACACCACTGCACTAATAATACCATATGCGGGATCTCCAGAGACGGCTTGTGCACTAGCTCTTCTCCTTCCGTCCCTGCTCTTTCTGAGGGTATACGTAGTCAGGTTATTGTTCATCGTGTATTTCTTTCCGCTCTGAAGAGGAAATGGCTCAACCATTACCTTCCATAAAATCGCAAAAATTTCATTCCAGATTTCCTATCTAGAATCCTATCGACTAAATCTCCGTTTCTATATTATTTTCACCTTCCTTTTACGGAGCACTTGATTATCTTCCGCAAAACAGTAATATCAAGTATACGTCCTAGTGTAGTACGTGATCGTTGCAAGAACATTTACACAGGTCCCCCAAACTCACCTCGGAAAAGCGTGCAACAAAGAAGGCCGCCACTAGATACCCCACTGTTGCCGTTCCGGATCACTTCAGCGCGCTAAGTTTAGCGGCAAAATGTTTTTGTTGTTTCTGCGAATGAATCTAGTCTTCATATGCCCAAATAAAACGCGTATAACAACTTTCTCTGTCGTGTTTCACTTTTTGGTCTCGTTTTTAAACGTGTTGAGCGACCGGAAGGATCTAGTACACGGCTGCGTGCATCACATAGCGTACCTGTCGTACCAGGCGCCGCAGGCGCTGCAGTCGTCCATTTCTCCTTTGGTGACTTGGCCTGGCTTGCATTGTGCTTCAACTGGACCTTCAGCGCGCTACAATCCACGCAAGCCAACGTCTGGTAACAATGGGGTATCTAAGGGCGGCCTCCGGCATTGCACGCATCGGGATAGGAACAAATACATGGGAAAATGGCGACCTTGGGGGACCTGCATTTACAGAAGTGACTGTAAGAACATGTTGTGATCACAAAGAGTTATACCAGCTCCAGTGGTATAGTGGTTAGGACGACCGCTTTCCACGCCGGGACTGGGAGGTGACACGGGCTCGAATCAAGTCACCGGCTGTGCTGTCTGAGGTTTTCCCTGGGTTTTCCGAAGACTTTCCAGACGAATGTCGGCACAGTTCCCCCTGAAGTCGGCCCAGGATGCATACTGTCCCCCACTCCTTCCTGCTGTCCTGTCTCCATCTGTCCACGTCTGTACGCCGCTCATACACTCTAAAATCTGTACCTCTTAAAAACTCCTTTTATAAGGTACATTTTTGCAAAAACGTACCCTTTATTTTATGTGGTACGAAAGCGCCTAAAAGGTACAGCACTTTTAAGGTACTGCCGTCTAACAGGTACAGCCATTTTAGAGGTACCGTCGTCTAAAGGGTACAACCGTCTAAGGGATACAGCCGTCTAAGAGGTACGCCCTTCTAAGAGGTACGCCCTTCTAAGAGGTACGCCCGTCTAAGAGGTACGCCCGTCTAAGAGGTACAGCCGTCTAAGTGGTACAACCGTCTAAGGGGCACAGCCGTCTAAGGGGTACGCCAGTGAAAGGAGTACAGTTGTCCAAGAAGTATACAGTCCACACACAACGGAGAGGAACATGTTTGTGGTGACATAATCCATACGTGACGTATCGCACGCACAGCAAAATTCACGACGCACATCATGTATTGTGCGTTTACACTTTGTTATCAGTAGTGGTAATACACACTCGCCGAAGTGTGCATCTGTAACATACGCGAAGGTGACTAACGTGTTGCAAGCACATGCGGGACAAAGACAAAAGGCGATCTAAATACTGAACCGGTCTTTATTTGTCCTTCAGCGATTTCAGTAGCTGCGAAAGCCGTGGCTTTCTGTACGGCTTCGGGAATTCGTTGTCGCCCACAACATATATTTGCAGCAGGCATAACAAGTGGCCAAAAGCATGCAGCTGGGTATGTCCCGTTTTTTACGTAGTAAACTCAAGCAGCAGAGCAGCGCAAACTCAAGCATTCCCGACAGTTCCAGCTGCACAGCCTCTCCGTCACTGCACCACACAAGGCTCTCCTGCCCGAAAAAGAGTTTCGGTCACGGAGATACTAATTCTTCGGGAACGGTCTGGAAAGGAACGCCGCAATTAGTTCGTGTTTGTGCCTTCCAAAAGGATTGTCTCAAACAACGGAAGCAGTACACATACAGTTGATGTCAGGTCATACTTAAGTTTTTTTTACGCAAGAACACGTCCACATCGACAAAAGTCGGCGATTCTTTTTCCTTCGTGGCTGATAAAGCCGCCAGGATGTTGGTCATCTCCACCATAGCTTGATCAAAGCTTTTGCGGAATCTGACGTCGAATTCCAGTGTCAGCTGAGAAACAAATGAAGTTTAGATATTAGAGATAAAACTACACTGTCGGCTTGAGCAGTAACAGCACAGCAAAGCCGATCACTTCGCTTGGTTTATTTCGACCGTATGAATAATTAGTGTTGACAAACTACATTACTAACATGACAAACTACATCGCTACGCCGTTAAGTGAAGACGTCATTCTGACCCATGGGTGTTTTGCCGACCGGCTACTCTTGGTGCCTGATTTTCCAGCAAAGCAATGTATCAAGGCGATCAGATTTCGCTCCAGTATAGAATTATAATTTTATTCCTTACCCGGAGAGCTGGATTCGAAAGATGTTTTTTTTATTGCATGTTAGCGCCGCGAAGCAATTGTGGCTTTGAGTGGCGTACAGATGTGGACAGACAGAGAGGACAGCAGGAAGGAGTGGGGGCCAGGGGGATTAGTATGCGTCCTGGGCCGACTTCAGGAGGAGCTGTGCCGACATTCGTCTGGAAAGCATTCGGAAAACCCGGGGGAAACCTCAGACAGCACAGTCGGAGGTAGGATTCGAACCCACCACCTCCCAGTCTTCAGCACGACCTTGGTTACCACCGACGAGCAGACGCCTTAGCCGCTGGATTCGAAAGAATCCATTGGAGGTGGCCATGCCATGGGGAAGTAGTGTTCGTTAATTGACTGACGGGAGGTACAGTGGCGCGCAGACTTGTCTTAAACAGCGGAGCGCGTGTCATCGGGCGCTGATAGGCAGCTGGAAGCGAGGTTGGGATGATCCACGGAGATGTCGAAATGCGAACTCATCCGCTGTGCGTACCGACCCTCCCTTCAAGGGGATAGTGGATCATCCCAACCTCGCTTCCAGCTGCCTATCAGCGCCCGATGACACGCGCTCCGCTGGTTAAGACAAGTGTACGCGCCACTGTATCTACATCGAAAAATATTTCAGCGCTACAACTGGGACGATAACCTTCAGCACTAAACAAGCCTGAAATAATACACTAACGTGGAACGCTTCTAGGTTGTTACAACCCTCAGTACAATCGCATACGTACTCTGGCAAGCTACCGTTCACTACGCTCACCCTACACATGCACGCTTTGGGAAACGGCATGCACGTAGTTGTAGCGGAAATGAACAACGTTAAAGAGCAACTTACCATGAGCAGGTATACACCTTCCCGGCCTTTCCATGTCCCTTAACCGGTCAACTTAACCGTGCGAAGACGGCGGCTTCCTGATCACAAATAACCTTCGCACGGGGACGCGGCTGCACTTCAACCCTCCGTAGGTATCAAAGGTTCGATTCGCTATAGATATGAGGCAAGATAAACAAAAAATTAAAAACTGATCCGCCTGACCCCATGAAACCACTGGAAGGTGTGGCTCGTCGGTTCGTCGACAGCTTATCTGTTTCGGAATGTTCTTTTTCTTTTAGTTTTCATGTTGGCCAAAATAAAACCTGCCTCCTTCACGAACACACGGAGAGAGTTCAATCTCTTTCTATTTTATCAATGTAAATACCCAATAAGCAATAAACATCACATATACAACGGCATTTTCCTTGCTCACTGTCTAGCTTGTGTTCGTAATATACCGTATTTTCACGCGTATTAGCCGCGGCTTATGCGCGATTTATTTTTTTCGCGGACGCTCTGCGGCTTATCCGTGGGTGCGGCTTATCTGGTGACTATTTTTCCCTGGTACTTTCCCCATACCCCGGGTTAAACGAAAGGGCCGACAGTGCCTCATGTTTTTCGGAACAGGACCGCCCTGCCAGTGCACGAACAATACCGGACAGGGGCGGGTCCACTCCACATTCGAGTGGACTAACCCGTCAATCCACGAAAAACACGCAACAAGGGCACAATCCGATCTTAGTAGAACACTAGAACAGACCTCCTTTGTTATACATCATGCCGACACCGGAATGTGGACTGGGTTTATGGCCTTCCCCACGGTCTTCTTTGTCGGCAGACCCACAGGAAGGTTTCAATACACCTGTCATCGGGATAAAACGTGGTCAGCTAAGCGTCAGTTCTCATTTGACGAGAGCAGCAGCAGCATTCGTGGACACGGGCACGGCAGTTAGAGGTGAGGCATGGCTCCAACGCTGAGGCACAGCCACGACAGCGGCTTCAAACTAAAAGTCGTCGACTTCGCGGACAAGTACGGGAACAGGGCAGCTGGCAGGGAGTACGGCGCTGACGAGCGTTGAGCGTCTCTGTTGATTTATTGATTGATTATTTAAAAGAAAACCTCTCTGTTGATTTTGTATGTGCATCACTGGTTTTGCGCACAAAGCAGTCGCGTCGTATTACCCGCGGCTTATCTGCGAGTGCGGCTTATCTGTAAAAACATTTTCAAAATGTATCTAAAAACGAGTCCTGCGGCTCATCTGCGGTGCGGCTAATACGCGTGAAAATACGGTACTTGAAAGTGAAACAAACGCAGACAATTTAAACAAAAGTACCACGGTTGAGGCTCTTTAGTTGACGACATAGACAGGAAACGTTTTATCATCTGCCGTGAATGAAACAATCATAGTTGTAAATCAACAGCTAGTCTTTATCTCCGAGTCCGCGTGATGTATATGCATTATCTGACTGCATCGAACCCTTTGGGGCGCTACTTGAACGCAAGAAGTACTGAAAGCAGCGGAAAGCACAATAAGATTTTGCGCAGGAGGTACTGCTTTATACGGTACAAGTCACCGTACCTCATAAACTGACCGTATACCCCATAAATATGCTTGTATACCTCATACATTCAAAGCGAGATCCTTTGTCTAGCCCAGTACCTCTTAAAGCAACTGCGGAAAAGCACTGATGTACCTGATATTTACCAGGTAAGCTCGATATAAGGTACGTTATAAGGTACCGATTTTAGAGTAGCCACAGGTGCTTCGCGGCGCTAACACGGAATAAAAAAAAATAACAAAGAGTTATCTCTCAAGGGACGGGATATACTGTGCTAGTCCCGCAGACCGAGGATGCCACTCCATGTCACCAGGAAGCCAGATTTTACCGCAGTACAGCTGGCCTTTTATCCCTCTTTCCAGGCATGGGCGACGCCTTCCTGTGTCAATGTAGCTAGGAAGACTTACGTGTAAATCTACTCCACTTGCCTTGCCTTACCTTACCTTACCTTTACCTTACCTTACCTTTACCTTACCTTACCTGACCGATAGCACTTACCTTTAGGCAGCCAGCGAAGTTCAGGATAATTTTCACACGGGTGGCCTACCATACATAGGTTCACAAACAACAGCGCACCAGCATTCAGAAAACGTGAACCCACACGTGACCATAAAGGTGGCGGCGCCCACGGGCGATTGGTTTCAAACGGTTTTTTGCTGGCGCCCACGGTCGACAGAAAACCGTTTGAAGACAACGCGGTTGCTGTGTCTGCGCGTAATTTTGTGACGTCTTTCGACCTCAGTGAATTTATACGACGTTCAGGAAGTAAAACACGGACATTACGGCCAGTCACTCACAATGTTGTCATAGCGACACCGGTGTTAAATCTCACTCAGCCAGTGCGATGTATTCGAGCAAGCAACTTGGTATAATTTACGCCAGCAAAATAGGCTCACCTAATCAGGGAAACGTCAGCAAGCACCAAAACAGAATATAAAATGCGTCACGTGTCTTCAACATGCTCTTACCTGTTACGTGTGGCTGTTATATGCTGTGACTCCCACGTGCATATTAGCAAAATCTGCTATGAGTGAAGTGTGCTATGTGTCGCTTCGGACTCAGTACTCGAAATATAAACGCCGTCAGTGAACATTGCGCGCTTCCACGAATTCTCGAAGGAGCCCGGAAAACTTCATAGTTTCGGGTTCCTAGGCAAGCCTAGGTGACGTCATCGAGAGCTCTGGCATCTGTCATCAGAGTCGGCTTCCCAGCAACAGCGCACGCACCTTCCCGGTCTCCGCTTTCTGCCCTACGTAGGAAGTCTGTCAGCAGCGATGATGAGGAGACGGAAATCGACTTTGGAGAAGCAATATGTTTCCAGACGGGTGTCGGATTGCGAACACTATGACGTCATTCTTCTCAAGACCAAAAATTAATTTTCTGATACTTCGATGTCACAAAGAGAAACGATATTTCCGAAGAATACAGGGACAGGGCAGACAGGTGGATTACAATGGCATAAATTCCATAGTGTGGTGGCGCTGGAACCAAGAGAACTGACGAAAATGACTGGCTGCGAAACGCTTGCACTTGTTCTGAACTCCGCCACTAAAACGTTTATTGTTTCGACCCACGTAGTCGGACCACTTCAACTGGCGACGAGGTTTCCGTTATGGAGAGACCGCCGGCGCCGCCGGAAACTACCGGCACGACGTCAGACGAGGGTTTTCTTCATATAAATGGTCCAGGAACATTTGATCCATCCAAGGAAGAATGAAATCTCTATTAAGTAAGGTTCGAAGCTGCGCTGAGGGTGGCCAGAATTAGTGCAGAAGTGCACAAGAGCAACCTGCTTATTTCCTTGCTCAGTCCTGAAGTTTTCAAGCGCTCTACGATTTGCTTCAGCCGTTCCCTTTCAAGAGCTGGTGGAGAAGCTTTCCAAATTCTCCTATGGCCGCGTACCGACATGCGGCAAATGCGCGCAGTGACGCGTATGCGGGGCGGAAAATTCTTGCCGCGATGCGGCAGAAGCCGCCGCAGCGTTCCACTTTTCCTGGACCGCGCAACGGACGACTTTTAGCGGCATGCCGCGCATCGTCTGCCAATCAGGTCGTCAACGGAGACAGCGTCACGCTCTTGTTTTCTTCCGGCGTCCCACGCAGCCTGCAGCACTTGACAGCGTCGTCAGCGTGAATATCTTGAGAGCCGCAGAACCGCAGGCGGTTTCCGCATATCTGTAACACATGTGGGTATGGGGCCTAAGATGTTTAAAGCGGTTGCGACAGGTAAGCCATCATTATCCCAGATCAATTAACGTAAAAGACGGGTCTTTAAACCGATGTGAAGCTGCATTGAAAGTTTCACAGCGAAGAGGGTAATACAAGCGGAGAAAATGGCACCCGCGAATTCCGAAACTCATGCGGCTGTGACATCACAGCCCTCGCCGCGGCCAGTGAAGCAGCGCACGAGAAGACACGTTCTCATGGCTGCCAATGGGGATGGACACAACTGTGAGCTCTGTGACGTCTGCGTCTTGCTCGGGAGTGTGTTCGAGGGCTTCTATCTCGCTAAGTACGACACGTAGAAGAAGAATTCTTTTTCCTCTGTATTCTGGCGTGCAGTACAATCGTCCATAATGTAATGAACCACATCTATGAAAGTGTATGGACTCAGTGCCGGCCGTCTTCCAGCGCGCGATGGAACAGGTCATCGCCGGACTGCAGTCGGTAGCTTGTTATCGCGACGACATTATAATCACTGGAAGAAACGACGCTGAACACCTTGACAACCTGAGCAATGTGTTCGCTCGATTACAGGAGTTTGGTTTTCGCTCTGGAGAAGGAGAAGTGTGCATTTCTACAGCCGCAAGTGGAGCATCTGGTGCATTTTGTGGATGCTGAATGCTTTCGACCTTTTCCCAAGAAGGTATCTGAAATCCTAAACACGCCTCCACCAACTCAAGCATCCAAATTGCGGCCATTCTTAGGAATCATACAACACCACAGCAAGTTCTTGACGAAACTCTCATGTTTGCACTCCTTTGAATGACCTACTAAAGAAAGGGGCGACGTGGAACTGATCTTCGGCGTGCGTAGAAGCTTTTGAGCCTCTCAAGACAATGTCAGTCTCAGCTGAGCTCCTTACTCGTTACGACCCAGAGAAGACAATCTTCATGGCGGTGGATGCCACCTCCAAGGGACTCGGCGCCCTTATTTCTAACCGCATCGACGGCAAGGATAGGCTTGTCGCTCCCGCATCAAAGACCCACGTCACCGGAGAAGAAATATGCGCAGATTGGGAGAGAGGCACATGCCTTTTTTTTTTTTTTTTGCGGTATTAAAATGACGAAGAAAATTACATCAGTATCTTTGAGGAAGTTTGTTCGCTGATCACAAGCCGTTAACAACCATTTTTGGTCCAAAGAAGGCGATTCCCGTCACAACACCCAGCATGTTGCAACGGTGGGCGCTGATGTTGATGAGCTACATCTGCAACATCCAGTTCAAAGGCACCAAAGAGGTAGCCAATGTGGATGGTCTCTCCCGCATTCCTGAGGGTCCGGACATAGGATTCGACTAGTCCGTACAGCAAGACTATTCAGCGTGGCTTGTGAAAAAATTGATGCTGCTCCAGATGATCGCTTGTCCATGTTGCCAATCACCGCTGAAGACATGACATCGCAGAGGCTTCGACCAGGGATTCTTGTGTGTCCAAGCTGGAACCATGAAGATGCAGGTGGTGCAGGATAAGTGCTCAACAAGTGGTTGAGCGCGCGTGACATTCACCTCTGTTCTTCACGCCTTCTTCACGCAGCGACCAATGACAGGTGAAACACAAAGTAATCCAGGTCGATTACTTTGACGAGAATAGGTCCCCAGATGCACTTGCATGGTGTTCAGTACGTATAGACTTGGAACTGAAAAATAAATATACTAACCTTGTTAAAGCTACCTTTCATTTAGGACCGCACGAGAGCACACTTGGTTTCTTAGATGAAGGTGCGAAGAATTCAACCGCAAATTTTGCACTGCATCATCAGGTCCCATTGGTCCTTTGAGATGCAGCAGACAGAATTTCGATGAGGCGAGTGTAACGCCGTTGCAGTTCGTTGCTTCGCAGCATATCAATGACAGTACGGCGCAATTATAGGTGAACCGTTCAAAATATGACGAACAACAAGCTCGAAAATCCTTCCGACAACTCCAAACCCAACCCAATGACTTGAGAAAGGCAGGATGAACCGGGAATCACACAAGCTCATCATATGACAGCCAGCTGGCCGGATACGGAACCATACGGAGCACCTTCCCCAAATTGAAAGGCAATCGTAAAACCTACTGCAGGTGTTAAATGCAGGGTATATCTGTCTTTTTGAGACTATGTAACAAAAACATATTAACATATAAATGCCATTTCATGAAGGGAATTGACAGGGTATTGCGTGACCACATGACGCGTTTGAGCCAATTGCCAGTGGCCCTCGTGTCGACGTCATTGTGATGGTCAGCCGGGGTGGATTTTCTATATAAAGTATGTTTTCTCGGTTTGACGCTAGGCGTGCTGCACTCGGATGAAGTCGAATGTGTAAAATTTGAGTTTAGAGAAACCGTGGGGTCTTAATGCATGAATTTTCGCATGGAGAGTCCAAGGTAAATTTACCCAGGTAGCGAAAGCGAGGAAAAAAACCAAATCTGACCCGGCAACACTGTCATCTCCGTGACTCAAGCGATCCTGGGTGTTGGCAGCACAGGTACGGTCGTAAACAAAAAATATTTACGACGCGCGCATGGGTCTTGTATAAACTAATAGTTTATTCATAATTCAAGTATAGGGAAAGCTATCTGTTGCACCACTAGTACACATATACGAAATCATCTATCACATGAGTACGTTTCCGTATCCTGCTCCACTGCGCATGTGTAGCAGTACGCTCGTTTGTCCGTGCATTCTTTTATCCATGCCGTGTACCCGTGCATTCTAATGCGGAGTTCGTACACTTTTGGATTAAACAGGAAGCGACGTTCACATTTCGAAGCTCTAGGCCAAGATTAACACGTGTGAACAGAAGAGTGCTATGCATCCCGTGTTGCTGGCCCCGAGAAAAAAAAAGGTTTCGTCATGGCAAGACCGGCCATGATAGCGTGAGTGTTAGCGAGTCAGCTGTGCACCAACGATGCCATGTTTTTTGCAACGGACCCATTATGACCACTCGTTGAAAAAATACAAACAGCTAATCACTACGTGTACGTGTAGGTCTAGGTTAGGAATGGACATTAAGTGAAACTTCCTGTTTATTTGTGGTTATGACGTACCCTTCGTCAAAACCTGTGATAACTCTATGTGTTTCGAACTCATATGTGTCATTAAACCTGATGTGTTTTATTCTTCTCTGTTCTCGTCTGGTATTGCTGTCCTGGGTGACTAGTATGGTTCGGTAAGGTAAAGGGGAAGGGTATACAACGCAAACGAAGTACGCGAATGCAAACATGCCATGGCTAATGCACTACTTATTATTCATACTGCTGATGTCATATGTGACGTCATTTATTTACAAGAGTAGTAGTCTGCGCAACGGATGGATGGTGCTGACAGTCTCTATCATGGCGCCATCTAAAGACGCAGGGCCCTATGGGAGTTTCGCTACCTGTTTATATATACCTTAGAGAGTCCTTGTTGGGTGCTTTATCGACCGCAAGTACGAAAGAGCTCCCACAACTTCTGGTCAGAGTCCCTTTAAGGGAACTGCATGACCTGCAACCTTTGTTCTGATAAGAATAAATTAAAATGTTAATTGAGTTTCTCTTCACACGAATGGTAATAAGAAATCATGCAGTTATAGAGCAGGGGTGGTGGAACTCGAGAATGCAGGGAGGAAGAGGCTGGGTCGAAAAGATCCCGGGCCGTTGTGTCACGTGGCCGGAAGTGGCCGCACGTTGTCGTCTGCTTTTGCAATCTGTCTGCGTCCGAAAGGAAGCGGGAACAGAATTCTTGAGCACACCGCTTGGGTGGCCAAATATGCCTGGAAACCAATCTGTGCCATTCTTGTAATGTTATACAAATAACAGCTTGTTTCGTCGCCTTCGTGTGTCTGTCGAGGATGATCCATAAGAAGGTGACGCGGTCCTGGAAGTATGGAGGAAATAATACAGAGCCTTCGACAGTGCATCAAAGAACCTCCCGCTGAAGCCTATAGCGTGTAGACCACCTCCACCAGAAAATACAGCGCTTACGAGTTCTGTGTTTGATATATACAAATCACCGCGTATTATAGAAGTATATTATGAACGCGAGGCTGTAATCAACAGGCAACGGGGTCACGTGAAAATCACGATGGGTTTTTGGTCTTTGGCATTCGATATGGTAGCGGAAACAGAAAGAAACTGCTAAGGAATGTTTGTGTAGACCCACTTGAAGGCTTAGTTGGAAATTGTCTTCGTCATCCATATTGCCATTTGCCATTCTGTTTGTTGCAGGTACGAACATCTTAGAACATCTGTGGACGCCAAAGCGTCAAATACAATTTCAAATTGAAGAGCACCTTACTCTTCAGCCATTGCTTCCGAAAAAGTTCGGCAAAATTTAGCAGTATGCTGGGAAACGACAAAGTTATGGTTTAGCAGGGCGGAAAGTCACATACCATACAGGAAACAAGGTTTCATTGTGAAGGCTTTGATCAATGACGGCGTACCTTACTATCTTCTCGTGCGGCCTATGATGCTAGAAATGTGTCCCAACTACACTGGGAGGACGTTACTAGCCTTGAACAAAAACAGCAGTTCAACTCTGTGTAACACAACGATGACGCACCTGTGCTGACGACATTCCAAGGTTGCTTCCAAGAGTGTACGGGATTACCCTTGGGCAAAACGATCAGTTTGAGACAACTTTTACTCTTCTATCGCGAAACGAAGTTTTCGTTGACAAAAGAATTGAGGGGCGTGCTTCAAACGAAAATAACATTCGACCGTCTGACCTGACGTAGGTCTGTTTCCCTACACTGTACCGAGAGTTGACGACATAATTAACGAGCACACAGACAAACGACGCAAAAACATCATGGAAGTGCCCTTGTAAGAAGGGGATCAGAAGTACACTAAATTCTACAAAAAAATGGCGAAACGGGGGGGGGGGGGGGAAACACGGACGACACAGACAACACAGTCGCCTTCTAACAACTGGCTTTACTGGTCATTATTTTTGTAGATTCCAAACAACTCGCTCGCACCAGCGCTCTTCTGAACATTGAATTCTCCACGCCCCTCGACCCCTTTGGGTACTACCGTCTCCCCTTCGGATCGGATACATTCATGTATATAGAAAACACATTTATTTCTTCCTTCCTCCACGTGAACGCACCCCCTAGTGAGCGTTGTAGCGCGGGGAAAGTCCACTGAAAAGCGTTGCAGGAGCAGTCCTCCGTTAAGGTTGGTTGACGTAAAGAAATAGCTGCGTCTCGTGAGGAACACCCGCATTCATAAATCGTCATCAGCTTAACGTTAACGTGTCGAGATCCCATAGCCTTCTCGTTCCACAAGTAAATCACCTGTTGCCTTCAACCACACCAACATGAAAACGACCTTGGTTGACAAACTTGAACGCCATTATTTATTCACAGTTGGCTGCTCACAGGGGACCATACTCGCTCGTTTGTGGAGAGCGGGGCATAACGCGGTATGCGCAGCTAACCTCCTCGATGTCTGCAGCGCTATACTTTGCTCTGTGTAAAAGATTCCACAGTACGTGTTTGTTTTCCTGGCGACACACCCTCTTCCACCGCACGGTTTTGACTTGAGCTTTGAACTTTGTCCTCATGGTACCTAGAGTTCTGTTACCTTACACATTCCGTACTCTGTAAGGGTCCGGTCAATAGGAAGGCGGGGCACTGCTCAGCAAACGACATAGGGGTGGCGTATGATGTCTGCGGAGATCTGGCGCGGCTCAAACTCGTCCCTTTGCATGCAATGCCTAAAAAGGATTGGGTTGTGATGAATAGGGTTGCCACCTTTCGTTGCGGAAAATACCGGCTGAGGGAGAGGAGGTGGAATACAGAGAAAAGGAAAGGATCGCGGGAAAGGGAAAGTGGTGAGGGGTGGATGAGCACACATAGAGACAGAGAGATAATACGAGGAAACATAAGTCCCTGTGTATGGCTGGATCATTGATGTTAGAAATTGCTATAAACAGGCATGAACGGTACACTGGATCGTATTGGAACAACCAAATTGGACTGTTATTTACTTTGAAAAACGCATCGATGCACACAAACCCTTATTTGCAGGAGATCTCACGATGCAGATGAGAGACGAGATCTCCTGCAAAGAAGGGCTTGTGTACATCGATGCGTTTTTCAAAGTAAATAACAGTCCAATCCGGTTGTTCCAATACGATCCAGTGTACCGTTCATGCCTGTTTATAGCAATTTCTAACATCAATGATCCAGGCATACACAGGAACTTATGTTTCCTCATATTATCACTTTGTCTCTATGTGTGCTCATCCACCCCTCACCACTTTCCCTTTCCCGCGATCCTTTCCCTTTCTCTCTATTCCACCTCCTCTCCCTCAGCCGGTATTTTCCACAGCGAAAGGTGGCAACCCTGGTGGTTGTGTCGAGCCAGATAGAACCTAGGCCGTATACAGTCATGGTTGGATACGCCCTAGGTTCTATCTGGCTCGACACAACCATCAATAGCTTTGCACAACCACTGATCTTGTCCCCTCCGAACACAAGACCTAATGAATAACAGTGATGATAATAGTAATGAATAACTAGGAAAACGACTGGTGACTGTGGAGTTGGGTCTGTGCTCCAGATTTATTCAAGCTGCCAGTGGAATGTTGAATGGGAACTCCAGCAAAAGCCCCTGTGAATGGTCTTGAGCCACAAATACGGGCAAAAGGCTGCCGGTATCACCTTCTTACCGGCAACCTGCAGAGCGAGCAAATAACCGACCGTGCCGGTATAATACCGGCCTGATGGCAACCCTAGTTGTGAAGGTTTTCTACACCCAAGGACAGAAAATGGAATGTAGACAAAAATATCTCCACCGCTGACCAGGTCACCTATATCTGCGAGCTCTGAATGCTCATCGAAGAAGAGAGACTGTCATGTACACCTCGCCATTTAAAAAATGTTGCGTTTTCGCGGCATCGAGAACAGGTGATGACAATGATATTGCACAACACGGAGAATGGCTGGTCCGGGATGTGTTTACAGAATGTCTAGCGAAGAGCATAAACAGCGAAAGGAGCTTCGCGGCACAGTTGGCTATGTACAGCTCCCGTCAATAATAACACAGCTTAATAATAACACTGGACAAAATATGGTCTCGTTCTCGAGCGCGATTACAGCAACCCTTGGAGCCATGAGGAAATCTTAATTGAACAAAATTGTTCTGTTAGTTTAACGCAAGGATTTTGTTTGTACAAAATCATGGCGAAACGGGGGGGACGACACAGACAACACAGTCGCCTTCTAACAACTGGCTTTACTCGTCATTATTTTTGTAGATTCTAAACAACTCGCTCGCACCAGCGCTCTTCTGGACATTGAATTCTCCACGCCCCTCGACCCCTTTGGGTACTACCGTCTCCCCTTCAGATCGGTTACATTCATATATATAGAAAACGCATTTATTTCTTCCTTCCTCCACGTGAACGCACCCCGTAGTGAGCGTTGTAGCGTGGGGAAAGTCCACTGAAAAGCGTTGGAGGAGCAGTCCTCCGTTAAGGTTGGTTGACGTAAAGAACTAGCTGTGTCTCGTAAGGAACACCCGCATTCATAAATCTTCATCAGCTTAACGTTATTGGAACAACCGGATTGGATTGTTATTTACTTTGAAAAACGCATCGATGTACACAAACCCTTCTTTGCAGGAGATCTCATCTCTCATCTGCATCGTGAGATCTCCTGCAAAGAAGGGTTTGTGTGCATCGATGCGTTTTTAAAAGTAAATAACAGTCCAATCCGGTTCTCCCTACACGATCCAGTGTACCGTTCATGCCTGTTTATAGCAATTTCTAACTCGTGTGCTCGTTCTCGAGCGCGATCACAGCAACCCTTGGAGCCATGAGGAAATCTTAATTGAACAAAATTGTTCTGTTAGTTTAACGCAAGAATTTTGTTCACTTAACATTGCCCCAGTGCACCCAGGGTGGCTGTATCGTGCTCGGAAATGAGAACGATTTTTTTTTTTTTCAGGGTAAATATTAAGGTTGACGGGAGCTGCGCTTCGTGTATTCCGAACCAGGCTCTATCCACCGTCCGTTGATTTTCCTCGACAATAATCTTTAGCAGTTAATAAAGAGTGCAATGTGTTCACACGTCTATGCCAGAAATGCGTAATCGAGCGGAGAGAGCTCCAGTCCCAACTGACCCGTATCAACAACAAGCCGCTCAGCCTTGCAGCAATCTTGGGTCCTTGTTCTAACCAGACTTGTACGTAACGCGTTACAAGTAATTGCGTTACTTGTAATCAATCAGTTTCTCGAGTAATTTTTCGAGTAATCAATTACATTTTTTTGAACGAGTAATTTTTAAGTAATTCGATTACAATTTTGAGTAATCAACTACCGAGTAATCAATTACTTTTGAAGTAGAGTGTGACTCCGAATAACAATGCTCTGTCACAAATTTCGTGTGTCTTGATTTGGCTATAGTCTACTGTAGTAAGCCGGAAAAAAAATATTATTGCTACGTCTCATGCGCGAGTCCTTCATAGCGCGGGATTCTTTCGCGCTATTGCAGCTGTCCCAATCACTTGGGAGCTTTCTTTTTTCTTCTTCTTCTTTTTTTTTTCGTAGCACACAGGGGCGGAAATTTTTGAATGAATTGAAAGTAAGGCCCCGAGTAGCGCGTATATTTTATACTCGTTACTCAATTACATTTTGAGTCGAGTAATTTGTAACAGTAATCAATTACTTTTGCTAGAAGAGTAACGGTAACGATAATCAATTGCTTTTTCTGGAGTAACGGGCACAAGTCTGGTTCTAACCCTGTGCAGCACCCTCAATGCATGCACTCATTCTATCTGTTCTTGACGTCTACTAGCCAGCTTGAACTCCTGTGACCCAAGAGCTTTTGCTATGAATGCGGAAATGTTATCTTCGCAACATTACATCTCCGGTGGTCGACCGGATGAACTACTATCCCCATCAGTTACGACGCAGGCGCGTGTGTGATATCTCATTTGCTTGTGTCATGGTGCGTCATGTGTGTGTGCGTGTGTATGCCTCATCTTTTTCATCGTCATCCCACTCATATGTTAACCCACATGCACTGAGGTATGGTACCGCAATTGTTGCAGTGAATCACCTCATCCCATCGCCATTCATGTAGTTGTTGTTGTTGTTGTTGTTGGGGGTTTGTGAGATCTGCATGGCAGGTACGATCTTCTTGCTGTTCGCAGTTTAAGCAGTAATGGACTTCGGCAATCGTGATCTGTGTAACGGGCGGGCTTCGTCTTTCTGTCGCGGGTCCGGGCCGGGTCTGGATTCTTTTTTAAAGGTGTGGGCCGAGCCGGGCTGAAAAATGGCGGCCCGTGTCGATCTATGCTCGGAATAATAAAGTCTGCATGTGTCTCTGCGCGTTAGGCCTCTGTGAGAATTGGTGCAACAGACTACGAGTTATAGGACGACTACGTGCATGTGATTGTCTGGGGGCGCGTTGAATCTGTGGGTAAAAGAAAATATGCAGATGGGACTCCCACGCCCAAAACATCGTCATTCATAATTTAATTCTTTTACATAATACTTAAAGCTAACTTCTCAGCGACTGCGTGGGCTTGAAAGGAGGAATTAAAAATAATTAAATAGGAAACTGAGAAAATAAAAAAAGACAGAGCGAGAAGGGGAAATGCAATTGAGGAGCAGAGCAAAAGGTGGTGGAATTTCCTAGCTCCCTTTTCAATGGTCGAACGCACCATAACATAGGAGGTCCTTTTTTTGATCCAACAAGGTGCATTTGAACTTAACAACAACGACAACAATAAACGATTTAAAAGTGATGATGACATCACATGTTTCCCCGTCGTAACCACAGGACTCTACCCCACTTTAAAGAAGTTAATATGGGACGATGAATTAATTGTGAGCGCGAATCGAAAACAGGTCAGCGCCTCCAACACTCTTTGCATTTTTAGGGGATATAACTTACCGCGTGCACTGCAGTATGTGCGCACAAACAAATGCAATTGCACAGCGAGGACGCTCTATAGATAACTGACAAAGGGACAAGGAGAGATTGTAGCTTGTTTTCTTACGAGTAAGAGACGTGTGCATGAGATCCCAGACGGCTCTCACAGTCCAGCTCCTGTGCTTGCCTCCTCTTTTACGCGTTCATGCATATGCTTGTAGTAATAGTAGTACCACGGGAAGGAAAAAAACAAACAAATGAAAAACGCTCACACACACAAACGGTCTGCCTGCGCAATATGGGCGCCCTCAGCCGGAACAGCAACACGAGGAACTGAACTTTGCCTCCTATACACTTTATCTAAATGCCAGGCACTGTCTGCCATTCCTCACGGCTGTACAGCCTGCGTCATTTCTTTCGCAAAAGCAAACGGTTCCAACCGTACATGGAAATGGCATCTCTAAACAAACCGAGTCGGCAAAATGTGTCAAGTGCCAGTCTTCTTAGCTTGCATTGTTAAAATATTTTGAGCCTAGAAAACCTCCTAAAACAAAGCTTCACCGCATGCCGGGCTACTAGCCAACCATCATTCTGTATGCGTCGTCCTGTCCCCTGGTTCTGTGAAGACGCGGGAGGCGTACGCCTTTTTGTGACACTTTCGCCGTCACGTTAACTACCATAAGGTATGTATCGGCATCAAAAAATAGGAAGGCCAACCTGAGGGGCCGGCTTCCTGTAGCATCTCAAACAGACTTCAAACACATTCTGAATACGGAGGTGAATACTGTCATAAGGTGGCGGTGATGATAAGAGCTTAAAAAAAAAGATGTACGTCCCGTGCTGTCCACCGATCAGAAGTGGATCAGAATAATTATTATTCTATGGTTGTGAGCTCAACACAACACGTTTTGATCAGAATCATCACCATCACCATCATCATCGTCGTCGTCGTTCCAAGAGTTATTCACCAATGTAACGGTGCAGGTGATGTGGAGTTGCTGGCCTCACACTAGTGAAACCGAAATCTCCATTTTTGTGTTTCCTTAAAATCAAATTAAATCAAATGGTCGGCCGGAATGGTTGGCGGGAATACTGAGACCAAACTCTAATGTGAACTGTGGGAAAATTATGACCGAAGCCGCATAGCGATACATTATTCACAAACGAGTCAAAGCTGGATGAAGGACAGAGAAGCAACAGTTCCAAAAATGATCAAGCGAATTCTGATTTACAAGGAGCCCAATACATGGACGAAACGCGTATTAAGACAGACGGCACACTCGAAATTCGTAATAGAGCACAGATGAGAAACGCAACTCCGCGCTATATGATGCTACGCATGACCTTATCGTTGAACCAGTACGCCATCCTTCCCCACTTGCATCTCAACACATCTACGTGAACACGAAACCACGGAAAATAAAAGACAGAGGACACCTCCGAAAACGAACAAGGCAGCTGTTATTCTGGAGGACTTGGAGCCTCTTCACCAACTTCTGCATGTGCGACGAGAAAACACGGGACCTGACTCCCCTCTCCTCGGACGTCTGTGTATTTCTTCCCTTTCCACGGTAGAAGATGTCGGGGGTCCAGTCTGGTACGATGGAGAGTGAGCCCGTGGCTTGTGCTCAGATCGTCAACGGTGCTGGCGGCGGCGTTGAAATGAGAAACGAACACGAGGTTGTGGCTGCAAGCAGTTAGTGATCGTTGTGTCTAAAGCGTGCAATTTTGTAGTGAAGATCAGCTGGAAAGCGATGGATTACTGCATCTCTTGTATCTGAAGGTAATGTATGCACTGTTCTTGGACCTCGCTGTACACGGCTAACATGTGTTGTTTCGGACTCGTTTAACGAGAGACATCGAGACATGGTGTATAGTGTGCATGTTAAAATGCGACAAGGAAGCGGCAAAATGTGGGCTTTACGCCGCCGAAACATGGTGTGCAGTGCAGTTCGCAGATCTCCCATGTCTCTCTCTTGGCATATTGTACTGCAGAACCAGCAAAATGTCACTCCACTGGACGAAATGTGACATGATTAGTGCCACATCATGGTGCCACAACGGTGGCGTAGCCGGGGAGGGGGGATCGGGCGTTCAAGCCTCCAACTCGTACGTTTGGTAGTGCATTTGAGAAAAGGAAAACGGGCATGAAGTCCTGGTAATTATGTCGTTCCCAAGGTTCCTTGTAGTTCCCGGAGTTCTCATAGAACCCCTCCCAAAATATTTTTCTGGCTATGATACTGTAAGCAAGCATGTCGGCGGCATATTTGACTGGCATGGTTTACGTATCAACAGATGTTGCATGACTCATGATGTATAAAATGCCTGACAACTTGCTCTTTTACGTTTTGTCTTATTTATCTGATTCTTTTTTTACATTTACACGCTTTAACTGTGCTGTGCTGAAATTAAATGTGATATACAGTTTCGAATTCACACCAATGTAGATTGTAAATGCTATTCTTATTGGTGTTATGAACATTATGTGTTCCACTCCAACTTGCCATTCAGCAAGCAGGCTGTACAATGCGTAAAAACAAGTTTAGGGTCTTCTAAGGGATACAGCTACGCATGTGCACATACAGTTCGGTGACCGGGAGGAGTGATCGTTTTCTCTTTTTCTCTTTTCATGTTTTTCTTTTTACTTTCTGCGGGGGTCATCCATTTAGGGTTTCTTTATGGAAGTCGCAGAATTCGTCATGTGACGAATTCAATTTCTTACTTTTTTTTTACATTCAAACTCAAACTCAAGGTTTATGATTATAATATAGATCTATTCATTTTACGTGTAAATCTACCCCAAATTATTAACGCGTACTTTAACTTTACATATCCCCCATATCCCCTAAATTATTATTATAAGTCTATGATTAAAATTCGGCAACATCCGTTGCAACGCTTAGACAAAATTGCGGTCGTAATAATAATAATGAAAGAAAACATACAGAAATTGACTTGTTGTACAAGAAGAATTGCAAATGAAAATGGAAATTTACTCGCGCATTGACGGTCTGGACGCGACTGAACCCGGAGTGTTCGTAACACTGTATGCGCGTGTGTGAATGAGATCGATAGCACAGAAGCTCGTTGACGGGGACAGATTAAGTTAGGTGAAAGTAACTGTTGACAACGCGTTTTACAAACTCCTCTCACTCTCGTTGCTGAGAAGTGTGTCGTGATCTGTCGTGCGATCTGCCCCGGAGTCGCTTGCTCAATTTGCCACAATGACAGCTTTATGAGCTGCGCGATAGACGGCGCCTGTAAAGCTTCTGGCGCCTCCAGGCATGTCTGCCAAGTGTCAAAATGTGACAAGCAGCTACGGCGACAGAACGCACCGACTCGCGACTGACATTCGAAACATGCACCAACTACGAAGAATAAAACATTCTCTTCGCTCTGGTAAGAAAAGCGACAATTTACTGTTGCGAATGGCGAGCTGCACATCATGGGGGCGACCAAGCGGGGCGTACGGGATTTTCGCAACATATTGCGTATATGTAGAGTGTTCCAGAAAAGATGTACGCCCCCCCCCCCCCTCCTTTTAACAATCGGAGGACAGAACGATATCATTCTGAATGCTGGCGACGATGAGCGTGCTATGTGGGTGAAGTTCTGTTTTTAAATGTAAAGTAGGACTGTAGAATAATGCTTTATTTTTATTTTCGCGGGGAACCACTTCCCGCGTTTTTCGCTTGCCCTACAACAATCGCGAATTTAAGTCCCGCGAATGCGCTTGTTCATCTAGAGGTGAACACAGTTTAGGTCTACGTGTGGGCCACATGCCCACGTGTATAGGCCTAGACACAGCATATCTCTGGGGATGTCAGAATATTTTTCCACGGAATGCAGGTAACAACATGCAAATGCTGAACTAATACAGGTCGACTCATAGCTGTCTCTATACACGCTCCCATGTGTACAAGCATAAGTATTCGCAGCTCCATTCCAGTACCGCCTTGTAGTACCCAGACTGTATGACTCTACGTCATATTGTTATCCCCAACTAACTAGGGATACCCGCAGACACGGGGAAAATCACCTCCTGGGAAAATCACCTGACACATGAAATTGACCGCTGAAGTGAAACTTAAATCGGAACAGTGCCTCCCACCTCATTCACGAATTTCTGTCCAGAAACACGAGGATATTGAGAAAAATAGCATGGATGCGACAAAGTCAATGCATGCTGTGGTCTGTTCGATATATTCAACTCAACTCGATAAAGCAACTTTTTTCAGTCGATTCTCACGCTCACGCGCAGCAACACGTGCACTGAAACGTATCAGTGTTGTTCAGTAACTCCTTTCAAGACTGATAACAATAATTTACTAATAACAAGTAATAACAAAGATAGCTCCAAGAGCTTTTCTCCGGCGAATAGTGATTTAAACTGCAAGAATAAAGAACATTTTTAGAACATTTTTTTCTCCTCGAAAAAGAAGCTCTCGTCACAGTACCATACGCTTAGTACAAAGGTGGTGGTGGTGGTGGTGATAGTGGTGGCTTAGTACAAAACTTCACCGCATAACACGCTGTAAGCCAACCATTTCACAGAATGATACCGTTATCAGTCCTCATTTGTAAAGTGTTGTCAAACTTGTGACGTGTTGATAATGCGGCTGGCTAGGAACAGGTGGGTGAAGGGTCTCTGTAATAGTTAAATAACTTCAGATATTACAGCCACAAACCATTATCTCCATAAAAAAGGTTGGAACTTTTATCACAATATAAAAGCATCAACCTTTGGAAAGAGAGAACCCGTGTCCCATGAGCAAAAAGCCAGTGAATGAAGAACTTGACGCCTCAACAGTAATTACACAGAGTTTTCAGGATATCGGTGTAAGACGGAAGTAAAAAAAGAAAAAGAAATTTAAAAAAAAATCGAGGAGTTGTCGTACACCGGTGATGATGGTGATGTGATAAAGAAGAAGCAAAAAATGGGTGATCGAGGTGTCATAGGGTGTGCATAATCCATAAACAATTAACAGAGGTCCATTTTTATCTGCGATATATTTTTATAAAAAAGCTATAAGAGCACCACAGATGTCGTTTTAGCAGGCGGCTTGGACTACCAGGCGGACATCTTTTCGAAGACAGTATGTAACCATAAGATGTCTAATCGCCCAAAATTCATTAATGAACTATGTAATTCGGGTATTTCGGGCAAAAGCGAGATAGCAGAATGGGAGACAATCCTCGTTGAAACCCATTCTATCTTTTAAAAATCTCGGGGTTGCGTGAGATATCAACTGCCGAATTTCGCTATGCAAAGGAGCCCAAACTCCAAGCAGCACAATGTACTGAAAGTCGAGTGCAATAGGGGTGGACGGTATGTGTCTTATCGATGTTCCTTAGTTTCACGAGTCTGTTCAAGGCCTTCCACCTACCCGTCCACCCCTATTGCACCCGACTTTCAGTACATTGTGCTGCTTGGGACCAAAACCGTGCGCCACAGGAGCGCATGACCTTCGTCGACGGAAGCTTATCTGGGCTTATGGTTGTGGAATGAGCTCAGTGCCCCCTGCGCTCCCGATCGGCACGGTTTCTGCTCATTTGCATAGCAAACTGCGGCGGTGTGTTGAAATACAAAAATGAGGCAAAAAAATCCTGAAACGCCCACGTGCGTTGAAATACGCACGTGGGCATTTCAGGATTTTTTTTTAATTGAATGGCTTTCAACGAGGATTGTCTCCCATCCTGCTGCCTCATTTTCGCCCGAAATCCCCTAATTGAAATGTTAATTAGTGAATTTCAGGTAATTATTCGTCTTGCAGTTACATATACTCTCTTCAACAGGTTGTCCGCCTGGCCACCATGCTGCTCTCATAGCTTTTTATTTAAAAACCGTAACGAATAAAAATGAACACCCTGTACATAATAATAATGATAATAATAATAATGACTCGAAGGGTAGCACATTTTTTTACAGGGGTGGGCGGTTACGTGTTCACCGCGCCCGTTCTTTTACCTCTGAAAACGGCGGTATTTTCGCTTAAAATTCTGTCAAGTCCGAGAAGTATGCCTCCCCTCACTAGCTAAGCACAGCAGTGCTTGTGGTGAAATCTCTGTAACAGTGAAGAAAACAGAGTGAGGAATAGGACGGTTTTGTTTACTTCCGATGCGCTGGCCAAGATAAACGTGTTTACGAAGAAAACGCAGCGAGTTCCTGCTGCATTAAGTGTGGAAATGTTGGAAGTAAGTGAAAACAATATGGATATGTTTACAACAGACACGTTTAAACCACGGCAGAAAGTTACTGACCTTCGAGTAGATATCTGAAAGTATTCGAGTACAGTAATTATTTCTCAATATATAATTAATTACAATAACTTAGCAACTTGTAATCAATTACTCCACAGCTCTGGTGAGCTCTCTTTGTCTGTGTCGTCTGTCTGTTTTGTTGCTTTTATCATTGTGAAGCACTGTTTAGACTATGCAAAGAGTAAAGCGATTATAGACGCGGTATGAGACGTATATTTATAGCACTATGAGTGTGAGATGGGGAGCCGAGATGGGGAAATTACTTTTATTTAGCTTATTACTAACGCAATTACTTTCATAATACATTTTCTCGGAAGTCTCTAACAGTGTCGTCCCTGGTGTCTGCAGTAAGTATTGTAAAGGATACCTGTTTAGTCTTTTACTTTTTTACCTTTTAGTCTTTTACTAATCACTACGTATGAATGATTTACTCTTGAGTTTTCGTTAAATATGAAATCGTGGCGATATAGTTCAGAAATGATATCTGGTGAAATTCTGTTCTGGGTTTACCTCGTAAGTTTTCAGATAAATTGCGGCACAGTTCGCCATGAAGTGGGCCCAGGACGACGCGCGCCGCGATATTGAGAGGCAAACCGCGCTCATCTACGAAACTTCACGACAACCTCCACCATCTATTGATTAAGGCTTCAAAAATAATTTTGTTGCAATGGGCGTGGGATACAATAAATTACAAACAGCGAACTCCAGAAAGCAAATTTTATTGATACGATGCGGGAAAGACGCAGACAGCGAACGTTGTTATCGTTGCAGTTTAACAACCAAGTTTCGCGCTTGAGACACTTTGAGACTCTTGACGAAGTGTCCCGACGAAAAAAGCCGTCATCGGGGACGGCTCCAGATCATCCCCAAAGCAGACACGTCCCTCTGTTTTCTTACGCCCATCTGGAGGGACTCTCTGCAGATGGACGAGGCTTCCGTGGATGCATTGTTTTCCGCCCCTTTTCCGTTGCATCGCTTCTTTTTGTAATCTACGGGCGAGAATGAGTGCATCGAAAGAAAGGAAGTTCTGTGCACACGCGGAAGCAAAGGGTAGGGGTTGACTTCTTTCAACGTGCCTGTGAGTTCGTAAATGTAAACCACGCCGTTTGTCTCCATGGTGGTGGACACTATAAATACAATAGTTTCGTGTTTCACATTTTTATTTGCGACATAATTTTTGATTGCGCGATAGCAATTTAACCCGCTTGAAGCATCACTGAGACCAAAATCGCGCGTATTTATGCCTCTCACCCTGCGGTTGAGGGCTCGCGCTATAGGGTTGCCACGTTTTTCGTCGGCAAATACCGGTCACCGGGGGGGGGGGGGGGGAATTGTCACACTTCCCATTTCGCTGCAGTGTATGTTGCAATGCTTGCAATGCTTACCACGATGTTAAAGTGCTAAGCCACACGAGAACGGTTTCGAACCGATGTCGCTAACATTCCTTTTACAGAAGGCATTACTTCAGTAAAATGTTGCAAATGTTCGGCGGAACAGTCATGAATGAGAATTTCACTTTTCGTCATGCTGTGGAGCAGCACTGGCAGCACACTCGGGCCAGCGAGGGCTTCAGTTCTACGTCATGCACGCTTAGTACAGAACTTCACCACATAGCACGCTGAAGGCACAGAGATGATACCGTTATCCCTCCTGACTTATGGAAGGCACGTGACGTACGCCTTTTCGTTATAATTAACATAACTGCATAAGTGTCACAAAATGATGCCATTTGGAATAATGGTTGGCCAAGAGCGCTCTATGCGGTGATGTTGTGCATTAAAAGTGTAGAGTACAGATCTATCGGCGTCAGTAAACTGCATGCCCGTGGCTGGGCACAACTCACTTGACCCTGACGATTACTATAGAGTATGCATCGGAGTAAACGCATTCACAACGGATCTGCACCTGCCCTGTGGAAATAAGGCTATGTGAAAAGGAACTGAAGACATTCAACAAAGGAAACGAAATGAACTACATATTTCAGTGGAACCATATCACAGTAATACGCGTGCGCATGTTTTGTGTGATGCATAATGTGCACGGCTCATGAGTAGAAAAGGGGATAATACTGTAGGGGATTATCCGTAAGTGTCACGCGAGCCCTTGTTAATTTGCAAAGTTTAGCAACTGATGCAAAACTTGGTTTTTTTTTTATTGTATAACAATAAACGGAAAACTATTTGTCAGCAGTTCAAATTGAGCACATCTCGTTCTACTACACCGCAAAATCACAGTAAAGAGCGTGCACCATAATCTTGTTCCATTAGTACGATGAAGTATACTAAGCTACCTGAGAGACTGTGGATGGTGAAAATATCAATTATTTTGTGCAGAATTTGGAACGGTACATTTGATTATGACCATGGGCGTTCCCAGGATTTTTTCCAAGGGGGGCAGCGCTTCCAGAGGGGGGGGGGCAAGAGTGCAAACCCCCTCTCCCCTACCACATCTTTTTCTGGAGGAGGACGTTTTGCACTGTGTGGGTGTTCGTAGGTTCCTATCATGACATCTGAGAATAATCATTACAACCTATGACTAAAGAGCGCACTATTTTCACAAGTGACCTTGGAGTTCCGGGGGGGGGGGGGCACGGCCCCCCTTGCCCCCTGTGGAAGACGAAACAGCGAGGCAGGTTGACGATGTGTTTATTACCGCGAATGAGATCAGAATGATATGAACGAGGTGCTCGTCACGTGAGGGGGAGGCAGGTGATGACTCATTGTCGTCTTCAGTCATGGATTCAACTCCCCCATCTCGGTACGCCCATGATTACAACCACTGTACAACTGTACTACTGTATACAACAACTTACCTGAACATGAATTGTTGTGTTGGTTCTGCAGGAACCTGAACAGGTACGGAGTGTTATAAAAAAAGAAAAATGATATTGGAGAAAATATTCCTCAACTAATCACTTCAAGACAAATGACACGTAAACTGACAGGTTCGTGATACTGGTTGACCCCGCTTGACGAGAAAAAGACAGATGTGCGATACGAGCCCTGCTTGACTTGCTCTTTGAGTTCTGTAAAACTGAACCGAAAACGCCGCAGGGGCAATCACGGAGCTAGGCTACATGGGCAATCGCGGGCAACAGGAAGTAAACGAAACGTAGCAAAATGGTTTCTCCCCCGAAACACAGGGGGGGGGGGGGGGGATATGTTTATTATATACAAAAATAGGAGGGAAAGGTTAGCCTGCGCTACGGTGGCCCGGAACACGCTTTGTTCAATTAGAGATGCAAATGTGTTCGTTTGGGTAACGCGGTCCTTCGAGCGCGGGAATATGTCTCAGGTCCGGAAAAAGGTCACTTGCACTTGACACGTTGTCCATGTCTTCTGTTTTCGACGCTCCTTCTTGTTTCTTTTTTTCTTCAGAAAAAACTAGACCGTCTTCGCAAGACACACAATGGAGCTGTTGTTGGAGGATGCTTTTCTCTCATTTTCGTTCTCAACTAAACGAATGGTCTTTTTCAACTAAACTCAACTATAAACGAAAATGACATGGATTCTACATAAAAATAGGAAAATCACCATTATTGTCTAAGCCATCCTGCACTGAGAGGACGGTGGGCTTGTGAAAGAGGTCACTGCTCGCTTTTTAGCACCACATTTTAAAATCGATAAAACCCCAGTGCTGGGTAAAAAAGAGACAAAGGACAGTACAAGTAACAACAAACAACGACCGCACTGACTGATAGATCCAAAGTGCAAAGGATGATCCTCCTGCGATCTATAAATGTAATAATCAACAAGTTACCTAATCCAGCTAACCCCCTCCCCCCAGCCGACATACAAGCGAAGAAGAGGAACATACTCCTCAACTAAAAGAAATGGAGCAGCAGACCCCAAACTCGGGCGTCACCAAGCTCCAAAACGCAGCTACTTCTACTCTACTCTACTCTACCGCACTGACTACACTGCACTTTTTACCCACCATTGGGGTTTTATCGATTTTAAAACGAATAACCAACCTGCCCATATTTTAACCTTATTCAGCACTACACTGATTCGTTATTAAAAATTTAATCAAACTTAATCGTGCGTCCAACAATTATTAACCGTTTTAACCAATCTACGCCTAACCTAACCGTTTCAACGAAACTGGGTGGGCAACGGACGTCGCTACATTGAATGTTCGTAATGAGCGTCTGATGAATTGTGGGTATCTCTGGCTTACATCTTCGAGACTAATCGGGGGACCGTTCGTTCATAGCTTTTGGCCTCTCATCCATAACACATTCGCGACAGATGCTGTTTCAGATGAAGGCACACTCCCGCCCCCTTATATCCGGAGTCACAGCATGCGATACTATATGGTACGTGAACCGAGCCAATTAAAACTCCGCACGCGCGTCGCGCCCTCTAGCACGAAACGCTGACGCCGTTTACGTCGGAAGGCAGAAAATACATACAAATCCCATCTGCGTCGGAAAGCAGGCCACTGCACTTCATCAGACCTTGCTTTCTTTTTCATCGCCCACTCTTCGTGTTTGTTATCGTTAGCTGAAGGAGCTGTTCTCCCACATTCGGGGAAGCGTGTTCCTCGCAAGAACGAGCCGTCGCTCGACCAGCTCTTAACTACACCGCTCAGTCGGTCGATATTTGTTCAATATAACGCCTTACAAAGAAGACCTGTACCCGTCCAGTATTCCACCGAAATTAATTATTTTATTGTGTTACTCAGAATGCTTCAATTATGAACAACAAGAAATTGGAATGGTGCAAACGAGCTGGTGCAGCGGTTTACCCAGAATCCCAAGCACGGAGGGTTGTTGAAAAAAATGGGGGGGGGGTCATTATTATAGTTACGTCATAACAGCTTGACATATCACTACCGACATGTGTCTGAAGGTGCAATAGGAATGTCCACCACTGTAGGGGGCGCACAGGTAGAAAAGTCAGGGTGGTGTCCTCAAACATTTGGAGGGGGTGTAGAGGGGTCAGGATAAATCACTGCAGCTGGTGTACCGTAGAAAGAGGTAACCTTTCCTTCGAATTTGAGGAACAAACAAGACTCAGATCAGAATAGGTACAGTGAGAAGACGGGAACAAGGAGGTGAGGGGAAAAGGGAGAGCGGAATATGGTTGCTCCGCGTGTGAATCAGTCAGAGGCATGCGGAAAAATAAGTCGGTTTCTGTAATTTTCTGGCTGCCTCTGAGGCTGCGCACCAACATGCGGTGAATGTGTGCGGAAACGCGAACGCGGCGCGGGAAACTCTTGCCGAGGGGCGGGAAAAGCCGCCTCCGCGTTCCGTCGAACGCGCAGTGCACGATTTTTAGCGGCATGACGCACATCATCGACTAATAAGAAGGTGAACGGAAGTTGCATCACGTTCTCGTTGTCTTCCTGCCGCCCGCGCTCATTGACAGCGGCGTTGACCGGAAGGTACGTTGCAGCGGGGCACACGTTTTTCAACTGGCGAATTTATTGAGGAAATAAAATGTCATCACTGCCTACATTATGTAGCATTGTTGGCATGAAATGATACGACATTAAAAATGACATTTTAGTCCGAAGTTGGAATGAAATTCGGGAGTACAAGTAAGCAAAGAGTAAGATAGTGATTGTCATAGTGTCAGGAACATGAACACTAAACATTGTTCACAAGAAGAGAATGCGCGTTATCGCCACGACAACAACAACAACGATAGATGATGACGATGATATGGGGTGTTTCACCGCGGTGGTGCGGTACCCTTCCCCATTGCACGTGGAACATTATGTGAAGATGATGAAGGAAGGATGAAAATACGAGAAAGAATTAAAGCGTCTGGGGCAATACAGTGGACAACAGGAAGTCCATGAACAGGTGAAGGACCCGGCGATGGAGCACAGGATCTTCATAGGGGCTAATGAGTGCAGCTAAATTGAGCGGCCTCTTGCTGATACGGGCAAGCTTATCACACAGTATCCGCCTTTGCGGGCAGTAGAGTGCACATTCCGTAAGAATGTGCATGGTGGTCACCACGACACCGCTGGTGGACCAGAGGCTTGTGTCACAGCATCTGATCATGCACTTGAATTGTGGGGTGAAAGCAATATTGAGGTGGAGTCTACGCAGGAGGGAGGTAAAATGGCGTAATAAACGAGCAGTTGAGGACGTCCTGTGAGACAAACGGATCACACCGTGCTCTCCCGAGGAAGGAATGACGAATGCGCATGTCGACGACTGTTGTGATGTGGACGCGTCAGTTATATCTGCTGGAGTTCGGAGTACTGAGCAACCACATTCCGTGCGAGCTGCATTACTACAGGCCATAGGTGGGGAATAATGCGTTACAAAGTAGTGCGTTACCGGTAACGCGTTACATTCGAGTAGTGAAACATGGTAACGCATTACATTTGAGAGAAAAGTAATGAGTAACGTAACGTCATTACATTTTTAATAACTAACGCGTAACGGCGTTATGCGTTACTACGTGTTCGGGAACATTGCTTCATCGTCTAAACTTGAAAGCTTGAGCAAGGACCGTGCCTGCAGAATCCGGGAAAATCCCCGATTTTTTCTATTCACCTTCAAAAATGACAAGAAGGTGACATCGGCACCCACGAAGAATGCAAAAGAAGGGTTATTGACCTACCCTGGTTGAGATGTCACTATTTGTTTACCACCACTGTTTTTCACTCCCTCTGGTATTTTTCGGACGAATGGGGCAAAAGCGACAGAAAAATAGCCTCTACCCTCTGAACAAGTAACAAAGTACCAAGGGATTGGCTGTTTGGATTTGTGCTGTGTGAGATAAGAGGTCACAGTCTCTATGAACCTTCACAAGCAGCACTCACTGGTCATTGGGCGTCCTCTCAGCCAAACGGGCGAAGCACACATATCAAAAATTTGAACATCAACTACTTCTGTGTTGCAATAAATCGTACATGTAACTTGTGTTCATGCGTGACCCTTGTTTGTGCCCTACATTGCTTGTTATTGATTTGCGGAATGCACTTATGTGAATCAAACAAAAATGGTACATATTATAAGGACAACTGGTGAAGTAATGCAAAAGTAACGGCATTACTTATCAGAAGTAACGGCGTTAGCTGAAATGTGAGAACGAGAACATTCGCTACAGGTAATAACTCGATGTCTCTGTCGACTGCCATCTTGTCAGACACCGCCTCAGAAGCTCTCTCCTTTGACGAGACGAGGCGGAGGCTGTACAGCTGAGGCGGCAAGTCGCAGGCGGTTCGCCTCATTTCTACCGCATGCGGGGACGGACCTTTACAAGCGAGTGTACCGTCCAGATGCAGATATTGTCAATGTTGTCCAGCTCTCGCCTCTATCTATCACTGCAGAGTTCAATTCATAAAAACTATCTGAAAAATCAGCCAGGTTCGGAGCGTCGAGACCTTGGAGGTGCAGCATGATCTACTGCTACGTCAGCTTACTAAGGGAGCTTTAGGAGATCGGAAGGTCTTGACAATAATGGTTCCGAAAACACGATAAGCCAACCACACTATTTCTTTGAAACGGCAGGGCTAATGTTTGATTGTGTCGTTTTCGTAGTGTGTTTCCGATCTACCTAAAACTTGCTATTTTTCACCGGAAATCCGTCTGTTACGGTACATGGCCGTCGACGTAAGCACCGAAATAAGCAGGGCATACTGCGGCGTCACGGTGTGACCTGGTTCGTTCTCTTATTCGACCCCGAACGGTGTACACGCGAACGGGTGCACCAATAGAAGAACCTTCTTTTTGACAAGTATTTGTCCGATACCATCTATAAACTGCGCATCGTGTGAATCAGTGGGAGGCACACATTATTTAAATAAACATTCAAATGAGTTTCGTGGAAAAACGTAACTTCTAAAGCAGGGCGCCCATAGTAGTAGTACCCATTAAAATGGGTACTACCCCATTTGGGACCTTCAATGGACACCTTTTAGAGAAAAATCTGCCACGAAAGCGAGTCATTTGTTGCAGTAATTAATTGGTTTCGGTTTACGTATTTTTCACGGCTGGTCGCGGCGAAGCGCAAAAGGACGTAATTCATTGGTGTAATTCATTGGTGCAAGGCCGTAATTAATTGGTGGATAAGGGAGTGAAAGAGCATCCTTTTGCGCTTCACCGCGACCAGCCGCGGCAAAATTATGTAAACCGAAACCAATTAATTACTGCAACAAATGAACAGCTTCTGTGGCAGATTTTTCTCTAAAAGGTGTCCTCTGAAGTTCCCAAAAGGGGTAGTAATCATTTTAATGCCGACAGCGCCTTGCTTTAGAAGTTATGTTTTTTCTCACGAAACTCATTTGAATTTTTAGTTAAATAATGAGAGCCTCCCACTCATTCACACGGTTCGCAGCTTGTATGCGGTATCGGAAAGATAGTTGTAAAACAGAAAGTTCTTCGATTGGTGCACCTGTTCGCGAATTATTTACCGGGGATTTAACTGAAACACCCGGTATAGGGCTCCGAACTTCCGGGTAACCACCGATACATCCCGATATTTGCACTCACAAAAAATTATGAATTTAGGGCTTATCCTGTACGACACTCGATTCCCCCTGAACACACATTGCAAAACATGAATTCATTTCAGGAACACCTTGTCCGTTAGTCCTTTGCTGTTACTCTTCCGTTGTGCCTTTAGCACCATTACATTCTAAATCATCAGTATCGTGCTCTTCTAGCTTGAGCGGAGGTGGAGGTGGAGGAGTGAACAATTGGCCGTTGTTGGTCTCCCAACTGCGGGCGTCATGACCGGGAGCCGTAGCCGGGAGATGAGATGACATGATCAGAAAAAAATAGATCGATTGTCGACTGGCAAACAACGTTCCAAGCTATTACAGAGTCAACAGATTGATGTAGCCCATGATAAAGGTTGAAGCGTTTTAGATTGTTCTCAGTGTACCCCGGACAACGTACCCCTGTGTGCGTGATATCCCTCAGGATACAGTGCCTGCAGTCTGCTAGGTGTCTCCGGCACTCGCATCATACACGTGGTAGTCACATGGGATACGCTCATATGGGTCCGCTTGCACGAAACTGTTTGTGGGAAATATTCAATGAGTTTTACACTCAGGCATCAGTGCACCCAGTGTGCATTGAGTGAAACACTCGTTGAGTATTCCTCTCAAACAGTTTCGTGCAAGCCGGTCATGGTCTCAGGTCATCCATGGAATCGAGTTGATGTAGCAGCGAGTTCATGAGCGCTGATCGCGCTTGCAACCTGACATTTCTTAGGGGGCAGGTCATAAGGAGATCTGATTGATTGATTGAAAAATAAAAATATGAATATGTGAATCCCGACATTGTTGGGACAGGTTACTCGAGAACACGTGAAATGAAAAGAAAGTAGGAAAACAGAACAAATTCAACCCCAAGACGTCCAAGAGACATAACAAAGAACAAGCGGGGTCCAAATAATGTATGAGTCCAGTTAACGAGACAATAGTTCAAATGACCGTAGACCGAACACACCAATGTCCCTCAACGCACTGCATAATGTACCCTGTACTTAGGATAGCAGCCAAGAAACACTGAGAATTCAGAAGGTGTCGAGAAGGTCACATGATTTCAAAAAAATGCTGAACTGCTTGTATGGCCGGCACTTGGTGACCCACAGGCCAGCACCCAAAAACTTTTTCGGTGCTGAAAAGGCGGTTATCCGGGTGGATCAGCGACGATTGTAAGGTACGGTGATGATCTCTGTAATTACTTTAGCCTTGAATGACGTGTGCAGCGTGCTCTACGATGTCGCATTCGTAACAATTCGGGAAGGGAACCTTTCCGAGTATGGAGATCTATTATTAATGCGTTATCATTAGGGTCCTCGCTACGAAAGAATCGCGGGGTGGTCTGTCTGTAACCACGGCGCGGCGCGCATGCGCGGTGAGTGGAGAGGGAAGCAGCGGATGCATGGAGAGCCAGACGCGCGGCGTCGGCGCGTCAGCGGTGCAGCTGTGGTGGTTGACAGGTTCAGACGTGTCTGCGTGGGCGCGCCATGGGTTATGAAAGCCGCGCTAAGGAGCGGCAGTGAAAGGAGGCTGAGGCTGCGAGACGGCGCCGCCAAGCTGAATCGGAGGAAGGCCGAAAGGCCCGTTTGTCTGCGGATGCTGTCTTGCGTTAGCGTTGTGTAGGGTCGTGTGAAGGGTTGTGTAGCGTTTGTGAAGGGTAGTTGAAGGGTTGTGTAGCGTTGTGAAGGGGAGTTCCCAAAGGGTTTTCAAGTTTTAATGGTAACGCATTTCCGTCGGATCCACCAATGGATCGACCATGACTTGTATAATCTCCCATAGCGCCAATTTAGCATAATCTCTCAGATACCTGGTCATATAAATACTCCTCGGACGACTATATGTCTTACTGTCCGCGGATGATAGTAAGCAGGTCTGCAGCTGAGGTGGAGCCGCTGTCGCTAGACGAATTGGCACGTTCTGAGTGCTCTTGTACCGGCTCGACAGAGCTACTCCAAGTTCTGTGATTCAGTAGATGGTAGGTCGACACATGACGTCATGTAACAGCTCCTAGATAGAATGAAGGCCCGGTAAAGGGTTAGCACTAAGAGTGATTTGCAGCTCGTACCTTCTCTCTCTTAGATGATCTCGTTATGATTGAACATATGGAAATAAGCAAAACCCAAGGCCACGATATTTTAAAAGAACATGTTTATTCGTGATGATACACATTATTCTTGCATAAAGATGGGTGAGCACAAAGGGAAGCGTTGTCGATTTCTTGATTTTTGTGCGTGTTTCACAGCATTATTTTTCTCCGTGTCTATAGTGAGATTTGGAACAGTGTCGTTTGCGTTGCGTTACAGGGCAGTGGAAGAGTCATGCGAGGTCATAATCACCCTCCAACACCTATTCCTCCTCCGCTAACGTCGAGTGAAGATGAGGATGACGTCCGAGCCTTTTCCCCTTTGCTTCCTCCACCCGTGAAACGGCCATGCTACGCTTCCATCCGACGAGGACCGCGTGTCACCAGCGCAGCACTGTGAGCAGCATCTCTCTATATGTGGTTTCTGGTGTTCAGATGTCAAGGGACCTGGAAGTGACTGCCTTCCAAGTGTTCAGCATCAAGTCTACTGTAATCGTATTTTTAAACGCGATGTATTAATTTTTGCGAATCGCTCATTCAGTCGCTTGCAAGGTTATTCGCGTGTATTTAATTTCGCGATTGCAGAGCAGTTTGCTTTCGCGGGATTAACGTCGAGCTGTGTTAGGCGTCCAGTTGGCACGTGTTTTCGAGGGTTTTTCCCGTCGACCTTAAGAGCGCTTGGTACATGACATGTCTATAAGCAAGTTCCAGCAAGATGTACCAGAACTGCAACCGAACGACCTAGCAGTGAATTCCTTGTTAGAAGGCGCCATCCGTGAAAAGTTCACTAAACGGTATGCCACATGTGTCAAAGCTGTACTAGACAGGAGCTGTTCTCTTTCTGAAGTCAAGATGGACCTCCGTGCTGCGAATATCAAACCCATTCATGCTGGGTGGTTGATTGAAGCTTTCTAAGAAACCTTTGTGCATGACGCCGCTATTCATTCAGGGTCTGTGGAAGCAGGACTGGCTCCAATAATGTATAGGAGAAGTGTGAAAATAAAGGAATATGTATCCTTTGTACATTTTGTTGCTTTGTCACAATTTAAGTGACACAGAGTATCTGGTCAATGCATCAAGGCAATACGTCAACCTATAAAGGTACTATGCCTCCTTTTTCGCGATTTTTTAGCGGTCGTGATATTCGCGAAAATTAATACGATACATCGCGAATAAAAATACGTTTACAGTAGCTCCCAGTGACACAATATGGATGCAAGACATAAAGATGGCATCATTGTGGCATTCAAAAATGTATGTAACTGACGCTCTTGTCGAGCGATCATATGTAGTTAATCCCTGCTCCATCGGTACCCACGCTCAGCAATACAAGCGCCATCACATGTTGGCGTCCTACCAAATTCCCCAGCACGTATTGATCTATCGGATACCGATCCCGCAATAACGTTCTTCGCAACTCCTGAACACTCCTTGCAGTTGACTCAGCTTGGAGGTCCGGAAATCGTATGAACCAATCGCCCGACGATATCCTCATGCTTAAGGTATACTGCTTCATGATGCAGGCCCTGTGTGGACGGCCATTGTTGTCCATGCTCAGGCAGTCAGGCCGGAAGGCTCATCAGAAAAAATTAAAAATTGCGCATCTTGTTCGAGATGCTGTTGCAGCTGTCCGGGGTTACAGCACATATTGTAGCACAAGCAGCCAAGGAACGGACGACAGACAAGCAACACAACTGCTAACTCTAAACTCAGATTTATTCACAGACTCTGACATATACGCGTATACGCGTACGCTGCCAAACAATTGAAACTTTAACGAATTGAATCGAAGGAGCCAGGCAAAGACAACCTTCTTGTCCAAAACTGCAATCATCATTATGTCAAAGGATCAGAAGGGAACTGATTTATTGCTGAGCGTTCGTGCCGGCCGTGGCTCTGCGCGCTCCAGGTAAGGATGACGCCTATGTACGCCGGCTAGAGGCGTTCGATGGAAACCTGCTCGGGCTTCCTGTTGATAGTGAGGGTGAAGAGGTAGGTGAAGAGATGATGAGATAGGGGTCGATGTATGGTGGAAGATGCTTCCGGACGCCGTTGACACCAACAAACACGTGCGCGCAGGAATGGAGGTCTTGGTGCACGAACGGCTTGACCGATGAAGTATGCCGGGATAGCGCAGACCGAATGTTGTCGAAGGTGGTTCTCAGACGACTGGCATAGCTCTTGGCTTCCGGCACAGGTGAGGTCTTCATGGGGGAAAGGGACTCGCCAGGAAGTCGGAGCGTCGTGCCGTAGATGAGCTCAGACAAGATGCACCCCAGGTCGTGCTTGAAAACGGAGTGCAGGCCGATAAGGATGACGGGATGAGCCTCGGTCCAAGATGACGGCTTGTGATGAGCCTATAGTTGGGTCTCGGGGTTCTGGTGGAGTCGTTCGACCAGGCCGTTTGATGCCTGCTGGTATGCGGTGGTGCGGATGCCTTGTGTTACCAGTAAAGTGGTGAGCTATAGCTGCAAATAGGAATGAGTCAAACTGCCGTCCACGGCCCGTTAAAACAGTGGACGGTACTCCGAAGCGGGCAACCCATGTTCTGACGAAGGCCACGGCAACAGTGACTGCCGTGATGTCGGGGATGGGGGTTGCTTCGGGCCAGCGGGTGAAACGATCGATGACCGTAAGATGGTATCGCTGGCCTCGTGATGTGGCTAGAGGGTCACCATCGCCAGGGTGCACCTTGTCAAACCGGACATCCGAAGGTAGGAAACTGCTGATGGGGGAGGTGGTATGTCGCTGGATTTTAGCTCGTTGGCATAGCTAGGAGCAACGGGTCCACAGCTTGACTTGTGCCTGCATGAGTGGCCAGAGGTAGGGAGCTGCGATCGGCTTTAGCGTTCTACGCGAACCCTGTGATATGACAAGCTGTACAGGGGTTCGAAGACTGACGCAGGGGCTCTGGGACGAAATGTCGTGGTTTGCCGAGGAATACGTCGCAAACGACGGTAGATGTTCCTCTCGGAAGGAGCAAGTCTTAGTAACGCAGGTTTGTCTTGGTGTCGTAGCGAAGCCTCGCTAGCTCTTTATCGAAACGTTGAAGCTCGACAAAAATTTCGAGGGTGAAAGGCGCGGCGGCACGCTGTTGAGAATCGTCCGGAATGGCGCTAATGCGACTGATCGCGTCGCCGACAGTGTTAAAGCCGCTGATGTGTCGGATAACGGTGGAGATTGATGTCGAGATGAATAAAGCTGCCGGATCTCACGAGGCACGTAGTTGCTTCCAGATGAAAGAAGTAGTAGAGCTAGCTTGTGGTCAGTGTAAACGACGAATTTCTGGCCTCACAGGAAATACCTGAAGTGCTTCGCCGCAAGATACACGGCCAGCAATTCGCGAGAGAAGGTGCTCAAGCGAGTTTCTCGGTCCTTGAGCTTCGTGAGGAGGAGGATAGCGGGTGTCACAAGTTAAAAACTTTCTGCTGCAGCACGGCTCCGACGGCAGAAGATGAAGCGTGTACCATGATGCTGGTATAAAAGCATCGTGTACATGGTGAGCAAGCAGCGTGGCAGAGGAGAGAGCGCACTTTGCCTTCTCGAAAGCGTCGAGAGCGTCTTGTGTCCTGGTGAACGGGTTTGAGCGCCTCTTCGCTGTGGACGCCTCCAACTGTTTAGGGTGAATCCGAGAAGTCTCGGATGGCTTGCACGCGAGCTGGCAGATGCGTGACGCTAGAGCGAGTGATGTGGTGGCCAAGGAAGTCCAGCTCTTGCACATCGAACTCGCTCTTGGCAGCGTTGACGACGATGCCGTAGTCGTTGAGCTGAGTGAAGAGCGTGCGAAGGTGGTCAGCATGCCCTTCCTGCGTGGAGCTCGCGATGAGTAGGTCGTCAGTGTAGGCGAAGACAAACGCAAGACCTCGGAGACTGAGTCTATGAAGCTTTGGAACGTATTACAGGCTTCTCGACATAGGCAGAAATGGGCGAACTGTTCACTTCTGGAGGTAGTTGGTGGGCTGATACCGCTTCTGGACTTCGCGAAACGCAAGGACGGTGGGCACCTGTGCGTCGGTGTCTATCAAGAGGCGCATGGCGGATCAGCGGTACGTCAGATAGAAAGGAGGACGACTGGAAACTTCGTCAACAAGGCTGGCCCTCATCAGTTGCTGACGTTGACGTTTCCCTGCCGGCAACACGGAGGCCTGCACTTATGAGCCCGGTCGCCAAAGGTTTGGTGATGCCAGCAGATGTTGGGGTTAACTGACTTGGTCCGGAGAGATCGACTGCGACGACAATTGTAGCGATGGGGGCTACTGCGCCTAAAATTTGGGGATCGGTGGAGCCGGAGGTTCGAAGGCACCAGGGCGGAAAGGCTTGGTCTCACAAGGCGGGAATTTTCGAGGATGGAGGGGAAAGGTCGAAGGCGAGGGTCCTGAAACACTCGGTGGAGGCATCACGGCAATCATTGGGTCCATTATCTTGTCGACCGTCCCTGCCAAAACTTGCTGGATGTTGTGAGGATCATGCGCACGGTGTGCGGAAGGCGCTGCAGGAACAGCTCGCTCATGATGGATTCGTCGAGCGCCGAAGCCTTGTCGCCCAACAGCTGCTGCATTGGCGGAGTAGCTGAGATGGTTTTTGGACTTCGAGAACCTCTGTATAAGAAGCTGCCGCAGGCGTTCTTGTTCGGCCGCTGTTGTACGCGTGGCCAACGCGTTCTTCAGGGCGTCGTAAGGATTCTTCGCGAGGGGAACTGTGATGACGTCACGTACCTCGACCGCTCCGAGAGCACCTACGGTATGGTAGAACTTCGTGAGCTGGGCTGTTATGCCGCGGAGCGTCAATTGTGCCTCGATGATGGCGAACCAAGGGACCGGATCGGCGGGCCAAAATGGAGGAATCTTGATGTTCACTGCCTGGACCGAGGGAGTTGAAGACGAAGACGACCCTGCTCAGGTAACTGCTCTGCGCTGGCTCGCTTCTGAGCCATGAAGAGGCTGTGAGGAACGTTCTTTTGACCTTCGGGTTACTGAAGGAGTCAGACAACTGAAGGATCAGAAGCGAACTGATTTAGTTAAGAATCGAAGCCCTGGTCATTCTCCAATAAGACATTTTAATGTTGCGCCTTCGAGCTCCAATCCCAGTCTGCCACAGCAGTTCCTTCGTTGCACGCTCCACAGCTCGGTGCATGCTCCACACTCGTTGTCTTGGTCGACCGTGATACCTCCCCTCTCCGAGGAATGTTACCGCCACCGATGCAATCGGTCCACCTAGCAGACAATGCACAAGACAGTAGTGCCGTAAACGATAGCATGCACACACAGCAGTCAACCACTACACAGTAGAGTAGAGCGTTCGCCCGCGGTACATTCCGGTAACATCGTGGCGTTAGCACCGGCTCACCTAGTAATGTCCCTTTCCCACAAAACACGAACCCCAAATTCAAACACTTCCCCACAAACTTTACAATCCAGAGCTTCCTTTGGGAGATCACAAACCTATGCACCAATTAACGAGACAAAGCAGCAGCTACAACATTTTCACTTCCCCATAGATACTGAAATTCCAAATCATATTTTTGAACCCCCAAAACCCATCGCGTGAGGCGAGCACTCGTCGGCGCAGTACGGGCCAGAAATACCAGTGGGTTGTGATCTGTTCTGATAGTGATAGTCTTTCCAAACACCCACGTGTCCCGCTTCCCCAGAGCCCAAATAATAGCATACGCCTCGCGTTCTATCACTGCCCATTTGCCCTGCGCAGAAGTTAGCCGAACACCAACCAAAAATAATGCATACCGATATCCTGTCGCCGACGGTGTTTCCAACGGTCCTTTACAATCAGTGCACGCTACCTCAAACAGTGTTCTAGGCCGAGTTAACGGTGTGGGCGAGACTCTGTCGTCGACACGAGGTGGAGCAAACAGTTGACACATCCTGCAACTCCGATAGTATACGTATATCAGCAGTCATAGTGCTCCAAAAGAAAGAACTCCTAATCCGGAATCTTATCTTTTTCTCAGATATGTGTCCAGCAGAAGGCCTATCGTGTGCCAGTCGAATGACTTCCTCCCTGCGTGTTGTTGGCAACACGAGCTGCTTAACCTGCCTACCACTACACTCTTAGAAATGCACTTCACCACACAGCACGCTCCTAGCCAACCATCATCCCGAATGACAATGTTCTCGCCCCTGATTTGTTGAAAACGGGAGGAGTAGCCTATTTTGTGCCGTGCATAATGGCACAAAATAGGCTCCTCCTCCCGTTTTCAACAAATCAGGGGCGAGAACGTTGTCATTCGGGATGATGGTCGGCTATGAGCATGCTATGTGGTGAAGTTCATTTTTAAGAGTGTAATGTCAATCATTCGAAACAGCATGCCATCCTCAACAAGCATCCCGTGGGACCGCTGCTCAGCTGCTACCCACACCCCTAAGCGTTGGGGCGTCCTTTTGCTCCTACAGGAAGGATTTACATTGGTCCGATTTCCCCTGAATCTCTGCAGCCTCCACAACACCAATAGCAGCCTCTGCCGCATCGAATTCCTCGAGGTCGTCAAAACAGAGGCTAGTCTCTACTGTGTCTGTATTCTCCCTCGAGACATCCACCACGTCAACTTCCTTCTCAATGGCCCATAGTTCCTGCGCCTCCTCATCTAAAGAAATTGTATTACAAGAACTTCGGTTGACTCCAAATGAATATCATAGACTGTTCACGATGTCGAGAAAAGCGGACAGCGAATCCTGAAGTCAGTTAGCGACGCGGATAGAGACCTTACTGGATTATTATGCTGCTAGCCGTCAGGTAGACACCTTTGAGGAGCTGAAACAGTTGTTGGTTCCCGACAGGTTGAAACGTGAGACGTCAGCGGAGGTCCGTTTGATGTTGCTCGGTTGGCTGAGAATTTCCAAAGAGTCAGTGGGCATGGAGGGGTGGTCATTTAAAGCGAACCGCAGGTGCTGGGCGAGACGTGAGTGAAACTCATGGCCACGGAGATTGTCGCAGAGAGATTGTGGAGAGATGCAAGTAGGAGCGACGCCCGGCGAGGAGATCGTTGTTTTGAGTGTGGACGTATTGGGCATCTTCAAAGAAACTGGCCACGCTGGCATCCGCGTGATCGAGGGGGTGCAGAGCACGTTGGCAAGGGTCGGGTAGATTAGTGGCACGTGTGGCGACGACTGATTGTTGTCATTGATCATGATCTCACGGAAGAAAACCGTAAACGATCTCACCACTCTGACTGTGCAGTCAGCTCTTCCTCGCTGTCACCAGAGCCTGTCGACGCACACCCTCGCAGCTCAAGGCACCACCCAGTAGCGTGCACTTTGACGACGTGACTTGGCCTACTGTGTCTCGCCAGCACAGATGTAGTCTATGGTAATCCCAGCCGTTGTAATCCCGACGTCGCAGACCGATCCAAGCCTTCCTTGACAGCCAGCTCTCCTGAGTTGTCGCTGCGTCAATCCTGGGTCGAATCCTGGTCGCGGCACCAGTTAAGAATCGAAGCCCAGGCAGTTCTCCAATAAGACATTTTAATGTTGTTCCTCCGAGCTCCAATCCCAGTCCGCCACAGCAGTTCCTTCGTCGCACGCTCCACAGCTCGGTGTATACACTCGTTGTCTTCGTCGACCGTGACATACAGGGTGTGTGCAGAAAAACGTGTAGAGGACGATGGTCTTCCTCTACATGAGCCCCGACCGGCGATGATGGTATGCCACGGAGAGGCGATGACGGTGGCCTATCTCCATGGCCGCGCCGGTGGAACTGAGGCAGGTGCTTCAGGCGCGTGGCCATCTTCGTCATTGTCCACGGCCCACTACAGTGCTCCCCTCCCCAGACGCGGAGCGGCGAGAAAGAAGAAGAATGGTGAACTGCGTCTACACCGGAGGGAAAGAGCGAGAGCGGCCGTGGATGACGTGCACTACAGGACGAATTCGTGGGACAGCAGAATACCCGTTGCGTGAAGTTCTCGATGAGCGAGGCAGATGAAGGGCGAATCGTTGGGCGTCAGAGTCGTGGCCTGGGGTGCCGCGACCGGCACGGGAGCGTGAGCTCATAGGGTCCCAGGAAGTGATGCTGCGTACCCGTGAGGACTGCCGTGAAAACTGCCGAGACGCCGGCTAATGCGGGCCGTGGCGTCGGCGGCCGCGACTGCCGAAACCGGCAGGCGAGCACTTTGCTCTGTTGTCGCGGCCGGCTGCGAATGAGCGTCGAGAGGCGGAAGGGAAGTGGCGGGTAGTGAGTGTGCCGGAGTCCGTGCACAGCGCAGGGCGGTCCCCGGGATCCGTTAAGCGAGGTTCGGTTGGAGGATCGTAAGACCAGTGACCGGTCGGAGCGTTGTATGGTCGTCCAAATCGGTACCGTGGAGGGGGACGGTACGTGAGCGTCGGCGCGTCAGTTGACAGGAGAAGGGCAGTCGTGATGCTGTCGTCGTGAGCCGGACGGTGAAATGCTGCACGGCTGCAGAGGTGCGCGGGCCGTGCTGGACTGTGAGGCCGCAGGTAGAAAGGCGCCGGGTACGTTAACGGCGGGGTTTGCAGGCGGTGGGTCCATGTATAGGGCGCTGTGGTAGTGCTCGTCGAAGGCGTCATCAGGAATTTGGGATAGTAAAGAGCCGAATTGCACCGAACATGGTGTTCGTTGTTCGGGTCACCAAATGTAGAGGAGGTGGAGTTCCTCTACAAGAGCCCCGACCGGCGATGATGGTATGCCACGGAGAGGCGATGACGGTGGCCTATCTCCATGGCCGCGCTGGTGGAACTGAGGCAGGTGCTTCAGGCGCGTGGCCATCTTCGTCATTGTCCACGGCCCACTACAAACGTGACCCGCATTTTTACATGTAACTCGTTGTCTACTTAGCCGAGGAACTTCCGGTGGCGCACGACGGTGTATTTATGCGTGCGAAAGCTACAAAAAAATCCTGGAAGCCATACTCAGTGTAAAAAAATAAACAGAGCGCGAAAACATGAGCTTCCATGCATTAGAATAGGGCGGTCGTGACAGTGCATGGTAGTGCATTTCGGTCTCACGAGAGTTATGTGCAGGCACCGCTAGGGGTACTGCCGATGAGCATCCATGTGGGACATCGTTTCGATTTAGGCACCGATAGCTCCCCTAGCGGGACTTGAACACAACTCTCCTACGTCCACCATGTTGCCCTTTCACATACACCCTGTTGTCCACCATGTTGCCCTATTCTGATGCACGGAAGCCGACATTTTGGTTGTTCCGTTTATTTTTTAAGCTGAGTATGGCTTACACAATTTTTCTGCAGATTTCGCACGCATAAATGTGCCATCGTGCGCCACCGGAAGTTCGTTAGTTAGGTAAGCAACAGGCTATGTGCCTAAATGCGGGTCACGTTTTTCTGCACACACCCTGTACTTATTGCTGGCCATCCGTGCCACCAGCGGCTCGGCCCGCGCCAGATAGCGATGGCGCTGGGGATGCCACAGGATCATATAAAAAGAAAGGTGCATTATATCTTACTACTCATCCTCTCATCCTTTCATTCCACAGTTTTACCCTGTGTGCACCCGCGTGACCCTTAGAAACGGACTACTAACACAGGCATCCGTCCCGAGGTCTTTAATTGGATACGTCTCTTGAATTTCTCTAATCACTTGTTTAAACGCGTGTTTCTTAAATCTGTGTTGCAGAAATTCGGGGATCATCCACAGTCCCAACTATGTATTGTAAGGTCTCCTGAGTGTGGATGGGCACACGCAAGCCTAACGTGATACCAACCTACATCTTTACGCCACTACCATTATACCACCATACCACGGCCGTGCTTGATGGTGTTGGATAGGCTGCTGGGTTGCCCCCCCCCCCCGGGTTGGTGGACAAGACGGAAGCCAGTTTCCTAGGTCGTTAAACTGTCACTCAGAGGAAACATTACACTGGTCCTCTGTACATCTGCCCATGCTCCATGTTGTCTGCATCATTCAAAGATTGACTGCGGTGGGAGCAAAGGGGATGCACGCACGCGCCTCGGCGCATGTAGACAATGTTCATGCATGCATCTGTACATGATGTAAATCGAAACACCTGTTTTCCTGGCCGCAGTCAGCGGCCTAGGCACGTCTCCTGCTGTACTTCTGTTGTATAGCACAGTACCTAGCGTTTAAAACCAGAAACCCAGGACGTGGCTACTCGTGGACGTCCATGTCCAAGACGTCCATGAACATCCTGTTCCACTTGAAAATGACTACACATGCTAAAGACAAAGCTAGTCCCAATGTTTAGCGACTGTGAGACGTCCAGTTGTGATTGACCGGTATTCATGTCCCAATAACTGACGTTATGTTTATGTCGTCGATGTGGACACGCTGCGCCATGGATAAGTGTAGGGAAGTGCGAACCGCGCTACACGATCTGGGATCCATTTTTGCAAAGACGGGTGTGACCTGCATGCGGACGTCACTGTCGTTTATTTTATTTTACTTATTTATATGAGCTTTGCCGTGCTGTCAAGTTTACGTTATGTCTTGATATTGTGTTAACAAGGCGTACCTACGAAGTTTGATGACAATTGGACGCCAGGTGCGCAAACCGTCACATCGATTACTTGCAGTGAGGCGACACACAGGACAAGACTACACAGACATCGACGTCGCGCTTTCAACCATTTTAATCACACTGAATGCAAGACTACAAAAAGTACAAAGTCTGTATAGTCTTGTCCTGTGTGTCGCCTCGCTCCAAGGTATGTACCATCCGGCCCCATATATTTTGGTTACATCAATTACCTTTTACACACCAGTGTACTTTACAGGTGCGCGTAAAGTGGGCACATGATTTACCGCACGTTTCGTATTGTACATTGCAGACTGCCCTCAAGTTGCGACCAAATACCATGGACTACCACGAATCGGCACACCCGTCGCACAAAAGGACCCTTTTGCAACGGACCTGCGCCAGACGAAGGAGTTCGACTCTGGTGCGAGGAATGTCAGGTGTGTACCCGCTTGGACATGTCTGTACAGAAAAAAAATGTAAGAAATGATGGATGTGCTACTTTTTGGCATTACATTTATTAAACTTCTTCACAATAGCAATGGTAGCATTAATAATAACACTCCTTTATTCGTGTTCAAGAACAGCTACGACGGTCGTAGTGTCGGCGCACACTTCAGCACGTTACATAATGACGTGAATTAACAAATAGTGGACGTATTCATCTTATTCCGCAAATAGCGATACGTTTCACTTCAGTCAGTGCAAATGCGAAAATGAAGATATAGGGGGGGGGGAATCTATTTATTTTCACAGGGAAGGACAGCCAGAATGGTCTTTGATAAACCCCACTGTATAGGAAACGAATCACACTGCATTAGAAAAAAGTGCACCTTTTTAAGAGTAATTGTACTCTCCAAAAGGGAGTGATATATGTGGGAAGGAAAAGGAGCTAAAGTACACTTTTTTTTAAGAGTGTAGGACTGCGGATAATCTCGGCCACCTGGAGCTATTTAAGTAAGAGATTGCTAATCGTTTAGAAAGATACTGTTATGTAACCATTGGCGACTCTCAAAACACGGAATTAGATGCTGTATCCTTTCTTTCATGCCAGGTAAAGTAAAATAGCTAACGACCGTATTGCACTCTGGAGTAAATGGCAGTGACAAAAATATGACAATGCCATTGATAGATCGATCATGAATTTAGCCACAAGCCATTGAGTGTTCTGGAGCAACCAAGTAATTTCTGTTATTTAGGGTTTCAGAGATGTTGTTACAGTTTACACTGACTTTCGCGGCTTATAATTCGTGAAAGTATCGGACCGATACAGGCGGTAAGCACCATTACAGACGAGAGCTGTAAAGACTGTATTTCCACTAACCTGCAGGGTCGCCTCTGGAAGCTGAGGAGGGAAGCTCTAGACCTCATGATTGGTTTCAGGGACCAAATGCTTCGTGGACGTTTCCCACAGGTGAGGTTTTAAGCAACGTGTAACAAAAGCTTCCCGCCATCTAGCGACGTACATTTGCTCTGGCTGATGTACATGAGAGGGAGAGAGTACTTTTTACTTCCATAACTAATTTGCACAGTGCCGAAAATACTCAGAAATAAAGGAAAAAATAATTGACGTAGGGCTCTAAGATAAAGGGGTCAAACGCTATTCGCGTGTAATTGATCCGACTAAATATGAATAAGAAATACTAACATACGGCATAATAACAGAACAGCTGGTAGCCGACACAACTTCCTGCAGATGACTGTCAAAAATACAAAGAAAACAAGACCGGAACGAGAAAAGAACGGCAGCAATGCAACGACCTCAGCATACAGAACGAACGACAGTGAATAAACAATGTAACATACGTACTGGTCATGGTTGATCACATGTAGTTAGCATCACAAGGAGCTATGGGCGCAAAATGACTTTTAATGTGCCTTTCATCATCGTGGTGTTTATTTAAGCTACGGATATTTAGATGGAAAAACGAAAACCCAGAATGCAAACACTTCTCATCCAGGTCTTGTAGAGACGCATAAGACACACAAGAACTAATACCGAAAAAAGTGAAGCAAAACCACCACAACGCCCTATAACATGAGAGCAACGTCATGCCTGGTTTTGATATGAACAACTGGAGAATCGTCCGATTTCCTTGCAAATACTACTACTTTCCCTCTCAGCATTTTCGCCTATTTTTCATACGCCGAAATATCCTTCAAAGCTTTCAAATAAAGAGTGTATGCTTGGACAACTGAAGCCCGCTAATTAATAGCAAAGTCGCTATTGTGTGTTGTTTCTTCTAATGTGTTCTGTATGTTGCTGGTAAAATGCAAAAAATGAGAAGATACAAGCAGTGTCATTATAATGGTGTTTGTACTGTACCGATTCGAACAAAACACAGACTACAAGCTCGAGCAACAACTAAAGATTCGTTGTGAACACCGACACACAAGCCGTGCGAGTGACAGAAGTGTTGCGAATCCGACAAAGATGAGGATATTTTCGAACTTCCATGTTCGACGGAGGAGCGAAGACTTACTTTCCCGCGATTTTTCTACTACTCACGAGACTTGTGACTTAGTCGGCTGTAGTATATTGTCGGATTACTCGAGGGGTCAGTGCCAGCCGGAGCACTGTGGAGGCCTTTTTTTTTTTGTTTTTTGACAGCAGGCAGTGAATTCTGCATCAAACTAGGGTTGCTATCTGCTAGATCCAAATGCGTATGGCGCGCGCAGCTCGTGTACTCAGTTAAAGGGGCCGTAAACAGGCCACCAAACATTTCTGAAATAATGATACCCCATGAAAGAACACAGCTCATAATACCCAAATATACATTTCGTTCGGCTCGTGCCAGCTCATTGACCCGTATAACTGCTTTCAAAGGTGAGTAACCAGCGAGCCTCTCTCCACAACGCATACGTCACATGGCTACGTAGCGTTTTGCCGTCCAACCGGGGGCCGAGCTGCGCACATGACGTTTCAAATTACCAGCCAATAAACATACTTCGTTATCAGCTGTGAGTCGGAGCGCTCAGTTTGTTTGTGTGAAACGACGTTTTGCGTTCCGTGGTTCCGAAATTCAACGTCATGACATCTTCAACATCTCCGGCTGGCGCAAACGTCAACAGCTGGGCTGCTATCACATGACGCGATTCGAACCCGGGTTCCTCCCAGTCACGACGTGACATGGCCAGCACGCTATCCACTGTACCACGCGAGCTGGTGACGCGATGCCGCGTGGCTCAAACCAAAGCACTGCACCCCAGTTGTCGGAACCATTCGAAGATGACGAAGATGTTCCATAGCGCACCTACCTAAGATTCCGGAACTGTAGTCCCGGATATTCATTCGCGCTCGTGGTGTGCTGCGTACTACTGCCCAGAAAACGTAGTGCGCGTATGATACCTACATTAAACGCATTTCTTTCTCAGTTTGAGGCTCTAACTGTTTAGACTTTAAATAGAAGAGGATTCACGTTCATCTAGTCCAATTCCGCATTTGAAATAAAATCGTACGTGGAACACTCAATCGTAATTGGTGGGGAAAGCGCTACGTCAAAATGACGCAAAGTTAGAGCGTGGGGCGGAGCTAAAATGCGAAAGAGTGCAGTGAATATTTCATCCGTATGCAAGCGCCTTTTGTTTTTGAGCGTTAGTAATTGCAAGGAGTTTTCACGGCCTAAGTTCCAATAATATAACACAAAGAAGTGTGCACCTTTTGTACCTGTTTACGGCCCCTTTAAGGACAGAAGACAAAGACGTCCTGCTGCCATACCCCGTACGTGAGCGCAGCTTCTTGTTTATAGACTGTTCTTGTAAGTATTAGTAGCACAGTAGCACTAGCCAAGGTCGGGCCCACAGAGACTGGCTTTATCTCCCTCTCTCTTATTTATTTATTACTATTATTATTTTTATTTTTATTTATTTATTTTTTTAAGGGGATGTGGGGCGGCTTCTTTGTCGGAGCGCGTAGTGGGAGAGGGGACAGAGGAAAATCCCATGTATAAAACTACGTTATCGCCGGTCCCCCTCCTGGTATCTGCGGCTGGTTTGAGACATGGTAAATGTCACCGCACTGAACCGTTATTAGTATAAAAACATATCAACGGTCAGTTCAAGCATATTTGTCTTGAACAGCACGAGTGGTATGTCCTGATGATTTCATACATTAAAAACTCTGCAGAAAAAATATGGAAATTTTTCATGAGGAAAGTTAATGTCAAAACTCAATGGAGTTCCTGATAGGAACGTAATGTGGAATCACATTACACGTTGAGTTTCTGATGAGTTTCTGTTGACTCATTACAGACTCATCAAGATCATACAAGAAACTCAATATCGATTTTTGTAAGGGAAAGGTATTTAGGTATTTCCAGTTCATTTCTTTTTTCTTTGCAACAGCGGCCCCCAATATCTGGTTGTTCACTGGGGACAAGTGCTCATTGATAACAATCTTAGTGTCACCACCGGGGAACCCCAGGGAGGCGCATGTTAGTCTCGACTTCCTCGTTTTTTGAAAAAATTCATACCTCTTTCCACGAGACATCATGCGAACAATGATGTTTTCATGTTCACATTGTTTTGTTGGAACTCGGTGGCACACCTCGATATCGTCAAGCTTTATCTCCATTCCCACCGCTTCACCTATTTTTTTAATAATATCGGTGGGATTTGAAACTTCCTTAGGCACACCCTTAACTTCAAGGTTGTTCAATCTCTGATACTGGTCAAGGGCATTGAGATCGTGTTGCAACTTCTCCACTGATTTCTTAAGTTCAGAGTTTTCGCGTCTGAGGTCATTTACTTCACTGCGTAACTCTCTAAGCTCTTTGATGTCAGTCATGCACTCAGTGAGGGTATCCTGACAATACTGGATGCTACCCTTTAGTGATCGGTTGTCAGCACGCATCTCGCGTTCGAAATCCTCGATCACCTTGACCAGATCCTTAATTTCCTTTCCCGATATTATGTGTTAATGACAATGAACGAGACACAGGACACGAGAACAATATGAACACAGAAAGGTGCTCAAATTGAACAATATCAACAAGAGTATCACACTATACTCTTCAGCGGCAGTGCTGTACACTGTTGTATATAAATGATACAAGACTGCGCCTTTCTCACCTGTAACACAGTTTGCGATTAGTTCGATGTTCTCAGCAGAAGCAATGAGCTCCAGCTAGAGCTTTCCAAGTGGTCGTGTACTTTGACAGACGATCAATAACGACGCTGTCGTATGGGCTACTTTTTTCAAAGTCCGCTCTGCGTTACAAAATATAGAATACTAAACGAGTCAGTGAAGAAAACGTTATGTACGTACCTGCGTGTGCAACACGAGCCATAATATTTACCGTAATTATGACAGGAGAGCGCCTTTGCATCTGGTGATGACATCACGCTCGTTGTCACCAAAGCTGGCGTAACGTATATGCATGAAGTTCAACCACTGAGTGCCTGGGCCAAAACCTGCGTCCCAACGTTAGCTGCCTAAAACCGGAACCACCGGGGCTATCTGCACCAGGAGTGTATCTCGACGATTGAAGACCGATGCCATTTCTGCCATGAGGGATTGAAATAAAAGCTTCTCAGGCCATCAATAATTGTGGATCACCGTAAGTCGCGAAGCGGGAATAGTTCATCTTCCGACGCGTAATCGCTATTCACTATTCGTTTGTATTTCTTCTAATATGAAACAACAACAACAGATGAATCGTGACATGGGGTGATTCACCGCTGGAGAGCAGTACCCTACCCACGACCCTACCACATTACATGCGTTACTAGTTAAATGAGCTATATGTACAAGCCGTTTACGAAACAATTGTGCCGTTCTCTGCTGGCTGTGCTCGCAAGACAACAACAACAATAAATGGAGAAGTGATGGTGACATGGGATGTTTCCCCGTGGTAGCCACGGGACCCCACTTCACAGCGGTTATTATGAAGGGATGAATTATGATGAACGCGAAGCACATTCCCCCAGGGCGTCAGTCGTGACGTTGCCCACATACGTGAGGCCGACAACGGCAAGCCCTATCACCACCCACCACCACCACCACGACGTTGCACACCTCTGTGAGGCCGACAACGACGAGCCTTTTCACCACAACCACCACCTGTTTTCAGAGTGTGCCCTTTACATGGCTTAAAGAGACGGTCCCATTCGTTTACTCGATTTCAAAACTATAGGACCTCGCGGATCACTGATCACGGTATCGAAAATCCCACGCGAAATACTGGTGTAGTTTCACTGTTATTCGACGGTATACATAACAAGAGCAGACGGCGGACGTTGAGAGTATGCCGGAATTGCCTATCGGGAAAAACGAGAAAACGTCATTCTGTAACCGGCCAATGATGGCACGCCTTTGAGAAAAGGAATGCCGCGGTCGTGCGAGCGTCTCCTCTGGACAGCGCCTTTCCTACCCTGCGCGTCGCCTTCTCACTCCTCCGCTTACGAAGTGACGTCACGCCGCTGTAGCTTCTGCAGCCGCGGAAACAGCGCTTTAAAGTTCGTATCTATGCGCTTTTCGGGCGAAAAAATGAATAAATATAACCAGGTAGGCTGTTGGCCGATGCCGAATACAGTGGTACCGGTTTCATAGATGGGTTTCTGGACGCGACCGTCCCTTGAGATACACGTTCGCGATGAGCTCGCTTTTCTTTTTCGGTGTTATAAACCGTAGCTGTCGCAAGGCTCAGGGCTTAAAAATGAAACCAGAACTAAAGTCATATGATAGGGAATATGTGCAACCGAAGACAGACGTGGACGAGACAAGGTGCTTGTCTCGTGCACGTCTTTCCACGTCCGTCTTCGCTTGCAACTTGTTCCCAAAAGTATGCATCACGAACCCATTCAAGTATCTGTTTAAACTAAAGTCGTATGGTGTATGCGCGCAAATACACATTTTATGTAAAAGAGAGCTTCTCCGCAGAGCGCGTTTAGTGTTATCGAGCATATTCACTGATCTCTATGTATAAAGGCTGGATCGCGCATGGGAGAGGGGCTCGTGGGGGAGAGGCGTGCCTTCGGGCCGCCATGTTGGTGGGCCCTAAAGTGCTGTGTGTGCCCATAGAAAACAATGGGAGGCAACAGAGATTGTGAGTATTTATTGCGCTGCAAGCATTGGTCGTTGTTTGTCATCACACAATTTTGTAAGGTGCCAGTATACTGATGTATCCTAACAGTGTTTCACAGGTGTCCTGTCGTTCGATTCTTAATAACGTTATGTTTTTCATTCCGAAACTAGACCGTCACTGCAGTGCAGCGCTGGGAATTGTACTACAGCACGTTTCCCAGCCAATATTTCAATAAGAAACGACTTGAGGTTAACAACAACCATGTATATAATATCCCGTACTGCGTTCTGGACAAAAATTGTTCCATAAAGAACGGTCCGGGAAAAGATATACTCGCATGGCAGAGAGAGATCGTTCTGTAGAATCAGAGCCGTTGTTTTAGCCGGTATGCGTTTAGTATGATTTATATCAAGCATCGCCTTAGAGTCTTTTAGTAAACGACAGCGGTGCTTTGCCTCGCAAATATGGGCACACCGAAGCAGCCCAAATAATTACTTCACGCAATTAGATCACACTCATTAGGATTAATCAGGTAGTGATGTAAGCTTAATCAAATTAAGTTACTTAGAAAGTGGTAGCACCTGCTTGAGACACAGGACTTATCTCTTTTTGAAGTACAGCCCTTCTATGTTTGTTTGCGTCTTCCTTTATTTGTTCTGATTATTTGCAGGCGCGATTGTGCCAAACTGAATGTCCTTCTCCAGCACTCACGTGCTTTTGTTGAATACAACTGCAGCGTGAGAAAAGCTGCTTGGGGACGGGGTTCTGCTATCCAGTGCTGACTTTGTCATGCTTGTTATGTGGAGCATGTTCCAAAAAATGCAGCTCCCCGTATGGTCTTCAAATTGCAACAGGACTATTTGGAGCTTGAAACAGTTGTGATTTTGTCATTTTGGCCCTCGTGTACTCAGTCTGTGAAACGCAAACAAAAAAGTCTAACACGATATGCTTTTGTAATGAAGATCACTGATGATGAGTAAAGAGAATATACGCGTTCAAGTTTATTCAATATTTTATATCATTCATTATATCATTCAACATTTCATGTCAAGTTTATACAACATCAAGTTTATTCAAGTTCAAGATTTATTTCTTGCACTTATGCGTTTCAGGATACAATGAACGTGCAGGGAGGTCGCAAAAAGCTACATTTATTGTTTTGTGACCTTGCTACAATGGCAATATATATTTTAGGAATGGCAATGATCAGGTACGCTCTCTAAATTTGTAGCACTCAATGTTAGGTTGCAATGAGCAATGAATAGCAACTTCCCTCCTGATATTTTCTCATATATGCTAAATTTTAAATTTAATGTGATCAAATATGTGATAATATAACAATAATATATAAGAATATCATATGTGATAAATGAATGTGATCAACAGTAGACGTAAACAACATGAGTAGCCAGAGAAGGAGGAGGAGCACGTTGCAAAAAATGCAGCTGCACATCTGAAACGCCAATCATTATCATCGTCATCTAAAGGGGAGCATGGTAGCACTGACGTGAAACCAGGCACGATTTCTGAAAATCTTCTATGACACTTTCCGCAGTTTGCACACTTTTCTGCAGCGTCAGTCTCTCTCATAGGAGTTACTTTGCAGTAACGGTGACTCCCATCTTACATTTTAATGTGCGAGGGCTCTCTTGCACTACACATGTACGGTTTCCAAACTGCAACATGACGATTTGGAGCTTGAAACTTGAGCCCTGGTGTACCCTGTCTATGAAATGATACCAACTGAATCATGTCTGAAACGTGATGTTTAATGGAAGATGGCTTTCTTGGTTGTGCATTCTGCGTGACAAAGATGTAACACGATATGCTTTTGTGAAGAAGATAAGTGATGTTATGCTCTATGAATAAAGAGAATATACATTTTTCAAGTTCAACATTTATTCTGGCATATACGCATTTCAAGATACAATGAATGTGCAGGGAAGTGACAAAACAATACATTTATTGTTTTGTGACCTCCCTGCAATGACAATATATATCTCAGGAATGACAATGTACACGTACACTATGCAAATTTGTTGCACCCAATTTTCATACATGCTGAATTTTAAATTTTTGTTTTGCTGCCTATGTGTTCAGTATATTACAAATTGCTTAATGCAAACAACACTTTGTTAATTTCAAGCTTTTTGCTCCCATCTAAGATATTCCTATCCTGGAGGAACTGCCACTTCGACACCATAAAATATTCAGTAGGTTTCACTCTGGCAGGCCCTGCCACTGCAAATTTCCCGAATTGAAACCCTTCAAACTGTGTCATAATCTTAAATACGTCAATATTTCTGCAAGTAGTTCACATGCTGGATGACACTCCTCCTGCAGCTAAGGCAACTACAAAGAGTTCCAAGAGGCCGAGGGTAAACCTACAGCTGCATGAGTGTGATCAACAGTAGTGCATTCTCAACAAATAATTTTCTTCTTATAGCGTACATGTGCATGCCTATTAACTGGAACAATTATCACAGCTCCCTGACAAGTTTTAATTTCTGAGAGTTTACTGTAGAGGCTGCTTATATCTACAACAGTTCATACAAGGTATTATATACTGTGAATGCCTTTAAAAATCCCATGTGACACATATGCCTTTACTTTCTGGAGGTGCTGTGGTAGTCAAAGTTTGTGGGCATTACGCAGGTTCTGCACCCATTTCTTGAGTATGTCGAGGCAGCTGTGAAGTAACCTGCATTGATGATGATTATTCCAATTTTTATGATGCATCTACAACAAAGGAAATAATACATCAGAACATTGGTTTGGGTGCAACCAGTTAAAAATGATTATGTTGTTTAATAAATGCATTGGACAAATGTTAAAACATCAGTTTAAAACATGGTTTACAATCCCAGTGTCTTCTAAAAATTAAAAAGATTAAAAACTATTCTAAAAAGAATATGGGGAACTCTTCTAAAAAGAATTATAATCTTTAGTTATTATATTCCTGGGCGAAGGAGCCTATAGTGTAAGGTGTGTTTCTGATGTGAACATGTAAGAAAATATGCAAAACTGAGAGAGGCTAACCACAGTGCGTGCACTGAGGTTGTTGCTTCCTGTAAAGTAGAAACCAGTGGATGAGGAACGTGATACTTACCTGTACACCCAGCCGTATCACACTGCACAGATTATTCACTGGGTAGCCCTCATGACGAAACCTGTATTGAGAGACCACTTTTGCCTTAAAAACTTCTAGAAATAGCACGACACGCTACAAATTATTACTATCGCAACAAGCTGATGATACAGCTCAGACACAAAGGCGTTATTCAAGTCGCGCCACACCACCGTTACGTAGGATTCTTTGTCACAAATCAAACCAAGGCACAAAACAATACCAATACATGAAAAAAGGTGACAATCGTGGTCTCATTATGACGTAATACCGAACTTGTGCGCGAAGGTAATTCAAAGAAATGAATGTGGCACTTGCTTCCGCAAAGAACACCGTGTACCATGCTAGCAATGCACGCAAAAAAGCGCTCGAGTGCTTGCACATATATTGATGACAACACTACCTGTGTAGTGTAACATGTTCTTTCAACCATATTATGCACTCAAACTGTATTTGCCGCCGGGTAAAATGCAAGTGTGCTCGATTGAACGTCGGAAGAGCGATCAAGCAACCTGCATCCAGTGCTCGTTTTGGGCAAAAAAACACTTCATAAAGGTCAACTAAATATACAGAATGGACGCCTATTTATTCCTTGATGAAGAGTGACTCACCTGTATAAATTTAGGCCCTCTATCCTTGCCAGTACGGTTGGTACGACCGTAATTGCAAGAAGTTGCCATGATCGCTGCGGCGACTGTTGTGGGTACAGTAAGATGGCGGCCGGTTTCTTCACGCTCGCGCTCCCTATCCGCCATCCAGCCTTTTACAATCGAGATCAGTGAGCATATTATGTAGAGGGGGGGGGGGGCGTATGTCATTTGTGTAACACTTTGCGTGTTGGTAAAGTGTCTCTCCTGAGTCCTGCGCCGCTCTGCCACAACGAACGGTGTCTTGATCAGTCGTGATATTCGCGTCATACGCCCAAGGGAAAAAAGGGAACAGCCTACAGTAAATTACACGGCCGTGCAAGGAATGGGCATCTCGCGGCGCCTGTCGGTGGAGTTCAGAGACTTACGGCAGCTTTGGTGGATCTCTTCGCCACTATGTGGCGCTATGTACGGTGTGAGCGAGACTTTTAACGTAACGCGTTACATGTGATTGCTTTACTTGTAATCAATTACATTTTGGAGCAAACAATTTTTCGAGCACTCTGATTACAATTTTGATATATCAATTTTTTTTGGCAGAGACTGACTCACGAAAAATGATCCGCGACAAAATCCCTGCGCCTCAGTTGAGGTAATGACCGTAAGTCATCGTAATAGCCTCCTGGAATTTCAGGATCTCTACCCCTAATCTTTCCTACTCTTCGTACCAAAGCGTGCTGTGTTCGGTCTTCGGTGTGCTGTCTGCCGTATAGGTCGTGCTTCGGAATTCTAGTGATACATTTAGAAGTTAAAATAGCAATATTGTTTGACACATTTGTTGAGTCATATAAAAGAAAATTGTTGACTTCTCACGCGCGATTCTTTCGTGTTATCTCAGCTGTTGCAGTCAATTGGGAGTTCAACTTTTTTCTTATTTTGTTAGGGACAAGATGCGGAAATTTTAGTATGAATTAAAAGTAACAGCCCGTGTAATGCGTTACTTTTGTACTCTTTACACAATTACATTTCGCGTTGAATAATTTGTGACGGTAATGAGTTACTTTCGCAAGAAGAGTAACGGTAACGGCAATTAATTACTTCTTGAAGTAAGAGCACAATTATCTGGTGAGCTATCAAGTTATCACCATAGCTTCATTTCGGGAAAGACTGAGATGTGTGTTTGCAAATCCTTTGTGAATGCGGTTTCGTTCTTTCTTCCAGTTTGAGGTAGAGATTAAAGGCGGTAAGAACTCCTACCTGCATGTGTTTAGTTACAGGTGTAGTGGGTGTAATATTGTTTTTCTACGCTTCGTAATTCTGTTTACAATTTATTCTTCAATACTTGTCCTTCATAACGTGTGCAGCGTTAATACAAAAATGCACTTTTTTTCGGATGCGGACGAGTAGACGCACCGCCATCCAGACACCTCTATCCATTGTTGCGTCATCTGAAGGATTGTAGCACCCAATCAGACACCAACGCGGAGGTACACATAACATTCTGCTCTACACTCTTAAAAATGAACTTCACCACATGGCACGCATGGCATTTGTTGAAAACAGGATGTGGAGCCCATTTTGTAGCCATAATGCAGTATGTACATACATACATAATAGGCCCCGCCTTCCGATATCAAATCAACAAATCAGGAGCTAGAACGTTGTCATTAGGGGTGATGGTTGGCTAGCAGCGTGCTGTATGAAGCAGCTGCACGTGGTGAAGATACAGACCTATCAGATTCATCTATACCAAAGGTGTCACAGCCAACAACTTAAAATCTCGGTTTGGAGCCGACACAGTCGGCGGGTTAGCTTGGTAGAGTTCATAGCCGCTGTAAGGGCCGAAAAAAACGAACGGTAATTTTATTATATTAGTTAATTTATTATCTGGCAGAGTTATCTGAAATACTGAGAACGCGAAGGAAACAGTAAGCGGCGGGTGATCGTTTTTCTTCCGTGGCATCTTGCATTAACTTGACGGGGAACTGAGCTCGGCCGACAATTTGCGCGCCTCGAAACGACCATTTTCGTCATTTTTCTGTTTTTTTAGCTATTGCCAAAGCAGAAGGGAATGTACTTTGCAATGCAATGGGGGTAAATCCGACCTGTGCTTTCTGTTTCTGTAAAAATAAGAAATCAAATAAAAACTGGTGGTTGACTTGGTAAATTTCGAAGATCAATTAGCAAAATGTGATTTCTCGCGAATTAAATTGGATAAAAGCGCTCAGAAGTAATGGTAAAATCTCCCCCGAGATAAACAGCGTTGCGCCCGTAATGTTCAGACAAGTGAATTTTTCAAAACGATTTTTTTATCACGTGCGGTGAAGCATCCTGTATATATTTGCGAATATTTTTGTTATCACCTATAGCCGTGATTGACACAATAAGCAAATAAGTATACTGTGCTTCTACTGCTTCACTTCCACTTTTCAAATTCTTCAGTTACCGACGCCATATCAAGGCTTTCTGGGGGGGGGGGGGTGATGTTTGGGAGTGGTGCGGTCAGCCTGATCGTAATTGGAGGAACGGTGCACCAAGCAGAGTGGGAAAATAAGGGAAGGGTGAAAGAGGGCGGGGAAAGACGACGGTGGTGCAGGAGAAGGAGGGTTGTGCAGTCCCTCTTGGTCTGGGTTTCAGATAGTTCCGGAGGATTACTCACCAGACAAAACACGCGAGTATCACTCCTTCAAGGCTTCATCAAGCCTTCATTCAGATGCTCCCTGTACCAGGGAAACCGCCAGCATGATTAGCAAAGTTACCCAATGAGAGACTTACGGAAATAAAGTAGTCGTTGTCGCGAGACGCGGTTGTTTCTGAACGAGTGGTAATAACTCCATTCCTTCCCCAATATCTGTTTATTCGGGTAGTGAGAAGAGAGGTAAATATTTCCGAAATTATAGAGATAAACATGAGATTTTAAAGGAACGTAATTTAGTTATTCTAACTGGTTACCACCAGCGGCATGGCCGAGCGGGCCAACGAGCGGGCGTCCCGCTCATTGATGGTAGACTGAGAGGTGGTGGGTTCGAATCCTACCACCGGCTGTGCTGTCTGAGGTTTTCCCTGGGTTTTCCGAATAGTACTTTCCAGACGAATTTCGGGCACAGTTCCGCCTGAAGTCGGCCCAGGACGCATACTAACACCTGTCTCCCACTCCTTCTTGCTGTTCTTTCTCCGTCCGTCCACATCTGTACGCCGCTCATAGCCACAGTTGCTTCGCGGCGCTATAACACGGAATAAAAAATAACTGGTTGCCGAATCAGGTGACTAGTTACGGTTGATAGTTACTTTCTGAGGGAAAGTAATTAACTAGAGTTACCTTCTCAAGTTACTTCCCAAGACTGTTCGAGAGCATACCTTCTTAACTCTCGGTGGGGAGGAGCAAAACGTGTGCTCGACATACCTGATTTTAATCCCTCTCTTCTTCTAAGCGCTCTACAGTAGCGGGCTCACTTACGAATAATGAACTGACTGTCCCACTTTAACAACCTAAGTTGTAAATTATTTTAAATTATTTAACTTTAAAACTTACGTGCATGCCTCAATTCAGCTCAATTTGGAGTTGAAATGGGCGACACCCAACCAACGGGAGGGCATGGAGCCCGGGTGTTTCGGAGGTCCCTGCTTATTCGCCCCATACGCCTATGACAATGTGACGAGTTAAGCGGATGCTGCTCCTCTAATTGCGTCCCTCAAGTGGGGAGCAGAATAGCTCGAGTTTCCGTCATTTAATCGGGGTCAATTGCAGTTGATCCAAACGTTGGACCGAACAATGACGGCGACTACCGCAACTGTCGTGTGACCTTAGCTGCTGAAAAATTGTCTCCTTAAACGGTCCTGTTTTGTATTCCTGCTGTGTAACGCAACAATTAGTGAGCGAAACCGCCATTTTCTGCCGAAAGCGCGGGCAAGGTCGTCGTTCGAAGTTTATGTCGTGAAGAAAGCTGTTGACCACGTACAGGGAACTGCGCATATCTCACACCAAGGAACGTAAGTTTGCGAGTTCATTATGGAACATGTTAAATTGTCTATTTTCTGCTGGATCTGTAGCCGTTGTTACATAAGCGCGACAGAAACGGGTCGAGTTGGTTTATCGCAGCAAATCCTCTCCCATCAGGCCATGTCAACCAATCTTCTAGTAATCTTCTAGCTCATGTAATCGTGGCTTCTGTCATCTATGCACCTTAAAACAGAGGGGGAGGGGGGATCGGCTAGCCGTTGCCTAAAAACAGAACTTCGCTGCATAACACGTTGAAGGCCAATCAATCACACTCTTAAAACAGAGTTTCACTTCATAACACGCTCCTAGCCATACACCATTCCGAGTGACATCGTTCTGCCCCCTGATTTGTTAATTAAAAACGCGAGGCGTACGCCTTTCTGTGACACTTTTGTAGTTCTGCTAATTGTCATAAAAAGGCGTACGCCCCGCACTTTCCACGAATCAGGAGCGATAACGATCTCATTTCGTCATTCCGTCTCAGTCCGTGCATTGACTGTGGGGTCTCCGACAATGTGGCGCATATCGGATACAGGGAAGCTAAGTCACGTGTTTTCTTTCCACGAGTACTTAATGCGGTTTTTAAATAAACACGCTCTCCTTCTCCGTGTACGTCGTCAGCGACATTTCATTTCGAAACATGATCAGTGTCCAACAGGGAGTGTAATGGAAGCGCGCGTAATATATTTTTGGTCGACCGTGCGCGCCGATGGCCGGCGACTTCAGATTTGTGATTGTGTGTAGGGTTGTCTTGCGACTTTTAACTTGTCTCTGAGGATTAACATAGTTGTTCTAAACCACCATGTGGTTCACTTCTTAGAATGTGTGTTTTTCGCCTGAGAACTGAAAGAAAACATACGAGAGTTGCCGCGGTGTCCGTAACTTCTGAAAGTCGTCTGCTCACGCCGGTGCACTAGCGCGCGCAAAAGCAGACGATTTCTGTATCCTATCACGGACTTCCCCGCCGGGCCACGTGGCCGTTCTTACTGTTGCCAACTCAGATCGCGGCATGCTCTGCAATCTTTATCAATTTAATTCGGTTATTTAATAACCGTGACATGTTTTGTCGCGTAAATTCGCAGTACTCCATTTGCAACAAAGGGCAATCGTATGGTACACTTTATGAGAGGGGCAGGCGGTACGAGACCGTCCCTTTAAACCGGGGGGAGGGGGGGCGGACCGGGCTCGATGGTGAAGGGCAGCTGAAGGCTTGCAACCCTCCTTTATGATCGGTGGGTGACAAGCTCCACCAGTCCCGGCAACAGATTACGCGGTGTATCGGAAGCTGCATCGAACCACGTGAAGACGACGACCGTATCATCAGAAGTTCTTTGTATTCTTTTCACTCGGAATGCGCAGGCTCAGATGCATAAGATCCTCGATGCACGCTCTGAAATGGAACTTATTGATTTATTGGAATTGGAGCGTATTTTGTGTTGAAGTTTTGTTTTTGGAGTGGTCATGTTAAGTTCACCTGAGCCCATTCGTCCGCTTCCCGGGTAGCTGTGAATTCTCGAGACACTCTTCTTGGATGGTACGAGTCTTGTGTACCAAGTACTCCTCTTTATAGAATGATTGCATACTCTTCGGGAAGCACAACTAGATCGCGTTGCTGGGGGTAAACGGCTGAAATGCCTCCGACCGCGCAACTTTGAATCAGGAGTAATCTGTGCTGGATCCTTTATGACTAGAATCCTCAGCGGGACAGTTACCGGCGGTTCGAGGGCTGTGTTTTATGGCCATCTTGTTGGTTTTTCAATGAGTCATCTCTTCGGGATGACGAGAAAGTGAGAAACAGGGCCGTAAGGCCACGAGAGGGAGACACTATAGGCGTAGGTATTGAGTTGCTCCTTCGCATAAACCGAGGGTGCGCTCCAGTCTCAGGTTTTAATGGGTGACACTGAGCTTTATTTAGTACCGGGGGACATTTGGGTTATGTGCGGGGTGAGTCCCGCTTATAGCAGCCGCCTTCTTGTTTATGTACGTCGATGTAATCCTCGCGCATAATCGAGCTGGCCCGGTGGTGGACCAGTCCGATGCTAATCCGATTGGTATGGGGCGCCACGATTGGTTCGGTCACGTTGCTGACTCTTCATCCACTCGAGGTGACGTCAGTGCACCAACATCAATTTAATGTTTTGTGCATTTGCTCTATAAGAAGGGCGATTCCTATCTTTCTCACTTTGGCTTAGGCGTTATATACGCGTTATGGCATTGCTCCTGCGCTATATCAGCCATGGGTAAGTTACTCAAAAGAAATAACTACTTTATAGTTACAGTTAGCCAACACGGTGGGAGTTAGTCTTATACCCTAGCCACACGGCTAACTGAATGCATTAAACGGAATGCCAGTAACTTCACCTCCTAACCCGAGTGGCTCGAGACTACCATCTCCATTTTTTTCTTTTAAAATCAATCAATCAATCAATCACCTCCTAACCAACCATAATCTCACATCGTTCTCTTCCCTCATTTCTTGAAAACAGGAAACGTGCGCCTTGTCTGTTACAATTATGTCCCGCATAATTGTAACAGAAATCCGTCACAATAACAGTTTTCATCCTTTTTCATTTATAGAAATACCAACAGGACTGCAATTGTGTGAGGTGCAAGCTTGATGGCCCCCCTTTAGCAGTACAGTGACACTCCCCAAGGAGCTGCATATTGCATCTGTGATCAGATCATATATGTAATGTTATGTTGTGTGTGCATAGTAGTTTCGTTCCGGACTTCAGTATTGTCGTCGTTGTACTGTACCGTGTGATGTCTAAGTATAGGTCGTTAACTTTACATTCTACAGTTACTTTAACTAAAGGCGGCAACTAGTTACAATTATAAGTTACTTTTGTAGAAAAATAACTGGTTACTGCAAAAAGTAACTACGGTTACAAGTTACTTGCAACCTCTATAGTTACTACCCAAGACTGCGATACAACATTGAAATGAATAGATACGAAGACAACATCTCGTGCGCTCTAAAAAGCAGGACGCGCTGCTTGTCAATCACCATCCCAAATCACATCCTCCTCTCTGCTGATGTGCTGAAAATGAGAGGAACACGCTTTTTTATGACACGGTGACAGATGGAGTATGCCCGGCGCTGTCCTCAAGTCAAATTCCATAACGGTATCATTCTGTTATCTGGTTGGCCTTGAGTATGTTGCGCAGCATTTTGTGAAGTTTATTTTTAAAAGGCCAGCCAATGTCGACAGCCGGACCTATACGGTCCGTCCAGAATGGTTGTAGAGAGAGAAGCTGAGAAGAGGAGAGCAGAGAGGAGAAAAACGGAAGAAGTTGCAAAGGCTACGGAACGCCTATAAAGCTATCGCGTCTACATGCGTTTGGCAGAGGGTCAAAGACGCAGCCAATTTTATTTTCAGAGTTCATATCTCGTAAAATTCCGGGAATGCATCAGTTTTATCGCACACTTTGCAAATATACCGACGATGACGCGAGCGGTCTTCATCCAAATTTGTCACGAAGCTCAGGATCTACAAAACACCAACGGGCCAGCGACGGTTCAGTGATGAGCGTTCCTACACGCACATCCTTAAATTACGGGTTCAATCCTGCATTTACGTTAGCAACCTGGGGGTATAATACAAAATTACGTAGGTAGCCTTTTTCGGCGTGCTACGTAAACCGTGTTTGTCGTGTGCTGAGATATAAGTGCACGCTAATGACCCCTCAGATGAATCAAATTAGTCCACCGGCCTGGCAGCCGCCGCATGTGAAACAATAGCAAGCAACGACAAGTTTGACCTCGTGCCTCACCTACTGAGATTAGACTCTCCCCTCTGCAGATCATTGACATTTTTTTTCGTTGTACAATGGTAGAGCAAACTGGCTTGGATTAACGCATAGAACAGGCACAATTCACTTGAGAACGTGTCGTGTTGTCTGCTTTCTGTTCCGTGTCTCTGGTTTTATCGTCGTTTTACAATTCACTTCGCCTATCTTGCTGCATATCTGCTTGTACTGCTATTGGGTTCCATGTCGGAAGACAACTAGCATCACAAGTTCTTTGCTGTGCACCGAAATTTCCGTTCACGCATATTCATTGTCGAAGCGACATGTCTAGGCAACTTGTACCGTGCCATCCAGTTGCTGGAGTCATTGATCAGGTTCAACCAGCAACCTTGGAACGGATGCGAGAACACTTCATCGGCTGAACTACCGAGGCCAATGCGAGTACGCAACTCTAAAATATAAGATGTTCAGAATATTTTATTAACATAATTATCTAATTACACAGGTAACTGCCCAGATTGCACTTTGCTTTTAACTAACAAAATAACAACGCAAATGTTCTACGTGCAAACTATCGTTACAAGTATGTCAACCTGCTAAAAATATGTACAATCTACCATTCCTATGTACACATATCAGGCAAAATTCGACTGAAAAATTTGTTGGGATTATTTATACTAACACACATGCTGTGATGTTAATTGTGACGAAAAGGCGTGCGTCCGTACTTCCCACAAGTCAGGGACCCTAACTTCAACTTGTCGTTATCTCATAACGCGGTGGTGGTGCTGCTGCTGCTGAAAGGCCTCGCCGTTGTCGGTCTCACAGAGGTGGGCAACGTCACGACTGATGCCCTTGGGGATGTGCGTCCTGGGCCGACTTCTAAGGGAACTGTGCCGACGTATGTCTGAAAGCGTCTGAGGAAAACCCAAGAAAAACCCCAGACAGCACAGCCGGCACCGGGATTAGAACCCGGGTGCCTCCCAGTCTCGACGTGACATGGCCAGCACGCTAACCACTGAGCCACGCTGGTATCCCATAACTTAAACGCATCACTTCGGCCAGTGGGGGGGGGGGGGGGGGGTTATGGCAGGATAGGCTCGCCGTTGTTGGCCACACAGAAGTGGGCGTCGTCACGACTATAGCCAAAAAAAGAAAAGGAAAACGCATAGCAAAACAAAACACAAAGGAAGGACGGACGGATGGAGGATAGAGGAGGTTGAAGGATGGGGATGCGGTGAGGTGCACGAGTTCATCGGGGAGAGTACAGTATTAGATGGGTCGATCAGCAAGGCCAGTCTTCAGCAGGAAGAGAGTGAGGTTTCTTGCTTTGACGGAACGTTCGGCAGAAGAACCAGCGGGGTAGAGGATGTCTGCTAGCGAGCCCGAGGTGGAGCGAGGGAGATGTGTTTCGCGCGCAGAATGGTATGCTCGGCAGTCTCGCAGGATGTGTTCGATTGTTTCGGGTTGTTGACAGTGGCCACAGCAGGCGTCACCCCTAGTGCCTATCTTGAACAGCTGAGAATTGGTGAACGCGCACCCAGTGCGGAGCCTATGGAGCATGGTCTGGATGCTTCGAGGAAGATTTTTCGTGGGAAGAGGAGGGCGATTATGATGCATGATGTCCCGTATTCCAGGGTGGCGCTGTTCGACAAGGAGCTGAACAGACATCTGCCTGTCGGCGTCGTCCGGAGTTGGCAAAACATTGCTGCAGCCCAGGTGTGCCGAGGACGCCAGCTGGTCCGCCCTTTCGTTGCCGCCGACACCGACGTGGGACGGTATCCATTGGAAGGCGATATCGCCTCCAGCTTGTTTATGTTGGGCGCACGATCTTCTGATGCTTCGCGCTAAGACGTTGTCACACATGGGGTTCATCACGTCCCATAGAGCGCTTCTCGAGTCTGTGAGTAGGACTGCTCTGGCAAACCCTCGTACCTGGACCGCAGCAGCTGCATGTAGGAGAGCCAGGAGCTCAGCAGTCGTGGAGGATATCGGGTAACGCGATGATCTCCCTTGCCAGGACACGTTCACTGACGGGATGTGGAAGGCACACGTGGCACTTTTGGTACGATCGTCAATAGAGCCATCAGTGAATACCAGAGTATGTGAGTGGTAGACGTCAGTTATGAGGTTCTCAGCTACCGTTCTAGCGACCAGGGGGCTACATTCCCTCTTTTTATGAAGGCCCGGAACGTCGAGCGTTACACCCGGTACAAACTCTCGCCATGGCACTGAAGGTAACCCAGCAGGATGTTGAGGCGATCGCTCACTGTGGGCCAGGGCGCTAGTAGCGTATACGCTGGCCAAGCGGCCGAGAGACGTGTGTGACCTTTTTACGAGGGCAGAAAAAAGAGAGTGCTTGCTTCTGGACGTGGCCAAGTTGTCTAAGTGGCGGAGCCCCCTAAGCTCGGAGTGGATACTGACAGGCTTTTCCTTGGCTTCCAGGTAGGTCTGGGTAATGCCAGAAAAGCTGGGTATTCCAAGCGCCGTTCTTATCCCTGCCCGATGGAGCCGCTCAAGAGCCTGCCATTGTGAAGGTCCCAGATCCACGTACGGCGACACGTACAGGATACGGGAGAGAATGAGGGCTTTGTGTAGCTTGAGCAGCGAACTTGAACTGCAGCCCCATGATTTGCCACTGATCCTTCGGAGTAAATTAAGAGTCTTCTTGCCTTTACACACCGTTTGGCTTACTAGCCTAGACCAGCGTAAAGAGCTGTCAATGGTGACACCAAGGTAACGACAAACCTCACATCTTGGGATGGGGGTGCTGTTGATGGAGAGATTAGGGAAACCCTTGCCCACGTACTTTCGGCGGGGAATGCAAACCAAGCATTGAGATTTTTCTGGAGATACGACAAGCCCCCTTTCAAGAAGAGCCGCACTGAGGCCGTTCAATGCAATTTCGGCGGTGTCACGAAGCTTCTCCTTGTTGTCTCCCACAACGCGGAGGCAGATATCGTCCGCGTAGATGGTAAGCTGAAGGGTATACGGAGATGGGCGAATCCTGCGGTGGACACCAGCCATGATCAGGTTGAATAGAGTAGGAGAGAGAACACTGCCCTGTGGGACCCCACGTTCGAACTTTTTCTTTGAGCTCATGCGCCCATTGACGCACACATCGAACGTACGGGCAGAGAGAAAGTCCCAGAGGTATCTCAGCAGGCGGCCCTCGATACAAGCACCTTGTATCGCAGCGAAACATGCTGCGTGAGTGACAGAGCCGTAGGCCTGCTTTACATCAAGGAACAGAGCGAGGGCAAATGCATTTGACTCCCTTGCCTCTTTGAGCGATGTAGTCACTTCAGCGATGGCGTCAGATGCAGACCAACCCTTCCGAAAAGCTGTAATGTGTTCGGGGAAGTGATTGTCGCGCTCCAGGACCCAACACAGTCTCTTGTGAATTATCCGTTCCAATAGCTTGCCGACACATGAGGTTAGAGCAATAGGACGGTAGGAGGACAACTGCGAGGGGGGTCTACCCTTCTTGAGGACTGGAATCACCCTAGCATGCTTCCAGTCAGACGGTATGGCCCCAGAGGTCCAGACAGAATTGTAGAGATGAAGGAGAGCCTCCAGCTGCTCTTCACCCAGATTCTTCAGTGCCTGATTGGGGATTCCATCTGGGCCAGCCGCGCTCCGTCGTTTGAGGCTACGAATGGCGTATTTCAGTTCCGACATGGTGATATCGTCGTCCACCGGAGAAGGGTTGGTGACTGACTGGCGAAGTGCGAGGCGGCAATCACTGGAACTGGCGGTCTGCGCTAATTCCCTGGCAAAGTCTTCAGCTATGACCTTCGGATCACGTCGAGACGCGACCGACAGCGTGACGAGCGGGTTTACGGGTTCGGGGAGGCCTTCAATAGCTTTCAAGGTGCTCCAGACTCTAGTGGTCGGCGTGTGGGCATTGAGGGACCCGCTGAACTGTCGCCACTGAGTCCGCCGTAACTTCAAGCTATATCGTCTGTGGGCAGCCGAGACACGCTTATAGGAGATCCAGTCTGCTTGAAGACCTGTCCTCAGAGCCCTCCTTTGTGCCCGTCTACGTGCCGCGCGGAGACTTAGATAATGAAGATCAGGTGCAGGTCTACGGGCCGGACACGAAATTGTTTTTGAGCTGTTCGCCAGGGAGTTCTGAATACTATCAAGCAAGTTGTCTGTGGTGGCTGCAGTCAGTCCCTGCCTAAATTTTGCCCAGTTTGTGACAATTTTCGTTCTCCTGGCTTCGCTACTCCGATATGGCGGGGAAAGGAGAATAGGAAAATGGTCCGAGCCCCATGTGTACGCTTCGGCTTCCCACTTTAGGGTGACATCAGGAGAAACCAGGGTGAGATCAAGGGCATTTACGTAGCGCGGAGGTCTCATGTAGGTGGGCGAGTCAGTGTTAAGCACCACAAGGTCGCTGGTAGAAAGGTAATCGGCAAGGGCATTCCCTCTTCTACAGTTTTTCCCACTTCGGCCAGTGATCCGCCATGAGCTCTTGCGCGAGCCTATCAGAGCGGCTTTGGAGCGCGCGAACTTTAAATATAACGATATGATCGCTATGTGAAAGCTGAAGATCGGGGCCTAGGAGTGACAGCAGTATCATTCTGTCCAATGGATGGCCTTCATCATGTTATGTGGTGACATTACCTACTTTACCCCACCCTCCCCCACAAACACTCTTAAAAATAGGGGAAATAATGTTTGTTTGTTTGCACGAAAAAAAAAGGGGGCGCCTCCCGACGTCTTCTGCTGTTCCTAACATCTTAATGTCTTAATGTAACATCTTAATGTGATGTCTTAATCGGCTCGCTGTTGTTTCACTTGCAAATGAACTTCACCACATAGCACGCTCCAGCCAACCATCATCCCGAGTGACTTCGTTCTTTCTCCTGGTAGTGGCTGAAAACGGGGGGCGTACGCTAGTTTTGTGGCATTACGCTTTTCGTCATGGCCACAAAAATCGCGTACGCCCCACGTTTTCATTATATTAAGGGAAAACACGTTGTCATTGGCGATGATAGTTAGCTTGGTGCATTCTATACGGTGAAGCTGTGTTTTTAGGGTGCATGTCGTAACAGTGTAATATCATTCTATTGGCGTAAGAAGCACCCCGCATAACAGTTTTGGGCCGTTTTCCTTCTCTGATAAGCTTTGGCTGAGCTGGTGGTGATAAGGCTGCATTTCTACTCTCCCATGTCACAAACGAATGAACGAACTAATACGATACAGCATTCTAGACTTTTCGAAAGTGCAGGAATGGGGCCTATCCACAAAAGCCAGCGGGATGGCGCTCTTGTAGCGTCACCGGAAACAATTGATGTCGGCTAAAAATTCTGGGAGAGCGGTTGTTAAAGGAGCTATGAACTGTACCAAGCGAGCCCGCCGACTGTGTCGGCTCCAAACGGCGATTTCAACGTGTTGTCTGTGACACCTTTTGTATAGGTGAATTTGATAGGTGCGTATCTTCAGCACACAGCACGCTCCTAGCCAACCATCTTCCCGAATGACAACGTTCTCGCCCATGATTTGTTGATAACGAGAGGCGGAGCCTATTATGTATCTATTATGCACGGCTACAAAACGGGCTACGCCCCCCGTTTTCAACAAATCAGAGACGAGAACGTTGTCATTCGGGATGATGGTTGGCTAGGAGCGTGCCATGTAGTGAAGTTCATCTTGAAGTATACGTGAGGCCGACAACGGCAAGCCCGTTCACCATCACCATCACCACCATCATCTTGAAGAGGGTGAAACAGAACGTTATGTGTACCTCCGCGTTGGCGTCTGATTGGGTGCTACAATTCTTCAGATGACGTAACGATGGATAGAGGTATCTGGACGGCGCATCGTCTACTCGCCCGAATACGAAAGAGAGTGCGTTTTTGTATTAACGCTGCACATGTTATGAAGGAGAAGAATTGAACAATAAATTGTAAATAAAATTACGAAGCGTAGAAGAACAATATTACATCTATTAAACCCGTAACTAAATACATGCAGATAGGAGTTTTTACCTCTTTTAAAGGGACAGCGAAGTCAAATCCGATTATGACAATGGATTTCGTCCAGCGGCTCGGCTGCCTGTACTCTATTTTATCAGTCCAATTACGGTTGTTTTTAGATACCACCATGTAATATAACAAACACGCGCAAAGTATAGGCACAAACGGATATCGTAGAATGATATTGTTCCCGTTCCAACCGTATCTAGCACAGCGTCCACAAACGTCCGCACAAAGAAGCAGGATTAGAGGACAAGTATACCACGTGACAGTGAAGTATAGTAAATCGTGCGTTTGAGACAGGTTCCAGATTCATTTTCTTTTAGGAATGACGACAACTCTAGGCCCCAAGACGTTGGCCATGCAAACTATATGACCAAAGACAGTTTCATCCGCGTCCAAACAACGTCGGGCAGAATCTCGAAGGTGACTTCACAACTGCGAGAAACATCCCGTACAGATGCTAGCGAGAGTCGCGGGATATAGTTTTGCTCTCTGTCTTTCCTGTGTTGTTCCTCTCGTGAGAAGTATATTACTCCACCCCCGGACTTCTCCCTCGTTGGAACTGCACCTCGTAGCCGTCGAGGTGTCGTCATTTTCACAGGACGTGGCTTTGTGCCGGTGATGACTTCTCGTTTCCCAAGACACCGCCAACGCCAGACAATGGTGTACTTTTAAAGGACGGAAACGGGTTGACAGCCACAGAGCTTTTCTCATGCTCACTCGGCGCGAAGTTCGCCCCATTGCAAAGGTCATGTACCTGGGTCTTCGTCTCAAAGAAGGTTGTTTCCTGAACGCTGAAAGCCGTTCTCTACAGAAAACAAAGCTGAACCTGAGTTGTTTGTTTTTCTGCACAAAGCCAAGCAGTGGCAACAATTTCAACTGCGGCGCCTCTCTGAATATCGAGAAATAGTAGCGAATTCACATGCATTGTTTTCAGTCTAAGACTTTGCCTTTTTTCCTAATACTTTTAAGCTTAAGACTTTGAAAGTTCTGATATCATGATGATGATGGTGATGATGATGACAACAGTGATGACGTTGACCGCAATGACTAGTGCAAGATGAGGACGTCAGTCACGACAAGGTCATGCCAACTATCCCGGTGCCCTTACCTTGTAATAATCAGAGAAATGTGAGAATGAAAAAAAAAAAAAAAGAAAACGAAGAAGAGTAAACCCAAGGAAATAAACACCATAACAGTATTTTAGAGTGCAAGGCTACCGTACTGGTACTTTGTACTGTACTTATATTACCTTTTTCTAGTGGTAGCGGTGGTGTTTTCTAGTACTTTCCCATCAAGTTAAGACAAATGTCGGCACAGTTCCCTGTGAAGTCGGCCCAGGACGTACGGTCCCTCCTGCAATAGTCGTGGCCAACGCTAACGGCAAGTTTCCCGCCTATAGGCGGGAAACTTGCCGTTAGCGTTCAAGTGGAAATTTTAGCGCATAATACGTGCTCCAACGCATAGTTTATCTCCCCGAAAGCTGTTTTCGTTCTTCTTTTCTTTTTCTCCATTACAAAACCCTGTACATCGCCTTGAGCAACCTGCGTATTGTTGTACAGCTGGGATGCCCGCCGTATACCTATCTTGACCGTAAAATACATCTCCGCAGGGGCCGTACGGGCGTCTGGAATAATACGAAAGCGTGGCCGGAATTCGCCCAAAATAATCGCCTCTGCCACACAAGGAGAACGATTTTAAAATTCGTCCGGCATCTCAGCGATTCGGGTCGCTCTCCCGTGCATGCTCGACGAATAATTTCATTCCGGGGGAAAATATTTTCGGACGCTGCTCCAAGGGGAGAGCTTCTATGTATTTTCGTGCTTTGTGGTGTTGGGTGCAACCGCGTAACATGATACGTTAGTGGCACACTCTCTCGTCCCCCTGTTGTTTCACGCAGTTTCCTGGTAGGACGGAATGAAGTTCGAGCCATGCAAGAAATACATTACCTCGGTAAATATCCCCACAACGCAGTTCTTCTATTGTTGTTCTTCGTATAGGGATGCGGATTTTTCACTCTCTCTTTCTCCCTCTCCATCTTTTTTTTTAAACAACGCTAGGCTTTCAACAGCAATTTTGTAACATACGCGTATATAAAACAGTACACAATATAGGGGAACTTAGAACACGGCCGATATCTTTAAACGTTTTATTTGTTCCACAAACTCTTCCATTGTTCTCCGGCATGTATTCAGTACATCCGCCCTGCCGATTGCATTAGCGATTCATTCACACACATGTGAGTCCATTCTCATATCTTACCAACTTATACTTTGAGCTTTGAACTTACACTACTTTACCAACAGCACGCATCAAGTTGAGGAATAGTTCACCGTGATCAGTTACGTGTGGTAAGCTCCGCACAGATCACATATGCGACAGCACAACTGCGTTTCACCAATTATTGCTCCCTCACCATTTAAAACCGCTATAATTCGGCATTTTTACTCGTCGTAACACCTCTTGCTTGTGCATTCTTTTTGAAATGTCGATCATTTTTATCGCATGTTTTATGTTGTGTTAGTCTTGGTTCTTGAATATTATATTCGTCACAGAACAATAAGCGTTATGCGTTTCGCACTTCGCGTTAGCGTTCGCCTGCGTTTCGCGTTTCGCTCGTACACCGAAATTTTCTTCACTGTATTACAGTACTCACTAGCGGCATGGCCGAGCGGGCCCACTCGTTGGTGGTAGCCAAAGTCTTGCTGAAGACTGGGAGGTGGTGGGTTCGAATCCTACCACCGACTGTGCTGTCTGAGGCTTTCCCTGGGTTTTCCGAAGACTTTCCAAACGAATATCGGCACAGTTCCCTCTGAAGTCGGCCCAGGACGCATACTAACCCTCTGCCCCCACTCCTTCCTGCTGTCCTGTCTCCATCTGTCCACATCTGTACGCCGCTCATAGCCACAGTTGCCTCGCGGCGCTAACACGAAATCAAGAAAATTACAGTACTCACACTGTTTACAGGAACACTAAGCTGCAAAAATTTCTCATCGTGGAATATGAGAGATGCTGTTACCTTTACACCGACACAAAAGGAACTAGATTCATCCGGTGCGTCGTTCGTGATTTATGAGCGAAAGAAACCGCAATTTTTAGCTTTCCCTCTTCCTCTCCTTCTCAAGAACCGCTACAATCAGGAGAGACCTCTGATTGGTCTCCTCAAACGATCTCCAGCGATGATTGGACGAATCGTCTGAGGGGCCGAACGAGACAGCGCTCTGCATTTGTCGACCTTCTTGAGAAGGAGAAGAAGACGGAAACCGCAAATTGAGTTTTTTCTATCCATCATAGATCACGAACGACCAACCGGCGAATATCTTTCCTTTTGTGTTGGTGTGATGTGATGTGATGTGATAGAAAAAGAAAAATATGGGGATTTAAATCACGACAAAGTCAGACTGGCTACCCCACACTCTTAAAAATGAACTTCACCGCATAGCACGCTCCTAGCCAACCATCATCTCGAATGATATCATTATCTGCCCTGATTTGTTGAAAACGGGAGGCGTACGCCTTTTTTGTGACACTTATGTAATTGTCACAAAAAAGGCGTACGCCTCCCGTTTTCAACAAATCAGGGCAGATAACGATATCATTCGAGATGATGGTTGGCTAGGAGCGTGATATGCGGTGAAGTTCATTTTTAAGTGTGCAGACCAGCTGGCCGCAGTTAGTCGAAATAAATAAAAAAAAGTGAGAAAACCCAGTAGTTGGGTGGGGGGGGGGAGAGAAACATCCCGATCTAGTGGGAGCACTTGTCACAAACGAGGGACCAGAAAGTCTTATGTCAATCAGATGCGTTTCTTCGAGGAAACGTATGAGCGCTTTCAATGCAGCCGCTTGATAATGGCTGAGGACCCAGGAGCTTTACAAGGTCAAATGGCCGGGCGTCCAGGCGAGCCAGACTTGCTTCTATTGTCCTGCGACTGCCGGCGTACTTGGAGCACCTGAGGAGGATGTGCTCTGTGTCCCCGACAACATCGCACTAACTGCAGTTTGGAGATGGTGACTTGGCCAGTTTGTAGAGCAACCGACCGCTGTACGGAAGATTCAGCCGGAGCCTGTGCACACTCTTAAAAATGAACTTCACCACATAGCACGCTCCTAGCCAACCATCACCCCGAATGACAACGTTCTCGCTCTAGATTTGTTGAAAACGGGAGGAGGAGCCTATTTTGTGCCGTGCATAATTGGCACAAAATAGGCTCCTCCTCCCGTTTTCAACAAATCAGGGGCGAGAACGTTGTCATTCGGGATGATGGTTGGCTAGGAGCGTGCTATGTGGGGAAGTTCATTTCTAAGAGTGCAGGAGACACGCTGCTTGCCGAGGAAACGACGGAGGTACCTGGAAGCGTAGCTGGGGGTCGACCCTGTACAACAGCGAAGATCGAGCAGATCCTGTCAGCCAAGAAGAGTTGCACATTTGTTGTCTCAGTTCACGTATCGTCCTCTTTGCGCCCCCTATGGTGAAATAAATGGCTTTTGTTTGTACATGACCGTGTTGAAGTGCTCGGCGCGCAGCGGCATCCGCGGTCTCGTCACCGGCTATGCCGCAGTGACCAGGAATCCACTGTAATATGATATCACGCCCCCGTGAGACTGCGGCATCATATAGTTGCAGCACATCATGAACAATTAGGGCAATTCTGTTAGTGTCAAGGCAACCGACCTTCGATTGCGCGGTGAGAAATTTTTGCAACTTAGTGCTCAGAGTGGAATTTGAGTGTACGAGTATTATAACGCTTGTTATACTGTGATAAATATAATATTCGGGAATCAAGACTAACACAACATGTAACGTGCGATAAAAAATGATCGACATTTCAAAAAGAATGGACAAACAAGCGGTGTTACAACGATTAGATATGACGAATTATAGCAGTTTGAAACGGTGAAGGAGCAATAATTAATGTAACTGATTTCGCAGTTGTGCTGTCCTCATTATCGTCACCCTATGCACTACCAATGATGAGGACGGTGCACAGCATGTACAAAAACAGGATCTGTTCCAAATTTCATCGGCTCGCGACATGGGTTGGTTGAATGGTAAAAAAGAAAAAGAAAAATATGGAGATGTTGGCCCAACTCTACATTGGGCCGGCTACTCCAGTACGCTTATGGTAGCGAGGTCTGGCTACCAAGGGGTCTAAAAGGAGGTTTGTTCCACAAAAGAACAAGGAAAGACATAACATAGTGCGAAACATGTCGATGTGCTGCCAGTCACCGAGGACCTTCTTGAGGGCCGTTGTCGTGTCGCGACATGGGGCTACTGCTTCATCTGCATTATTCTTCGTAACATTCATTCAGTTGGGCCTAACTTACGAGGGCAAGTGAAATGAAAGAGAATTGCCACGCATATATCTTCGTGGGTGGCGAGTAAATATAAGAAATAAGAAGAAGAAATATTTTTTGGCGTTTGTCACGTCGTCGTTTCTTTTTTCTTCTGCGTCCCACCCTGTCCATTTTAGTAAAAGTAGCAGCACCGGAGGGGGAAAAAAAGCGCCACCAAGAAGAGGGACACAGCGTCGTCGGCACTTGTAAACTTCGCAGGGTTGTGCTATCCAATACTCTTAAAAATGAACTTCACCGCATAGCACGCTCCTAGCCAACCATAATCTCGAATGATATCGTTATCTGCCCTGATTTGTTGGAAACGGGAGGCGTACGCCTTTTTTGTGACACTTATGAACAGCATAAGTGTCACAAAAAAGGCGTACGCCTCCCGTTTTCAACAAATCAGGGCAGATAACGATATCATTCGAGATTATGGTTGGGTAGGAGCGTGCTATGCGGTGAAGTTCATTATTAAGAGTGAATGCGAGTCTATTAGGCCCGCGTACTAGGAGTGTGTTATCGTGTTCCTTGTTCCTTTAGTTTTGCGTTATCCCGTTTCTCTGCACTCGTGCAGTATGCATGCATTTACAGTTCGTGGTTGCAAATGCAGGGTGCGGGAAACAGGAGGTGAGGGGCGGTTTTTGTTTGGAGGGGGATCATTACGGGGGAGATACGAGCGTGATATGTCAAGTGACGAATTCAGTTTCTCCCTTCGTTTTTGTAGCACTCAATCAAAATCGGCGCTACCCGAAATTAAATAAAGAAATGGCGAATGCGGTGGTGGCATACACTCTAGAAACAGAGCTTCACCGCATAGCATGCTGTGCGCCAACCATTGCCACGAATGATAGGGTAATCGCTTCTGATTCGAGAAAAGGGGTGGGCGTACGCCTTTTTGTGGCAATTTGGATATACTACGTCGAACATCTTTAAGTGTGCAGCCTGTGGAATGATAATTGCCACAAAAAAGCGTACACCTCCCTCTCTCCTCGAATCAAAAGCGATAACCCTATCGTTCCCGGCAATGATTGGCGCACTACGTGCATTGCGGTGAAGTTCTGTTTTTAAAGTGTACTTTTTTTACTAGATATCTAGATGTTCGACCGCTGACACAACTCTGAGCAGCAATAATGAAAGAGCAGGCGAGGCTTTCCACTCGTACACCGAAAAAAAAAAAAAAAAGGACACGGTAATTTTACACAAAAGTGAGTGCTAACTGCGTTGCCGCATGTGTGCCGTAAAGTAGTTATTGCAGAGAATTCGTTTGGAGTGCGGTGGTGGTGGTGGTGGTAGTGGTGACGAAAACCGGCTTGGCGGTCACACTGCGCATAAGCGAAAAGAGAGACACTTATATTGAACTGCGAAAGCACTGTGCAACGTGCACACCAAATGGATTGTGTGCAGCATATAGGTTATACGGCACCTATGCCGGCAACAGAGTTAGCAGTCACTGTTGTACAGTAAGATTACGGAAATTTTTCTCACAGTGTAGTTTGTCGCAGTTCCGCTTTTTTGGGACACAGTTTCGCAGAGGCTTTCCCCTTTCCCGTTAAACCTTTGAGGATCGACCGTACCCGAAAACGTGTTTTACGTTAAAATTATTGCGTAGCATTCCATCACCGTCATTAATTTAACGAACCCCGCAATAAGGAGAGAGCAGCTCAAACTAACGCCTTCCGAACCGTTACTTATTACGGGCTGTGCGTTCCTGTCGAGCGATGCAGCTGTTCTGTGCGGTTCCCCACTTTATTCCCAACTCGATGTGACCCCAACACTACAAAGGCTGCCATGTTGGAAATTCAAGATGGCTACCGAAGCCTGATTACGTATTCCGGTCACATCCTACGCCGCCGTATTCCGGGCTAGGAGCGTATACACATATTGCAGTTTGTTGAGTTATGAGAGTGTTTTCCTTCCACAGGGAGCTGCATAGAGTGGGTGGGGAGGTTTGTATAATGGGATTCACTTTGTATGGAGAGGTTTCGTCTATTTGTTTTGGAAGTGTGAGCCATCGCTTTAAAATAAAGAGTGAGAGATTAATAACCTGCAGGGCAGTGAGTGCTCGCTCACCAGACACGAGTGGTGCGTGCGCTGTACTATAATGTCTTTACATCGTTGGACCGGCGTATTATCGATTTTATCCCATATTTCGGCACTTTTAAGTTAATGCGGCGGGGTGGTTGTAAATTTGTAGAATCCATCGTGTGGAAGACATATAACTTAACAACTACGAGAAAGCTGGCGAGCTGGTGTGGTGCTGGATATCCAACCCTAGAACTCTGAGATTGAGGGCAGAAGGAGGATATCTGTGTCGTTTTCCCCCCTCAATCTCACGGTATGGATGGATACGATGTATAAGCTGTTTGGCGACTGCCAAAGATTTGGAGATTCGCGCTTTTATAGCAACATGGCATGCTGATATTAAAATGCTACGACTGCCGCCTTATGTATGCCTTAGCGCATCTCGTCCTGAGTGATCGCTCGCCTCCCACGGATAAGACGCGGTCTTCTCAAACATTATCGCCATTCCACGTCTCAGGGGAGTGATGTGGCGGCACGTGAACAACGACGAAGTCACCAAGCTACGGACACGCACCACGAGAAGAAGCTTCAGTTCTATCGGCAACATCCAGAGTGAAGCCAAGGGTTGACCTTTCCTTTTTCTTTAATAAATCTTCATATCTCCCCCCCCCCCCCACCGGTTGAGAAGCCCCCAACCGAACGCACATCCGGCCCTCCAGGACATTCCGTAACTAATGTAGAGGAACAACATCTCACCTCTACAGTGGAAAGCGCGGGGAGTACGCCTTTTTGTGACAATCAAGTAATTAACGTATGTATACCTAAATATCACAAAAAGGCGTACTCTTTCCGTTTTCAACAAATGGGGAGAGAAATGTCATTCTTCGCTGTGACGGTCGCCGTGTTATGCAGTGAGGTTCTGTCGGTTCTGTCTCATCCCTTGATCCCTTCCTGGCTATGCCGGTTGTGACGATGCCCGCAGAACCCCTCCTCGACAACCCTTCTCTTTTAAGAGTGTAGCTCATAATAGACCTTCACGGCAATAAACCTTTACGCGGATCGCTTTTGCCGTATTGAAATAAACAGTGGGAAAACCTTCATTGTAACACCAAGAAACTGCAGGATATTGCTCGTACTCATGATATAGGATCCGCGCCCATTATCGCAGATTAAGAAATAACGCGCCTAACGTGCCTGCAAGTTATAATGGGACTTGCATTTTGTCCATCGTTCTTGATTATAATTATATATTTTGTAATTGAACGAGCATTATTAACTTATTTAGCCTATTATTGCAGATGTAACTTCACGGCGGACTGCGGGAGTCAACAAAATGCCTTATACATAATAAGCAATACTCTCAAATAATGAAGAATGAGTCGCACTTACGGAAACAGTTATGTGACACTCCTGGACAAAGCTATGGGGAAAAAAACGTGTACCTTCAGAAGTCCGCAATTCTCGCGTATGCGTTGGTGCAAATTTACCGGAACACGCCATCTTACGCATGAAACTCAGTTGTTAATAGATTTTTTTTATGAATTGAATGCACACGTAGGGTCATCGCTCACTCATTCGGCTTTATCGGAAGAATGGTGCGAAAAGACAGCACGTGATGATGTTCAATACAGTAGCGAGCCTTGAGCCTTGGTATACAAATGTTGTGAAACCAGAAAAAACTGTTGAGAGCGCTCTAGAATTTCCCGCAGTTCGGAAACAAGTGCGAACTGCGCGGGTGAGGATTTAGAATGCAAATAGATGCATTACAATTACAACCGAAAATACGTAATTGTTTTAATACCTTTAATGAAAGAGAAATCGCGGACCCACCACAGTTCCTCTTGATCTGTTTACAAATGACATTCTTTGACATAACCAGAATGATGAAAGTCGCCTCCACAATATGTTAACAAGCCGGTCAACAATGCCCAACAGCCTGCCTTATCGCTCTAATATCTGCCTTTACATCCAGCTGGCAGTGCCCGATTGAATATGCAAGGGCCAACATTACGCCGCACTGGAAGTTCCATACCCTCCACATACCCACGGGTGATCACACAAGGTAATCGCGCGGACGAGGGCAGCTGCGCGGTTTGTCCCCTGAGGCTAACTTGGTGCACGAGCAAACTTACCTACCTAAAATGAACAGCTGTCACCCGCTCGGTACGTTGCGAGTGTCGGAGGCCGTGTTCACTGCCACGTGGGTTCAGTATTAGGCACTACGCGCGTGTATTTGCTTCAGTAAGCGGTATTTCCGCTTGCGTGAGCATGGGGCGTTGATGCGGGCTCCAATTGCGGACGTGTCCAATGTGTGCTCAACGTCTGTTTTGGGACGGAATTTCCATAGATCGAGAAGTTAGCCGTCAAAAAGAACTCGTTACGAGTTAAGTTACCGCGTGAAAAATGAAACTAAGTTAATAACGAAGTTCTTCAGCCTGAAATGTAACTCGCAGTTATGGAGTTACTTAAAAAAAGAACGAGTTACTTCCCTTCGGACACAAAGTAGCAGTACACAGGTACAGCGTCCGTGAGCAGTTGAGTTGGACCTTGAGTTGCCTGCGGAGGAGTGCAACACGCTTAGGTCGTTTTCGTTTATGTCCAACAATTCGAACGCTTTGCATCTTACTCCCTGTGGGCGCACAATGGTTCAGCTTCATTTCAATGGCAGCGGTTCTTACTTCCTGAATAAAATACTGTAATTGATTGAATATTACGTTTTATGGCATAAAATGCCATGAAAGAACCGAAAAGAAAGCAAGAAAATATGTGGACGTGAATGAAAAGCGAATTAAAAGTAACTTGGAACTTAGCTTAAGTTACTTCGGCAAAGTTACCCGAAAAAGAAACGAGTTCCTCTGAAAGTTACCACGGCGCAAAAGTACCGAGTTAAGTTACAAGTTACCAAAAAAAGGAACTTAGTTAGAGTAACGAGTTACCTCGAACTCTGGGAATTTCCACCACTTGAATAAAAGGAAGCTGGTTCAATCCAGAGCGTCTCATCAACGAGGGAATATTTCAGTCCGAAATACATAATAAGGACATCGACGAGACGAAGTTTCATAGACCAAACTTTAGGTGACCAAAGTGTTTAGTAGAGTTTTTAGTGGAGCTTTTTAGTAGAGACACTAAAGGATCCGGCGCAGCAGCCGCAGAGCTTCACGTGGTCCGCGAAATCTGTCGTCCTGTCTTCACATATTATGATTAGCTTTCGTTGCGTCATCGAATACGCTATAGACAGTACTGAGAGAGCCCTGACCTTTCACAAGTCCACACATCGTGTTGCACTGTGAAAGCCTCGAAGTTGGAGTACGGGAACACATCCGCCTTTCGAAAATACTACCGCTTCCGCTTTACAACGAAGATCACTTTCATTGTGTTGTCCCCCTCCCCGGTGAGCATTAGAACGCGGATTTGATGTCGACATAAATTGTCAAATATATATGTAACATAGCATTCCCCAGAAACCTCATCACCCCACAGCTGTGTCACACGAAGGGCGGCTCTTCGGTTCCAAGAAATGGGGGAGAGAACTCCTTTGAAGAACAATTTGGAAGCGACGCTTCGGGTGCCCCAGCCTTCCAGGCAGTATACCGCATGCAGCCGTCGGCACAACCTGTTCACTTCCTTGTATTCCCTCTATCCGGCGTAAATATTAATGTGGTGGTGGTGGTCGTGAAAGGGCTCGCCGTTGTCGACTTCACAGAGGTGGGCATCGTCACGAATAACGCCCTGGGGAACGTGCCTCCTGGGCCGACTTCTAATGGAAGGTAAAGATTGATGCAAATAAACCTGTAGTGCTCCCATCATCCAGTCACTCATCATATCACCCATTCCACAACAAGCCACCGCCACTTATGCGGGATATTGATGTTGATGTTGACGAAAAAATAATAGGGAGAGATTGAATTCGTCGCATGACAAATTCGGCTACTCCCATAAACAGACCCCCCCCCCCCCCCCTGCCGCCCTTATGCGGGGAATTTATTTACGAGTGCATCGCTGCACGACGTTTGGGCTATGAAGTACAATGCAAATACAAAGGCAAAATGTGTGAGACAAGATGAGCGCGTGCGTGCAACGCTTTCATACAAATAGCTGAGAACTTAACATAATGAAGGAACGGTGGGCAATGGGTTACCAAAGCGAAATGGTTTGTATAAGGGCATATGGAAGGGTTCAATTCAGGGCAGTACAAGGAACGTAGAACTGTGTGTATTCTGATCGCTCTAGAACAGCAGAACGATTAGGAAAAATATTTCCAGGAAAACGACTGCAAGCAATACTGCCCCGCGACCGTTCGGCCGTACCAAGGCAGACCGCGTTCTTACGTTAGATCTAGAAATCAAGAACTTCAGAAAAGGCATCATGTTCGCTTGAAATAGCATCCAATGCCGCTAGGTAGAAGGAACCTTCGCCTACAAGTGGGCAGAGGAAGGACATTGCCGTATACTTCGTGCATCAGCAAGTAATGACCAGTTACGTTAGCAGTCTGCGACGAACTTTGGCGACATATCTCTAAAAGTACCCTTTCCTTCATCATTCCCTCATTCGTCCCCAACAAGCAATGGGGTAGTGTACCGCCACAACTGTGAATCGCCCGCCTCATCATCATCTAACGCAGTGGCTCTCAACTTCTGTTATTCGAGGGAAGCCATGAACGTGCCACCACGACCTCGATGAACCTACGACACTGCGGTAACTGTGTAGAGGTGGGTGAGGCGAAATACATGTCGTACGGGTTGCAGATTTTTGTTCTATTTAACTGTGTAATTATAAGTTATTTAATTGTTTATTGTTTTTGTCGCGAGATGTCGCTTGATGTTTGCCGGGTTTCATTCAGCTGTTTCACTCTACTCCCACGCAGATAGTTCGTTGTGGGTGACTACCGACCGATGCTTGTACGATCCCAAGTACATGTAGGCAGGAGAGTAGCTACGAAGTTTCTCCCGAATAGCTCCGACTTTCTTAGTGATTGCAATGCTTTCAAAGCACACGTGAAAAGCAAAAACGTGGCGCGGAGAAATTGTCGGATTCAGCCGCACTGTTCGCGGAACATCAGGACAAGGCTCGCGGAACCCCGGTTAAGAAACGCTGATCTAACGTATTGTGTGAGTGTGTAGGTAACGCGTTGGCTTGCTGAGCTCAAGATCGCGGGTTCGATCCCGATCGAGGACGGTAGCAATGTGGGGGACAGGTAACATTGCTTCCAGCACCGTGTGCCGGAGATTTCTGGCGGACGTCAAAAGAACCCCAGGTGGTCGAAATTATCAGCAGTCCCACCCTGCGGCACGTGCAGCATGTCGCCATAGAAATATGATGACTCACCTTACGTGTAAATCTGCTCCCAATTTCTTAACGTATTGTGTGTGTTGCGACGCACTGCGCGTTCGTGACACACGCACAGTTTTGGTGCAGCGGGGCGCACACTCACGCAAATCAATGTAGCTCCATCTGTCGTGCAAAAGCAAAACAATATAACGTCTGTTTTGAGAAACAAAATAGCTTCCAACGTTACGAGATGATTAAACGTGATTAAACGTTACGACAGAAATAGTTTGATTTTCGATGTGCTGCGAGCACACGTCAATAACCATTTCCCGAAAAGATAGAATTTCAAGAGAACTCAATGATCGGTGGAGGGAAGTCAAGGCGACTTCTTTCCGTTGTTAGCGGTTTGCCTGGGGTGACCAGCGTTACATTTTTACAGATGGTTTTATTTGACTGAGATTACAAACGATGACAAACCCGATTCATTGCAGGAGCGCGTACACCCATTGTTTTGATCGAGCCGGAAGTTCTTGATGTCTCTGACACTGCGGCTGGCTGTGTCGTTTTTTGATGTGTGTTGCGCTGGCTCTGACACCGTCAACAAACTAGGAAATACACTCTCCTGCCCTCTGTAAACTGGAGAAGAAGAGACTCGAATCGTTTTCGCAGAGGGCGAGTGGTAAATGATTTCATCGTCGGCCGTCGTACTGTCAGCACATGTATTCTGAATGCAGTTCATTGAGACCTGTCTTGGAATGGCTTGCGCGATCTTCGCGAACGTCGCTGTACATTCATGCCTTCTAAGTATTCTTAATCCTGACCATTCTAATCTTTCTTAATGGCATTTACGCAACTTCGATAAAGACGGATGATATCAAACACTCTACACTCTGAGAAAAAATGGTGTCGTCACAACTCCTTTACGGGAGTAAATGGCTTGTCCCTTAGAACATTCCCTTTTGGAGTAAAACTTACACCCTCCAAGAGGGTGTTCCACTTTACTCCATGTTCCAGGAGTAACCATGATACAGGTTTAAAATTACAGATAAAATGGTTAAAAAGCAAGCGAGCTGGTGGCTAAGATGGTGGCCTCAGTCGGAGGCTTTTGAGAGAAACGTTGTCAATTTTGGGGGCTGGGAACTGTGTCAGCAAAGCGTCTGTGACCTTCGGCCCTGCTTTGGCGAGCCTTTTGCACTGTCCCTCCTCCCCCACCTGATGTGTTAAAAGTGTGCGGTTGTCCATTAAACTTTAGCTGTGTTTGAGACTTTGTGTTGTGTCGTCTGTTTTTCGTCTTTTTTCCCAGTCTCGGGTTTTCGTCATGGATCTTAAAATTACAGGCATTATGCTGACACCATGAAACAGATTTATGCCAGTGCCTCAGCAGCTGCTTTGGAATCGTCTGTGAAATTTCTGACTTCGGAATATCTGTGTATCCGCTTATGAGCAGCTCGTCGTACACTCTAAATTGTTTTACACCTTAAAGGGTGTAAATCAAAATGTTCATGGCGCACACCTTTTAAGGTGTATTTTAACACCCTCATGGCAATTGGGGTGTAAAGGGTGTAACGCCGAATAAAACTGCTGGGTTTGTGGCAATATGCTGGTAACTGTGTATTCACAATTACCAGCATATTGCGTATAATCACATTGAGGTCCATATATGTATGCACATCAAGGTGATTAAATATGTGTGTAAACATGCACAGCCGACATAAAGACAATCATGTATGGCATGGCAGCTGTGCATGGCAATGAAGCATGGCAGCTGTATATAGCTTTTCGTGAAATTGTAGACCTTCTCATGAGCAGGCACCTCCCCCATATGCATGTTCATTACTTAGAACGTTGCATTTATTCGTTTCTTCAAGGCTTTGCAGTGTATACCCAAAAACATCTAACCCCTGTAAAATGCATTACGTTGTTCATTATCCGCGACTCATCAGAATGTTTGGTCCTCTCCTATCTGTGTGGTTGTACGCGTTTCGAAGGGAAACACTAGCATTTTAAAGATAGCTAGAAAAACTCTACATTTTAAGAACATAACCCTTTCATTAGCAAGAAGATATCAATTTTATCAAATGTATGTGTGGTTGCAGCCCTTCATCAGAAATGCCACATCTACTGAGGGTTCCAAGGGGATAATACTTCAACATGCCCCAGAAGCAATTCAGAGTTACATTCATGACCGTGATATTCACGCAGAATCTATAGTCTATGTGAAAAGTGCAGTTGATAATGATAACACATTTGCTGTTGGCTGTGTTGCTGCCAAAGAATCTTGAGAGGAGGACTTACCCGTGTTCGTTGAGATTACAGGCATATATGTTATTAACTCTGATACCATTTCTCTCATACAAACATTAACTACAGTTGAGTATGATGAGCACTATCATGTATTTGTTCTGTCTTGCAATGAGGAGCAACGTGTTTTAGAAATTTAAGCACTATCTCAACAGATCTTTTAAATCTGCATGCATTCCCAGATGGTAGACGTGTTGTAAATCCAGGCCATGCACTTTTGTAATGTAACTTCCTGTTCCCTGCTGTTGTACATGTTTACTTTTGTTCATGTGAACGAAAATAAACATACTTCCTTTCTACACCCAGGCGACATACTTATCACCATATTTCACCTGAGAGCGTAGTACACCATTGTTACACCCTCAGGAACTTCCAAACCAAAGTTGTAGGGCGTGAAAGGGGTGGGATCTTTGTTAATACACCTATTTTACACCTTTAAAGGTGTGAAACGATTTAGAGTGTAGTACATACTCGATGGGGATGGGAAAAATTGTGCGTGAAAGAGGAAGGGAAGTGTTATAATAGTGTACAAGGTGTAGGGGGGGGGGGGGGTGATACCTTCATCTAAGAAACTTGAGTAGTCCCACGGAACTACCCACTAGAAAAAACATCCGAGCTTGCCTGAGTAACCTTCATTGGAAAGCGCTCTCAAACGCGGTATACTCCGGGATAAGTATCCGACGTAATTAGTGTGTCAGAAGGTCACATTTCACGATATACTCTCACGTAAGGGTGAGAACTTCACCAACCGAGAGTCTTAGTGCAAAACCATGGAATATACAACAAAAATGATGCAATATATGCATGGCTGCGCTGTATAGTACGCCAGTTTATAACCCGAAAGTCACCGTACGAGAAGGAGGCTGCTTTATATTTTACATTACGTTGGCTCACCATCGGCATTAGGTTGGCACTAGAGGTGAGCGTGGACAAGTGAATTCATAACCGCATCCGCACCCGAAAATATGGCACCCGCAGCCTGCAGCGTCGCTGAATTTCTCCTCGTAAATAGAAACACATCGACAAAGCCTGCGGACAGCAGTGGGTCTCGATACTTGACTACTGAGGAAATGTAAATCATTACACAACGTTCCTAAGCTTCCATACGAGACTCGCAAGGGCCTAATTCAGACGGAGTGGGCACGCACTCACCCTTTCACATCCTTTCCTATTGTTTTTCAAAGACACTCATATATGCACACACCAAGGCAGGTGGCATCTTGTGAACATTTTATAAGGTAAACAAGGATGGCTACCAATGGACGAACACAACATCCCAACCTAAGAACAACGAAATAAAGCAGCTGCGTGAAAAGCAAGAGTGCCATGTACGAATACTTCTTTAATACCAGTAACGTTGACCGTATAACGTTTAGAAAATAAAAAAACGCGAGGAGGAAGAGTTTTAGGCATATAATTTACGTTTGTGGCATTAAATTAAATTAAATTAATTACTTATACTGTTAGTAATTAACGAATTGATATAATTTAAATTAAGTACATTAATTTAGTCCTACGCCAAACTGTAACTCCAAAACGTTATTGAAAAAAGAAAAACTAACTAATTAACAAACGGCGCATGCACATAGATGGGTAGAAATCCAGCGAACCGGTAGAGATGTAGGAAGGGAGTTGCCTCAGGACAGAAGCCGCCGATATTTCGAACAGAGACTGTTCTTCTTCTGGGCACCGTCCTCATCATTGGCATGCCCTTACAAAAATGGCTGTTGACCATTTGTTTCCATTCTACAGAACTTAGTCAACAGAGAGCACAGAGATTCAGTAGATTTTCTATTAGCCTTGTGTTTACCTGAGATATTGATTTTATGTTGACTTATGGAACTTTAAGTCTTGTTGACAATTACACAGGAAGGTAACAGGTCTTTCTGTAGACTCTCCATATACTTTACACAAATTTCATGTGACCTTCATGTGTAAGTCTTGTTATACGTGATCTCAATTTCTCTGTTGACTTTGTTGTGACTCAGCTATCAATGAGTCGGCGTCACCCACGAAACTACCTTCGTTCTTTTTTAAAAGGCTCGGCGACCGTTACGTGAGGCACTCGGTATATTCTTCTTAATCGAGGAAGATACATGATTTACTGAAGCAAGATTAACGCCATCCCCGAATGATGTGAAGACTTTTTGTGGACTTTCTGTGACTTGAGCGAAGTTGAATTTCTCCGTTCTATTGTTCACTCAATCGCAACTGGCACACGAAATGAAGTACTGCAAAACTATATATGTATCTATTTTATTCCGAAAATACATACCTTAAAAGTGGTATCCAGTGTCGACACAATCATACAAAACATCCCGCGCACACAGTAGCGAAGTATTCCACACGTACACATGCTTTATGCCACACAATGTCGCGTGGCACAATAGACAGTCAATGACGGGTTGCGGTCTGAGTTCTTCTGGTGACCCACGATAACGGTGGACTTCAAAATTCACTGAATTTCGGCGAAAGCGATGTCTCTGAAGCGCTGGAGAGAAATGTGTCTGAATAGGGCGTTCAATCGCAAATTAGTAATGTTCGAACACAAGTGAGTAAAACCGAGTAGAATGGTCATAGCAACAACAAATTTGGTTCACAATCAACACCGGCCACGAACTGATACTTGTACACTTACCTGACGGGACGGAAAACTGCTGCCGCCGCTCGAAACATACAAAACCCTACAGCACAACAGTCATGGTATGAATACAAGTGATGCTTGATCACACACTTCTATCACACAGCTTACCTCTTACGACGCAAATCATATCCTTCTTTGTTCTGTAATTGACGAGCGAACGCTGAAAGCCTGAGACAATTGAAACATGTTGCAACCGTCCCAACGACATTCCGATGATGCTAATGGCGATGGCTCCTTCGTGATGAGGCGAGGGCGAGGCACTGAGGCGCAGAATCAAAATGTGCAGCAAACCTGTCGCATGCGCATGATCCTCATGTGGTCGTATAAGTTGGAAATATATTGTGTAGTGAACTGAAGTAAAGTAATACGAGGAACCGTCTTTTCAAAGACATCGAAAATGTATTTTGTGTTTTTGATATGTAGTTAAAAGGTGGCAAAGTTGCGTTCAAGCTGCTACATTTAAGTATAAGGTCAGACCCAAATACCGTTTTGTTTAGAGAGCCGATAACACGGACCTCTCCACCTCCCAGGAGTTGTGTACACCCCACATGGTTTTTCACAACACACCCAGAAATTGCTGATATTACCCAGCTTGTCTCCCAATGAATAGAGCAGTATGCCTTTATATACATATACCCCCCCCCCCTCCCTATGGGATGCTCCGTGCCCTTTTGAGGTCGACCTCTGTGAACATTACTGTCCGATAATGCAGTAATTAATAATACGGAATTCATCTATGTAAAAAAAAAAAAACGATTGAAATAAGCACTTGCTACATAGGCGCATAGAAAGTCCACAAACTCTCAACAGCGACATCTATATACCTTGTCCACAGAAGGTACACATAACGTAGTTCAAGAGATTGTAAAAATGATGTCAATAGCAATTCCTGTTGACTTGATCAACAAGAAGTTAAAGTCAACACACTGTCAAGACAGGAAACAAGAAGTCCACAAGAAGTCTGCAGAAAGAAAAAATCCATTTTCATAAGGGTGGTATTTAAAGGGTTAGGTGTGACGTGTTTAAAGGTTCATGCGAATTGTGGGTCAACAGCCCGGAGGGAAGAAAGGGTCCCGTACGGACCCTTTCTTCCCTCCGGGCTGTTGACCCACAATTCGCATGAACCTTTAAACACGTCACACCTAACCCTTTAAATACCATGCCAATGATGAGGACGGTGCCCAGAAGAAGAACAGTCTCTGTTCGAAATATCGGCGGCTTCTGTCCTGAGGCAACTCCCTTCCCGCATGCACATTGTATTCTGAGTCGTCCGGGTATGTTACACAGACTGCTGATTATGGACATCCACTTCTTTCTTTTTAATTTCCAGGTCAACCGAGAGGATTTCAAGGTATTGATAACTCATTATCTTTACCATTATCTTAATGCCTTCGTTACGGATGACTTTAAACGATCCCCACGAAATGATATCTCACCCTATGTGATTATCTTCACGTTCCTATCTGTCGTTGACAGGTGGAGTGGCCGTACTGCTTCCAGTGCCTCTCCCTCGAGTATCTTTACTGGGAGTCCTTCGAGTAGCGCGTTGTCCAGACAATGACTTTCCATTAAACTACTCATTCGCTTTAGCTCTACCAGCTTCCACTGAGCATCCACCCTCTGTGACGTGCATCTGTGAGCCAGAACCATTGTTTCCTTCATGACAAGATATACGCCGTTCAAATGAGCATTAGCATAGGGAAGCGTTCTTCCATATAAATGTCTTCCATCACCAAGACGGGTGTGGCTCACTTTCCGAATGTTATCAGGCTACAATTCTTTTGTCCTCGTGACACAAAGAGTGAATATGGGCTCGTCGTATCGCATGCCCTGAACAGTGACAAAATAAATTCCATGCGTGCGGCATGTCGCTCCCACACGAGCTTATCTCTCTAGATCAGACACAATACGAGCCCTCCCATTGAATGACATCCGGCTTTCCTTTGGACGAGGCGCTTACATAAAGTAAAACGGCTCAGATGACCGCATTTTCTTGCATAGATGTAATCGTTTGCGTTCATGACAACTTGTGGACGATGCACTTCGCTTCCTCAATAACATGTATCAACAGGTAGGTATACGTTACGCTTTTCTTTTCTTTTTTTTTTTTTTGTGCCGCATTCATTATTTTATGCACTGTGCGATTGGTTAACCTTGTCGAATATAGAGAAGTGCTCTTAGGACACATACTGCCGGGCTCTGCATGGGAAGTGACGACGGTGGTTGGACGTGTGCACGACCTACTAGATTATAGCGACCATGGCATATTCGCCAAGCCTAATGAGGAGCCCGCCCGCACGATCCGCTAGGGGCGCTACTCATCGGCCCGCTAGATCTGCATCATGATTGGACGATGTAAATTTGAATTTTGAACGCGCAGAAGCGAACACACGATTAGCGTAGCAGACGACAGCAACAGTTCCAATGAAAACGTGTACAATGATGGTGATCATCGCCTTCAAAAGGAGGCTTCTCTCGTGGGACATCCACCGCTTGTACAAAAATACTAAGCTAAGCTGAAGTACAGAGTACTGTAGAAATTGAGGGAGCAATAACCTTGCCGATGAGCAGCGCCACCGCTAGCCTCCAAATGCGGAGCTTCGTATGAAATGGTTGCTATAATCTAGTAGGTCGTGGACGTGCGAAAGCACCAAAACCGTTCGCACACGCAACACCTTTAACTACAAATTGGTGATGTGATGTGATGTGATTTAAAAAAAAAATGTGATGCGAGTTTCGACGGAGTCGATCTGGCTACCCCAGCACACTTACACGAACAGATGATGAGATGATGAAAAACAGATATTGCAAAGATGGAGATGCTGGAGATATTCAGTGAAGAACACAGATGATAATGGAGTTCAACGTGTGGAGTTCAACTACAAATTGTATTTAGCCTTTCTTCCTTAAATCTCTGTGAATTTCACACATGATACTCTCGCTGCATTGCCCATGAGCACAAATAATGACCTAAGCACACCTTGCCAGTAAGTTGACAACACGCCATAAACCTTTCTCCTGTCTTGACCCTCCGTCAAGTGGTCACGGAGACAGTGTACACAACGTGGGTCTGTCAACGACGCCGCTATGACGCGTTCCCACGGGAATCATCGGGGGGCTTTATGGGCTGAATACCAGAGGAGACCTAGTTCATGTCAGGGCGGTCATTTTATGCGCTATGGTATGCACTTTGTTTATACAATTATCCTTCGCCTTTTTCAAAACACATCTGCGTCCGTGTAAGATCCCTACACACTGCTTACACGCGTGGATGAAGATAAACGAAAAGTGGCGCTGGCGTCAGCAGGGAGTGGACTCTTGGTTACACTTGAGTACAGAAGGGTTACATGGTGTTTCGTGTACCCCTCGTTGGCATAAGGCTTGTAGCGGAAAAAAAAAACATATGCATTGCCCCTCACGCACCGCACCATCTCGCGCCTGCATGAAACGCATTCATTAACAAAAAAGATGGGCAATTGCATTTCCGGGAATATTTTTTTATTAAAAATTGCCAGCATTCCGAACTGTCGTAGTTCTTTCGTGTCCCAACAGGGTTATGTTTCTTCACCATTGGTTATATTGGTTATGGATGTCCATTCCTTCAGTCTTCAATAGAAGTTTCTTCGCCTTTGGTTACAGGATTCATGAGGCGGCACCGCGCAATATCCCAGGCGTGAAGCGCCGGCCGCGTGGCGTTTCCACTCACCACGTGGAACCGCTCACCGTGTATTTGTTTATCACCACCAACTCCTCGAAAAACGTGTGGAAACGCCTGCGGCCGCCGCTTCCAGTCTGGGACGACGCGGCGCCGTTCCAAGAAACGCATGTGTGAATCCAGCTTTTTCCAGCTATGCGAAAGGGACGCGATGTAACGCTGTAATTTTATGTAAATTTATATAGGGAAACTCGGCAACAATTCTGCTCTTCTTGATTTCTACTCATCTACTTGCAAGCATTTTCCGAAAATGTGGATTAATTCCTTTCGCACTTTTTGTCAACACCGAGCAGTGAGACGTGGAGGGATACCAATTACAATCTACTTTAAGAGCACTTGAAAGTACCCGTACGAAAATTCCTGAATCCGAAACCAATCAGGTTTCTTCGATCAGACCTGATTCCGGACTGAACCCAAAATTGGGCGGGAATGACGATCAGGAATTATTCAGGAATGGGGTATCAGGATCTATTCCGGTAATTTATTCCGGGACTGAATGGGTCCTGAACTCGAAACTGAATGTAACCGGAACAAACTCGCCATTTATCTGATCATACCCGGATATGCGCCTGATAGAATACAGGATGATTCCTGAATGAAAACGGAGAGCGCCTGAATAATTTCGGAAGAAATGCTGAATCCATGGTGGTGCATGCATTCGCTTGCTATAAACCTTTACTCGAGTGGATCTATTTGAAAACAACAAAAATGTGACTAGACCAGCAAGAGATGCAAGCAGGATTAGTGTGAAACCTGAAATCGGGCTACTTGACCATGCGCCCTTGTCGTGCCTTTACATACTACATGCATGAATGGAACACAAAGTGTAAGATTGTCGACAATTTTATTTCCATGGTTTCGTTCGCCTTTCAATTCACTTAATTTGGTCCCAATAGATTTCAGTAGAGCCGGGGCGACGCCTTCCATTCCTCTCGTCCTACGTTGTGTGACTGAGTGACTTCTGCAAATAAGGCACGCACATGAAGACATAGAAAGAAGTCACTAAGCGGAATCGCGGCACGAATACTTATGGCAAGACAACTTACCGTTTTGGGAGGAGAAGGCTTGTCTTGTGGTAATCCAAGAGAGCGCTGATGCGATCGAGTTGGTTCCTATATCGATGGACGACATGGCATGGAACACAGAACGCATGACACAACACACACGCAACCGCTTTCTCAGGAAGCGCAAGCAAATTCCTGTTGCATTGTTCAATTAAAACGTCAATTTCATCATGGAGTGCAGTCTTGTCGTCTGCAAGAAAGAAAGACGAAGTGATGAAGGAAAAAGCGCACGCACGAAACACACACAGTAAGAAGCGGCCACTTACCAGAAATATTCATCAAATATTCTTCTTGCTTGTCAGCGTACTCTAACTCCCCTACCAGTACACGTTTCACTGTTGTAGTTTTCTATGTGGAGCACGCACGCACACACACACACACAAAAGCGTTGTCTCACACGAGGACGTCTTGATGCTGACGATGGCGAATGAACCCTGTCTGGGCCTAGCACTTCAAATGACTACGGAGGTCAGGTGACCTACTGATAATATTCCAAAAATAAGTATGGTCCCTATCAGCCCGAAGGGAGCAGCCGTGCAGAAGGGGAAGGGGCAGTGTATGCTTCCCATTGAGCTCTGGAATTTCCCGCTGACCTAAAAAGTCGAAACCAGTTTAGCTCCTCGTACACTTTTGTCCAGAGGGACGGCAATGTACGTGTGGTTTGGTGATTCCGAAGCCAAACGGAACTTTTGCAACACATCCGTATTATCAAGTTATCAAAAAGAAAAAAATACGCATGATATATTAAGCTTTATTGCTTTTTGTCAACCAGTTTACGCATTAGTTATCAATCATATCATACTGTGCATTTCCGGCATTCACTGGTGTCCCTTTTGCCTGCCCAGAAAGTTATCTCAGCAATAACAATTAATACTAATTCGTGGTTTTACGTCAAACATAAGCTTAACATAGTCCCGCGCTACGAAGGTCACTTCACCTGATCGTCCTGCAATCACATCATCTCATCGCTGGTTCGTCTGGCCATGCACGGAATCTCGAAATAGTGTACACACAGCACGTGGCTCCAGAAAAATGTTCCTGGGTGTATTGTGTTGAGGGATCCCGAGTATTTGCTCATCTTGAATGTATTTCCGTTTCTGCTGCTGCTATAATCGTGAAAAAATGTTTTGCGGGATTCCGTCGATAACGGTCGTAGATACGCTACATATAATTTAATAATTCCAGACTTTGAGGGGAACGTGATCGAGGATCTCTGTAATCATGTTCCGTAATATCTATTGCCACACTTGAAATATTTTCAAAGATTGTCAAAGGAATCCCGGTTGACGACCAAGTATCAGGCACGTCCTTCCGGTTTGGTTCAGGCGGATTCAGGAAAGCGCCGTCCGGAATCCGGCTGGACCTACGCCGGAATGTCCTGATAGTGCCTGAACAGTGCCGGATTCCGCCGGAATCAGCCGGATAGTGCCCGGAATCAGGTCTGATTCAGGTTATTCAGGAAGTTTCGTACGGGTACTTTGCCAGGTACTTTAAGTAAATTTGCAATGTGGTACTTTGAACTGTACTTCCCGTACCCACGGTGCCAAGTACTCTGTACTTTACTTAGTAAGTACAGTTTTTAGGTACTTTGCCCATCACTGCATAACACTGATATGAACACACAGTTTTTCATCGAAGTACAATTCGGAAGAAGCACCGGGTAACATTAAAATCCGACTCCTACGTTAGAGGAGCGTGACATGTTCACATTTTTCTTACTATCAGGCTGTCGAACAGGAACCGAAGCCAGGAACGGCACCGCTATGTTTTCCCGAATCGTAACCCAACCGATTCACTATTTTTTTTCCACCATGGACCTGAACCGGAACCAGGACTGAGAAGTACTGTTCCGAAGCGATTCGGCAAATGGTTCAGCGTTATTCTGTTATTTATTTATTTTTTCGTGAGGCGCTTGGACAACGATGATATGAAAGGTGTGGAGGACAACCTACGCTCTAAAAAGAGAGCTTCACCGTATAGCACGCTCCTACCTAACCATCATCCCGAGTGGCAACGTTATCTCCCTTGATTTAATGAAAACGGGGGGCGTACGCCATTTTTGTGGCAATTGATCTCTACCCGAGAAACGTCATCATGACGTGGTAGACAGACTGAAATCGAAACAAATCGGTTCCATCATCTGTTATCACACCATCTCTGCATCATTCCTTCATATGTTATCACACCATCTCATCTCATCCTGGCTACAGTCGTGACGCTGCCCACATAAGTCAGGCCAACAACGGCAAGCCGGTTTTCGTCACCACCACCACCACCAACACCATTTTTAAGAGTGTAGTCGAGGGCTAAAGCTGCCTCATATGCTGTAAATGTTATTCAAAATTCCATCTACACTCTAAAAACAGAACTTCACCGCATTGCACGCGCTGCGCCAATCATTGGTATTGGAGGAGTACGCCTTTTTGTGTTGGTTATTAAATATCCAAGTTTTCCAATCATTAAACATATCCCCCTAAATTGACAGAGGGGCGGGGGGGGGGGGGGGGGTAATGACAGAACTGGCTCGCCGTTGTAGGCCACACAGAAGTGTGCAGCGTCACTACTATAGTAAAAAAAAAAAAACGGATGGAGGATGAAGGGTGGAGATGCGTAGAGGGTGCGTGAGTCCGTTGAGGGCTGCATAGGGCCAAAGGGGTCGTTGGGCACGACCCGCCTCCTGCAAAAAGAGAACAAGGTTTCTTGCTTTAGCGGGACGTTCGGCACGTCACCCCTAGAACCGATCTTGAATAGTTGAGAGTTGGTGAGTTGAAATTGACACAAGGTGGTGGAGGCTCGCCGGTTGTCGGCCTCACAGAGGTGGGCAACGTCACGACTGACCCATTGGGGGTGTGCGTCCTGAGCCGACTTCTAAATTAACACAAAACGGCATATGCCCCATTCTTTCTTCGAATCAGAAACCTGATAACCCTATCACTCGTGGCAATGGTCGGCGCAGCGCGTGCTATGCGGTGAAGTTGTGTTTGTAGAGTGTAGATGGATTTTGAATAACATTTGCAGCATATATGAGGCAGTTTTAGCCCTCGACTAGGGTTTCATCCTTGTATGTTTCATCCTCGGTATCATCCTTGTCCAAGCGCCTCACGAAAAAAATAAATAAATAAACAATAGAATAACGCTGAACAAGAACAACGACAACAATAAATGATGACGATGAGATGGGGTGTTTCACCGCGGTGGTGCGGTACTTTACCACATTGTAAGTGGAACATTATGTGAAGATGATGAAGGTAGGATGAAAACACAAGAAAGAACTAAAGCGTCTGGAGCAATCCAGTGGACGACAGGAAGTCCATGAACACGTGAAGAACCCGACGATGGAGCACATGGTCTTCATAGGGGCCAATGAGTGCAGCTAAGGTGAGCGGCCTGTTGCTGATACGGGCATGCTCATCACACCATAACGCTGAACCGTTTGCCGAACCGCTTCGGAGCAGTACTTTTAATCAGTTCCAATTTAATTTCAAGGTTCCAATTCACTTTCAAGGTGGCCAAAAAAAGAAATAGTGGTTTGGTTCGGTTCCGGTTCGGGAAAAAATAGCGGTTCAGTTCCGGTTTTTGGTTCGGGTTCGACACCCTGGCAGTAAGAGAAATGTGAACATGTCGCGCTCCTACAATCTAGGAGTCGGATTTAAGTGATGTTACCTGGTGCTTCTTCCGAATTGCACTTCGACGAAAAAGATTGTGTCCATAACTGTCTTATGCAGTGATGGGCAAAGTACCTAAAAATTGTACTTCCTAAGTAAAGTACCGAGTACTTGGCACCGTCGGTACGAGAGGTACAGTACAAAGTACCATATTGCAAACATACTTAAAAGTACGGCAAAGTACTTTAAGAGTACTTTAAAGTACTTTGCCAGGTACTTTTACTTTAAGTACATTTGCAATATGGTACTTTGTACTGTACCTCTCGTACCCACGGTGCCAAGTACTGGGACTGTCAGCCCAGGCGTTGGGTTTCAATATAGAGTTCTGTTTTTGTCGAAAGGATGTGTACTTGGTAATGTAAGGTAAGACCAAAAAATTTAGGGGTTCGGTTCACGTTCAGGGAGGTTGGTTCGGTTCCGGTTCAGTTCCGGAGCACAGAAATAGCGGTTCGAACCGGTTTATTCGGGGACGGGGTATATGTTTATGAGAATGAAAAAAAAAGAGGAAATGTCAGCCAGGCTAATGCCGGCTGGCTATTCCAAAAAAGAAAGAAACTCAAAATAAACAAAAAGAAAAAGAAAGAAGAAAAAGAAAGGGGAAAAAGTTCGGGTTCGTAACGGTTCAGCGCACTGCAGAAAAAGTGCCAACATTCTCTGGTAATACGCTGGAGTGTACGAAACAGGTGTAAGCTTTCCCACCAAACAATTAAGTCAATGGCGTTGTCATCAAGCATTGATTTATTTAAGATATGCATGGTGAGTTGATGACAACCCAAGCGCGCACGTGATTTGTTGAACCCAAGCAGAAGGAGTAAGAAATTACTTGAAGTGAAGAAGTGAGTAACTTCTTAGAATTACTAAGAAGTTATGGAATAATTAAGAAAATGTTAGTAAAATAATGAGTACATCTTATAGTACCTACTTACTTTAAAGTAGATTGTAGTTCTATCATCACCACCACCTATGTTTTTAGAGTGTACATGTGAATGTAGTACACGATGCTCGTAATCCTTTTAGTCATGCGCTTTGTGTCTTTGTGTTTAGGTCAGGCCCCACCTGTGAGTCGTGTTTCTAACTTTGTAGTGCAAAACTTATTTTCGTTGCTTCGCGACCTTGATCCGCCTACGCGATCTGAGCACCACAGAAAGTAGGTACTATACTAGTAAAAGATGTACTCATTATTTTGCTAACATTTTCTTACTCATTTAAGTAACTTCTTAGTAATTCTTAACTTCAAGTAATTTCTTACTCCTTCTGCTTAGGATCAACAAACCATGTGCGCGCTTGGGTTGTCATCAACTCACCATGCATATCTTAAATCAATCAATGCTTGATGTCAACACCGTGTGACTTGTTTCGTGGGAAAGCTATCCTGTTTCGTACACTCCAGCGTATTACCAGAGAATGTTGGCACTTTTTCTGCAGTGTGCTGAACCGTTATGAACCCGAACTTGTTTCCAATACTTTTTGCTTTTGCTTTTTGTTTATTTTGAGTTTCTTTCTTTTTGGAATAGCAAGCCGGCATTAGCCTGGCTGACATTTCCATTGCTTTTTCTTTTTTCATTCTATCAAACATATCCCCCCCCCTCGAATGAACCGGTTCTAACCGTTATTTCTGCGCTCCGGAACTGAACCGGAACCGAACCAAAGTCCCTGAACATGAACCGCACCCCTAAATTTTTTGGCTCGACATATACCTTACCTTACCTTACCAAGTACATATCCTTTCGACAAAAACAGAACTCTATATTGAAACCCAACTCCAGGGCTGACAGTCGCATGCATACGCTGAAACAACATCACACACAACCTGATACCGCCCATGATTTATAGCTAACTCTCCCTCCATACATGCTGGATATAAAAGGCAGGATGACGAATGTCGAAGGATGCGTGACCAATTTTTGAAAAACGTCTCTCATCATTGCATAGAGGTTTCCCAACCCCGTGCAGACGGTTTCGTTGGCGACGACATTAGTTCCGCTCCCCGAGTTTACGCTTTGTGGACGTCAACCCCGAACGATGAGACCGCGCGTCGTGTGACGCTGCTTCTAAAGACCTTGGCACTGGGACGCCGTGTCTGGGAACTTCACCTACCACATCCTCCACGTCCTTACGGAGGGCTCATTTTGTGTTGGCTTCTCCTGTTTTTAAGGCGATTATTTTATAGGGCCGACCGCCGTGTACATACGGTCCTAGCTAAATTGGCCCCGTGACGGTGACCACATGGCATAAAATTTAACAGAAACGATGGTCCTAAAAAGCTATCGCATTTGAACGGGTTTGACACAATGCCCAAGATGCAGCCAATTTTTTATTTTGACATTAGTTTTATTCTGTTTTCGTCTGCACAGTGTGAAGCGTATTCCGTGTGTCCATCACAACAAGAGTAGTAGTAGTAAGAATAATAAAGCTCGTTGATATAAGCCAGAGAACTTAACAGGCACCCCAGCTCCACAACCGGGTTTCAGTTATTTTGCACTCTGAATGCCCTCGCTTTGCCAAACCTCCTAAAGCTCATTCTAAAACCAGAGATCGTTGTCTACCACTTTTTAAAACAGAGCTCGGTGACATTCGTTTGTCCTCGCAGCACAGTTTACTTCCTGTTCAAATAATCCACACATGGACTGTTTCGATGCTAATTATTAGTTACAATTACTAAAAAACAATTAACAACATTATTATAAACAATTACTAATTATTTTCCGATGACCATGTTTTTGTCGTTCACTTCATTGCATATTACTCACTTTTTGCTGTTGCACTACCATATGATCTTTGCTTACTCCATGTTACGACTAGTAACTGCTGGGGCCCCCAGTTCGCTACTGTATCTCGAAGCCAATGTCATCCTATAGCAACTACATTAAAATGAGACTTGATATTGATTATGTAGACCTGATATTATGTTTATAAGTTGATCGTGCCAACAACAACTTTATTTTGAGATGGAGAGTGGGGAGATTCATCGCCAGTGGCGATACTCTACCCCATTGCTGGTGGGGATGTGGGGAATAAAATAATGAGCCCCTTCACAATAACGACCGAAGTCCGATCGTGCCATCCCAGCTGCGGATGGCCGTTGCGTCTTAGTTGGGACTCATCGGTGCAGCGCAAGGAATAACCCTTGGGAATAATACTAATAGAAAGGCGTCACATTTCCTTGAGTTTGAGAAACACACAAGACGATGAGGTCATGTTGGACAACACAAGGGAGGCGGGGGCGAAATAGCTCGCCGTTGCTGGCCACACACGAGTGGGAATTCGTCAGGACTATAGCCAAGTAAAGAAAAGGGGAAGATGAGAGTTGCAGGGTGAGGTAGAGGGTGAGGTGAGGACGACACAAGACTCAAACGAGAAATACAAGACGGTACAATGAGAAGTTTGAGTTTACAGTTGTCTTATGTTGTCCTCATCGTCTTGTGTGTTCCACAAACTCAATAAAATGTTACCTCTTTCTACACTACACCAGCTCGCTTGCATCATTTTAAATTCTTCATTCACTATTATTTACATGGTTTTGATTTCATATTGATAACTCATACCAGGGGTTTTAAACGCGGGTAACTGCGGGGATAACGAAGGGGAAAGCAAATGTGAAAAGAATTTGAGACGAGTAGGATTTCGTTGAACACGTGGTGATTTGCTATTGGCCATAAAAAGCAAGTCATAGTCAGTCAACTTTCTCATTCAGAACACACTCACACATACAACCTGCTCGTCATCATATATGTGTGAGGAGGAGATGTGGGATGCTTGTGCGCTCAAGAAATAACGTTCCGCAATTTAAAACCTGTTGCTCGTGCTACTTCAACCCTTTCCGTAATTAAAGCGTAAACGACCCTATCGCAGCCCTAACCGACCAATATGGAGGTGACAACTAGATCTATCGTCAGTCTATTGTGCTCAAAATATGGCTTCCCTGTACTCGTACATCAGTAAACGATGTAGTGGAACACTATCTTCAATTTTTCTACAGCGGGGGGAAATCTATTGATTTTGGCAGGAAACGTCAGCCAGAAAGGACGGCTTGCTATTCCTTGATATTCTACAGGAACCCTGATCTGCAGGAACCTGGAGAATACTGGCGAAAGGTGTCGAAATTGCTCTTTTTGCGTTCATGTACACACAACTAATTCTGCATCCGTCTGCAGTGACTCTTTCACCGACATCTTTAGCTTCGTGTAGAAAATATCTAACTTTTGAAACGAATGGCGGTCTTGAAACAGCATTTCACAATAAAATTCGGGACAAAATAAAAAAGGTAACGTATCTAGATTCCACGCTTAACAACATCGAGTGACAGCCATTTGAAAAAGTTCCAGGGAGCAGCGCATGGCGTGCCGGGAAATGCTGTGCAAAACGACAGCGATTTGCTATCGTCTCCGATCGTCGTCGTCGTCGTACTGGTGTATGCACTGTCGCTGTCGTTTTGCACAGCACTTCCCGGCATGCCCTCCCAGGGCGCGCGCTGCTCCCTGGAACTTTTGCAAAAGGCACATGAGAGTGAGTTTCCTTCCTTCCATATAGTGTGCCGATTATTCATTCTGTTGCGCAAGAAATAAACTGGGGCGACGCAACCTCCCAAGTAAAAATCTCACACTATCTCACTCTTCCATATTGTTTATTACATAAAGACTTGCTCCAAACCTGGAAAGGTCTTGCTACGAACTTGCTCCCGTTCGTAGTAAAAAATGTGGACCACCGTCTTCATCAGTGAGGAACGGCTCTATCCTCACAGTATGTGCATGCTTTACCTTAGATTCTTCTGTACAGCAGTGTAAGGATCGCTTACTTTGCCATTGACAACCGCCGCATTTACCATTGATGCATCGAATTTGCTTTACTTTTTGGACACCATAGGACTTCGGTCCTCACTGTGAGATGACTCATTCCTATATTTTTTTATTTGGTTTGATATATTTCAGCACATTACCGCCAGCGATGGGGTATAGAGTGTCGCCCCTGGCGATGAAACTCCCTAATCACCATAATTAAAATAAAGTTGTTGTAGTTGTTTCCACGTTTTTAACGGTTTTGCATCAGTGTTGCCTGTTGAAACGGGTCCCTTTATAGGGAAGCCTTGAACACGCCATAGGCACGAAGTGTGTATCGAAGACCTCTTTCTGGACCTCCTTGACGGAAGTTTCCCAGACTCTTTTGTGTACGCTTTACCTCAATGACCCGCAGATTCGACGATGCTTTCGCGAGTCTCCCGATCGTAGCCAATAAAAGAAATACGCCGGCGATCTCCCTCTTTCTTTATTCGAGGAAGGGAAACGGCGGGGATGTCGCATTCAGGATTTTTTTTTCTCTTCTCCGTTTTCTTGTTGTGGGAGCGGATCGAGTCAGTGACGGTGTGCTCTTCTTTGGTCAAGTGCAGGTGTTTTCTGTAGGACAGCACTGGGACAGAATATACCCTCCTGCTGCTCCACGTGAAAGGCGGGGCCTCTCCGTAATCCTCCAGCACCGGCCATCAGAGGGTGTGGGCTCGAATCCCACTGCTGGTGCCTTTTCTTCAACTGCCATTATGCAGTTGTGAGGCTTGTGTTGTGTTTGTCCTTGTATATTTAATTGTCTCATCTACTACTACGCTTCTCCGTAAGGCATGCTCCGGGTCCAACAGTCAAACGCGCTTTCGCGCTTTCCCTTGCCCTGCAGAGAGAACGGGAAATGCACCCTCCTGTTAGCAATGCACGTCTCAATAATTGGGGTTATAAACTTTATATGTAATTTATATAATATATATATTTATAGGTACTAGAAAAAACGAGAGGCAGACAAAGAAGGCATAGAAAGTAAGAGAAAGGGTGAAAAGTTATTTATTTACATGTGAAGAGTTAAGGAACACGTCGACGTTGCGGTGGAAGCTCCGCCTTCGTCAGGACGAAGGGGTGACAATGATTGCTTGGAGCTTTTGTATATATGTATAATATATATTAGGAACTAATATAAAATTTATAAAAATGGGATTAGAAAAAGAGAGAGATTAGATTATAGTTAGAAAAGAAAACTAGTACAACCTGGAATGCAGCTTTTACGAAGACACCGCTATTTACCATCTCCTCCTCAAGTAGCGCGACAATGTGGTGAGGCCTCGGATTGGTCCCCTCAAACGATCTCCCACATTCATTGGACAAACCGTTTGAGGAGACCAATGAGATCCCGCTCGGCATTGTTGGCCTTCTTGAGAAGGAGAGGGAGAAGCAAAAAATTGCGGTTTCTTTCGCTCATCAATCGAGAACGACGCAACGGATGAATCTCGTTCCTTTTGTATTACTGTCAAGGTAACGACATCTTTCAATCCGCGATGGGAGATTTTTGTACTTGAGTGCCCCTTTAAGCACTGTGGTGCTATTTCCGACCTAGCTCATGACCGCGAGCCTTGCTTGTAATACGGATGGGACTTCTGGAAAAGAATCATAGTAAGTCCTTAGGAAAAAATCTTCTCTGAAACAGCACCGCAAGCCCCGAAACATGCTCCGCCGACGACCGTTTGGTAGACGCACGTTCAAAGACACGCCCCACCCGGGGGCGGGCCGCGTTATCAAGTGGCCCCTCTCTCGAGTAAATAACGCGAATTAAAGGCGATATGATTAGGGCTATGGGATACGAAAGGAATATCAGGGAGAGAGTGGCTGGCATCGCTTCGTACGGGCTCACTTTCGCGTGCATTTATCCCGTGCTGTGATGGCAATATCGAGAGTTCGTGTGGTTGGATGTACCTTAAAACGCACACGTAAGGTGTGCCACAACCTTATAAATTCCGAAACTATTTCAGTGAAAACATTGCAATCTGCTTTGGTCAGCCCGAACAAATTTGTACGTGCAGAATTCATTTTATGCTGTTCTCAATACGTGATTATAAGCAATGAGAGGCAAAGACTATGTGCATGGACCGCAACAGATATGGTTAACGACACGCGAACTGACACTCGTGGATTTAAGGAGACTCGAAGGACCTCTTTCGCTATCGTCACACCTCATTACAACACTTCTACCAGAAGTAGTGTCTGGTCGCTTAAACAGCCGAAGGGAGATAGAAGCAGGGACGTGATCATGTCACGTCGCTGAAAGCAGAAGAGGAGAGAAGGACCGAAGCGAGCGGATCACGTGATACCACCCTGATGTCATTCAGCACCTGACCCGAAAGCGTAAGTGGAGAGAGGAATCGGAAAGAGCGCATCACGTGATACCCCCCACAGACACCTTCTCCAATCTCACTCCCTATCTGCACAATGCATTGTACGCCAAAACTCAGCTCCCTTCTGCGTCGGACCCACCGACGCATATCCAGTGAGGTCGAATTGTGCCACATTCCACCATCAAGCGAGCAATGCAAACTGGCGTCATATTATACGCGTATTCTCCAGCTTCCAATACTCGACATCCCTCGATGAGAAGAGAATCATAAATCGTTAAGTGGGAGAGGCGAACTAAATTGAGCTTAAACTGGCCACGCATATTCTCCACGTAATATATGCTGATCATGATCAAATGCCACTACCGGGTGAGTCAGGCAAATGCACCAGAAGGGGTTTCTTCGCCGCCGTTTTATGCTAGTCCAGTATATAGGAAGGGGTTCAAATGGATCGTGTCTCCCTATCTCCGTCTATCCTGGAGCTCCCCCTTCGTATCGGTGCTCTTCAGAAGGGGTTCAAATGACATTGTGCGCCTTCGCATGCCGCTACCTCCTCTCTTTTTGGGGTCATTTCTTTTTGATCGTTGTATATTTAACTTAATCACACTTCTTTTCTTCTTAATGAATCTTCATAAATTGTCTACAAGCTCCAAAGCAGGCGCAGCTGTTTCTGAGAAGCGCACGAGAGGATAACGTGGTTAGCGGCCACCTTTCTTTTGGTTTATGTTCCAGATGTTCCGAATGGGTGCGTAAATTGAATTGCTTTTTTTGTACTACTTTCGCGTGGTTGTAAGAGTTATGCAGGCAGATAAAGTACATCCCGTCTGGCACGTGCTACCTGCAGCAAGAGAACACCCATGTTCAGCGCCCCACGAGAACATTTCTTGTGGTTATCGGTGCTTCTCGTAAAAGGTGGCCTCCATGTGCAGAAAGCGAGAAACATACTGTGGTGGGCCGCGCACGACAAGATTTACACCTAGAATGATCGTTGTTGAGCCATTGATGCCCCGTCACCATTGGGACTGTTGTATTCCTGCGTACGCCTCTTCCGCAGTGTCAATTATTAACTTGAGGTTTCCATTTATAAAGAGAATATCGGTAAAATATTTTCATAACAAGCGTGTGCTTGGTCATGGTGTCGTCGAACAAATTCCGTGAACGCTCGGACAAACAGACACAAAGCCCTCCTCCTCAGGCCATGTGGAGCCAGCAAATCAACAGACTGCCACCCACACATCGACCACCCAACCTACAGGTTCGAACTAAAAATATATATACCCAGTGTGCTGTCTAGGGGCCTAAATGAAGCCGTCTAATCGTTACACTTTCTTTTAGCTGCCAATCACTGACCCGAATTCTTCACTCACTGTCCCCATTCCACCCCGACATGAGATGTCACAGGACAGGTGACGCCGCCGTAATCCTTTTAAATGCATTTCTACAAATAAATATGTCAAAGAACAACAACGTGCACACGCACGTACACACGCACATACACATACACACACACAAAAAAAAAGACTTCCCAGACGAATGTTGGCAGAGGTCTCCCTGAAGTCGGCCCAGGGCGCATACTTACCCCCCTGTCCCCCATTACTTCCTGCTGTCATCTTTCCATTTGTTCACATATGTACGCCGCTCACAGCCACAGTTGCCTCGCGGTGCTAACACAGAACTAAAAAGAAAAAAGAAAAGCTGGGTGTTCACAGTGTCGCACACTTGTGTTGGAGTCAGAACGGCAATAGTAAGGTTATATTTCTTCACCTAAACGCTGTCTCTTCCTAATAGGTAGCAATGCAACCAAGATCACCACTCAAGTAGAATTCCCTCCTACTTCGACCTACGACCCTACGCCTACGCCTTCGACCAGGTGAAACTTAATGGCGGACACATATAGGTCCTGTATTGTTGACTGATCAGATGACTCACAAAAATAGTAACTCCATCTTCCTTAACGTACGCTTAAAGTGGCGTCATACGCGTTCAAACGACGTCCCCCTCTTATCAGAAGAAGAGGATGACGGTGATGCCTTTCGTTAGACGAGCATTATAAGCGTCACGTGGTGTCACTCGATTTGTTGGCGTAAAAGGCTAAGCCGGCGTTCACACGGGGCAACTTTTCCCAGCAACTCGAAGCAACTCAAACCAACATCTTTTGAGCAATTTCAAGTCCGCGTTCACACGCAGCAACTCGGTAGCTCCACCCACAAGCAACCTTATGGCGACCGGACAATGTGGGTTCGAATCGAACTGGTGGAATCTTTTCTTTAGCTACTGTTTATCAGATTTCAGTCAGTTTTATTGCCCCAATAGATCATTATTGCCTTCCAGAAGTGGCAACTGATATGTTTCCGTGAAGTTCGTAAAAAAAAGAAAAAGTTATTTTTCAGCTGCACTGCAGGATTTTAACCCATGAACCCACGAACGAAATCCACAACGCCATCGGGAGTCACGTGGCAATGCTTCCTTCTCTGATTGGCCGATGCACGAGCAACTTCTCAAGTTTTCGGTCGGGGTGCGATTCGCAGCATATCTGAGCAACTCGAGTTGCTGGAGGTTGCCGGCTGACAGCAACTCCAAAGTTGCTCATAGTTGCTGCAAAAAGTTGCCCCGTGTGAACGCTGCCTAATAAAACAATGCCTTTCTATGTTTGTGTGTCCAGCTTGTCAACACGTCCACTTCTAGGCTTGGCTAATGTTGTATACATAATGGACACAACGCGGATCACCACGTACGTGCTTCATATGAACTGCGACCTTGAGATGTCCACTTGACCTTTCCTCTTCTATGTTTGAAACGAGGTGCTCTGCCTGTTGTGTCTCCAGGTATGCCCGCCATACTCCAGGCGAATAACAGAAGCTTCATAAAATGATTCATACGTGGCGCTCTAATTTTGCATAGCGTCTGTGGCTTCCCTAGTTGCTGACATGTGACTTGTGCGTACGTATGCTCAACGGCGGATGCCGAAGAAAACTGTGTACATCTTCAATTCGATTCTGAAAAAGAAGAAGAAGAAAAGAAAAAAGAAATCATGTAGCTTTCTCACACTTCCTTCGAGTACCGAGTCCCCAGCTTTGTCAACGAGTCAACGTTACATCAAAGGGAATTGTCCAGTTATCTTACACAGTCGAATGTTATAACTGGTGAGGAAAACTTTCTTTGTCACGCCTGTGTCAACACTAGCCACATCATTCGAAATCTAACGATTCCGCTGATTATGGTTCACCTCAAGCCCATGTATGTGCGTGGCATCAGTCTCTCGTTGAAACGAAGCGGGAACGGACTGTCACATATATCCAGGAAGGGAAACGAAGCCGGTTTCACTCATTCGTTACGTCATCTGTGAGATATCGCTCGCGTATATCAATCGTAGAAAGGGTGGAAGAAACGCAATTCAGACCGTGACTGTCTGGACTGTGTCACCGCGTTGAAGTTAGGGGTGATAAGCAAATTTGCCAGGCTGTGCCCTTATAAGAGACGTTCCTCGCGCTTAGTTCCTTCGCCTATCTCAGTACCCGCACTGTTTGGCAGGTGGAGTCCCGAAGTTAATAGGTAGTTTTAAAAGATCGGAAGAAAGCAACGATGGCGATACGGTAAAGGAAGCCGTCAAATTGAAGCTCAGGAACATGGTGTCAGCCACCTTGAGGAAATAGCGCTCTCGGAATCGTTATTGTGAAGGTGTTCCGATGTACTAAAACATATTTTAATGTCAATCGTCACGATACCTCCCTACAGGGGAGCATACTTAGTCCGGGAATATGCACTGGAAAATTCATGACTAACGGATGATATGCGCCACTTGGTATAGCCCACATTCATTCATTCATTCATTTAATTTATTCTTTACATTGCATGTAGAATGTGGGACGTCTGGAGCAAAAAGCTGACGAGGCTCCAGGCCCGTCAATGGCAGTGAAGAAAAGACAATGCTAACACAATTTGCATACTAAATGTACAAACAAAAAGATATGGATCTTTGATCCAGACTTGTGCGTAACGCGTTACTAGTAATTGCGTTACTTGTAATCAATTACTTTTTTGAGTAATTTTTCGAGTAATCAATTACTTTTCTGAGTAATCGATTACTGAGTAATTGATTACTTTCCCGGCACAGGCTAACTCATCTTTTAGATGTTCTGCCCCAAGTCAAGATCTTCGTGCCATCAGCCTTTGTTCTGTAATTTCAGAGTCTCTCTCCCTGATCGCTTCCTACACCAGTGTTGTGGTTCCCTTGGTGGTAGCTTTGAAGGTTTAGTGAGTCATGGGGAAGTTCCACGCATGATCTTCCACAATCGGGTCAACGTCTTCTAGGGTTGCCACCAGGCCGGTATTATACCGGCACGGCCGGTTATTTGGGCGCTCTGCCGGTTGCCCGTAGGAAGGTGATACCGGCAGCCTTTTGCCGGTATTTGTGGCTCAAGACCTTTCATAAGGGCTTTTACGGGATTTTCCCTTCAACATTCCACTACAGCTTGAATAAATCTGGAACACAGACCCAGTTCCACAGTCACCAGTCGTTTTCTTAGTTATTCATTCTTATTATTATTCATTGTTATTATTATTATCATTGTTATTTCTAGCATCAATGATACAGCCAAACACAGGGACATATGTTTCCTCGTATTATCTTGTGCGAGCACTCTCTCTCTCTCTCTGTATGTGTGTATGTGTCTCGTCCACCCATCACCCCCTTTTCCTTTTCCACGAGCCTTTCCTCCTTTCCCTCTATTCCACCTCCTCTCCCCCAGTCGGTATTTTTCACTACGAAAGGTGACAACCCTAACGTCTTCCCGGGCGATAACTACAGTAGACGTACATATTTTTGGGTTATTTCGGCTGTTCCACTGTTAAACTTTTCTTTTTCTCTTTTTTTTTTTTTTTTTGCTAAGGCACACAAAGACGGGTATAATTTGCGTGAATGCAGAGTAACGACCGGAGTAACGCGTTACTTTTCTACTCGTTACTCAATTACATTTGAAGTCCTGTAATTGGTAACGGTAATCAAGTACTTTTTCCGTGCAAGTAACGGTAACGGCAATCAATTACTTTTTTCGAGTAACGGGCACAAGTCTGTGATACCTATGTATGAACCAAGATACACAACAAGTACAACATGAAACGAGATAGTAACCTATACTAGTAATACAATATAAATATGTTTTACAAAAATTACATGGACTAGAAAATATATACTGGCGGATTTGTTTAACAGTAGGGCTGCAGAGTACTGGAAACTTATTTAATACAACTGGACTACGATACTATAATCGCTGGTCACTGTACTGTGGAATACAAATCGTGTAATTGGTTTTGGTTATACTCGAGATCTAACATTCAATAGTCACGTCGCATACACAGAACTTCGTGTGACTCTCGAAACGCGACGTGAGGATATAAAAGCACCCCCACTCTTTCCCCCATTTCTCTCCCTTCTTTCTCTCTCCCTCTTCGCCTCTCCCCATACGCCCTTTCATTGGCGCTGGATGCGAAGTAAACTCTATGCACGTTACCACTCCATGGTTTGCGTGCGCGCGTATAGTTCACCCGCCCGTTACTGTGCCGGGCTTCTCTTCATTGCTGGTTTTGCTTCGCTTTAACGGGACCGGGATTATCACTTCCGGAGCAGGTGGTCTCATCTGCTCGTGCTATTTCGGCGCCTGCTTCACTCGCCATCAGTGTTGGATGTGGATTATCCGGACTCGCGTGTGCGCGTTGTTTACGTCAGACAACCTGATTAAGATTTGAGTGTTGCCGCGGTCGCTGCGGTCGGGTTATTTTGCGTGCTGTGGATGTGTTGTTGAGAGGCGACGATCGACTTGGAGTTAACGCGCACGCTCGCTGTGTTGTATTCTGCACTCGGGTGAATGTGTGCATCGCGTTGTCGGTCGAGGTGAAATCAGTGAATTGTTGGTGTGATAGTTGCACGCAATCTGGATGTCCGAATGAACGGGAGCCTTCTTCGCATAGGTAAGCCAACACGAGTAGAAGCTTCAGTCTACCCGTCTTACAGATAGCTCTGTTTGTCAATCGGTTACTTATTTCTTCAACTTCCCTAAAACTCGTCAGCGTTGTTGTACTAGTATTTAAAAAAAAGTTCCTTTCAAGAGAGTTCCTTTACTTCTTTTTAAAGTCCCTTTCATTCCGCGAATGGGTGCTGAGGAAACTCTGGTTACCATCAGCGCATTTCTTTTGCAACATTAGCAGTTTCCAGCATGCAGTTGATTCGCTGCACGATTGCATTATAGTCCCTTTGAACTGTGTTAGGAGCAGTGAATGAAAATAAAATACATCAAGGAGCAAGTGTGACACATAGGTTGTCATATCGTTACGTTTTCACAAGACGGTCCGCCATGAGGACGAATACACTTGGCAACGTGACATTTACAAAGACGGAAACGAAAGAAACAGTTGACCTTGAGCACGATTTTATAAGCAACGTGCAACTCGCACAACTAGGACTCGATAATAATTCGTGGTATTGTGTCGGTCAGTGGTCGCAGGTTTTAACGTGCACCGAAATCTCAGCATACGCTGAGCTGCTGGCGTCCCTGGCTGAGACCGAATCCGCAACCAGCGGTACAACAGGCGGACATGTTGCCAACTAATGCACCGACGCCGGTAACTAGGAAGGTTGTCTAATAATTCGGATATTGGATTCGGATAATATTTGGATGATTCAGAGCCAGACACTAGTGAAGCGGTATTGCCGTAAATCGGCACATTGCAAGAAATGGCTCAATATGTGTTCCAGGTGCACTCAACGTTAGTCTCGTCAAATATGAGCATCCATAACTCGCTTGCATGCATGTAAAGTACCGAGCCCCTAAGTAAACGTACGATATTTCTTTTTTCACGCCAGTTTGCTTCGATTGCGGGAGCGAGTCTCCAACTACGGAAAAAAGTGAAAAAGAATGCGACTGCTGTAACACATTCAGAATAGATGCGAGGTCTCCAGTCAAGCGTAGTACCGCTTAGTGGTTCAGTGGCAACATCTCGGGGAGGGAGTATCACTTACGTACGCACGGTGCCTGGATGCCTACGGAAACGAAGAAGCGTTCACGAGTACGAAATGACAAGCTGAAGTGGGAGTAGCAAAGAATAATCGATCTGGAGCGTAACTCCGTTCCCTGGCGTAAGTCGACTGTGTGAAGCTAGCTGTCGGACTTGTCCGTCTGGAGGACCACATATCGGAACATTGATGTGCTTCCGGAAGTGCACTAGAACGTGCCTTTTGCCCCCTATGGTGTTACAGGATCAGTATAGAGAGATGACATTGGCGTCTCAAGAAATGTTACGTATTCCTTGGAATTTGGTTACAATGAATATTTATTAATGTGTACCTCAAAGAAGTGTCCTGTGCAAACTGTTATGTTAATACTACTGTACATCTCTATGTAAATTGCGAGTTTATCTCTTATGCTGACGACACTTGTATTTTTATTACTGGAACTAATGTTGAGCATATTGACAAAGGAAAATACGTATAATACTATTGACAAACTCAGTATTGGTTGTAAGCAAATCCTATAAAACTTAACACATCTAAAAGCATAGCTTGTATTTTTATATAAAAATATAAACTCGTTGAGGTGACTACTCCACTAATTTTTGAAAAAACTGAGTAAGCTAGTAATCACGCAAAAAAAAGAAAAAGAAAAGATGATATGCGTAGTTGATATTATTGGCTATCGAGATTCCACAAAAGAGTTTTTTCTGCGATATAATATATTAGACGCATTTAAATTGTATTTTCAAAATGGGCTGTCTATTCAAGATATTAAATAAGGTTTAGTTGCAATATACATGTAGAGCCACAATTTTTTCACAAAGCACACGTAATCGTAATTTATGGAAGATTCCACTAGTGCGAACTAACAGTTCTTGAATTATTTGTTATCTAATCCGTTGAATAAATTAAGATCCAAAGGGTTTCGTCGTCAAACCCGTCATTTCGAGGATCACGTAATATTATATCTGCCTCTGGTAACAACAATAGATAACGACACGGTGTGAGCGTGGCCTTTATTTCATTTTCATTTTATTTCCTTCTGTGTTGCTGAGTGACGCACGTTTTACATTTTGAACCCAATTGATATGGGCGTCTCGCAAACTTTTTTCGGCGTGTTTGCCAATGGTTGAGAGCATATGAGCCTGGTCCCGTCAAGTAGTTAAAAACAACTTTGTGTGTGTGTTAATTTTCTCTCTTCATCAAAGCAGATGAAAAATGAACATTATCTTATCTTATCAGCACGACCGGGATAGCGGGATTTTCAATGACAGTGTATCCTCGATTATGTTTGTGTTTGGAAGGGGCACTTTGCGATGGCGTAGTTTTGAATGGAATGTGTCGCGTAGTTTCAAGGCTTGATCTGCCGTAGCAAGGCTTGGGTTCAATTCAGTGATAGTTTGGCCTTTTGATATGTGATATGTGAGTGATAATGATATGGCTATCATTATCACTCATATCAATATACCACTTTTGCAACTTCTTCCCGTGTATAGCCGCGGACAAGAGCTCTGCGGTAATCACGTGCGGATGTTATCTTGGGTTGATCCTCATGAGTAGACGTTTTGCTTGGTGACGGTATAGACTCACTTAAAGTGGCTACAATACCCTCTCGCTCGAAAAAGAAACACGCACGTTGACACGCAGTCGGCAGCGTCATTACAGCCTGCACAATGCGTAGACCCTAAAGTGGATCATTTATTGGCCTTCCGCTACATAACATCGGCGTGTCTTCGCCGTACCCCGCTTGGTACTCCTTGCGTAACTTCCCGCATAGCAATCCGCTAGGGAGATGTGTCAGACACTCCTCATTCACACGTCAGTTGAATTTTCTGTACAACAGTGTAAATTATACTAGGTCATGTTTGCTGTACTATATTAGTGCGCGAGATATCTCAGTTTTGTAGTGATTCTAACCTTGTGTGCATAGCAAGGATCCCCTTGCCAAAGGGCAAGACCTCGAAAGCAGTGTAGCTCTCGTTTTATGGTAGCAGCAGATGCCCAGAAATGCGACAGCATCATAGCTCGGAAGTATCTCGAAAACGTAACATGCTACCAGGGGGGAGGGGTGGTGGTGTAATGTTGAGTAGATGAGTGGGGGATATATATTTATTGAATGGAAAGGTCTGCCAGTAGATGAGTGGTCGGCTACCGAGGTCATACGTCTTAAGATTATCCGTTAGTGTACATCTCATGTTTAAGTGAGACTGTCTCTCTCTTGAGCTATCTGGCTGCCAGGTGGTGGCATGTAGAATATCTTCATTTTAGTGTATCGCATGAAGAGGCTTACATGCAACGGACTTTTCTAAAAAATTTATTCTGTATGGCTTCACAGTATTCGAGCTTATCTTGAAGCTCACCACAAGAGTTGTGAAACTGCACTCAGAACTTATGGTCAATATTCATCGGTGATTAAACCAAGTATATTTAGCTTCACCTGAAGCTTACCTTAAGATGCACAAGGTGTGGCGATCATCATCCCAACGCGACCTCATGAGCTTGCATATGTCTGCCTGCATGGGCCTCCGTCTCATTTGATTGCTCCTCTCCAAACCCCGCCTCGGGCCCTTTTGTGTACTTCGTCTTCCATCTTGGATGACAGCAACTGACATGGGGGACGACGGCGGTGAAAGGAGAAACAACTTCCAATCTATTACACGGTTTATGATGCACCGAGAAGCTTAATAACTGGGAGTTCCCACGTTGGGTACTTTGTTTACTCCTTTTCTGTCCTAGATGCGCGTTTTGGTGTATGTGATGATTGAAGGCACTCCTTCCTGACGTTTGCGGGATTGATTCGTCGATCACAGTCGCCGTTGTTATAAACGGATGATTATTAGTCTGATGAGAGCCTGTTACGTCCAAGTGAACATAGAAAGATCATGTCTGATTCGTTAATTGATTTCAACGTTGGCATATTTTTTTCTCTAAAGAGATTACAGGTTTTTAATCGAAGCTATTTGAATACCTCGAGGTTGGAGGTTATGTCGTCTGCTTTATATTGATGGCTTGTCGGGTTGGAAGAAACGCACGAGGATGCTATTGCACATGAGTAAAGACGTGACTCGGGAGTTACGTATCCTTAAGAAAGCTGGACAACCGACACCTCTTTGTTGGAAAATCACGTGTTCCTGGCAAAACTAACCTCAGCAATGAAAAAATGGCTAGGAAGCAAGCTAGCTGGTGAAGATGATGCATAGTTCATTATGATGATGATATGATTCATTAGATGATGCATTAACTTCAGCAACCGCATTAGTAGCGCCGCGCCACTATTTAAGAGAGTCGCACAAGCAACGACACCTAGCGCCCTGACGCTCATTGGCCTTTTTGTGAATTACTTGTTGACATTGTCGCTTAGGCTCTTGGAGGCCCTGTGTGTTGTGTTTGTCCCTAGATGGAGTACGCCCCGGTTCGTTGGCCTATTATAACAAAAATTGAATGATGAATGGTGATGTCATATAGTGTGCTTCCCCGCTTGGGCTACGGGACCCTATTCGAGCTCATGTGAGTTGATATGATGTGATGAATTAGCATGACACGCACGCGAAACGTGGCAGGCCAAATGATAGAGCTCCTGCAGCAGGCTTCTGTCGGGTAGAAAAGCCACAAGAGATCGAAGAGTTCAGCGTTGGTGTGCAGGATTGAGCAAGGATCCAAGTATCTCGGATGCACTGAACATTCTTATGTCGGGGGCTTCTATATAGTTGCCGCATAAGTATGTGCCGTTCTCTCGTGAAGCATTGAAAGGCCATATGGCTGCGCTCTATGGTAGCTGGAGCAGTGTATAGGTTGTGCACAGCATTGTGTTGCTGAGGCTCAACTTATACCGAAGCAAGGGGAGAAAGGTAACGTTCAGCGGCAATTGACGCAGGAGGGAAGTCAAGTGAGAGTCCCGCAACAACTACTTTATTTTGATGGTATTGAGTAGGATGTTCAATCGCAACAGGCGATACTGCTCTACCTCGATGCTCGCTGTAAATTGGTGAAAATACTTTATCACATAATAAATAATATTGATAACAGAATGATAATTCACCAGTAGATGATGGGCCCCTGTGCTCGCGTTATGTTGCGCTTCGGATACCCCTGCTTTTTGTATTTATGTTCTTTTGAGTTTTACCTGTATTTGTATCCTTTCCATCACCCTGTCACCCTCTCGTGCTAAACCTGCCCCGTCAACTGTATATACAGGGTGTCCCAGCTAAATGCGAACATATGTTTTAAATATATACAGGGTGTTTAAAAAAACGTGTCATTCGGACTTTATAAAAAAACGGGGCGACGGAAAAATACGGAGTAAACGGCATTTGTATGGCAACTGAATTTGCCACTTTGTAAAAATATTTTCATTTAATTTTAATTAAAAGAAATTGAATTTCTTTAATTGAGCTCTAAAATTTCCCAAGTCAACCTAACGTTTTTTTTTACAGAATGAGAGAACCCGTAGCGAACTTAGTCAGATTCACCAAGAAATCCGCTCGATATTGCAAATGGAGCTGCCCAAAATAAGTCCCGAAATTGAGGCTTCAAAGTTTCGGGTATTCAACGGCGCACCAAATCAGTCGCAAAGATGCGCAGAGAGCAGCACATGCTCCTGCCCCCATGAAAGATGGAAGGTCGAAAAAAAAGAGGCGGAATCATTTTTGTTTGCCGCTTAAGGCCCGTTCCGACATACAGCGTTTTGCTCCACAGCGCTGCACCACAGCACTGCAAAACAGTGCTGTATTTCCACTGTGGGGTTCGCACTTGCAGCGCTTGTCCCAGCGCTGTACTTGGTGATCTCGCGTTATCGTACGTGATCGTACCGTCACGTGAACGCGGCGCCGCGTTCTCATAGGTTTAAGGAGCCTATCGCTGGGAGACAGCGATGGGAAAGTTCACCGAAGCTCAACTTCGCCAAGAGCTGTTTTCCATCGAGTCGCAGCCGGGAGAGGAGGGAAAAACAGCGCTGTTTTCCAGTACTCTGGAGCAAAGCGCTGTATGTCGGAACGGGCCTTTATCAACGTATGGTGCAATGTCAACCGCCTTGTTATCGGCACGTCTTGTGCTGCACGCCGGTTCCGCGATAAACTGTACTAGCTTCGTGGGGGCAGGAGCATGTCCTGCTCTCCGCGCGTCTTTGCGACTGATTTTGTGCGCCGTTGAATACCCGAAACTCTGAAGACTCAATTTCGGGACTTTTTTGGGGCAGTTCTATTTCCAATATCGAGCTAATTTCTTGGTGGATCTGACTAAGTTCGCTACGGGCTCCAATTCTGTAAAAAAAACGTGAAGTTGACTTGGGAAATTTTGGAGATAAATTGAAGAAATTCAATTTCTTTTAATTAAAATCAAGTGAAAATATTTTTACAAGGGGGCAAATTCAGTTGCCACACAAATGGCGTTTACCCGGTATTTTTCCGTCGCCCCATTTTTTTATAAAGTCCGAATGACACGTTTTTTGAAACACCCTGTATATCACTTTTTCCAAGATGAAATCAATTGCAATATAGCATATGCTGCAGGGCACTCCTTAGGAGGGCATTAGCAAACGCCTAAGGCAATGTCTTAATTAACTTTCAATAATTAACTTTTTAATTATAAAAGCTACAAAGTTGTTCCAATGAGAACATCTGGTCCTTTCGGTCACCTGATACCGGAGCCGTTCTCAGAACAAAAATCCGTTCGATAGATCGTCCGCAAAAAATTCGTGAAGGAACACCTTTTTTTTCTTCTTTATTTTGCTCATTGCGCATCTTTGGAGACGCGTCTTTCCTTCACCACCAATGTGAGATGGTGAAGGAGCACAGTGTTGCCTCTGCGTCAAAGATGAGCTTTAACTTGCGGAAACAAAACAAACACAAATGCATCGGGTGACTTTGTGGGAACTGCCCTTATCTTGGGTTGCATTTTCTGTTTTCTTTTAATCTTTTTCCAGGACGCAAGAGGCGATAGTGTGCTCTTTCACCCTCTTATATTGGGGTGAAGGAATGAACAAAATAAAGAAAAAAATGGTGTTCCTTCACGAATTTTTTGCGGACGATCTGTCGAACGGATTTTTGCTCCGAAAACGGCTCCGGTATAGGATGGCCGAAGAGATCAGATGTTCTCATTGGAACAACTTCGTAGCTTTTATAATTGAAAAGTTAATTATTGAGAGTTAATGCCCTATTGAGAGTAATTGCTAATGCCCTCCTGCCCTTCAGCATTCCATTCATTCCTTTCCTTTCATTTTTTCGTTTTCTTTCCTTTTTGGTTTCTTTCATTTTTTTCGTTTTCTTTCTATCTTCTCGTCCCCTTTCCTTTTTTTCAGAGGAATAGCAAGTTGGTCTTTGCGTGACTAACCTTTCCTTGCTTTTCTTTCCTCAATAAACATATCCCCCCCTTCAGCATATGCTATATTGCAATTGATTTCATCTTGGAAAAAGCGATATATATATTCTTACAAAATATGTTCGCATTTAGCTGGGACACCCTGTATGTGCCTGTACCATGTTCATATTTTTGTAACCTGAAAAAGTGCAGTCTCGTGCACGAAAGTCTTGTTTACCACGCGTAAATAAATAAGTTGCTCCTACCGTTTAATATCACTCTAAATAAATAATAAAGAAATTGACATTTTAGACTGGAAATGTCTTCATAGTCCAACAGTGAACACTGCTGTTCTCTTAGTGTGTACAGGGGACCATAAGTCGTCTGCGAGAAAGGACGCTTTCGGTTTAGTTTTTGCACTACTACGCGTAAAGGAACCTCGGAGGAAAAGATACTAATATAGAGGGTCCATTGGATTGGGACATAACGTCATCTGTCCAACATTAAGATCCATAACTAGTTTCAGAGCATAGAAATTGTATTTATTGTTATTGTTTTTTGTGTGTTTGTGCTGGCTACTAATAATTTGAGACGTTATTAATTCCAGTTCGTTGGAAGAGTTTTATTTATTTTTATTTATTTTTTTCTACATATTTTGGTGCCTTTACAAAAAGAAAATTAATCACCGGCCTTCAATAACTTGTTGTCCCATAGAATATCACAGTCGCGTTTACGTGAATGCGACAAAAGCATATCGTATCGCCTTATTGCAACAAATCCTCTCCGACACGGTCACGTCAACCTATCCACCGGTCGGGGTAGGTGCTAGGAGGTGCGATAACGCGATACGATGCGCTTGTGTCGCATTCGTGTAACCGCAGCTATTGAAGAGCGTACACCTTCGCTAGTACTACTTGATTTTCTCCGGATATCTCAATGATAGTGAAGGAAGTCTAGTTCTCCCTGTCTGCTGTTCTCAATAGTCTTCTCTTGGCGTTATCACCTCGTCCCCTTGCTCTTGCGTCTATCCTCGAACGAATAACGGCGTCAGCATACCTTTATAGGAACTCTAAGTGATTTACAAACCTCCTTAGTCATTGACACTCAAGTATGGCGATCAGCAAGAGTATACGAGTAAAAGGAAGGGAAGTCAAAAGAAATAACTGCCAGTCATTTGCAATCAAGATGTCGAGGGCCCAAAATGTGTCTCACGTCGTTCTGTTATTTTTACGCTTGTGCTTTTCTGTCTTGCCAGAATTTATGGTTTGTCTTCGGCGTCTATCGCGCACTTCGTGACCCTCCGCGATTTATCAGGCTGATAAGGCCCGTCTACGTGAAGGTTTTCCCTCTGATTGTCGCTGACGATGGCGATTGCCAGCCTCCGGAGTCCTGTTCTTGCCCTCCTGGTGGGACATATGAGAAATTGGAGATTGCTCTAATCAGAGCGCGCGATATTTATCTGTCGAAGGTTTCGTGAGAGCGTAGTACAGGTATACAGGCGGCCGCATTCAGCCATCCGAACGATTGCGTAAGGTTGCGACTAGGTTTCAAGAACTTCGTAGCGTATTGACCTCCGTGGTTTTCTTGTTCCGCAAGATATGAGAAGCTCAGTAGAGGAAATATATCTCCAGATAACTACCCAGTTCCTGCGATGCAGGCGTAAATGCGGAAAATGAAAATAACGGTCGTTCTGGTTTGGCATGCTGCTGTATATTCACACGCGTGGGCAGCGTCGACTGTAAAAGTTCCTCGCGTTTTTTGGTGGACCGCCAACACTGGTAACAATATAATCTACGTGTGGTGACAACATTTTCTTAGCTCTTTAGGCGCCCATGTTGTTTTCAAAAGTGTACTCTAGTGCAACAGTTTGAAGGTGCGCTGTACTGTCCCGCAGCATCCCATGCGCAATGGTTTCTTCAGCCCCCTAGCAGAGAGCAATCTGCTCAGTAAGCTCTTTCCCCCTTGCTTGTTCTGATTGTGTTTTCTGTGCTGTGGTTTTGCCTACCGTTCTGATGTCATACTGACTCCACTGACTATCCCTATTTAGCATCGTTCATCACCTCATCATCAGGACACATCACATCCTGCCCCATTGTGCCTTGGGGTAGTGGACCGCACCTTACGTGGCGAATTTCCCCATTCATTATCATTAACTTATTTGTTGTTGTTGTTGTTGTGTTTTCTGTTGAACGATCATTCGTCCACGTTTCATTTCAGTCTTTTAAACTGATAGACGCCGCGGGGCACGTATCCGGCTAGGATGCAGGACAGAGTTGGAGAGCAATACATCATAAAGTAACGCATTGTCCGTAAAGCATGACATCTCAGCAATGAGCAATGCTTATGTATACTACACTTTGTGAATGAGTAACAGTATTGTAACGCCATCACATTTCGGTCGGTGAATGCGTAATGGCATTTCTCATTACTTGGGTTGAATATTCAAACATTGCCTAATACCAGCAGTTAAGAATTCTGCCTGGTATAGGTAAGAAAAATCCCCAAGCTAGCCTTTCCCAGCCACCTTTGTCCAGAAGGAGCACAGAACCCAAGTGGGGTCTCTGAACACCTATCAACTCCTTCTACGCATGCAATTAAAGGGATGGTCGCATCCGTTCCAGACGATTTCGAAACTACAGTGTCATCTTATTCCTCGTGAACTACTGAGCACGATATCGAAAATCCCACCCGGAATAGTGGCGTAGTTTGACTGTTATTCGATGGAATAAATGACAAGGGCAGACGATGGGTATTGAGAGTATTCTGAGAGTATTCACATCACCATCACCAGCAATGTATTACTAAACATGGAAATTTAACTAGTAATGTAATGCATTACATAACAAGATCGTAATGCGCAACAAAATAAAAGTAATTTCCCCAACTCTACTGGGGGACAATGCCAGCTCAGTGCTCGCCAGCGCAAGAATAACGCTTATCTCCCCCAGAGCCATAGCTCTCACATCAAAGTCATTTTTAGCACTCAATCAAACGACAACACATGCGTCATGTAGGTATCAGACGGGTCTACTGCGGGAACAGGAACGCAGTCATCTACTATATAGCCTCGTTCTTCTTACCGATGAAGGAGCGGCCTTCTTGTCGGCGGGGAGTCGTTTCCACATTTTACACGAACACTTTAGAATTTCTCTCTGGATGTGTAATAAGAGCTGCATAGTACTTCCCCTGAAAGAAATCTCCCTCTTGAAACGGCAGTCCCCGACTTCTGTGATAGCGGAGGCTCCGTTCACAAAGGGAGGAGGGGAGAAGGGCGCGGACGATTTCGCTGAGCTTGTCGTTCGGTCTCGCACCGCTGAATGTCGTCAGAATCGCTGCAGAGAGAGAGAGAGAGAGCATGAAAAAAATAGGTACCTTCCCGCTTTCTTCTGAAAGACGCAGGGCTACTTTAGGAAACGGCCTGTGAAAGGAGGGCCCGCAATTGTGCCATTTTTAAAAAACACGCGTCTACAATTTAAAGCACATTCCTTCATATTTCGCTTTTCACACAAACGAACATTATCTCCGTGTTCTTTTCATTTTGCTCACTTCTGAGATGTACGACCTCGCTTGTGCTCTTTGTTCTCGAACACCTCGCAAACGACTCACGTGCGCATTTTCATTTTCTTCCGTCTAAAAGACATCTCCAGAAGGAACCCTTATTTTATTTTATTTTTTTGTTTCCTCTCTCCTAAGACGCCTTCCATAATCGCTGGTGATTGTTGGATACCGGGATTTTTTAGAGGTGACGGAGGATTGAAACGGCAAGCTCTCGGAGAGCTTTTCTTTTCTTTTTTATTATGTATGCATATTTTCTGTAGAAGTACACGTGGTACATATAATGGATAATAATAGAAAGAGCTGAGAAGAACGACTTCCAGATCGAGAGGAAAGCACCTGCCAATGACCATTCCATGGGATTCTTGATTTATAAAATGTTGTCGTACTGCATGATCGTATTTCAAGCCCAAAAGCCCTTTCTATCCAGATCCCTCTCGCAGCTGCCACTATAATTTGAAGGAACACAGAGACAAAAGCTAAAAGCGAGCTAGCGAAATCTCTCGTGAACTCGCTAGTTTAGTTCATGTATACCTTTGCTTCATCTTTGCTTCTGCTGCTTCATCTTCCTTTTTGTTTTGCTTTTGGGAATAGCAAGCCTACATCATGGCTAACCTTTCCCTTCTTTTTTTTATCGGCATTAAACATATCCCCCTTTCACCCGAAAGTTACGGCGGGTTTAAAGAACACGGTATACTGGCAGACTCCATCGCGAGGCTCAAACGCATCGTTTACGGTATGAACTGACGACTTTATTGTTGCGATTTTCTAAATGAAACAGTAGCGTATGGCCAGGAGAACACTTTAGGAGGGGTTCTATGGAAACTTTACATGGGGGAGAGGATTTCACACTCCTTTTTTTCCCCCTTTGCCAAATGCACTCACCTAAAGAACGAGCTCGATGGGTTTCAACCACAGAACCCCATCCGCCACGCCACTGGAATAAACAGTTATGTGGCTTGTGAACCTTGCGATTTTTTTCCATAGTGTTCGTAATGGAAGGATTACGAGAGAACACTTTCATTCACGGAAGAATGGAAGTAGTAACTGCTCCAGGCTATCCAGCTTCAGTCGTCTGCGTTAATCCAGAACTTCGTGCTGAACGATACCTCCGATGGTTGCCATACTCCGACCACCTCCCCTACTCTAACGATCTTTGTAGACGCGGGTTTTAGCTGTCTGTTACACCAGCCTTCCTCTGTGACCCCTAACTGAAAGGCAAAACAATAACAATAAAATCAACATCCAATGTTAAGCCATTTTCAAAGCGATTGAACAACGAACGAGTGTACAATACAATTAATCATTATTATGCTTTCATAAGCCACCATTTTGTAAACACACAACGCAAAGAAACGAAATATCTTTTGGCAATGATGAAAGAAGGAAGTCACTGAAAAAGGTTAGCCAGCTGTAGGACTCGAACCCACATTTTCTGGATTACCGTTTCCAAGGGTGCGTCATTTGAAGGGACAAACACTCACACTTACTAACCTTCCACTCTTACATGTACACTCTTGGAAGTCACTCGTGAGGCGTGTTAGCTTAGCTCAATTAGTAAGAGCCCTGGACCGGTAATCCAGAAGATGTGGGTTCGAGTCCTACAGGCGGCTAACCTTTTCAGTGACTTCCTTCTTTTTTCGAAAGGGGAAAAAGTCAGCCTCTTGGTGTGTTTCGCCGGCGACTCTCATTGTGCATGCTTCTATTGTGGCGGTCGCCTATTCGCCCACATGCGGAACTCTGGCACCGATGAACATTATAGGATTAAGGGGCCTTTTTGGTAGTCGTGGGTAAACACATCACTCAAGTGCCTTCAGGGACATCAAGAGGGTTACAATCACGCAGGTGACAGAATGACGACAGACCAAGGTGGACAACAGGGGTCCAAGGTTAACCCTGTGGGTCCCGTCGCTTTCGAGCGCTGCGACAAAGGTCACCGCGTGTCAGGCGGCACAACTTTAATTCAGCTGATGAAGTGCTTGGGTGGAAGGGTTTGCCTTTCACCACACATTGTTATCTCGTATTTTAGTGTATAGCATTAACGTTAGTTCTGAGTCTGCTGATCGGTGGCAGAAAGGTAGCCTTTCCTTTTTAAAAGGTACACGCGCATGTCAACAGGGTTGGTTGTTGGCGCCCCGTCACGTTGTAAATAAACGTAAGTAGTTGTTTACCCGTTTACTTTAGCTGCGAGTCTGTCTTTCAAGCAAGGTGTCGGCACAATCCAGGGTTTGGGCTGCCGAATTATCTCATAATCGCTTTGCCCATCCCGGTTGTGCATCATAAGCACCAAGCTAGTCCACTTGATGTACTCAATCATTCTGTATACATATTTACATAGAACATGTAATGTACATTGCAGTTCATCATTGCTCAAATCTGCATTTCTAACTGGATTTTGGTTTTGACGTTTGTGTTTATTAAAGGGAGCGTTAAAGTGCAAAAATTTCTCCTCGCAGAATTAAGGTATCGTTACCTTTAAACCAACACAAAAGGAACGATATTCATCCGTTGCGTTGTTCGTGATTTTTGATTTTTGAGCAAGATATCCTGCAATGTATGCTTTCTCTCTGCCTGTGCTTCTCAAGAGGGTTGACAATGCAAGAGCGGGCTCTCATCGGCCTCCTCAAACGATTTGTCCAATCATCGAGGGTGATCGTTTGAGGAGACCAATCAGAGACCTCTTCGTACTGTCGCGCTTCTTGAAACGGATGAATCTCGTTCCTTTTGTGTTGGTGTAAAGGTAACAACATCTTGCATTCTGCGAGGAGAAATTTTTTCACTCCAGTGTCCTTAAAACCAGAATGTTGTCGTGCAAAAGAAAGAAACTTGATGGTCCACCTGGCAACGTTTCCGCTTCGCAATCCCAAGGTCACGGGTTTGAGCATGGCTGATAACTCTATAGTAAATTGATGGCATTGTACAAATTGTATAGACATGTCGCACTCTGTGAGTGACGTTAAAACAGTATGCTGTGTGTTGAGATTTGAGCGCACGTTAGATAATCCTCAGGTAGACAGGATTAATCCACGAACAGTAGCGACTCTCATGACATAACGCCACAAGTTATCATAACGTGTCGTCTGCAGCAGCATTAACTTCATGTAGAACTACGAAAAGTGTAGCCGACTATTGTCTGTACGGGTCAACAGGGAATTCTTTCAAAAAAGCTTCGTCATGCGACAACCTTAAAGGGTCCATATCCCAAAATCTCTCCCAAATTCCCAAAAAATCTGAGTTCTGAGTGGAGAACGGCTGGCAAGGAGGCCTGTTATATGAAATATATCCTATTTTTGCCATACTGCATTCAACGTGGGCGCAGTTCATGCGCAAAAAGAGCGTCGAACGGTCGCTAGGCACACCCCCTGCAAGCGGTCTGACGTCACTTATACATCCTTTGCTCACTCCAAGTTTGCATTAAGCTGGCCCGAGAGTGGCCAAAGTCGTCTGCTTTTGACGTCACGTCCAGTTTCTCCGTCGTGCCGGCAGCGTCGTCGTCGAAGCAGTCGCCTGTTTTGGACGTGGTTTCTAGTTAATATTGCCGTTCTTCTAACCTATGTTGAGTTCGTACGCCACATGGTGAATGGATTAGCGGTTAGGGAAACAAACATATGCTTGCAGATGTTTTTGAAATCTCTTCATGGTCCCTTTAATGTATTCATGATCTTTAAAAGCGTCAGTGTTCCAAAATTCAGCAAACTCACAACAATGGAAATTTGGACGAGTCAGTGACACACTATTCCTGTTCGCACGTGTCTCTGGACGTAAATTGCTAATTGGGTGATTTCATCACAATTCAGGCAAGCCCGTCCGTCGAGGTCCTTCGATTTTCTTACATATTTTTTGTGTTAAAGCCACATCTTTGTGATGAACATTGGCACAAACCTCGAACTTCAAATCGGAACGGATGCCGAGAAAAAAATTGAAGCGCGCACGACGGTGCCTCATCGGAGCGCACGACGGAGCACTTGGGCCGACGTACAAGTGACGACGTACAAGTGACGGGGACGACATTTTTTCTACCCGTTCTCTACATACTGTACTGTAACTGTGTGGCATACGCTGATACCTACTACCGCCCTTTCGCGTGAGAAAAAATCGCAAAAACGCCGTAGAGCGCTTTTTTTGCGTGAACTTTGTCGGCCTCCTGTCGGGCAAATGGACATTAGACCAAAGTGATTTTTACACTGAAAGATAGCCCATTAAGTGCTCTTTCTAACGGTGTGCTGTTAAAGATTGTGAATGATAAAGCTAAGGCGGTATGAAGGAGCAAACCGGGATCACCATCAAAAAATACGCCGACTTCACGGATCGATTCCTCGAAAACCCCACCTTCAAGTTCTCGAAAAAAATATCATGTATTCATCATTCTATTGCCTTTCAAGCGGTGTAAATTTTGTATGGACTAAAAAACATTTGACAACCATAGCGGAGCGAAAAGGCGACACATGGTACGCTGTGACATCTCACAGGCGTATCTTAGCCCGGTTACTTCTAGTAAAGGTAAAAAAATTGCAATATTGTTACCTGTACACTAGATGGGTACAGCGTTACCTCTGCCGGGGTTACCTCTCTAAAAGTAACCAGATGCATCGTGTATTTAGAAATAACACCGTTCCCGGGGCTCCGGGGCTGCACCCGCCCGTTCCTCGCGTCCGTGCATGCATGCAGCAAATTGCATGCAGGCACACACGAAACACGACACGGGTGACATACCAAAATACAATGACCATGGGTATTCCTGGGCACGTATTTTATTGTGAATATCAAGAAAACACAACCCAGCATTGGCAACGTAAGATAACGAAGATATCGTTTCTCAATGTAGTGGCATATGTGAGGCTATGTAGAACACAGCTCCAAATGGGCTTTGATGTGTTCACAGACTCGCGTGAAATATTGTGTTGTAAAATTGCAGGGGCGGCATGCATGCATACGGACCTTGTCCTCATTCTTGCTTGTTGCTGTGGGGACGGTGCCGCTTTCACCACCATAAATATCTAAAATGGAATGGGCACTCCTTATTTATCGTTCTCACGTTGTTTGGGTACATCATTAATAGCAAAAGCAGATCTTAATTACATTTGTGCAAGCACGAGTATTGAATGCAAAAAAATGTAGATACCTGATATGTTGGAAGACTCGGTGTTCGGTATCGTATATATAGCGTCGTTTGCCGAAAACGGGGGATTTTCCAATTCACGAGCTTCCATATTTGTACATGTAGCGGCAGTGATGAAACCAGCCACAGTATGGAGTTCACATTGAACTTCCTCAAGGCAAGGTGTAATGCAGCATAATTGTGAGGCCAGCGACACATGCACATAAAAAGAAGAGAGTACTGAAATGTTAACTTCCAACAAACACAGATGGCAAAATATTTTGTGGATGGCAGGTCGTTATATGTAAGAAAATAAATACCATGGAAAACGTCACAGCTATGCCCTGTTTCCTCCTGTTGCTGCAAGTTCACGTCCTGAACATGTCCTTCACCACCTGAGGGAAATCAGTCGACATTAGTTTGCAGGCCCTTGACATATGAATTACCACCAGCCCACCCGCTCCTCCACTGCCTGACTCATCGGGATGCCTGATGGGGATTTAGGTTGCCTGGTAGATAAATTCATCTGAATGTAATTGAGAAGCAGATGTGATCGATTACTTAATTTTTAGCAGTTTACTGACTATTCGGTGTTATTGACTGATTGATTGTCTTGACTTTCTTCATCGGTATAATTCGCGAGATGCTATCTAGTGGTCAGTTGTACTAGCAAACCACTGATGACAACCAATTAAGGCATCAATGTGGGCAACCATTCCGGTCAATTAACCACATCGACCAATCACAGTGGCTCAAGTCATAAGTCGACCCATTCACCACGAAGTCAGTGAAATTTAGGAAGGCAGTCAGCCAGAAAATGACTGAGTCAATTCATCAACCAGCCAGTAAGACGACGAAATAACCTGTCATTGACAACACGACCCTGAACAAGTCAAAACCAAGCCGTATCAAGTAAAGAAAATACTAATCGTCCACACACACACACCTGGGCATAAAGAAACGCAATCATAAAATTACTGTAGTGGACAATGAGTTGCCTATTCATGAGGAATTCCATATCTCGCATCGTTTCATTAGTGAGTCGACTAGGCTTTAGTTTTTTAGCAATTAGCCCATACACCAAAATCGATTAAGTCCGTCAGAAAAAAAAAAAACGAAATGAAAAGTATAACCCCACGATAAGAGAACTAAATACAATGTACAATGTACTACGAAAAATCCAGTTTCTTTTCGTTGTAATTGCTACGACACACAGACTATAGCGCTTATCACTCTTCTTCAAAGCTGAATGGAAACAATTTGCTCGTAGTTAAATTTCATTACACAAATCCTAATGTCAAAATGGCTCTATAGGTATCGTATACCTTTCAGCGTATGAAAGATGCTGGGACAAGAAGGCGACACGGAGCGATACAAAGTAAAGTCGATGTAGAGAGCAAAGCTGGCAAGAGAAAGCAGAATGCGCTAAGGCCGCGCGTTGACGGTAGTAGCTCATAAGCACCAAATGCTCATAACCTCTAAACGCTCAAAACCTCCAAACGCTCATATGCACCGAAAAAAAGTTGGTGGTTTTGAGCGTTTGGTGGAAATGAGCAGGAGGGGAGAAGCTGCTCATAAGCACCAAACGTCCAAAACATCCGAATGCTCATATGCACCGAAAGGCGGGAGACCACAAAGGCCGGTTCTTCCTCTCCCGCATTTGGAACAAGGTCATAGGGTGAGAAAGGTGGAATGAATGGCGACTACCAAGGCCGCTTAATGTGTCAGTTTGAAGTTTATGTAACAGCTTGGTCCTGCTTGTATGTAGTCAGAACGAATTTTTATGGAAGTTTATTTTTATCTATCGTGAGTCAATTGGTGTTTGAACGCCGTAGTGTCCGCCCATTTGGTCGAACGCCGTTTGGTCTAATGACGTTTGATCGAAGGCGTTTGATCGAACGCCGCTTCGTCGAAAACCGTTTGATCGAAAGCCGGTTGATCGATGCCGTTTGTTCGAAAGACGTTTCTTCGAAGGGAGTTCAAAACTGCATGCACTGTGTCATCCGCACCTCTTTTTCTGTAACTTTTGACTCGAGCATACGGAGCTGGCAATCAGGGTACTCTGCTTTTTTTCATTTTTATTATTATTATTTCTTTTCCTTTTCTTTTTTTTTTTTTTTTTTGCAGGGAGACCGCTGGTTACTTGCAGACGTTTGTAATTTACGAACTAGTCGGACACATGTTGAAGAAAGTTGCCCCAGGTTGGGAGCAGCCGATAGTCTGTGTTTCTTCTGAGCACCCTTCTCATTGCTGGTGACATATTTAAAGGGAACGGTCTGAAACGGGATAGCCATATGTGCGCGAAAGCCACTCCAAGTCTGTGGATGCTAAGAAGGAAATTTCGCCATGGCACAACGAAAGATATTAAATTAACAGCATATAAAACCTTAGCAGCGTAGCTGTAGATGTGCGCGAAAGCCACTCCAAGTCTGTGGATGCTAAGAAGGAAATTTCGCCATGGCACAACGAAAGATATTAAGTTAACAGCATATAAAACCTTAGTTCAACCTAGTTTAGTGTATGCATCTGCTATCTGGGTCACTACACATGCACGCTATCCGAAAAAATACAGAAAGTACAAAGATCTGCTGCCCTGCTTATCTTGTCTAGGTTTCGAAGGACTTCTTCGGTTACATGTCTGTTGCAAGAACTAAATTTAGATTCACCTGCACATAGGCGAAAAGTAAATAAACTAAAACTGTTCTTTCTCCTATACAATGGTCAGTTGATTGTCAGAAACAATAATACAGTTAAAATTTATCCACATTCAACAGGAATAAATAATCGAAAAATGTCATTAATTTATTTTTATTTATTTGCCAAGAATGTTTAATACTTGAAATCAATTATTATTTGACAAAGTGGGTTAGCATGAGGAATGTGTTTACGAGCAAACGGGTTACACGCAGTTAAATGTTGCTTAGGATAACGGCATTTAGAACTCCGGCGTTCAACACTCCAAGTGAACCAATAAAAAATCGATCAAACGACCGCTGCCGTTTCGATATTCGATTAAATGTCTTTCGACCAAATCATATGTCGGCACAGTTCCTATAGAAGTCGACCAGGATGCACATTCCCCAAGGCCGTCAGTCGTGACGTTGCCCACCTCTGTGAGGCCAACAACGGCGAGACCTTTCATCGTCACCACAGTGAATTAAATTCGCCTACCTGAGGTAGAGTGTGGTTGACAAAACGTGTAAGAGAAAATGTGGCCGATGAACGGATATCAACATGGAACGCCGTCGACTCCATAGCGCCTTAAGCTACATAAACGAGTAAACACAAGAGAAAACGAGTAGTAAAAATAAACTGAAGAAATAACATTAAACTGAATATATGTTAGAGGTTCAACGATAACACCCAGTGAGCTTGAACTAGCGGTGCACGAAGGAGGATTGACGCTGCACAGCGTCGCAGTCAGGCACTGGCGTCATCGAATGGTTCTGTAGCATTCGCTACAGTTCCACAGTATAAAGTCTGCGTCGCGAAGCGTACATTAGAAGTAGTTTTGGCATGTGCTACAACGTGTCTGTTTTTGCATGTTCTTGCCTGTTTAGGTATATTTTTTGTGTGTAAATATTTGTCTATTTTCATGGTTTTGGCACGTAAATTTCCGAGTTCTACTTATAAGAGGAAATAATGTTGTTCTTGAATGCCTAAAACGGTGAGCAAACAGAAATGAGTTGAAAACCAATCATCCAAAGAACCAAACCAGTCATCTTCCAGACCGAAGGTAGAATAACTATAGGAGCGAGAATGTGTAGAGCATGTTGGATGGAGTTTCGGAAAAAAAAAGTCCCGGAAATTTGGTCCCTGGTTGCGTGGCGGAAGAAATGGTCCCGCGCGGTTCCGTGCGCCCAAAAATACAGGAGCGTCGTTGTGGACATCTGATAAACCGAATCATAGCCAATAAACTGTTATCATTCGCACTTCTCATTTGTTCGAAATTGGAAGACATGCTTTTTTAAATTAGAATTAATCTTAATGAACAATAAATGCTGGACGCCATTTAATGAGGAACATAAAAGCGGTTCCATTTGCTGTCGCTTCAATGCAGCACTGAGACGGGACGAAGGGCGGTTAAGACAAGGAGACAAACGTATCTGCAATTGCAGATACGTTTGTCTCCTTGTCTTAACCGCCCTTCGTCCCGTCTCAGTGCTGCATTGAAGCGACATGAACTATCACCAACTCCCCCTCTTCCTCCCTTTGATCCATTTGCTGCACCGCTTGTATTGTACAAATTGCGTCTGTTCTTTCTGTTCCTCTCTTTATTTTGCGGAGTATAGACAACGCGACAAGATCATGAAGCAGTTCTGCAATGTCTGCTACCTTCTCCTAAAAGTGAAAAAATAATAATAATAATAAAAAGGAAGAGTCGTCTTTCTGCAGAACGAAAATTCAAATCTCAGTTCTTTCTTATTCTCACTGATCAGGCCATATCTTCTGTTTTGTCAACCAACTCGTGGAGTGGTAAAAGTTGTTTGGATTTCTGTAAAACGCTAACAACTTGGGGCAGCGTCAATGGGAACTTGAACTGGAGAATCGCAGCAAAAATTTTGCAGTAAAAGTGGTAGACATCGATGCCAGCGAACTTATAATGGAATATCCTTTTGTGTCATTGAGACAAAGAGAGGACGCCAAACAAAGAGACGCCAAACAATTTTTAACGTACACGATGCATTTGCGTCAGCACTCTATTTTCTGACCACACCAGCTACTGTCGCTGATGCTGAAAGAAGTCTCAGCACAATGAAAGTGACCGATCAAGAATATCCTGTGCTCAATTAACCATAAGAGATGTCAGGCTTTCTGAGTTCGTAGTCAACCGAAAACATGGTTATCATATCTCTGGACTATGATGCATTGATTAACCAGCTTGCGAAGAACAAGGCTCGAAAGACGGATGAAAGATGAAAGTCACTGAAAAGGTTAGCCAGCTGTAGGGATCGAACCCACATCTTCTGGATTACCTTCCTGGTTTCTCTCTTGTTCGAAAGAAGGGTTTTGCGCAAATGTTCACTGTAGGCCTATGTATGCATAATATAAACCCTATATAAATATCGTATTCCAGCTTCTGCACTGTAAGTGAACCCGGACATATGTTCGGAGGGGACCACGCTTTTTGTTGCCACAGCCCTGGGAGCCGAGTGCCTTTCGAGCTAGAATCAAGTCTTTTGTCCTAGGCTGCCTCCATGTCTATGAAAATAAAGCTCAAATTGAAATCCATAAACGAGAAGGCGCTATTCGTTCTGGCTACATACAAGCAGGACCAAGCTGTTACATAAACTTCAAACTGACACATTAAGCGGTCTTGGTAATCGCCATTCATTCCACCTTTCTCACCCTATGACCTTGTTCCAAATGCGGAAGAGGAAGGCCCGGCCTTTGTGGTTTACCAGCTCCGGTGGCGCAGCGGTAACGCGTGCGCTTGGAGACTGGGAGGTCCGCGGTTCGAATCCGCGGGCCGGCTGTGCCGTCTGGGGTTTTTCCTGAGTTTCCCTCAGATGTGTAATAGGCGTATGCCGGCACAGTTCCCCTGAAGGCGGCCCATGGACGCAGCTATCCTTCCCTCGAGCGGATTCCGCTCGGTCTTCCGCTTCACCCTTTCCTCTCCACCACCTTTCCCTTCCCGAGAAACATGCCGCCTAATCAGGCAGGCAGACCTCTCGGGTTCCTCCCTCTCAACGACACTCCTCCTCCTCCTCCTCCTCCTCGCCTTTGTGGTCGCCCGCCTTTTGGTGCATATGAGCATCCGGATGTTCTGGACGTTTGGTGCTTATGAGCAGGTTCTCCTCTCCTGCTCATTTCCACCAAATGCTCAAAACCACCAACTTTTTTTCGGTGCATATGAGCGTTCGGAGGTTTTGAGCGTTTGGAGGTTATGAGCATTTGGTGCATATGAGGCACAACCCGCGTTGACACTGCGACCAACAGCTTACATATGCGCAGACAGCACGACATGTATGACTTACCATAAGACAGGAACCAACGGCGAATCTACTTAGAACGATCATGATGAAATACACACTTACCTATTTCACGTATCCTGTTATGTGAAACCGGGCTGTGCGCACAGTATTCATATTTTAGATGACGACTGCCGGACTCCACTATGTATTTCTTGCAGTCCTCGCACTCTTTGCATCTGCCTCTCGGCACTCCCCAGAAGTACTTGTTTGTAAACGTCATTTGGAAGCAGTTCACAACACATCTGCAACCACGAGCGTGATTTAACTTGTCAGCCACAGAGGCGTCACATTTCAAAAGATGCAACCGACAAAACACGAGGTCGCGATGTAGTGTGCCTTCTCGTGTGATACTGTAAAGTGTTGCCAGATGAGCGACCAAAAGTGATCAAAAGTGGCTGTGATAGTTTGCGAACGCATTACGACGTAGAAGTAACGGACTCCCACTAGAAGTAACATGTACGAGTAACCAGGAGAAGACAGGGGTTTTCCCCACAGGTTACCTCTGCCCCAGCTCTTCGAGACCCAATTTGCTTCTAAAATTCGCAATTTCCTGTGTTACCTCTTCCTTTGAGCCGATGTTACTTCTAAATACACGTAACAACGGTCTAAAAGTAACAATAGAAGTAACTCAGGTAAGAGTGTACAGCTGGATTAATACACCGCAGGCGTGCGCTAACGTCTCTATATCCACGTTACCATTTATTTCCTGCGTTCCCACATGCAAGCGAAAAATCCCAAACTGTTTCTTGTACCGTCGGGCGTATCCCCATTTCCGCATTCACGAGATATCACGTTAAGAGGACACAGGTTGACAGACAGCTATTTAGTATTTATTCTTTACATGTATTTTACTCTCTGTTCCGCGTACAAAATGTATTTCACATGACACGAACAAGGTGGCACTGGACATCACGAGGCTCGTGACTCGTGAGCCTATGATTTCACGGGAATAAGATCATAAAATTGAAGTAGATGAACTGCATGCATCTCGAACCAGCGGGTCTGGACTACGGAATGTTCGGATCCTGAAGCCAGGCCCAATCACTCAGGCGGATACATGTCGATGACGCTTCTTGCTAGCAGGACGTCTTCATTGTCGGACCCTCTATTCCATTTCTTATACCACACGTGGGAGGAACGAACGCCTGCGACGGAACGGACCGTCTCCCACTCTTCCTTTCTTGCTTCTCGGAACACCGTGATGTCGCTCGACGGAATTTCCAGCAGGTGCGTTGAGTGATTTTCCTCTTTGAGAACAGCAGAAATCAGCAGGTGTTCGAATAGCTGCAGCAACTGTACACCGCAGGTTGTGTAAGCTTGCCATATGTTTCAAAGAACCGCCAACACCATCGCAAGCATTTTTGCCGTGACCACTAGCAGAATACAACCATCTCACTAGCAGCCTGTACTCCGTCATCTCGTACAGCTGATACCTATTCTTGAAGTGCGCAGCTGCACCGTCACACAGGTAGAATTTCTTCCAGGGCCTCAACTATCCTGTCCAGGGCTAGAAATGCGTGCGCCGTGTCATGGGACATGTCGTCGCTCACCGTGGCGAAGCTCGTTGTCGACACAGGTGTTGTTGCCACGCAAGTGAATAAAGAAATTTGATCTGTTTTCCAGTACCGTCCCTAGACCTCGCTTGATAGATTCACTGACCAGTTTTCGGCAAAATCAAAGTGCAACACGACATGACGTCGTTCGACAAGATGTTTTTCGTTCCAGATGGCGTTCCTATAGACGTTGCGTATGTGTTCGTGCTTAATGTAAACAGCGGTGCATTTCCTGACTTCCTTAAGAAATTGTGGTGCTTTTAGCGTCTTCGTTATGAGGTCTCCATTTTCCCAGACTGCTAGATTAACGTCGTCGTCCCGCTGTATCTTCAATTTCTGCAGGGAAATCTTTTTGACCCCTGCGCAACGTGTGCAGTCTTGGGAAAAGCAGGCATCTTGTGGCTCATCACACAAAGACATCGTCTTTAGGTCCTCTCCCTTTAGCTGCGCGGATGAAGCACTGTTGATATCTGCGATGACCAAGTCAAAATTCGCACAGTACGAGCACACACACTGCTGTTGACGGGGGACTGTCTGCACCCACTTGGGCCTTGTCTGTATAAAACTTCGTTATTCCCATCTTGATACACGGATGAGCGGTTTTAAACAGGTTAAAGGTTTCACGTATGGTGCGTGTCGTAAACCTTTTCGTCACAGCAACTCTCTCGCCGTCTTCCAGTACGTGGATAACATCCTTCTTGTTAGGGCTTTGGACAGTACAGTCCATCTCGTCTTGGAGATAGTATTTCAGCGCAGTAACTACGTCAGCCTCGCTGACAGGGTGTCCCGTGTACCTCTCGGGCATTCCCTACACTCCGTGCTTCGCCCTTAGAACTCTTGATTTCTCTCTGACGTATTTTGTGGCTTCTGGGATTAGTCTCAACGCTTCTTTCTTTGTGATGCTTTCATGAAGAAGTGCTAGGAGTTGACACCGCTGTTGATGCGAGGTTCACTTCTGGTACGCGCTCCTAATATTTTGTACGTAGGTAGAGCAGCTCGAACAACTTGCATCGGACGTCGCAGGTTCATCCACATTAAATGCCTCACTGATTTTGCGGCTTATTGTCTTGCTTAGTGCGTTGCCAACTTCTTTCTTTTTACGCGAAACGTACGACGCTACTCGTTCCCGTTTTACTGCCGTTGGGTTCCGCAGTGGAGTGACATCAATATTCGCAGTAGAAATACTCTCGTTAATTTCAGCAAGGATTTCTGCGCTCTGAACGTACACTGCGTCTGCTCGAGATGTGGGAGGAGGCCACTGAGAAAGTTCAGCTATAGCTGAACGGAAATACTTTGCGCAGTTCTTGCACAACTGGTCTTCATCATTGACTGCACACTGCCATCCGAGCCGAGGAGTTGCTTCAGTGCATCGATGTCGAGGCATGAAACGGGATGACGCCGAAATAAATCATGTAAAAATAAAACGTTCAAAAATAAATATCTTAAATATCAAACTTTCAAAATAAACTCTTCAATATAAATCATGAGAAAATCCACGCTGTCGAAATAAACTCCGAAAAATAAACTTTGAAGAATAAACACTTCGAAATAAATCTTTTTTGAAATCCATCGTCCCTGATTGGTGGACAGCCGACGGCTCTACGTCCGCCGTGGAAAATAGTGCGCTCATCGCGCTTGGGGCTAGCCAGGGCTAGAACTGTGAACCGGGATTTCTCTACACCGGAAGTTGGTTGTCTCTCTGTATGTGACCCGTGGCCAGTGTTCCCAACTTAGTGGATGATGGGGATGTTTTCTGATTGGGCGGCTGGCGAAGTTTATTGGTCGTGTATCCTGGCCGGCTTTATCTCTCTCTCTCTCTCGGGCATAATAACACCCAGTGGGCATGACCGTCGCCGCGCAATCCGTCCACAAAACCGCCATAGCCATCTCCCCCCCCCCCCTCCATGCCTGTTATCCTCGTTCACAGCTCAGCTCGAAGCTGGTTCAAGGGTCATGAGTTTGTGTCCTGTATTCATACGCGCATCGTCCTCATCACTTTTAAACTGGATATTTAGAAATCCAAGGTTGTTATTTGAAGAAATGTACTTGATAACAGTACAAACATGAGTAAGAAACATCATAATACCATGTTCCGCCGAAAAGAACATCGTGTCGCCCATAAACCATCATACGGAACAGGGTCCAGGAAGAAATGTCCCCGGAAGAAATGCCCCCGGAAAAATTGTCCCCAGAAGAAATGTTCCCTGGAAGAAACGTCCCCGGAAAAAATGTCCCCTGAGGAAAATTCACTTTTGGTACGCGTGGACTGGTTGACTTCGGACGTTGACTTTTTACTATATAGGACGGTGTGAATGTTAGGATTTTTGAGCAACGAAGCGAGTAATCGTATATCCTATTCCATTTTCTAATCAAATATGTAATTCAATGTTCGAATTCCAAATCGAATTGATGCTTCTACTAAACTGAATATATTTGAAGAGACCCGGCACATGGAGAACAAAAAAAAAAAAAGTGTAAGCGCTATAGGGACCGAGCCGGCGTGTTTCGCTGCGACCGGCGCGCCCCCACGCGGGACGCCTGAGAACAGCGTCGGGAGGGCGTCCGCTGTTTAGCACGAGCAGAGCTTTGAGCACGAGGAAGCCTTGACAATCGCGCTTGTGCGGCGGCTTCTTCGTTCGCTGGGGTTTGTTTAGGCAGCGAGAATCCCAAGTCACAACAACTCTGCATAGTTGGGTGCAACGCGGCCTACGCCAATTCCCCGGGTATCAGACTTTACATTTTTCCATGGAAAACCTACGAGAAGGACCGACGTGCAACTTGGATCCAACTTGTTGGCCGAGAGACGTGAGTTGTGTAACCGACGTAGTTCACCGGGGGTGTTGCTGACTTGTAATAGCTTGTAATTGCTAACTTTTCCATTCTGCAGGAGCACTGGCAAGTTGTGGGAGCCGACAAAGCACTCAAGGATTTGCAGTAAGCATTTCGTGGGAAATGTGAAGTCTGATGAGGAGAGGCATCCGGCTTACAACCCGTCCATCTTCCCCGACGTGTGCAGGAAGCGGTCGACTCCATCGTCTATCGTCATCGTATATAAAGCCTTACACCCCGCGGATATCCGCAAGAAACTTCTGGGTTCGGATGAAATATGGACGCTTGTTGTGATCTGCGGATCGGACGTGGATGGCGCCGGATCAGGAGCGGGTCAGACTCGGATAAACCGCGAGATTGCGCCATCAGTTTGCTTCACACTAGGTACAGAAGATAGACTACAAGGTGTACGAAAGCCGCTCGCGCATCTGAGAGAGATCTCTGGCTCTGGCGTCTCGAGTCGAGGTGCGCGTTCGGCGCCGATCTTGCGTTTCACTTGCACAATAAACTCTACTTATCCCGTTTGGTGCAAAATGTGTTGCTGTGCTTGGTGCCGTATAATCTTTCGTGGAAGCTAAACCTGTACTTGCTGTCGTGTATCCTTTGGTAGCATCATGGACGCTCAAGACCTGTCCTCGCTACAAAAGCTATGCCGCTCCGGGGTTTTCACTGTCGGAACGAGAGAGAGGAAGTCGCCCGCGTGGATGAAGTTTGGTGACAGCTTTTTTTGTTGCCCCCCCCCCCCTTTTCTTTTTCTTTTTTTTTTGCTGTTTTGTGCTGACGGGAAATAACGTTTATTTCCTGGAAAACTGGCCTGATATATCGAGCATAGAAACTGAACTACTGCTGCGTGCCGTGGGAGACGTGGATTTTTCGGATAGGATGCGGATGTAAAAAAGCTCATCCGCGCAGGGCTTTAGCTCACACGACAAAAAGTATTACTGAGACCTGCCCATCACTAATCCCCAATCTCCGTTGCTTGCACCGTGCACACCGGAAACAATGCCATAAACTTAACCACCCAGGATTGCAATACGCGTGTTATGCTACAGAAGCAAAGGCTATGGTAACCTTGCAGAAGTCTGTGCCACAGCATATTGCTTGCTCATTAAAACCCAACCCAACCATAAGAAAAATTTAAAATAAAAAGAATTAAAACAGGAGCCCAAGATACAAATATAGCACCCCACTGGACACATGCAACGTGGGTCACTGTGGTCGTAATACCCTCTGTTACAAAAAAAAAAAAAATATTTTCTCCCGTATGCGAAAAAACACCCTCGAGATTTTTTAATATGTTGTAGTGGAAGGCTCGTTCTATAAAACTGCGTTGGTTTCAGGCGTCTCTTCCCACCTCTTCATTGCGTGTTTTACGCTCGATTGTAGCGAATTTCGGAAAAATCGCATACTTCCTCTTTTTTCCCTGCAATGACAATGAAAGATACGTGTCTGGCGATTTTTCCTGTTGAAGTATTTCTTGGGGTCTTGGCAGGAAAAATATTCATTAAAATTTAATGGTTTGATTTGCCACAAAAAAATCGCGAAGTAGGAAGAAAATTGCGAAACTTCCGGTCTTTGTATACCTGTACCGATTACAGCACGACAACCGGGAGTTGGATGCTGTGTTGAGCATAGTTCCCTCTATACGCAAAAGCAAACCGCACAGTTCTAGGTGCTATCTATGAGCCGCAGTTGCCGTTCACGCCAGGCACGGTTTTCGCCTGCGCTGTGAACTTTGCTTGTGTGTAGCACCCGCCACATTGAGATTTGGGAAGAAATGTTTCGTGGTGTGTCGTTTTGCACTATTAGGGACTGCCAAAAAAAATTTCGTAAAAATTTGGGATCGTTTTGTGGGGGCCGAGCAGGTCCGCTGGATCATTTCGCGTGGAGAGCTCCCGACCCCTGCGTCGAGACCGCCGTAGATGGCGCTGGGCGCGGGGTGCGCAGCGGCGCCGCCTACACGTTACTCGGTCCCTATACTTACGCATACATATACGTACCGTACATGTTTGTATTCCAATATATGTTGTATATGTATCCAATTACGCTTATTCAACGAGTCACTTAATTTATTCGTATTCAATTCCATTTTAAAATTACTATTCAGTCGCTGTGCGTCTACCTTTGGTGAATTTACTTCATTGTGTTTTGCAACAATGCGGCCTGTACAGTCATGGGGCTCCCGAGATGTGATACCGCTAGACATATTGAAATATATTTTTGTCTCTCAATTTTGTTGCTTTCCCCGCATTTTATTTTCCTCTTTACACATCACCGTGCACGTCGATCTGCACACTTCTCAAAAAGAACTTGACATGCTCCTGGTCAATCCGAATGACGTCTTCTCTCCTGATTTGTTGAAACTGGACGTCGTACTACTTTCTGTGACACTTCACATTTGTGCTAATTAGCAGAGAAAATGTTTTTCCGTGTTAGCGCTGCGAAGCAACTATTGCTGTACACGGTGTACAGGCGTGGACAAAGGACAGCAGGAGGGAGGGTGACAGGGGGTTAGTATGCGTTCTGGACCGACTTCAGGGCTAAGTGAGCCGACATTCATTAGGAAAGTCCGACGGAAAACCCAGGGAAAACCTCAGAGAGCACACCTGGTGACAGGATTCGAACCCGTGTCACGTTGTATCAACGAACGTGAAACTGATTGCGGCGTATTCCCTACAATAAATCGTAAGTGAAAGTAGGCCGAGCTTGCAAAGCAAAAACCCTTAGTAAGTGGTTAGGAATTTTAGTATTTATTTTGAGCCGGAGGACTTCAAGACCTGCAATATCGCAACCGGGGATTTCGCAAAAATTCCACGCGTACGAAGAGTGGATGTTTCTCGAGGGAACATTTTTTCCGGGGGACATATTTTCCAGGGGACATTTCTTCCTGGAACATTTTTTCCGGGGACATTTCTTCCGGGGACATTTTTTCCGGTTCTCTACGGAACATTACCTTGCTAAGCCTAACCATGATTTATTTTAACAGCATTTATTTTGAGGGCGTGTATTTTTAAGCGGTTTATTTCAAAAAATGGATTTTGAAGGGTGGCATTTTAAGCGTGGATTTTTAAATATTTTATTTTAAAACATTTATTTCGGCGTACAGCCCATATAACAGACACGAAGCCGCGCTGCTTGTAGATCCTCCTACGATGTCGTCGTGCGTAATCCGCACAATAGGCACGTTCCGTACTGTGGACGAGTCGACACATAGTACCGTATCGAACAGGCCACGGAATGGTTTGGACCTTCACTTTGGACACAACCAAGAACACGCGTTTGTTCAAGCTCGACCCTCTCCCCTGGTGATTAGTAGCCACAAGGTAAGCTGGCAAGGTCATGTTCGTTAGAACGTCTACGAAGCACACAGGAAAGGAAGTGTTAGGTTGTAAAGTACAGCGCTCCGGCGACAGACCTAATGAAAACGACCTCCCAAGACGTGGCTTTAGAAGCCGGACGTGTGTTCGTCAAAGATGCGTTGACGCGTGATAGGTGAATGAATGCGAAGCGAAGAGCAAGGTAAGAGCCGAAAGGCTGGCAGCAGCATCTTGGCCTTTTGGCGTTAGATCTCATATAGTTTAAAAATGTAAGCACGCCTACACGGTGACGGTGCAAGAAACTACTAGGGATCATTCTCCTTCATATGGGAACGCAGGAAATAAATGGTGACGTGGATATACAGACGTTAGCGCACGCCTGCGGTGTATTAATCCAGCCGTACGCCTGTGAGATGTCACTGCGTACCATCTGTCGCCTTTTCGCTCCGCTGTGATTGTCAAATGTTTTTAGTCCCTACAAAATTTATACCGCTTGAAAGGCAATTGAATGATGAATACATTATTTATTTATTTATTTTTTTTTTTAGAAAATTAAAGGTGGGGTTTTCGAGAAATCGATCCGTGAAGTCGGCGTACTTTTCGATGGTGATCCCGGTTTGCTCCCTCATACCGCCCTAGATTTATCATTCACAATCTTTAACAGCATACACTTAATGGGCTATCTTTCAGTGTAAAAATCACTTCGGTCTAATGTCCACTTTCCCGACAGGATAGGCGACAAAGTTCACACAAAAACGCGCTCTGCGGCGTTTTTGCGATTTTTTCTCACACTAAAGGGCGGTAGTAGGTATCAGCGTATGCCACACAGTTACAGTCCAGTATGTAGAGAACGGGTAGAAAAAATGTCGTCCCCGTCACTTCTACGTAGAGCGCATAGGGTTGTCTTAAACTTCGGCCCGAGTGCTCCGTCGTGCGCTCCGATGAGGCACCGTCGTGCGCGCTTCAATTTTTTTCTCGGCATCCGTTCCGATCTGAAGTTCGAGATTTGTGCCGATGTTCATCACAAAGATGTGGCTTTCACACAAAAAATATATAGCAAAATCGAAGGGCCTCGACGGACGGGCTTGCCTGAATTGAGATGAAAACCATCCAGCTTTGGAATTCAGCAAACAATATATTTTTGCGCATTCGTTTACTTACAACTGCTGATGAAGAAAAAAACTGTGTCCTCTTTCGCCTTCGCAGGATGTGTCGTTGAGCAGCCTTGTGTATGAGCGTCTTCAGCAGACTGGAGGCGCCGCCCTGGTGGAGGACTGCTGCGACGCCTGCCACACTCACGTCAGTCAATTGCGACAGCGAGCTGTGGCCATGCTGCAGTCCTTCGAGCCACCACCAGCTCAGCTCCCTTTCAGAACTGCATCACCCGTGCCACCACCGAAACCGCCTCTCAAGCTGTCGCCGGCATGGCGAGCTCAAAGTGGACATATCAGGTACACACTTGAAAAACTAGGAAATCACCAGACCACGTACTCCTGCGTCTGTTTGCTTGTAAGGCAAAAAAAAAAAAAAAAAGAGAGGAGAAATTGAACTCGTCTCCCGACGTGTTCTGCTACTCCTAACATAAATTCTCACCCCCCCCCCAAAAAAAAAAATACTTCTCAGGTGCTCTACTCGCAAGTTCGCTATCACTATTCACCTGTCCGCTATTCAGCAGTCCACTATTCACATGTTCACTAGAAGTCCACTGTTCACAATTAGCCACTATTCACAATTATTCCAAGATCATGCACGGAGAATCCTAGAAGGTTGTATCCATCCCACTGCGTTGTTTGAGTAAATCAAAAATGTTCCGCTGTAATGAGCTGAATATGTTACGTATCTGAATGCATGCGCGTGTCAAGTATGCAGCCATTGGCAGCTGCCGATTCGCCCACGGCTCGTCAGTACAGTGCAGAGAAGTGTCTTACCCCAGAGTCAGCGGTTTTCCTGAGACGCTTTCAGACATATGTCGGCACAGTTCCCTTAGAAGTCGGCCCAGGACGCACATTCCACCAGGGCGTGAGTCGTGACGTTGCCCACATACGTGAGGCCGACAACGGCAAGCCCCATCACCACCACCACCACCACCACCCAGAGTCAGCAACATGACACATCGCGAACGTACTAGCACATCAGCGTATACTCGGGCATGGTCGGTGTCACGTACTTTTGAACACTGGCCTAGGCCTGTGGTTGCGGCTGCTGATGGAGATAAATATCGAGGGCCAAATCCTATGTCGGAGACATCGTTTCATAGTGTTCTTAAACATGATGGATGCTTGTCTGGCACATTATTGTGTGGTAAAACGCGAATGGCTTCCGTCAGGGTAAGGTTCACTATAGGTTACATGTGGCACATGGTGACCTTCGCGGAACACGAGCGCGCCCAAGTAGAACCCCATGTGTAGAAGGCAAGCCGACAGTGGCTTGTCCGTGCTGCAGCAGATAGGCCCGGAGCTGAAACTCAGTGTTCCGTCTAGCGCACCATACGACCTATTCAGACGCTTTTGCGCCGGTTTCGAAAAGACCGCGCCGTATGGTCTACAGTTTCTCGGTGTCTGACTTATGTCCCCGTTTTCTTCTCATTATCATGTTCTCGATAAAGTTGGGGGACTGGCTACTGAAGCTATTCAGTATGCACTGTTGGTCCGGTCTGTATGCACTGGCACGCCTCCGTAATCTAGCACCTATCAACACCTTCGTCACTGTATACAGCGTAATACACTCCCACATTTCCTACGCCCTCCAAGTTTACGGCCTGACATACCAGTCAGATTTGAATCCACTCCTATCACTACAGTTGGAATAATCTTAATGCTTAAACCTCGTGACTCTGCACTCTAAGAAAAAAAAGGTATGATTTTCTACCCATTTAGGTAGAGCTGCATTGCAACCACATTTCTACTCGAATCAGTTTTACCTTTTGGGTATAACTGCAGAGTAGAAACCAACTACAGAGTAGAAACTGTCGTTCTACCAGCTTGGGTAGGAAATTCTAGGAATTGTGTAGGAAATTCTAGGTAGGAAATTGGGTAGGAAACGTGAGAGAGAGGAGCAAGGGAAAGGGACGCTGCCTCTTATACCCGCGGGGGAGAAGTCGCGTGTGGATTGGCACGGAATGGTAGAAGTACTGTCTTGCTGCAACTTTGGGTAGAAAATTCTACCTTTTTTTCTTAGAGTGTGTAAGCTGTTATTTTAAACAGATGAACATCCTCGACATACACAGTCTCGTGCGCTACAAAGTTGCTCTTCTTACGCGCAAGTTACACCATAATCCAGTAGACATGCTTGCAGTTACACGACGTAGTATATCCTATAACACCAGAAATAACATCCTCCGCGACCAATAACTATGGTTGTTTCTCGCTTATCAACCTCGGATCTAGAATCTGGAATAATCTGCCATCTGCCATCAGGCATATCGACTGCTACCTACACTCTTAAAAAAAAAAAAAAAAAAAAAAAAAAAAAAAAAAAAACGGGTGTAGTACTTTAACTCATTTCCTTGCCACATATATAACACCCTTTTGGCGAGTACAATTACGCTCAAAAGGGTGTCTCCTCACTCCCTCAAGGGAGTAGCATAACACCTTCTCCCTGCCGGGGAGTGATACTAGTCTCCAGTAGGGAGAAAGGTGTTATGCTACTCCCTTGAGGGAGTGAGGAGACGCCCTTTTGAGCGTAATTGTACTCTCCAAAAGGGTGTTATATATGTGGCAAAAAAGGAGCTAAAGTACACCCTTTTTTTAAGAGTGTACCATTCGAAAACAGAATAAGGTTACGTATGTGCTCATAAATATATTAATGAGTATCTCTCATCTATTAATCTGGTATGCATTAATCCATTCTATTATTCCATCATAGGATACCTTGTATGCATTTGTTTTTGGTAATGAATTCATCAATCATCATCTCAAAATAAAGTTGTTCTTTTTTTTGCTAAACAAATAGTATGTCTGCGCATTATGTCCACTCATCACCCATCATCGTCTATTTGTCTGTCGTTGTTCTACACTGTTTCTTCATCATCAATTGATCAGCTGAGCTGTGCGTCTGAATTTTAAGTAATGTGCTTAGCTTGACACTGTCAGCTTATTAGCACTGTAGCTTTGCTTAGCTGTGCGCCATTTTCGACATTGTATGCAAATTATGTAGGTACTTTGCTTCTCTCCTGGTAAATGCCTCCAGAACATTGTGTATGCTGTATATATCCCTGTATATGCGCATACATTGGTCTGAATCAGTGGCGGATCCAAGAGGGGGGCGATGGCCCCCCAAAACGCTAGGTCGCACATGAGTTTTCGCCCTCTCCCCTCCCCAGTTGTGCGCTTCAACAAAGAACCCCCCCCCCCCCCCAAAAAAAAAAAAGAAGAAAGAAATACGGGGTCTGGATCCGCCACTGGACTGAGTAACCGGCTTGCCCTAACAGTCCCGCACTGTAGTCAATTTTCAAGCGAACCACGAATAAAGTTACTTCACTTCACTTCAGTGTGTGTAACGGCAGAGAACACGGAGCACATCCTCATGCACTGCACAAGATAGTGATATCGAAGGGAGAGGCTGAAATTTGCTCTCGACCGTTTATACAATAGAAACTTCGATATAGTAAAGGCGCTGGTTGTTTGGGAACGTAAGAACAGGGACGTAGCGTTCTCGGCACTTGTATCGCTTTATAGAGAGTTGTGCTACAGGGACAGTGTATTTACCCCTGTAAAAGGGGGTATATTAAATGCCATTTCCAGCGGATGGCATTCACACCGAATGTCGTGGAGTTCGCTGTCACACCGAAACATTTACCCAGAAATGACACCGAATCAGTTTGGGAAATTCATTTGCTTTTGTTCAGCTGATAGCAGAGGTGCAGTAAAAAACAGAATCGTCGAATATCAATCAGAAAACGAAAAGAAAAAACGTAGTGGGGTGGGAGTGGGGGGTGTTTAACAACCCCCCCCCTCACCACCACCACCCAAATCGTACCTTTGGTAGTGCAACTGGGAGAAAGAAACGAGGGTGAAGTCCTCTCCCCCACGTAAAGTTCCCGTAGAACCTCTCTCTAAATATTTTCGTGGCTATGCCACTGAATAACCCTCGTTCCCAGTGTACTTTAGCGCCCATGTTTTATGTCGGCCATATTCGTTCGGTGAGGGTGCTTTGAACTTGTATATCATCACGAGCATTTCTGCTTGAAAATTTAGCTTGCACACTGCATTTTAAAAAAAAATTTTAAACCACAAAAATGAAATAAGAAATGGGCGCATTTTCTCGTAAACGATGAGACGGCTAAAGGAACGACAGACACAACTAGAGATGCAGATATGTAGCTGATATCGTGCGGTCTTCGTATCTTACAGATCGTCATTGACAACATTTGCGAATGACATTCATTCTTGCGCTGGGCTCTGCACAGGGCGGACGAATGACATTCAAACGAAACAAAACAACAACTATATTTTGAGATGACGAACAGGGAGTTTCACCGCCAGTGGCGATACGCTACCCGAATGCTGGTGGTGATGTGAGGGATGAAATAATGAGCCCCTTCACAATAAGGATCGAAGTCCGATGGTGTCCGAAAAGGTCAAAAGAGCTTTGAGGGCAAAGCGTCGATAGGCTGGATTTGGCCAGGGACGAAGTAATTTTGATAGAGAGAGGGGGCGAGAGTCCAGCTGATTAAGAGACCCGGAGAGTGCGGTGCGGGAAGGTAATTGGTAGTGTGGGCAACATAGAAGATTGTGCTCTATATCTTCTAGAGCACCGTAGTGACAGCATCTGGGAGAGTCAACTTGCCTCAAGCGGTCGTTGTGATAGCGGTATTGTACTAGGTGTGCGTTTTATACGTGTAAAATATTAAACGTGTATATTCGTGTAGACATTAATATAATAAATATAGATATTTTACGTGTACTCTCTCGCTACGGCTTTCGACAGGGGTCTTCTATACTGTCCGATACCGGTCTCAATGGTTTACCCGCGTACTCTTCAGGACAACATATGCATGCTCCCAAATACGAGGCGCTGGCTACCCCTTCCCAAGAGGGACGTGGATGTCCCGAATATCTCAGACGTTAAAGACAGCACAAAGCGCGTTGCTGAGACAAAAGAGAATCTTTCGCTCGACCTCCGTGTCACGCACAGAGAAGTATCTTCAAAGTAACTTGGAAAATGAGTAGAGGTTATTGAAAAAAAAAATATTTAAGTTACATTACTAAATACTGACCTTTGAAAGTATTTGCACGATACCAAGTTACTCGCAAAAGTACTTAAGATACCTAACTTAAATACTCTACTCAAGTTACTGTACAAGTCTGGTTCGGCAAGGCGGGTGTTGGAGGGAGGGAGGATTGGGTGATCTTGAGGTAGCGTCGTAGTCCTTTTTTTTCTTTGCCCCTTTTTTTGGTGGTGGTAACTGGTAAGTGAGAACAGCTCGTGACGGGAATACCAGAATTTGTCGGGTGACGTAATCAATCTCTCCCCGGTGTTACACTAAATCAATCACTCAATCGCTTTCAGACAACGCTACGCCGCCCGTTTCAACAACAACCGGATTACACCTGCATCCCCGGAGACGACGTTTACTGGACTTCGCGTGCCGTCCCCAATGCCACCCTCGCTTCCGGGTTGCGACCGGAGGTAAGTGCATGATACTGAAAATCTATCTCGGTACAACAACAATGTTGTTGTACACAAAATCTCGTGTCTTCAGAATCTTACCGAATTCATGCCATTGCAATCCACGTATCCCATTCGTATTGTATTCTCCGAAAATATTGTTTCTCTATGTGACACGGAAGTAACTAGAAATTAATTTCTAGTTTTGAGAAGTATGATGTTATGTGGTGCACAATCTACCCAGGCATCTGGCAACGTTCCTCCTCGGAGGTCGATTTCCGTCTCTTCACCACAACTGCTGGCAGGCTTCCAATGTTGGGTGAAGAGCGGAGACGATCGCACTGTTGCCAGGAGAGCGACGCCAACTCTTGATGACGTCATCTACCCTTGGGAAATACGAATCTATGCTTCATTCGAAAATGCGTGGTAGCGCGTTTTGTTCGCTGACGGCATTTATATTTTACTTACTGGGACTAGGCGAAGTAATTTGTAATACGACATAAGATAAATGTCACTTTTTTAAATATCACTTTATTAAATGGCCACGGTAGGCCCTTTAACAGCACACTAGTCACCTACAACGTCGCCCTAGATGCCGGATGCCTGATGGTGTTATACTCTGTGCAGTTGTGTTTCAGTCTGCGAACGAATACGGCGCTTAACCAGCAACTGTTGACGCAACCACAGTCATTACGATGCTGTTGAGATAGAGGTTAAGACAACTACAGAACAAACTGATTCCATGCTGAAGAGCAGGAACAAACACACAGGTCTAAAAGACAGCTGACGCAGACATAAGTACTCTGTCTTTTAGTCCTGTGTGTTTCTTCCTGCACTCCAGCATGAAATCGCATTACTAGCGCGCCGCATCAGTCTGAATAAGCTGGCTGAGGTGATGAGACAACACAGTAATATAAAAAGAAAAGTGGGCGGAGTGGAAAATAGGTTATAAATGAGTTGACAGGTATTTAAAATAAGGATGAGTTCCGACGTGGTACCGAATACGTACAAAGTACCCGATCTGCCGTACCCGAAAAACGTCCTGGCGAAAGTTGGCCATCACCAGCATATCCTGGAAAATGATTATGATAATGATGGAGGAAGGCGATATGAGGTGTGGACAACCCACCATCAGTTCCACTCAGTTTCTCATTAGGGACAGGGGCACGTGATATCGCTTCATGAAATAACTACACCATGCTCACGATTCCTTCGTCTTAGAAGAGTGATGATCTGCGTTATGAAGTAGCTCGCTCGATGACATAACGATTTGCTGCGATTATACACTGCCGATTTAGATGGCGGTGCGCCAAATGCCCTTCTAATGTTGGGAGGTTGAGGTGTTACGTGACAAAGCTATTGTTTATTGCAATTGTTCACCTCGTTTTTATCTTTCGACCGCTTGGTTCTCGAATGCCCCTCTTTTTGTATCAAATTTCCGTGTCTTCACACTTCGGCGTGCTCCAAAAAATCCCATTTTCCAAAAATCAAAGCACCAAGGCAGATGCCAGTTTCAGTCCCAATTTTAGTCGGCATTTTCAACAACCAGAGCAACGTTGAAAAGCGCCGCCCTTTTGCGCGCTCCTGGCATTCAGGAGCGCAACGTTCCGCGCCACCTCTCGCTGGCGTAGTACACTATACACATGGTGCTGTTCCTCTGCTATTTCCTCCATTCCTACTAGAGGGAGACTCAGGCGCAGCAGTTGTGCACACAATGCTGCGAGCTGCCGCGAACCCAGAGTCGTATTGTTTAGAACAAACCTTGTTTAGGGTGAGGTGCCCTAGTCGTGTTCAGCGCATCTCGCTTGTGCGGTTGGAAGCCGTCAACGCCTGAGTGTTTTGATGAGCGATCTGTGCGTTGATCACATTATTATAAAAAAAACCATAAAAGAAAGAAAAATGAAAATAGACAAATACAGTTGTTCACTTTGTTTGTTAAATACGTGGGTGATCGTATCTTGCAATTTATCATGCTTTCGATGGAGTTACTGTTGAATTCCTTCATTAGAAGTGTCCTGTGAAAGATGGACTTGGTGGTACATGAAAGCAGGGCCGGCGAGAGAAATTACGTGCCCCGGGATGGGTCATGCCCGGGTCCCCTCCTCACGTCTCGATAGCATAGTCTAAGTATTTCTACTTTATATGATTACGACTGCCTTTGTGTCGCGCGTGTTGGCTTGTTGAGCTCAGGATCGCGGGTTCGATCACGGCCGAGGACGGTAGCCATGTGGGGGAGGTAAATATATTGCTTCCAGCACCGTTTATCGCAGATTTACGGCGCATGTCAAGAACCCTTGGTCCAGATTATGTGCAGTCTTACCCTGCGGCACATGCTGACTCACCTTATGTTTAAACCTATGCTCCAAATTATTTATTTACACTGGCTGTGCGAGCGTAGTTGCCGAGGATGAAGCGTGCTGAAGGGTTTTTGTAAGCCTTCAACCTGAGTAATGAGCGGTAATAGCTCGGCATTTTGGGCCGCAGAACTCGATCACAATCATCTGATAAAGCGTGAGCTCAGCCGTAGGCTGCAAACTCACGTGAAGGTCGACATGTCGTACTCGATCATGCCGCATCATCTTCTTTTATCGTACGTTGACATAATCTTTTATCGTACAGCTCCCCGCAACCTTAACTTGAATGCGGGGCCACCCCCAGTGGGATTCAGCTGAACTATTGGGAGAGCGCGTTTCGGGCTGTTCCACACGCGGTGTAGAGGTGTCCGTTGTTAAGGGCGAAACGCATTGGACGTTTTCTCAGCGTCAAAACGTCGCGCGTACGCCATGGCCTTGCACGCGCGGCGAAGAAACGCCAGCGAGGCGACCACCCGAAACGCATGGGACGCGTACGAAGCGAGTGACGCGCGCCACTGTTGCTATATTCGTCGACCACAAATATCTGTTAGAACATGCAGCTGCTATTCTTTCCTGTGGTTCCTGCGTTCCTTCATTCCAGATACCATTAAAATGTTCACGTAAGTTTAGTGTGATGGATAATGTCCCAAAAATTTATGCGAGCTGCTCATACGCCACCTTGTCTGCCGCACGACGGCCATGGTTCTGTCTACTTCTCGGAAAACGCGCCCAGACGCGCGCGAATATCTGTAGTCGACAGATTCCGGCGTACGCCCTCCGCGCGCGTTGAAAAACTGGTTTTCACGAGGTCACACGCACGCCGAGCGCGCGCGCGTCCTGAAAACGTCGGAAAAACGCTCCATGCGTTTAGCCCTTTAGTGTAACGTTTTCGAAGGCGGGTGTTGCTTTCTGAAGATGCTGTTATCGAGATCGCGATTGTTTTGCGTTGTTTATGGAGATGCGCGTTAGGTGATATCTCTAATATCGTTGATGTCCGAGGCGTGGGCGTGTTGGCAGCGACGAACGATCTTGTGCACCCGAATGGAATTTCGGTAATGCTGCATGAACTTGGAACGAAATAAACGAGGATAGGCAGAAGTGCATCACACATTTCATCACAGCATCTTGAAAAGCCAACGGCAGCCTTCGAAGTGTTTGAGTAACAACAGACACCCCTACACCGCTAGTGAGCATTCCGAAACACGCTCTCCCATGTCGAACAGTTCAGCTGAGTCCCACTGGGCTGTCTCTGCTCCCGCTCCACCGGTCGAGGCCGCTTTCAAGTTAAAGTTGCGGGGAGCTGCACAACGCCGCTGTCGCAAAAGGGCACACGATCGAGCTCCAGTGGATCCCCGGTCACATCGGCTTTGCTGGGAATGATGCTGCGGACAGAGGAGCACGTGCTGCTCACCAACGCGGTCCGGCGCAAACGATATATTTCACTCCTGAGGATGCAAAACGTATGTTGTGCGTCATCCAGCGCCGTTCAGTTAGGAGCCAGTGGTCGACCTCTGCAGAGCCGACGTCGCTGCTGCACAGAATTGACCCGAACCTTTCTTACCAAATCCCTCCCCGGATGTCCCGGTCGCTTGAAACTTTGCTTAACAGACTACAACTCAATGTCCCATTGGCCAACACATTTCTGTTCAAGATAGGTGCTCGACCTTTGTCGTTGTATTGAACATGTGGTGTGTTGGTTTAGAAGGTTTTTTTTCTTTTTCTTTTTTTGCTAGTCTGGATCTTTGTACTAGACCTGAAGTGGCTTGACCCAGAGTAAGCCGGCTCACGTCTTCATATTTTTTCTCCACCACCACCACCACCACCATCATCATCGTCATCATATTTGTGAGCACTCAGTTGTGGCAAGATGGAGCAGGAGCACCTTGAGATGGTGGCAAAGTGGAGCTGATGAAAAAAACATTGGTAACCATTGGTGTGCCTGGCCTACGTCATTATGACGTTACTATGGCTGGGGCTTCTTTAGGTGCGGAGGCAGTGCGAATCTTTAAAACTCGTTTATTTAACATGTAAGCTGTTCTCGGAAAATAAATTTTGGTCAGGTAGATCGTGCAGGCGGCGGTACCGAACATTACCGTATCGGTCTCATACACAAGTTTCCAGACGCCATAGTCCCTTTAAGACATGTGTGATGAAAGGCATCGTATCGTCGTAAGCATGTATCGTGGAATCACCATATCGCGAGCTTCTAAAGAGGTACAATGCGTGCCGGCTGTATTTGTGTGTAATGAAGTTTCGCTATAAGTTCGTATCGCGTGATCGATGTGGAAAGATTATAGACATAAGAGGAGAACTGTATGTTGCAATTTGAATCCACACTCCTTTCACACATCATTCCTTTTGCAGGAGACGAAATAAGCGTAAAGGACGCGCCAGCAGTTGTCTATCTTTTCAACAACGAGCAAATATCACGTTCGAGCCTCACTCGGAGGCCGAGAAATTTCGCGCGTGCACGCCTATTTTGGTTGGATAACGCTCCTAACGCTTCCTTTTTTGCTTTCGAGCGCCTTTTTTCTTTCTCTTATGGGCATTACGCCGCGAGCTGTCGACGATAGGCAAACCGAAGCAAGGAGAACAAGTGCCTGCGTTGTTTGGCTGTTTGCGAAAAGGATTTTCCAATCCTGCACCGAGAGCGCGCGACCAAATGTGTTGTCGCCCCGCGTTCTTTTAGTACCAGTTCTTCCCCAGCTTTCCGCTGAAACGGATCGTGTCAGCCGGTAATGTGAGACACTTTAGGACAATTGTGCATCCACCTGCACGATTCACAAAGCCCTCCAACATTGACGTACCGAGTTTCAGAAAGGTGGAAGATTGTGCATTGTAAATAGACATCACAGATTCGAAGACGTCCGATATCGAGCTTCTACATTTGGATCGTGCCCACGTTTCCTCTTATGTCCTCGCGGCTGATAACCGAGGCCAAACTATCGTGATCGTCATCAAGTTTCCGCAACGCCTAAAATCACCATCGAACGGTGCCTTTGTTTATTCAACTGGCAGAAAACTGACGCAATGTCATGACTACCATGCACCGTGAATGCCAATACCAGAGTCATGATGTTTCTACCACCGCGAAACACATGCTGGAAAAGGCTGCCTACAGTAAATGTATATTGCACCAAGGAGTTCCCCTTACAGCAGCACCCAGGCATCCCACAGATGTTTTTTTGTTAAATCTGCGTACGTCACGTACAGAAAGAAAAGCGAAGAAAGAAATGCTATTAGATTTAAGATGCTCGTATAATTGAAGTAATAATTAACTCGTATAATTAAAGTGTTCCAGGGAATCTTATTCGATTCCCTGGAACACTTCCGACTCCATATCGCTGTCACCCAATGAGAGCGCAGCCCGCCTAGTTGGAAACTGATACGTCACTAAACGTGAAAGGAAGCCCTTTATGAAGCCGTCCTGTGAAGTCAAGATGGCGACCGTAGACGGGTGCGCCGATCACAGGGGTGGCATCTAATATATTGCTCCATAGACGAAAGCGTGCAGGGCGAACGCAATGCATCCTGGACAGGTCCTGTTCGCACGTAACAGCAAACGTCAACGCACACGTGACCAACCCGTTTGTAAACAACGCGTTTCTTGTTCCTACGCGACGTTTTGGACGTCGTCCGACCACGGTAAATATTTTTATCTGATAATCTCGCAGCAAAACGTCCAGTTTTGTACATAAGGCCTCGTACTCTTGACGACTTCCAAAGATGTGATGACTACCGCGCGTTAAGACTCACTGAGCCGATGCGCTGTAGTACATAAATTAAGGAGAAATGGGCTACCAGGTCGCGGAAGAAGCACAGCATAGTGTTACGCTGGCAAAATACGTTCATCTCTTGGCTTTATGCCGACGGGAATATGTTGGCAAGTGGTAAAACGACATGTAAACAAAGTCACGTGACCTCAAAATGACGTCTTCTATGATGTGTGACCAGGACAAGGTGGCGGTTTTGCAGGAAGCACCCGCTTGAGGGTAGTTACAAAAATGGCGTATTTATGTCACCCCTGTGGCGCCGATGGAACTTTGACCGGTGGTGGCATCATGACCATTTCACCACCACCACCGGCGTCAACGACGCGAACAAACGCAAGTCAAAAACCGTAACCTAACGTCGACGCGATCAGTAAATCGGCGAATACGTGCGTGAGCTTGGTGTATATACGTCGTGCCTTTAAATTTGAATAGTTTCTGTGTCGTTACAAGCAGACAAACGCAAATCCGACTTTGCGAGAGGGCCGCAATGCGCATTTTCGCCTCCGAAAACAGGTGCGAAGAGGCACTTGGCGCGCCGGTTTGGAAACGGCGGCGGCTGCTGTGGCATACCGAAAATCACCAGCGGCGGCGGCGTGGCGCGGTGCACGAGGCGCGACCCCTGTTTTTGGGAAAACCTCCTGAATTGCACGAAAACGCTTCACTGTGGACGATCATTTATTTCCAATTCGTGAAATTATTGAAATTAAACGTAGGGAAACAAAAGACTGCGCAATACCGTACGAAGCGTGTGACCCATTGAATTATTTTCATCGCTGGTAAGTGTCGCCACGATGGCGCAGTCGCAGTCGAAGCGGCGTCCGTTCCACTAAAACTCGTCGCAAGGGGCTCCGTATCCCACAGATGCAAAATCGAATGCTTCTGATTATAACGCTTGCTGAATATATCTTGAACGTATAGAGATCCCATTATTTCCTCGCAAAATTAACGCACTCCTTCTAAAGCACAATTTTTTGGGGTAAAAAAAAGAGTACGTTAATTAAGCGATTCGATACGGTAGTCATTGTGGGGCACACATTAGGAGATACTTTCGATTCTTATAAAATCGCTAACATACAAGTGGGCGCATAAGCGTTTAAATAATTAACTCTCGCTGTCTAGAATGTTCACGCACATATCTTTATCACGGAGGCGCTCGAGCCCTTCGATACGGCTCAAGTTCTCTTCACATGGCCGGCGAATATCTAGCGGACTAAGTTTATCACCACGCAGTCCACAGATAATAGTTTTAGCGGCTTCGTGGCTAAAATGCTTCGCGCGCGTTTTTCATGTATCTGGACGCCCCAGGGTTCATTCCCCAGAAGCAGGCTTATCGGGAATGCCATCACCATTACTAACGCTCAGGAACGAAATGGAGTCAGCAATGAAATCATTTAGCGAACACCAAATCGAACCCTGGAACCAGAGAACGATGAAAGGGAACCATGCGATATAATATCTTATCTCGTGGTAAATGTAATGTGCTAACAAGTATAACGTATATTGCGAGGGTAAATTTGCGAAATAATCTTACTATCGCGTCATGCGATACAACCTTACAGCTCCACATCCCACATTAGGTGATACACTTTAAAGACACAACTTCATCGTGAAACATGCTCCTATGGCCAAATATCATTCCGAATGATAGCGTTCTCCCACCTGTCTTCTGAGCGTACGCCTTTTCTGTGACACGATGCGGTTATGTTGCATGAAAAGGCATACGACTTGATCTATCCTCAAAGCAGCAGCGATAACGATATCAATCTGAATGCCGGTTTACCTTTAGCGTGCTATGAATTGAAGTTCTGTTTATGGAGTGTGCCGCATAATGAGGTGTGACGCTTAGTCTTATGTTGCCTAGAAATACACAGAAAAAAAAATGATTTGGTTCCTCGAGACAGTAGCCGCGACCGGTGTGGAATCTACGCTGCCGACACGCTGTACGTAACAACTATAGTATATTTTTCAGAGCAGAGACAGGGGTCAGACAAGCTTGTACTTTATCATGATATAGTTGTCCGTGATACCTCTCGGTTTTCCTACACCGTGGTATTCATGATATATTTTTCGGAGGCATGCACGAAGGAATCAACGCGACGCGCGCAACCAACACTCCGGCCCGGCTCAAGTGCATAGAGCCAGCTTTAGAAATATCACTTGCCTTTGCTGTGGATAGGTGTCTCCAGTTTCTTCGCACGAGCACGTTGCCTATATTTTCGGGAAATCATCTTTGGGATTAAAGTTGGAGAGCGTGCATTAAAGGAAATTTCGCATTCCTATCCACTGTTTCCACACATATGGGAGCAAGTAACAATTTTATTTTGATAACTTATGATTGGGGAGTTTCATCGCCAGGGGCGGTACTCTACCCCATTCGTGCCCCATGTGAGTAAACGTAGCCTATATATAAAGGTGCAAATAAATAAACTGCACATAACTACGTATTCGGAAAATCGCTTTCAAGCATTGCAAAGCTGGTTTCCTTCACCCAACAGAAAAAGGAACATGTTAGAAATAACTAACGGGACCGAAGCAAATTCGGTTGTTAGCTCCAAAACGAGTAAGTAAACTGAAATGCGAAGACATTTGTTGTGGTTGAAGATTTAATCAAGCCATTTGATGTTAACCTTTCCTCCCTTTCTTTTCTTTTTCTCAATAAACATATCCCCCCCCCAAGCCTTCTTCCTACCTTTTTTATCTGATAGGTACCAACATTCAAATATCGCAAATCCGTGTACAACAACAACAACGACAACAGATAAATTAATGGTGATGAATGGGGAAATGAAACAATGTACTGTACATGGAGGTGCTTGATTATACGTGTATATTAGTAGATTAAATATACTGTGAACAGAAACAACAACAACAACAGCTTTATTTGATCACGATGATTGTGGAGTTTCATCGCTACTGAACAGAAAATCTACGTACACTAAGGCTATGCTTGGAGGACGTTTTGTAATAATTAGCATAAAATGAACAAACGTCTTCCGGTAGCATGTACTATAGACGGGAAAAATTAGAGGCTGCCCGTGGTTCTGAATACTACCGGGCGTCATTGCATGGAGTGAAAGCGTTTATTTAAAAAAAATACTGCTCAGAAACCTTCCCTACACGCTATAAGTACCACTCACCATCGTTCAGATGTGTGCGACGGTTGTGGAACGTTCGGGGAATGTACCATTTGTGGGCTCAGTGTGGACTAGCTGTGTAACAGCCGGGTTGATTGAAGTCGTGATCGGTTATCCATGCGAGTACCGTGCACCGGACGGGCGTTCGCTTTGTTGTTCAGCGTACGGAAAACAACAACGAATATATTACGACGGCGACGACATAAACGTGGAAATGAAATGGATGACCAGCACATACACTCTTAAAACAGTGGTGGTGATGAGGAAAGGGCTCGCCGTTGTCGGCCTCACAGACGTGGGCAACGTCACGACTGACGCCCTGGGGGAATGTGCGTCCTGGGCCGACTTCTAAGGAAACTGTGACGACATATGCCTGAAAGCGTCTGAGGAAAACCCATGAAAAACCCCAAACAGCACAGCCGGTACCGGGATTCGAACCGGTACCGCAGAACTTCACCACATGACACGGTGAAGGCCAACTATTGCTCAGATCATGATCTATGGAAAGCGTGGGGTGTACGCCTTTTCTGACAATTATAACAGCTTAAGTGTCACATAAAGGCGTACGCCTACCGTTTTCAACAAATCAGGGGGCAGAACGATGTCATTCGGGATTATGGTTGGCTAAGAGTGTGCTATGCAGGGAATTTCTGTTTTAAGAGCGTACACACACGTGCAAATGGCTGGCGAGGCATACACCGGAGACAGACGCGTCCGAATGAATGTGAAAGGCACCAGGGATTTTCCCAGCACCCCCGCACACTCTAACACCCCCAAAGATCTCATAGCATACCCTATAATACCGTCTACAAAGGCCAAAAACGCCACAGAAGCAGCAGATATGGGCATCACACCCCCCTACCGGACACCAATCACTCCCTCGAAATGAAAATCCTGGAGGTATCTCTGAAAGGCACTACCCATGTTCGATGTCTTCCGACAACTACATTCCAGTTCTGCCAACATATACACAGTCCCTAGTGAAACACCCCGTCTGGCTGTGTTGAAGAAAATCAGAAAAAGGAGCACCGAGGTTCAATATCAAAAGGCAGTATCATCAGCACGGAGGCGCCATCCGCACATAAATGGCAAAATAACAAAACGGACAATAGCAAAATCCACACCGTGCGACTAAAATGTCTGCAGCAAACCGGTAGCCATCAAGAACTCAATGGATAATCGAAGACCTTGTGTGGCTAGTGTGGCTAAGCATGGGAGCATTTGCTGGGACGATCCAGAAATCGCGAAACGACAGCGAACCAAACAGGCACACAAGAGCGTTCTCAAAGAAAGCCCGCCTCATAATTAAATTTCATCTCTTTTGGGGATCACCCACCGTGGTTCTGTATTTTCCGCGTCATCTCTTTGAGATATCCACAATCGTTTTACTTTTCATCACGCAAAGGCAGCCTCGAGCCTAAGCCGATTTGTCGACTTCCAAGAACCTATTAAGCTAAAAATAATAATAAAGCTATAAGGATGGAACCTTCGACGGAGCTCTTATACAAAACGTGCCCAATGGCTAAATTATTCTTTAAAAAAAGAAAAACAAAACGATAGAAACAACGAACCATAAATGCAAACGACCACCAATTTTCTATTCGTCTTCACGTCGTCTAAAATCCCGATTTGGTTCTCGAAAAAAGTGAAAAAGATGAAAAGAAAAGGTCTTCAGCTGACAGAGCTCGTCCGTTCCATTTTCCTGTTTGCGACGACGTCGTTCAACAATTTCTTTCTAACGGCAGAAAAGGAGCGAGCAGTTTCGCTCTCCCGTTTTCGAGCCTCGGTTGACGTTGTTTCCTCTTTCGGCGCACTTCTTGTACCTTCTCTGCGTGATATATCGTGTTATAAAACACGACAGCGACGGAGCTTGCCTCATTTAACGGTCAAGTTCCATTCTTCTGCATTCATTATCCACGCCCATTTGAGTGGGTTCCTGTTGCAACGTACTGAGCCCTTTCCTAAGCTATAAATACATGGGTGCATGTAATTTGTTTTCACTTATGTTCGAGCGCCTTCGTTAAAAGATTCATTTTGCATTGCACGGAACGTGGCACGCATTTATTTTGCATTGGCTAAAAACGGTGCGTGACCCAGTAAAAGCTCTAGACTAAACATCATTCAGAAAGATATCGTTCTCTTTTCTGATTGTGGATTGATTGATTGATTGATTGAGGTATAAAAAACAAACAAATGAAGATGCGTGACCCGACTAAGTCGGGTCAGGGTACCCCCGAACTCGTGAATAGAAAATGAAACAGACGAACCAACCTAGGCATAAAAAAAAGACATATAAAAAAAGAAAAAGAAACACTAAACAAACCAAACCACAAAAAGGAACGAGCAAGCTCTGCCTGATGAATGAGTCCAGTAAATGAGATAAGAGTGCAAATAAACATAGACTAAATTTACCAACGGCCTTCATCACACTGCAGAGTGTACTCCTTGTTAGACAATCCCTTAGACAATGTGTCCTTAAGAGAGTAGCCAAGAAACACGAAGACTTCAGAGGGCGTCGCCTACAACAACAACAATAAATGAAGTGATGATGACATGGGATGTTTCCCCGTGGTAGCCACAGGACACTACCCCATTTCACAGTGGTTAATATGAGAGGATGAATTATGGTGAGAATGAAGCAACGACAGGTCGGAGTTCTGTTTAGAGCTCTTCAAGGAGTCCAGTGGCCTGCATGAAAACGAAAAGGGAGCGAAGAGCCCGGCACTGATGTTCAGGGGAGCTCCATGGGCCAAGTACTTTGGACAAGCTGAATGGTCTATGGTCGAGGAGTTCAAGTTGGCGTCGAAGTACCCGGCGTTCACACGTGTACCGCTCACAGTCCTCGATGATATGGGGGATCGTAGCTGGGGTGCGGCAAGCTAGGCACAGCGCCGTGTTACTGTAACCCAGCTTAGCACGGAACGCAGGGGTGAAGGCGACGTTGAGTCGTAGACGGCGCAGGAGTGTCGTAAAGCTGCGAGGGAAGCCACCTGGCATCCTAAATGATAATGACGGGTCCACTGCATGGAGGAGCGACCATTGAGCGATGTCATGCAGCCATTGCTGGCGGGCCAAGGGTGACACCAACGCAGACAAGTAGGAGCGCCTATCCCCGTTGGAGAGGATAATGGGCAGGGCTCTGGAGATACGGTGGGCCGCAGCAGCCGCCAAATCTGCCTCTTCGTTGCCCTGAATGCCGGTGTGGCCGGGGACCCACTGTAGCGTCACCCGGTGTCCCTGTTCGCCGAGAACCCTGAGCGCCGTCAGGATACTAACAACCACCGGGGCCAACGAGCCGCGGATGCCCATGGTTCCTACACATTGCAGGGCTGATTTTGAGTCGGTGTATATCACCCAGGAACGGGGAGGGTACTTTGAGACAGACTTTAGAGATAACAAGATGGCATACAGCTCCGCAGAGGTCGACGAAGTGCGATGTGACAGGCGGAACCCACATGATAGTGACTCCTCCGGTATGACAAAGGCAGCGGAGGAGCCATCCGACGTAGACGAACCATCTGTGAACACAGCCGTGCGGCCTCTGTAGTTTGTATCCATCATTTCCAAAGTAGACTGCTTGAGAACCGAAACGGGGATCTGGCTCTTCGGCCCCAGGAGGCCAGGGATGTGTGTCGAGAGGGATGGGCTCGGCAGTGTCCATGGTGCCACTGAAGGGGCGGTCGGGGCAACAGTGAAGTCAGGGATGTTTCCAGATGTTGCTGTAACACATAGCGAGAGTTTACTGTTCTTCCGCCTACGTAGCTTTTGAACCAGAGGATGACGCCGGTGGTGAGCGAGCAACCGTAGGTAGTGTCGGATGGTTTCTCTTCGGCGGAGGACATCGATGGGTATTTCCCCGGCGTCGGCGATCACCATCCGTGTCTCAGCGCTGCGCGGGACACCAAGGCACGTCCGCAGGCTGCGTGCCAGTGTACACCGAAGCTTGTGCTCAGACGTGGCTGATATACCGTGCAATACGGGCAAGCTGTATAGCAGGGAGCCGCGAACCAGAGTTTTGTGGAGCACAAGAAGATCCCGCTCAGTGCAGCCCCAGCGCACGCCGGCAAAGTGGCGAATCACATTCCCCCAGCGCTGAGCCTTTGAGATGATGAAGTCAATGTGCCTTCGCCACGACAGGTTGCGGTCCAGGATAACACCCAGGAACCTGTGAAACTTGACTTGTATGAGGGGGCAATCCCCAATCCGCAGTTGGAACCTCCGCATCTCTCTTCGAGTAAACGGAAGGACAGCGCTTTTTTCGGTGGAGATATCCATCCCCGCGTTCAAGAAGAAGTTGTTGATGGCATCCAGTGCTCTTTGCAACCGATGTTGAATTGCCGGCCGGGATTTTCCAACAGTCCAGATACACACATCGTCCGCATATATGGAGAGATTTACTCTCCTCGGTAGACATTCTTTGAGATCAACCATGACGATATTGAATAGTAACGGGCTTAGGACACTTCCTTGCGGGACACCCTGCGGAACAGCAGTCTTTTCTGTGTCACCCTCGCCTGTTCTGACAAAAATTTGCCTTTGGCTCAGGAAGTCGGAAAGCCATGCAAGCGCTTTTCCAGGCACTTGCGACCGAAGTAGCGCATGCAGAACACCGGGGTGACTTACGGTGTCATACGCCCGCTTGACGTCCAGGAAGACAGCCATCACGATTTGCCTCCGGGCTTTCGCTTCCTCAACAGTAGAGACCAAATCCATCACCGAATCCATTGAACTACGATGCCTACGGAAGCCTGACATTTCCTGGGGGAAAACACATCTCCTCTCAAGCCACCACTCGAGCCTGTGCAGCACCATGCGCTCCAGAACTTTCCCTAGGCAGCTGGTAAGACTGACAGGCCGAAAAGACGCCAGGTCCAAGGGGTGTTTTCCAGGTTTCAGTATGGGAACCACTAGGGCCTCCTTCCACTGAGCAGGGACTTGTCCATCCCTCCATGATTTATTGTAGATCTCTAAGAGGACCAGAAGGCATGTGTCATTCAGGTTACGGAGCGCAGCATAGGTGACCAAGTCCGGACCAGGTGACGACTTTTTCCGAGAAAACGCCAGGGCCGCCTTGAGTTCTGCAACCGTGAAGTCTGCATCCATGTCGGGGTCCGATGATAGAGGAGCTTGGCTAATGGCGCGCTGTAGCTGCACAACATGTTCCTGAAAGCCTGAACATTTCGCCGCCTCGGAGCTCGCTGCTATGGTCTTGCAAAATTCGTATGCAACTTCCTTCTCGGGCTTGGAAATCGAGAGAGACAGAGATCGCAGAGGGTTCTTCGCCGGAGGAGCTTCCCGGAGACTTCGAGCAACGCGCCATACCTTCGCAGTACTGGTAAAAGGGGTCAGAGACGCACAGAACTGCCGCCATCTTCGTATGTCCACGGCCTTCAGGGCCTTTTGTACCATTACGTTTGCACGACGGGCATCCTGAACATCCGTGAGTTGGCCAGATCGCCGAGCCTTTCGCTCCGCCCGTCTCCTATAAGCACGCAAACGCTCCACTACTGGATCTGTACCTGCATGACCAGCAGCGACCTTAGCAGTCGTAGTGGACGACGTTATGCACCGCACAATGAGATGAGTAATTTCCTCTGCTGTCATTCCCGCCTGCACATCTTTCTTGCTCAGGTTGCGAAAGGACTGCCAATTGGTCAACCGAGCGATCATGTGGCCTGCTCCGGGCGCGTACTTGGAGTACGAGAGGAATATGGGGAGATGATCGCTGCCTCTGCCGTCCAAATCCGTGCTCCAAGTGACATGTGGAAAAAGATCCCTGGAACAGAGCGAAACGTCTAGTGCGTCCGTCGAGAAGTCTCGACGCAAGAATGTTGGAGACCCATCATTCAAGACACAGAGGTCAAGATCTTCAATGACGTCGCACCACAGAGACCCCTTGCCATCGCGCTTACGGCTTCCCCACATAGGATGGTGCGCATTTATGTCACCAACTACAAGCGATGGAGCACCCAATCCACCAAGAGCCGACCGTAAGTCATGCATTGTCACCGGGACGGACGGCGGAGCATACATACTTAGAACAGACAATGTAGTTCTTCCAAGCTGAACTGTGCAATGCACAAGGTCGAACGGCAGTGGCCCCACCGGGTGTATCTGCGTTACAGTCAAGTCACGCCGCACACAGAGCACTGTTCTCCACACTGACACGCCGGGTAGACCAAAAACATTGTAGCCACTAAGACGAAAGTCCGGCTTCACATATGCTTCACTTATGGCCAGAAGGGGAGTCTGATATTTCAACAGAAACAACTTGAGGTCCGGGAGCTTCGTGCGCAGACCACGCGCATTCCATTGGAGGAGGGTAGCCCGCCTATACAGGTGTTCCATGCCTTGCTGTTAGCAGCCTTTCGGTCGCAAGCAAGGCCTGCACCTCTGGTAGACCCGCAGTACCCGGAAAAGCAGCCAAAAGTGCCTTGAGAACCGCTATGACCAAGGGAAGTAGCACCGCTGACGAGTCATCACGACTCGTTGCCATTCGACTTGCTTGCTGTCGCTGGGTCGGCGTCACTCGATTCCTACGTGTACTCATCTGGGGGACCGCGGCCCGCTCTGCGACAGCAGCATAGGACTCACGCAAAGGAGACGACGACGGGAGAGGAGTCCTGGCATCCAGCTCTAGCATGGGCTCTTGGTTGCGGTTCAGAGACCGCTGAGTCCGACCTGGGCGACGCTTTCTCTTACGGGACTTCGCCGCAGCAGTCGTTTGTTGTTTGCATGGCGCTGTTTCCACCGGGGCATCGTTGCTACTACTGACCACAGGTCGGCCTACGCTGGGGAGTACATCCGTCTGGAAGCGCTGGATCGCCGATCTCTTCCGAGGACACAGAGAGTGTGAGGCCGCATGTGGTCCGCCACAGTTTGAGCACTTTGGCTCACGCCGCGCAGTGCAATCCTGAAGGGTGTGCGAGCCTGAGCAGATCTTGCATCGTGTGGGCCAGCGGCAGTTGCGCGCGAGATGGCCGAAACGCTGACAGTTATAACATTGGACTGGGCCATCCACGTACTCATAAACGTCATGTGTGCCAAATCCCAAGTGTACCTTGTCGGGAAGCTTCAGGGTGGGCTTAAACGTAAGGATAACGCTCCGAAGAGGAATGTAGCTGTCGGTACCGTCCTCGTGGTAAACATGACGGACTTGCCGGCGTGCAGAGATGACGCCTTCTCTCTCCAGGTATACGGCAAGGTCTCCGTTGTCATAGTCCAGAGGGACATCATAGATCTTACCCATATTGGACACGTAGGAGGACGGTATTGAGACAGATACCGCAATCCCTGCTACAAACTCAAGCGCCAAGAGGTTCGATACAGCTCCCTCAGACTTCACAAAAACACACAAGCTGCCATCCTTGTTTATACGATGGTGGGGGATTGCCTCTTGCGCAGCAGTCCAGACGTCTCTAGCCACATCGTTTGGGTTTACTTTCCAGAAGGAACGGCTGACGTCGACGGGCTTGAACAGCACAGGTATTCCTTTTGGCCGATTCTTTCTATATGTGACCAACGTAAAGCGGTCCCCCATCTCATCATCTACAGGGTCCCTCCCGGGGTTGTATGGGATTGTGGTCTCCGACCAGTCACGGTGCGAAAGCTCAGGATTATGAGAGCCACTTGCCTCTGCCATCTGAAAATCAGCACAACTTGCGCCGATCGAACTTGCAGCAGGTGGAATTGCAGCGGGTGGACTTGCAGCTGGTGGATTCACGGCGGGTGAATTTGCACCAGTTGGACTTGCAGGAGGGGAACGCCCAACAGGCGATCGACTTCTGGATCTCCGTAAGACTCTTGCCTGCCTTGCCGGAGCTCGCGGAGTCTCTCGCCCGCCCTCCATAGGCAGGCTGGAGACCCCACAGGCCCAAGGGTGGACCGAAGGAAGACCTTAACGGTGCAGTAGAAGTATTTCAGAACTAAGCCTAGTTTACAGCTTGAGCGATAGAAAGCGACGTCCGTGCTTAGCGCGAGCGTCACGCAAAAAACGAGAGGGCGTCGAGAAGGGCACATGATTTCAAAAACTGCATAACTGCGTGTATGGCCGGTACTTCGTGACTCACAGGCTAGCATCCAAGAAATTTTTTTGGTGCTGAAATGGCGGTTATCTAGGTGTGCCAGTGACGAATCTAAGATACGGCGATGGTCTCCGTATTTAGTGCAGTCTTGAATGACGTGTGAGTGTGGAAAACGGAATCTGTACTCGCCTCCTTTAACACTCTTCAGAACTTCACCGCATAGCATGCTCTTAGCCAATCTTCACCCCGAATGAAGTCGTTCTCTACCCTGATTTGTTGAAAACGGGAGGCGTACGCCTTTTAGTCACATTTCTGCAGTTATGTGAAGTGTCACGCAGGGACGTGCGCCCTGCACTTTTCGCAAGTCAGGAGTGATAACAGTGTTATGTTGCACAATGGTCGGCCTTCATCGTGTTATGTCGTGAAGTCCTGTTTTCAGAGTGTGCACACAATTCTGCTTTGAGGAGAGAGAGGGTCGTACACGCCTTTTGGCGGCGATTCAAATTGCCACAAAAATGCGTACGCCTCCTGTTTCCAACAACTCAGGAAAGCGAAAGATATAATTCTGCATGGCGGCTGGTTTCGAGCGTCCTTAGTCGCGGAAGGACCGGAAGTCTTCGTGGCACTGGAAGTTGTGGCGGGGGCTTGTTTATGTTTACTGGAGAATGTCAGGTATAGCCAAAAAGAAGAGGAAGAAAAACTGATGGAGGATGAAGGGTGAAGCTGAGTAGAGGGCGTGTGAGTCCGTCGGAAACAGAACAGAGGGGGTGTCAGAGTAGCTAGCCGTTGGTGGCCGCAGCACTGAAGAAGAGAGATAAAAAAAGGGGGGGGGGAGAAGAGAGTTGACGAGTTCAAAGTGAGGCATATGCAAGATGAACGATACTGATGGGACGGAGGTGCACTGTTGATGAGAGGTGCACTAGAGCGGTCTTTCCGCGAGGCCCGTTTCTTGAAGAAAACGAACGAGGTTGCGAGTTTTTGTAAGTCGTTCTGCATAAGAACTTTCGGGGAAGAGCAATTGGATATATTGGATATATATGTAGGAAGGCACTTGGGATATATGACAATTTACACAAAAAGGCGTTCGCCCTTCTCTCTCTCTTCGAATCACAAAATAGTAACCCTACCATTTGTGGCAATTGTTGGAGCACAGCGTGCTATGCGACGAAGTTCTGTTTTGAGGGTGTGACAGCATAATAGAATATAACCACGTGATATGAACTAGTGGGTATCGCTGTGCGTGATTTTATTTTTTCGCATGCACTAAAAGACTGACAACAGTGATAAGATGAAAAGTTCTGCACTATAATCTGCGCTTCATTATTTCATCCTCCATTGTCTTCCCTTACAGAGTTGCTCCAATGACGTTGCTCTCGATGTGCTGACAGTAACACGAACTGCGTGAAAATATGTGCCGGCTAGCTGCTTTTAGTGTCGCCAAGTTCATCACTGGCGGGGATTACCCTTATTACAAATACTTTTTTAAACTTACTGCTCTGAGACTTTGAGCCATATACTGCTATAGGTATACCCCTTGCTAGGGTTCGATTACGCGAGGTAAGTGCTTTACACGAGGCACACACGCACACACACGCGCGCGTACGCTGGATTGGGAAGAATGTACGAAGAAATGAATGTATGTGACACGAAGAAAATAAGCGAATATTTAAAAAAAGTAAGGAAATCCACCATTTAGATGACAACAAAGAGGAGTAGATATAAAAGAATGAAGTGGAGAAAAGAAGAAGGACACGTTGAATTGCTTGCCGCAGGTAGGTTGTTCGCAACTTTCGCGTTTGTTCAACCGTCTGCTCGTCACCACGCACGAGGACAACGGATGAACTTTCTAGCCAACAATTTTGTTCTTGGCAGGTCTTTCAGGCCGTTCGAAGTTTAGTTGAATGTATAGCTATCACACAATGAAGATGAGGGACACGCCTGTGCTGTCGCCGATGCTTACAACAACAGCAATAGATGATGACGATGAGATGGGGTAGGGTGGGGTACCGATGTTTAGTACACTCTAGAAACATAACTTTGTCGCATAACACGTTCAAAAATAATCATCGATTAAAGGGGACACTAAAAGTTCTCTTCGACGAATGAAAGATGTCGTTACCTTGACAGTCATACAAAAGGAACGGGGTTCATGCGTTGCGTCCAGGGCCGGTGCTAGGGTTGTGCGGGGCCTCACGCAAAGGCACATCGCGGGGCCTGTTTCACACCAGCAGTAATGAAAAGATAAGAAATGATAAGATTTTCGCAGTGGGAGATTTTAGCAGTACGGGAAATGGCAGCAGGAGAGAAGGGTGCGAAATCCTCGGTATAGCTTGCAGGACTCGCGGATTTTTCTTAAAAATGGGACTTTTTCTCATCACATGACGGAATGGCACATAACACATTCTTCTCTCATTTCTGTTTTAGTCGAAGATCGCGCGTGCGATTAAGTGCATACTTGATATTAAAAAAAAAAAAGTAATCTCTGGTTGAGGGCTTCGTGCGCAGGGCCTAAGGCGGTCGCCTTACTCGCCCCCCCCCCCCCCCCACTCGCGAACGAAACCGCAATTTACGTTTTCCCAATCGTTTCCTTCTCAAGAAGGGCGTAAATGTGGAGCGGCATCTGATTGGACTCCTCAAAAGATTTAGTCCAGACATTACAGTAAATACAGTTGATAAAAAGGCACCAGCAGTGCGATCACCGAACGGCATCCTTTTAATCAGGTGACGCATTTAATTTCCTCCGTTCTCTCTTCAACTCAAATTCTTCAATGGGGCTTCAGTGTTGTGTTCGTCCTTCTACAAAACAGAACTTGAAAGTTATATTTTATTGTAAATTGGTCATGTCATCGTTCCCTGTGCTTTCACTCGAATTACAGCATGTGCTACGGTATACTTTTACAGGCAATTTAAATCGCGCAATTGAACAATAGACATCACATTGAACAACAAGCTGGGCAAATAAATCTGAAATAATAAAAGTGAAAATCTGCGCGGGTAATCTGTGTACATCGACGCACGTGAAAGTAACTAAACAAGGTCGTTGGAAACGTGTCACTGTGAAAGAGGAATAAAAAGGAGCTCCGCATCGTCGCACGTCAGGGGAAAGTATTTTGCAGGCATCAGGTCACGAAGGATCAGGCATGCCTCACAATGCGGGTGTGCGGGGCTGAATAAGCCGAGTCGGCTTCGAGCTGAGACCCAGCGCCTGCGCCGGTTGCGCCTCGCCGCGCTCTTGACGCTGGTGGCGTCCCCGTCACTCGACATTCGGCCAGCGTTCGAGTCGGTTGGCATCTCTGCGGTTAGAGAGATGCTGCCCGGCCCTTGTTTTCGCCGCTCGCCGGCCGCCGCCTTTTCGCTCCACTTGGCATTGCTCCTCTAGCCAGGATTCTTTTGCGAAACTTTGAAAGGAAGCTCGGAGGATATTGACGTGCTTTGCTGCTGCTTCAGTGAGGTGGGATGGAAGACAGTTAAGCCGACTGGAGTGAGCGCTGCTCTGTGTTACGGATAGAACACTCGAGTATTCTTGTTGCATAGTGAATTGAAAAGTGGTGTTCATTGTGTGGTGGTCGCGAAGAAATTTGATATCAAGCGTGTGCTCTCCTCCGTGTCATGTAAGTTGTCTCTCGAAGCTTTGAGGTGAAATGAGTTTCATTTTTGTGACTTGGATGAGAATATTTGGAGAAATGTATGATTTTCATGATTGCGAATGTTGCAACACAATCTAAGCGCCTTGCGAACTGTGATGAAACAAAAATAGAATTGCGAAAAAGAAAAGAAAGCGCAAAAAATAAGAAAATGAAAACGAGTAGCTCCATAGCACTACAGTCCTCTTACGTCAACAAGAATGTCCGGTATGCGCGAACGTTATGCTGGCTGAACTTCACGCACGTTCGTATCCCGTGTAGTGGCGCTTTGCATGAGTGTTCAGTCCGCGGTGCGTCTTTTCGGTTCCATTAGATCTGTGAGAAGGATACATGAAAACGCCAGGGGGAAAGGAGGATAACGCGAATGAAATTTATTTGGCATAATTGCACTGTGGAAGCCATACAGAATGCAGTGTACCTGTAATTACTCTAATTACTATTACTGACTCCAATTACATATTACTTTGCGCTTCTTCCTTTTCTGTGTAATGCAAAGCGCGGTGCTGAGCAATTTCGGACGAGACAGAAGCTTTTCTGCAACCGCTGTATGTGTTCATTGCCAAACAGAAGGCATCCGACTCCAGTGGCGGATTCGGCATTGGGCTTCGGCAGGGGCCGATCCGGCTTTGAGGGGGGGGGGGGGCGGCCGCCCCTCCCCTCAAAGCATTATAAACATCAGGTTTCCCCCTCTACCGCCGCTCGCTACGCGCTTCGAGAAAGAAATCGCCCCCCCCCCTCACCCCCAAAGTAGGGGTCTGAATCTATCTCCGTCCGACTCTGACATTCAATTAGACTTAAGCACACTTAGACTTCACCCACTCAGACTTATACCCAATTTTCGCACTGGTTTAAACATATGGTAGCAGATGTGATGAAATAGCACGGGTCACATGATGCAGAGAGGTATACCCCTTGTGCACTTTGCATGCACATCTTTTCTAATTAGTGTCTTACTCTACGGAGCTTTCCAATTTATTTCAAAGCTAGCTTTAACATCTATTCGTTCGTCATCCTTGTGCTGAAGTTTTGCAGCCACTTTTTTCTCCACAACCACCGAAGCGTATTCAACGAACGTGCAACAGCAACGTTATCGCGTCCACTACCGTAAATGGGGCTTCTTAGTCATATCGGAAATATTTTTTACCCGCAAGTATGTGTGTTCACCGATAAGTCGCCCTAGGTCACCTTCTAACTTCACCGACAACTCAAAACACTCAGGAGTTGCCCGCCAAGTAGCGCGCAGTCCGAGATAATAAGGCAGCCTCTAAATTCTCAACGTAATACGTCTGTTCACTTGATTTTCCCCGACACGGTGCGCACATTTTGAATGGAGAGTCGCTTTCCCCAACGAGCGAACCATGTTCTCTTCCTTCGTGCTTTGGTGTCATTTAGTTGGGGCAGCAGCGCACGCTTGGTGCGGTACGAGGTCGGGAGAACACAAGGTGTCGCTTGAAGGGGATTGGGAAGCCCGGATAAAATGGCCAATTAGCATTAGGCATTCTTTCTCGCTTGTACAACGGGGCCGCCGCCCATTAAGCGTTAACTTTTATATATTCCAGCGTTCCTTCGCAGACGGAGAAATGGTGGCATGGTCTCGCCAAATGGCACCAACGCTTATGCGCTGGGTGTCATTTTCGTGACGTTTTTGGTGTGGTACCCCGACCTCTTTTGCACTCTTAAAGCAGGACTTGCACAAAATGATACCACTATCACTCCTGATTTGTGTAAAGCGCAGGGCACACGCCTTTGCGTGACACCTAGCATGGTCGCATAAGGCCCGGTTTCACCAACGCCGATTAACATTTGAACCGAGATCAACGGTCCCTTAACTTGATTTTAACACTTAACTGTGCTTCACTAAAGGGAGTTATTGTGTAACACGTGTCACCGACTGACGTTTGCAAAAATAATTGAGTGTTAATAATTGAGTTTTAGCAACGCTTGATCTCGGTTCAAAGTTAACCAGCGTTGGTGAAGCCAGGCCTAAGTGTTAAAAAAGGCGTGCGCCTCCCGTTTTGCGATGATTGTTGGATAGAAGCGTGTTATGCGATGAAGTTCTGTACAGACAAACGGCGCAGTTCCCTGTGAAGTCGGCCCAGGTCGCACGATCCCCCTGCTATTGTCGTGGCGTTGCCCACCTGAGCATGGTCGACTACGTCAAGCACGGTGACTACGCCTGCACCATCACTACCATCCACACGCCCTCTGTTTTAAGAGCGTGGATGTGGAAGATCAGGAGGATGTGGAATCTGTGCACGTGTTCCGGAGTAGCCTTGACATATCGTTTTTACACATTTTTTATTGTTCAATCAATCAATCAACCAGAATTGAACCAGAAAAAATGAAAGATATTGAGGAGGCCATTTTAAAGGGTACAAGGCCTTGCGTCCCTGACATTGGGAAGACGCGGTACTGCATATTCACAGCAGCTTTCTGTGTTTCGGTGACTTCGAGTGAGTGAGGGAGTGTTTGTTTGTTCAAGGGCTTGAGGAGAGGTTGGCCAATAGCAGCAGGGGTGGGGTGGAGTGTTCCAGCGACGAACGTGAGGTGGGTAAAAGGCGACAGCGATTGACATTTGTGGTTACTACCAATAGCATGCTCAAAAAGGGTGAAAACGGTGGGACTACATGTGTGTGAGCTACAACTAAATACGGCTTGCAGCGAGCGGCAGTCGTGGGAAAACAACTAACACTTGTTTAGGCGTGGGCACGTCAGTAACAGAGTTGTTGGATAAATATCACTCCTCATTTGTGGAAAGTCGCTTGGGCGTACGCCTTTTTGTGACACGTCTATATCCATATCAGCAGAAGTGTCACCAAAAAGGCGTACTCCTCATATTTTCAACGAATCAGGGGAGAGAACGATGTCATTTGGGACGAACGGTCGGTTAGAAGTCCATTGTAGATGGTTCTGAGCAGGATGAAAAGACTTGAGAAAACACTCTGGACTATTCGAGATGTGTCATCTGCTTTGAATTTCCATGACGTGCGCCTCATTTTAAGTCTTCTGTGAAGCAGAACTTCAGCACACGGCACTCTTCTATAGCCCGACCACCATTCCGGTTGAAAAAGAGAGACCCACACCTTTATACAGCGACAGCTGTATACTATGCGTAGTTAAGCTTCAGATGGCGTGTGTGCTTGTCCCGTGTGTCCTAGATATCACGATATCGCAGCGCGGTGAGTAACGGAAGATGCGCGCTGCGACGTTGGGTATCACGTGAGGTGTGGTGATGCAGGTGGCGGAAGTGGAAAGCACAAGACGCAAGGATGGCTCTGCCGAGGAAGGTTCTTAGAGAAGGTTCTTGTCTTGTCGATACGAACTCGTTCAGAAAAGATTGCAAATATTCCTAAACATCTGAACAGGGTTCGAGTTGCAATGCATTTGTAAGATATAATTTCGAAATATTAACATATTACATGTTAAGAACTCTCAAACACAGAGGAAGAATTGTGTTAGAATCTGGCACAATGCATAGCGGCACAGCTGTCGCTGTATTTTCTTTGCGAGTACCAGAGGTTCTACAACTACTCGGAATTTGTAACAATTTTCTGTAACAGTTTTGTAACATTTCATACAGCCGGTTGGCCCTATGTGGTCAAGTTCTGCTTTCAGAGTGCGAAACGGAACAGAATTTTCACGGAACTTTCTTTGCCTGCAGATAGATGATATATTAGAATATTTTGCGGTATAGTATTTTACATTGTCGATAAACCACTCACTTGATTCTCCTCCTCTTCATGTGTCGCATATAGGTAAGACTGTGCCTCGTTGTGCATTATCGTACTTCTGCTCACTGATGTGCACAGTATTCGCGCTAATTGTTTGATATTCGAATCGAAAATCAACAATTAAAGAACAACAATAAAAAATCGTAAAAGCAATATCGCGTGATCGGGACACCTTTTACCGAGCTCTTCAGCATGCAACTCAAGTCGCGGCCATTGAAACAATTTGTAGAAAAACGCGAAAAAAATTCCCTCCATAACCAACGCAGCGCGAAATGGTATAGGAGAGAATGCGGCCATTCCTGCCGAGCGAAGCATTGCTGTAGCAAATGGCCCTATAGTGCAGTGGCCACCATATATAACTGTGTAATGTCGCTGGAGAACGACACAGCTTCACGAAATGCCGTTTCTTCCTTTGTCATGCAGTACTGCCGTTCCGGATTGCCTCGCAACGCGGGGCGCTGCTTCAGATAAGGCCTTTTTGCTTTATTCCTGGCCGTCGGAAACGGTTTATGGCTGGCCATTGTGTGTGCACGGACGGAACAGGTCGGTTAGAGCTCCGTCGAATCTTTTGTTCTCCTTCCAATGTGTAATGCGGGATAGAATGACTTTTATTTTCACTCGCGTGGCCACAACCCTGGCAGCGATTTTGCGCCATTCAGAACACTTTCACATCGGAATATGTGAACGCCGGGTCCCCGGGTGAAGGTCAGATTTGTGGTTGTCTCTCCGCGGACGTTTTAAGTTACATTGTGCGCTAACTACTACGTTTAGAGAGTGACATGGCTTCATTGGCAATGAATGTCAACTCATTAAGCGCACTAAGGCGCATGAAAACGTGGCTGATTGGCGTATATTGTTACAACAAAAAGATAATTTGACGTGCGCATGCTCAAATTTAACACGCTGATAACAGCGTTCAGCTTCAGCACGATATCGTAGTGCCCTCTTGTTGTTGAAAGAAGGGGGCATACGCCTTTTCGGTAACACTTACATACATATAAAATGTCACTACGGAAAGGGACGCTTCGTAATAAGATGCTCTCGTTGGAAGTTGCGCGCTTGTCCTTCGTCGTCTCTCTTCCGTCTTTGTCTTGTGTTGTGCGTTTCTCTCGCGTTTTTCGCCAAATCGACGCCGCACAGCGGTGAAACTCGGGACTAGCCGATCCGGGTACACACGGCCGACCCCGCGTTCACTTGCGGAGAACTTGCTTCTTTTTGCATGGGTCGCTGATCTGCACCTGTATTTTGCTGTTGAAATCATGGATGAAGGAAACAGTACAGACAACGACCAGCAAACTAAACCAAACGACTTTTGTTCTGTGCCACAACGCGACTATGCGCGCCGAGGGGACAGCAGTTTGTCTTTCCACACATGGAACACCGCCTACTTTGACGCATCCTCGGAAGAGATGGATTGAGCGACGCAAAATCAGCAAACCTGTTACATCAGCAATGCTTATGTGTGTATGGCAGAGCTCTTGGAGCGGTACTGCCTACATATCTGATGAACGTTCTTTTTCTTTTCGTTTTTTTTTCTGAAGCACACTTCTGTGCAACTCACGTCAGGAGGGGAAGCAAAACCTAGTCTAGGCAAAACAGAACAATATTTTTCAAACTTGAGTAGCCATTATGTGCAATAAAGTGAAAGGGATAGCGCGAAAACGTATACCAAGTCAGTTTTGTAACTGTGCATTTGAATCAGCGCGTCAAATCGCTTGGGAAAGAATGCAGAAAGAAAGCGACGTTTCGTTAAGGTTTCCCAAAAACATACGCATCAGTGACACACGGATGTGGCAACATTACCCTGTAAATTCTAAACTACATTCGTACACGCGCTACACACTTCGAAGATGTTATCTGTAAGAGAGCATCAGCACAGATATCGTGTGCTTGCATGTCTCTGACATTCCTGCAGCGGAGGACACTCGCTGCTTGCTATTTCGGCCTCGCAACCGGTAAACGTGAAATTCACCTTCACGAAGTGTGGTTGATCAAACACGCCGGAACTTCGCAAATAATACGCGACAACTATAGCCTTCTCTTTGGACAACTCGGTTACCGCTGGCAGAAGTATATGAGCAGCATTTAATACTCGTTCGCCTTCAACGCATCGAGAATCAACATTGCAGTTCAGCAATCTCAAAATCGGAACTAAGTGACAACCTGGATACGTCCGCCATGTTGGAGTTAAGATGCGCCACCTACAGGTCGTCGAAAACGCGATTACTAAGAAGCCCAAGGATCCACTCTTCTACAGAAAAGGGTCCCGTTTTCAACAATCAGAACGCACACTTTTAAAACATAACTTCACAGCATAACACTATCCTAGTCAAACCATCATCCCGAATAACATATTCCTCTCCGTTTGTGTCCAGCCCATTTCTCTTTCCCCCGAGCTCAGGGACGTGTTGCCAACGTTAAGTATACACCTGCTCGCGTTGCATATTACTTTTATGTGCAATTTGTAACATTAACGTTCTCGTGCAAAAAGCGGTCATTGTCGTCTGAATGCTAGTGGCAGAAATCGGCGTCACGCTGAACGCGGGATTCTATTGCAATTTTGCAGCATAAAAACGCATGCGCAACAATGTCTAACATGGAAAGAAAAGCTTTCTTATGTACCTTAGCACATTGTACTGCTTGCGACATAGTTCTCTGAAATCTTCATTCCGCGGTTCAACAGCTCGTATTGGTTTTGTCGCCTTTGTAGGGGCTATACCAATAGTACGTTTGAAGGTGGGTCGTGTGCCTTACGATTCTATTAGTCAGGAGAAATAATCTTGCAACACGTGGATATTTCAAAGAGGATAGGCCACGAGATGTCGATTCCAGACAGGTATGTCGCAAACAGGTGATGCAAACGCAATGAGTGATCCAGTAAGATGGCACGGAGCGTGTATGGGGTGGACATTTTTGGACGTAAGTTGTGCACCGCGTACTTTTTATTTATTTAACTTTACTTTACTTTAACGTACTTTAAGGGGGGGGACGAGTGGTACTATAAGGGAAGGAATGTAATTTGAAGAAGAGAATGGAAAAGAACAACTGAAGGTTCGACTAAGTAACATCAACAAGTGCATGCAGGCACACTGGTTAGCAATTATTACGAGATATGAAACGAGGGGGTGATGGATGCATAATTAAAGTGTATGACATTTTCGATTTAAATGCCTTTCCTGGCTTCGGAAGATAGAAGGGGAGGGGGAGAAATGGGGTGCTGTCTTTAGATCTGTAATTTGGGGTGAAATCGGGCGCTACTGATGCATTCGGGTGTTATCGGGTTACTTTTCCCTTGACTGGTGGGTGTACCCGAAGAGCAAAAATGGAGAATGCGTGGAAAATAACAGTTGACGTTCCGAGCGAACGCTCTTCATCAGAAAAAAAAAGAAGATAGAATGCTAGTGTCGGAGGATGTTCAACATACTGCCCAGCCCGGCTGCACGTGCATGTGCAAACTCAAGCAGCATGTGTAACACTGGTCGACAAGTGATTAGAAACCTGAAACCAGTCTTTTATTGAGGCAACAAGGTAGAGATTAGGGCTTGTTGGTACATACTACTAATGAAGCGCCAAAGAACAGGGACCGAAACGAGATTCCATTGAGGCCCCCTTGGATGGGTTGTAGTAAAGGAGCTCAGAAAGCACTTCAATCACTACCATTTTTTCAAGCCAATCCATTAACCTGCCTATTAAAATGCACCATGCGAAGTGACTCATTCAACAGATGTATAAGTATCGCAGAATTTGATTTTAAAAATCGCGATCGTGCGCGGAACGAGATGACCAGCCGCTCACGTCATTTTGACATCACGATAAGTTGATAAGTTGTTTTACATTACATAAGGAAATTTTAAAAACTATGTAGAAATTGAATTCGGCACCCGACCAATTCTGCAACTATATATATATATAAGAGGAAAAAAATTAGCAGGAGCTCTTTGGCTGCACGTATAGCTTTGCACGTATAGGCTTTGCACTGGGCTTTCAGAGGTGTCGTAGGACACCCTGACGGGAGGCATCACGTGCCACGTGACCTTCTGACGCCATCTGCTCGAACGTTGCCTGCCTGCGTACTGCTGATGAGGCCCAAGAAGGCCGAAACAGCTGTCCAGTACTGGCATGGCGACGTTTGACTTACAAATATATATATATATATATATAATAAAGAGAAAATACTAATAAAATATAAAAATAGAAAGAACAGAAACGCGTCATAACACACGCACGCACCGAAACATAGTTTCGGGGCCACAATTATATACAAAGCGATAACACCTGCGCAACGTCAACGGCAGCGCAATAGCAACAACAAAGATACGTTACAGTGGCAACAGTCACAACATCACACACCGACAGTGCACAGAACCTAATAAACCAAACGGATTCCAAAGAACACTGTGAAATAAAATTCAGAAGCGCAGTCAGAGCTGCATCCCCCTTGCTGGAGTGCCAAACACCTAACACCTTTGCTATGTCTAAATGTCTACCGACGGCACACGTCACGACGGTACAGCCCGCTGGTTGGTTTAGCGAACCGTCGTGGAAGAATTGTTTCTTTTCGGTTTTTCTTTGATTTACCGGATACAGTAAACAAACATTGGTTCACAGACACCGGTCAAGGCATGGTCAAGGTTAGGACGTGAGATTGTTGAGGCCACCCTCATTGAGAAGTCCTCGAACAACGTTAGCCAAAAATCGGTCAACCAGTCCCCGCTCGAACTCGCTTTTGTCTCGCGCGACCTTCCGGAGTAGGTGGATTGTGAAAATAAACTTCATCTGCCAGTTGAACGCTGTTCTGTGTGTGTCTGTATTTTCTAACGCGTTCCTTATCGTGGTGATTGTTGCTGTTGTTCTGTTGTGTGGCTTCAATGGTTATAAACACAGCGCAACACTATCAGCGTTAATTGCTTCAGTTCACGCTTCAGAATGATCGCGGCATCGATATGATCACTAATTCGCCCATCGCTTCGATTAGCAACTTTGTTAGTCATTCAGTTAATGTCTCATTCAGCTGCAGGTGCGTTCTTGAGGTGTGAGGTCTTCTTGTCGATACGTTGTCAGACAAAATCCAATGAAATCTACCGCAATGCCGTCGTCGGCACGTCGCGGCAGCAGACGTTGAAAGATCAACTGTTGACCATCCACTGACTGTTGCGAAGACCAACAGAGCCAAGCAATGCCATAAAAGCACCGCATTTTATGGTCAGCGTACCAATCATCGGGCTAAACAACGAGAATTAACCGAGGCTGCCTACAAACATGGACGACACTAGAGTCACTAAATGAGCTTCGCTTCAGAGTATCGACACTGAGGTCCAAGGGAGAGCAGGAGCGCCATCTTGTTTCCTCACCACACCGGTACCATCCCCAGTTGAGGATCAAAGACGGCTAACATAATGCTCGCTGTGGGGTAGAGAAGCGTGAATGATTGTTTTGCGATAATCCATGCATTGTCAACCAGAGCGCCCCGAGGATGTCAAGGTGAGCTCAAGGCCGTCAACAGCTGCTTGCAAATGAAAGGAACATTTCACTCGCGCACGATAGATAGCATCGTGCGCTAAGGTGCGCAGTGCGCGTGCACGTGGGTAGCGTGGCGCGGAAACAAGATGGCGCATGCTCGCTCTTGGAACTCAAGTGTCGATACTCTGAAACACGCCAGCTGTTTGATTTCATCCGAGCTGTCCCGGCGCCTTTTCTTTGGTTACCACATGTTTGTTTGTTCGTTTGATTAAGGGGTAGGGAATGATGATCCACAAAGCCGGTTAAGTTTGCGCCCGCCGACATGTAAGGCATATCACAGTACGGCGTACAGCTCATCATTCTGCATTTCTGCAGAGTCTCAATTTCCCACTCTGAATGTCACAACACGTGTCGATAATCGGCACTTCGACTTCGAGAAAGCAACGAAACAGAAGAAGTTCGGTCAGCGCAGATCTCGATAGAAGCGTGGTGATCCCTTTGAACTGTAATGACATCACCGATGACGTTTTTTCCTCCTCCTCCTCGTTTGACCATGTGGAGCGAGCCCAGCGGGAACGCGCACGGGCGGCGATGTTCCAGTGTGTTTTTTTCTATGAAAAATATCGCGTACAGAGGAAATTTGTGTGTTAATCATCAAGTCAAGTTGACTACTTCCACAACGCACTCTTAGAAAAAAGGGTGGAGCAGTTACACCTTTTAGGAGGTAATAGTTGTCGCATATGTTGTGCCTAAAAGGTTGCAAAGTTCTACCTGCTACCTTACTCTCAAAACAGAACTTCTCCGCATAGCACGTTGTCTGCCAACCATTGCCACGTACGACTGGTAGGGTTATCGCCTCTGATTCGGTGAGCGAGGGGGGTGTACGCCTTTTTGTAGCAATTTGGATATATGATAACTTCTTTTATCACCCTTTTACACCATTTATCAGACGTTATGTTAACCTAGGTGGTAACTATAGAAGTTACCACCTTTTCACACCCTTTTTTCTTAGAGTGCGCGTTCGGAACTGAAATTTTTTTAGATGGCTTTCTGTGCTCCTTTAAAGTAGTGGATAAGGCAACGTTCTTCCCGTTTTCACGAGCTTGAGCTGCGAAACCAAAACGGAGAACAACAATGACCGGAACTCGGTGTAATGTTGGGAAACCTAGGTTATCTGATGGTTGCTTGCGATATTTGTAAATGTACGAGTCGGCGATGACCTTTCATGAAGTTTTCGTTCAGTTTCACCTATGTAGAGAAGGTTGGGACAGAATAAACAGAAGGTAGCGTAGACTGTGCTCGCAGTCTGCAGGTGCAATGACTAGATGTATTGGCGCGCCGGCCATTGGAGCTGTGAAGGCGGTGGGAGGGGGGGGATATGTTCAATAAAGTGAAAGAAAAAAAGAAAAAGAAAATGTCAGCCAGGCTATTGCCAGCTTGCTATTCCGAAAAAGAAACTGAAAAATAAACAAAAAGAAAGGAAAAATGAAAGAAGGACAGGCACGCAGTGCAGTGCAGTACAGACTGTGTATCGTCTGTTTGGAGATGGCTATGGACGAGGACATCCCTCAGCTTCGGGGGCAGGGAACGGTTGTGTTTGAAGAAAGGTGTCCAGAAGTCGTCTGCACCGGATTTGATTTGGCCGATCAAGGGGGGGATAGCGGGGTGGAATGCAACAATATGGCGAAGTGTGGACGTCTCATTGGATGATAAAGCATTAAGAGCTGCGGACCTGGGGATGACTGCTGCTCGTGCTGATACTTTATCAAGATGTCAGGGATAACCCCATGCAATGAAGAACTGTTTCATTCTAGACAGTCGATCATAAACACCAGTATCAACGCTACCGATGCGGCGTAGCACTATAGAAACTGGGAAAAAGAGACAGAGCGTTTTACTTGCCGGGAGTGGCATGGAGAGTAGGAGAGATAATTGTGCGAGTCAGTCGTCTCTTATAATAGATAGTCGTTTGTAGAGTGGACGATGCAGCTGATACAGTGAGGTCAAGAAAGCTAACAGCATTGAGAGAAATTTGGGACGTGAACGTCAAAGCAGGATGAAGCTGTTACCCTTTCGATTGTTCTATTGTTCAAGTGAATACATTCACCATCATTTTAGCGTTAACAGAATGCTGGTATCGGGATGGCCACATTTTTTCAACTAGCAATGCAGCTTGAGTTGTTTTTCATACTGGCAAGGCAGGAATCGCTTCTATCGAGTATCTCTCAAGCGAGAATGATAATGGAGCTGCGGATGTCGTTTTGGGGATGGTATGCAGCTATACGTCGAATTACTTGTACATTTTGCATTTTTGTCTGTTACGACTTTATATTATTGATCAATATTATTTAAATAGCAGCCGTATTCATTTGTAGCCGGAATTCGGGGACATTTTCTCCATGACCCTTGTTTTGAAGCAATCAGTTAGACGTGCTGTACGGATTACTAGTGACTTATGTGTTGACTTACTAATTAAATTACTTTATGTAGACACAGACCTCTTGTACCTTTTCACCTAACTTCATTGCCGTGCTAAAGGCTCAATATTTCAACTTGTGGCGGTACGGAATATATGGCATTAATTGCGCTGATTGCACTTAAAGCGCGTGCCGTTGCCTCCATTTCTTACACCAGCCTCTGATAAGGTCATTGGTTGTCATGTACTATCGTTCCCAATAATACGTGAAAGACATCTGCTTACAGACTGACTAGTTTGGCTTTGTTGAAATCTAAACACTCAAAGCTCACGGAACTATACTGACTTGTTCATGTGTCTCACATCATGTATGTGACTCAACTGACTAGTTTGATTGTGTTGAAATCTGAGCTAAATACATAGAGCACACATAAGCTATATTCACTTGTACGTGTATCTGATCTGGCACGTCTGTCATGTATCTGACTGAAAGTCTGAAACTAACGCGCTTACAGCGAACACATTTTAGTGTAGAGAGCCTATGCTCACAGTTCACATTTCTGCTACATTGGTAATAGAAAAAGCTGGCTCTCGGTGCCCTTTTAAGAGATCGCGCAATTGAAAATAGCCGCTCCACATCTCAACCTCCTTCTCAAAGTTTTTCGTCACCTCACCTCACCTCACCTCACCTCAATGTCAATTTCGAAAATTTTTCCTCACTCACCTCACCTCAAAGTCCTTGTCAAAAAAATTTCCTCACCTCACCTCAACCTCCTCTTCGAAAATTTTCCTCACCTCACCTCAATCTCTCTTTTGAAAATTTTTCCTCACCTCACCTCACCTCAATGTCCGTGAGGTGAGGGTGATGTGAGGGTGGGGGCACCCTCACCCCCATTTGCCCTTGTGAGGACGCCCACCTCTGAATAACCACAGTCAATCTCACAGCGTCATACTACGTTCATTCCTCTAAATCATGATATCTGTGTGTATCCGTCTAACACATTCACCCTGGCTCATTTATTAGCAACCGCGCAGAAAGCGATTTAATGTCCCGCTGAGAGCAGAATTTGCAATTTTTCACTCGCACCATAGAAGACAACACAGAAGTTAAAAGTGGTATATCGAGTTTCTTCAAAAAGCAGTGCATAACTCTCTTATCTAGGAGGCTTTAAGTCTGCGCCCCCTTCCACAGTATCATGGCAACGAACAGCCTGCCGGTGACACAAACGTATGGCCACCATCTTTTCGTTTTTTTTTTTCTTTTTCTGTCAGGCTCTTTTTTGAGCGAACGATAAAGTACACACTCGAGTTGGCGACCGGAAATGAGAGATAATTTGCATAATCATTTTGATCCACACATACGCCTCCGCTGCCTCCATATTCCCTCCGGCTTCTTCGCATTTCCCTGGGCCTGAAAACGCGTTCGGAAAGCGGAATTCTCAGTTAAGAAATTCATGAAAGTTGAGAGCGCTCTCTGTGTGATGGAATGACTCGCAGGCTGGAATTTGAAACCCAATGGAATGCTTTCCGCGACGAAATGGGGCGCATGTTTAAGATTTCTTCCGCCGCTGTTTTTAATTTATTTATACATTTTTGTGGCGATAAAAGAAATTCCGCCCGTGAGGTTTAATTTTCGGTCCCCCAGAGGCTGGTTTCCCGTGTCGACAGATTAGCGCACGTGCTGTGCTTAGATACGGCGTCAGGTATCATTATAACATGGATAGAGGAGAGAGCGAGTAAAAATGTGTAGTCAGGTAGTGTGCTGATTTTAAAGTGAGGATTTATAGAAGGGGCCCTTTCAACCTTGGCGATCTGGAAAGAATGAACGTCTCCTGAATTTAGACGCTCCTCTCTGGCTCCTCAGGGATTTTGAGGGGCTGAAAAATCGCAGATGTATCGAATCCGGCATAAGCAGCGACGTGTATTGACATATAGTATTTGATACCGAAGGAGGAAGCACGATTCAAGCCCTGATGGCTGAAAGAAAGTAGATACAAAGCCGTAATGTATCCCGCGATATTCATGTGCGACAACAGTGTATGTACTCTCGTCGTCGCTATTAACCAGTCTCCCACTTCCGTGCTTTGACTCCGAGAAGCGCCTGACTGGTGGGCAACGTGGGAAGCTGCATTGGAATAGCCGAGGAGGTTTCAGTGCCGGCAAGTTGTCACGTGTAGTAAAACACGGGTGCGAACAGAAGAGAAAGGAAATGAAGACGGTGGGACAAGGAAGATTAGATCAGATTAGATTAAACTAGCTGTGGTATTCCTCTGGGACCGCAGCGCGCCTATCCTGGCTCTTGTGTTACAGACACTAAAACATAGATGGCGGTTGTGGTGGTGGTGATGACGAAGTCAGCTTAAAACATAACTTCACCACGTAATACGCTGGAGGCCAATCACTACACAGAATGATACTGTTATGACTTCATATTTGTGAAAAGCTCGGGGCGTACGTGATTTTGTGGCAATTACATCAAGTGTCACAAAAAGGGGTACGTCTCTCGTTTTCAACAAGCCAGTGGAAGGAACTATGTCATTCTGGGAGATGGTTGGCTAGGAGCGTGCTATGCGGTGAAGTTATGTTTTAATAGTGCACAATCGTAAGATCCGTGTGGTGAATTTGTTGTGCAACAAATGTCTTGCGTTTCGTGGCATAAGTATGAGTCCTTGCTTGCTTATGCTAGCAAACCGGGATCCTTCAGAAATAGCGCGAGCTTCGTTGGCCATTTGCCACCAGAGAACTCTAAAGGGCCCGTAGAAAACGAAAGCAAAATAAAAGGAAAGCAAAAAATGATAAGGTTAATGGCGAATTCGGGTGACTTTTTAGAGAAATATTTGGCCTATTGCAGGAATTGTACAGTGGATGATACAGTCCTACATCCCAGATGCTCTTTCACGGAAAGACTCTCCAAAATTCGCCGCCTCGTCTACTTTCTCCAGGAATCTGCCCTCGCTTATATGCTATGAGTACTGCTCGGACTTCTCACCAATTCTGGCAGTGACTGCTCTATATCTTAACTTTCGGCCGTCATCATTCCTTCATTTGTTATCACATAATCTCATCTCATCCTGGCTACAGTCGAGACACTGCCCATATAAGTGAGGCCATCACCACCACCATCTGTTTTTAGGGTGTACCTTTAAAAGTAGGCTCTCATACGCCATGTGTTTATGTGTTGACAGATTCCTTTTAGTATGCTTTATTTAGACTGTAATTTTCCTTTGTTTTCTCAATATCATATTTCTCTCGGTTTTCAAGTGAGTAAGCATTATCTAGTAACAAAAAGCGAAAAACAGGCTTGGAGCAGGGTGGCTGCTACTACGGGTGTCCGTGATATCGGATTGCAAACAAACATCGTATGCTTTGCAGGGACCGCCTAGACGCAGCGAGACACGCCTAGCGGTCCCGCTTTGAAATTCTGTAAAAACTAGGAACTGAGCGAATGAAATGCTTACGTGTCTCATTGTAAAGGCTCTGTTTCGTTCCTGTGGTTGGCCTTGAGCCTGCTACGTGGTGTACTTCTGTTTGTACGTCGCTATTGCACGAACGTTGAGGAAGGTCCTCAGTGATGTCCTTAGTAGCTTTGGAAGTGCTCTACGATCGAGCATCGTTGAGGACAGTAGCGTGTCCCCGAAGCACTACCGAAGCTACTGACGGCACCATTGAGGAATCTCCTGAATGTTCCCGCAAGCGAGCCCAAAATACAATCGTACGTATTTTACGTTTCTGAGAAACTTACCAGTTACACGACGTTACCTGTGCCTGTGTGCGACACCTGACGGTTGTGTTACACGTGCTTGCACGCACTTCCCCAGAGCACACTTCACGTCGTCGTCGCCGCAATCTTCCAGACGTGGAAGTTTGACAAAAATGTGACGTTTTGAGTCACGGTCTCGGCTTCAATATTAGGTTATTGCTACGTTTCGCTTAATTACTCCGCCTTTCTCAGCCTCTTAGGGGAATTAGCAAGATGTTCTCCATAGGTCGCACAGGATATTCGCACATAACAGAAACTGCTGGTGTTATGAACGCAGTTGCACATTCAGGCTCACTGTCACACTCTAATCTAAACCTATACGTCCACAGTAATTCCCTTCTCGTCGGAAAATTAATGGTGCGAGGGTCCCCGAGCTACTGTACGTCGTTGCCACGGTACACGGAATTTAAGAAAGAGCAAAGCACAGCTCTTGTTCCATTCCTTAGGGACCTGCTACCTTGTTTGCCTGGTCGTTAATCAGGTTGCCTGGCGTATTCCTTTCCTTCATTTCTTTTTTTGCGGGCTGTTGTTTTTGATTTCGGCTTGCCTTCCGTGTTGTTGCTAATGGTAGCCTTGAAAGCTGAAGGCAACATTTGTTTCCATGTGAAATGTCTTGTAAGAAAAATCACTACAGACGACGTAAATGAAAAAAGAAAAGAAAAAGAAAAAAAAGTTCGCGGCAGAGGGCACCCCTTCCTGACGCTTTCTTTATATATTCATTTTAGCTTAGGAGCTTGCACAGCATTGAGCAGGAAATTAGTAATAATAACAGGGACAAAATGGGATAACAATGAAGTAACGAGAAGGAAAAAGGATCAGGAACACTATGATACGAAGCAAAATACAGACAAGAACGCTAGCTATGCGGAGAACGTTGTGCAACTCTTAAAACACAACTTCAGCACAATCCACGCTGAAGGCCAGTCCTCGCACAGAATGATGCCGCTATCGCTCCTCATGTGTGGAAACTGCGAAGCACACGCCGTTTTGTGACATTTCATCATAGCTTCACCGCAATACACTCTCCTAGACGAGGATCATCCTGGACGACATCGTTCTCTTCCCTTATTTGATGCATAGCAGCTTATATCACGCCTATAGTGTGGTGTACTGTAGTGTTCTTCTTTTCTCTCTCTCTTCTTTCATTTTTTTTTCTGCGTCTTAGTCGTGACGCTGCCCGCTTCCAGCGTGGCCAACCACGGCGAGCAGTTTTCATCTTCACCACAACCACCACCTGTTCTGTTGCCTCGCCGGTTTCCTCACAACCACCACGACCTCTGTTGTGCCAACTGTATTACACCGTGCTTGATTTCAGCACAGGTTACAGTACGCAATGCCGGTGGAAAGTGAACAGCGGCGAACACAGTGGACAGTGCCGATGGGCACAGCTTTCATTGCCAGGAGCTCACGAAGAGTGCCGGTGTGTTCGAAATCGAATTTCCTCGCGCAATATACCTTCCGCTGTGCGCTGTTTCAGGCATGTAAATGTATTCGAAGCGGAAAGCGCCCTCCTTATTTAATTGCAGCTTGCGTGGATCGGAACTTTGACAACTGCGCGGGGCCATAACTGGCGATTACTGGTGTAGCACTTCTGAATGCCCCCCCCCCCCCCATCTGTATCGATGAAATGTAATCCACATCAGGAAATTAACTTTCCGCTAGTCGGAACATACTATACGAATACAACTACTACTCCTATACGAATTATACTACTGTAACTCGAGTTGAAGCTTGCATATAGATGGCGTTATAAATACTGTTGATACAACTGCAGAAATATCGCAGTTACATTTCGCAGTTAGTAATTGCCAATAGCTGCATACGGACAGAGTTTTATAAAGTGCAAAAACGCCTTTTATTTTTTTAATTGCAACAAACGGCGATATATTGTAGATCAAGCGGCCCACTTTATGGTGGCACTAGCAACATTTTCCGGCGTTGTCCACATTCATGCTTCCTAATGAATTTTTCATTATGAGAGATGGAAGTTCGGCGCAATGACAACATGTGCTCGTTTTTGAAAAAAAAAAAAGAACTGCCAGTTTGAGAAAAATGATTGAGCCAACATAACGAAAAGAAATGGCCCGGGAAATGAAGGCAGATCTGGTGGCAGCTTTAATGCGTTAGCATTAGAAGACTCATGTCAAAGGAAAAACGGCGGTGTCCATCTGCGGACACGAGAAAGAAACGAGAAGGGAGGAAGGAGCAGTTTGAACGAAAACAACGAAGACAGCGGGAAACAATACGCGAGTTTTAATGCGTTAGCATTAGAAGCGTCGTGAAGAAGAAGTATACAATGGAGTGCGAACGAAGTACGAGTGCCGGGTCAAGTAGGCGACAAAGGAAAACAGAATGCGGTCGACGGCGACGTGCTGCCGAGACTGAACAGCAACGCATGCAACGCCTGTCTGCGGATGCCACGGGTCAACGCCGAAAGCAGCTCCTGCGCGCAAACGAGATCGAGGAAGAACGAAAGCAGCGGCTCCCACCACAAGACGGAAAACCCAGACCGCTGCCTCTCAGACGGGTTCCACCGCTTGCAGTCGCACAAACTCGAAACGGTCAATACGACAATAGCAAACCGAAACCGAAATGCGAAGAGCAGAAAATAGAGCTCCATAGTACGGCGGTTTGTCCGGAGGAGGGTACCGTGACGTCACCCAGCATTATCGTCTGCTACGAAGCCTCCAATCTCCATTGCCGGATGTCGGATAATGGCAGCAGCGTGTTTCTTTCAGCGCCCTCTCGCTTCACAGAGGCGAAGAGCTCTTTGAATAAAATCTGCGCAGTTTTGGAACCAGATATTTGGTACATATGTTCTTGACATCCCAAAGGTTACGGATATGCCACAACGTTTGTGGTGATTTTGTTGGTGAGTCCCACTTGAAGGCGCACTGGGCTGACGTAGCTCTGGACCCCTGCCTTTGAAACGCCTCCCTCCTCTGCCTCTCAGAGACTGCGATGGATCCTGATGTGCTCATCCAAATCAAGGGCTTCATTTACATCATTCGAGGCAAACGCCATGGAAACCGAAAGGCTGGAATTGCCATCTACGCTATAAGGGTGGCATCAGCGTTACACCTCCAGAGATTCGCAGCAACGTTCACGAATACGGTGAGTCCTGTGCCGTACGCCTTCCCACACATCTCAACGTCGTTGCTGTGTGCCTGCAGCCAGAGATTACACACGAGAAAGCGGCAACTGATGTAAATGACATGATGGACTGCGTTATGCTTACTCAGGAATGGGTCGTCATGGTGGGAGACCTCAACCAAGACGGTGGGAAAGAGTTCCAGTTCGCCCAAGATATGGGTTCTCTGTGCTTTGTCCGTTCTGTCGTCCCCAAAGGCTCCATCTCCACTGACCGAGGAACGTGTGTGGACGATGTCTACCAAACGACGCCTCTGGTGGACGAGGTGCTGTACATGGCGTGCCACTTCACCGACCCCAAGGTCCTTCTGGTGTCTCTCCATAACGACCCTCCCCCAAAAGAAGCAGTAGAGGGCATTTGGACACCAGAAATGCAAGGAATGCTCCAGTGAACCGAACGGAGGAAGCAAAAGAAGGAATCAAAGGCTAACACATTTCTAAAGGATCCACCAATGGATCTTTGTAATTTTTTGTCGCTCCGCCAAAATAGCGCTTTTTTCCTTGCCCTTAAATATGAGAGAGGAGCGCGAGAGAAAGAGAGAGGACATGAGAGAAGAGAGACAAAGAAAAGAATGCTGCTATGCAGCAGTCCCTGCGGCGAGGAGATGTCTGTCTTGCAGGTAACAATGTGTCAAGTGGTGGTGATAGTTCTGAAAGAGCTCGCCGTTGTCGAAACACAGAGGTGGGCAGCGTCACGACTAATGCTCTGGGAGGAATATACGTCCTGGGCCGACACCTAAGGGAACTGTGCCGACATATGCCTGACAGCGTCTGAGGAAAACCCTGGAAAAACCCCAGACAGCACAGCCTGCACCGGGATTCGAACCCGGGTACCTCCCAGTCTCGACGTGACATGACCAGCGCGCTAACCACTTAGCCACGCGTGCAGGTAATGTATCAGGAACTGTTGTCCGTCCTCTGACTGTGTGAAGACCAGTCGCCACGTGCTTCTTGAATGCCGCGTAGCACGGATATTTTGGCAACTTGTTCGGCGGTATATCAGAATTGAATGTCCATGCAGTGTCTTTCCAGCGCCATCGACTCATCGCATTAGTGTCCTCACCACGGCGTGCGGCGCACATATTTTCTGGATAACACGTTGCAAGGCTGTGGCACAGCTCATTCCACAATTCCAGTTGTTGCGAGATCTGCGGGTGCACCTCACGAGAGTGCTACAACGGAACTTGTTCGCGCTGTGGGGAAGATGGTTTCCGGCGTCGGTGGCTAGATCATCCTTCGATACGCGTACAGGGCGCAACAGTGACCATTGCTGCTGTGGCCTGCGTTATTCCTCTACCAATGTATACAGGGTGTCCCAGCTAAATGCGAACATACTTAAAAAAAAATATATATATATATATATATATATATCACTTTTTTCAAGATGAAATCAATGGCAATATAGCATATGCTGAAGGGCACTCCTTAGGAGGGCATTAGCAAACTCCGAAGGCAATGTCGTAATTAACTTTCAATAATTAATGTTTTAATTATAGAAGCTACGAAGTTGTCCCAATGAGAACATCTGTTCTTTTCGGTCACCTGATATCCTAGCCGTTTTCAGAACAGAAATTCGTTCGGTAGATCGTCCGCAAAAAATTCGTGAAGGAAGACCGTTTTTTTTCTTTATTTTGTTCATTGCGCATCTTCGGAGACGCGTCTTTCCTCCACCCCCAATGTGAGAGGGTGAAGGAGCAGAGTGCCGCCTCATGCGTCGAAGATGAGCTTTAACTTGCGGAAAGAAAACAAAAACAAATGTATTGGGTGACTCTATCGGAACTGCCCTTATCTTGGGTTGCATTTTCTGCTTTTTTTTAACCTTTTTCCAAGACGCAAGCGGCGATAGTGTGCTCTCTCGACCCTCTCACATTGAGGGTGAAGGAAACACGTGTCTCCGAAGATGGCGATGAACAAAATAAAGAGAAAAAAACGGTGCTCCTTCGCGAATTTTTTGCGGACGATCTACCCAACTAATTTTTGTTCTGAAAATGGCTACGATATCAGGTGACCGAAAGGAACAGATGTTCTCATTGGGACAACTTTGTAGCTTTTATAATTAAAAAGTTAATTATTGAAAGTTAATTAAGACATTGCCTTAGGAGTTTGGTAAAGTCCTCCTAAGGAGTGCCCTTACACATATGCTATATTCCAATTGATTTCGTCTCGGAAAAAGTGATATATATATATATATTAAAAAAAATATGTTCGCATTTAGCTGGGACGCCCTGTATAGCTTATGTAAGCATTCATTTCATCATCATGTACATAGCAGCATATTTTGTGTAAATAGTGCGTAGAAACATGCCTCGTGTGACCAGGTTGTATTTAGTGCCAAACAACAACTTTATTGTGCGACGATGAATGGGGATGAATGGGGCTCAATAAATTTCCTCAAGCAACAACAATGTTTTTGGTGCTAAAATTTCGAGTTTGAACATAGAATGAACGAATTGTGCCAAAGAGAGATAAAGCGAACACAATAGAACACTTCGCCAATCGGATAAGGTGCACCTTCATACGTCTTTTATACAACAGTAACAAAGCATAGTGACATGTTGTCGTCATACAGGAGCTCTTCTCCACGGAGTAGATCCGCAACCAGACAGGGCCAAACACTCATTTGAGATTGCACTTGTCCTATGGTGTGACGTATCGCTTTACTTGGCTACTTACTACCAGCAACTTGCCACATGTAAACTGCAGAACGGAGGACAAGAGCCATTCGTACATGTTTCTTAGCGAAATAGCGAAATTAATCTTGCAAACAAGTTGAACGTTGACGTACACGCCGCTCATTTTAGCAGAAACGACATTAATAAAAACGTGGCGAGATCATACCTCGTATAACGCGTCTGGACGTTGTTCGTCATAAAGTATCTCGTAGCTCCATCACTTTTATTTCTCTCAAGAGGATGGCTCTTTAACTCGGCGCCACGGTTTGCTCTTGCCTAGGCGTAGTATATTCAAATATAAAGCGACGAGAGTTCCCCTAATGGATTTTCATCTCGCGGAAGCCCTTTGGTGGAACACGCACCTGCTGCCTTCCTTTTTCAATGCGGACGTCATAATTTTCTCCGGCGATGGAGATATATGGAAGAAACAATCGCTTTCAAAATGGACTCTCTTCATTACTGAAGAGGGCTACACGGATGGAAGGACTCGCTGAGCGAACGTCTTCCGTCGTCGTTCTTTCAGCATCATTTGCAAAGATGCAAGTCACCGTATAACGATACGTCAAAGGCTTTGAGGAAGCATTGCGTGACGAATTGGTGTCGGGCAGTATGAATATAGTGAACGCGGGCGTATAAACGGAGTAGCAGTCGGCAGTCGATTTACACGTCATAACCAAGCAGATGATTTCTGCAACAATTGGTTCCTTCGAATTTGGTTTTGAAATGTGCGCAATATCAACTATACGCATACGGACTATATAGTATCCTATAACATGACACCGTTCCCTATGCATCAACAAGCTACAAATAGGATAGGAAGATGTCTTAGTAGGGTGCAGACCGAATGAATCCAGTTCTCGCCGCCAACGACAAGAAGGATGCCGAAAATTGCGTCTAACGTTTTCTTGCAGCTTACAGTTGACAAACTTTCCCCGTTCCTGTATCTTGTAGGCGACAATGCTATGGAGGGCAAATTTTTGCTTTAAAATTGGGAAAACTTCTACTTCGGCATCTGGCTTTGATGACCGAAAACATCATGGCAGTAATGCTGTGATAGTTGCGTGCAGATGTTAGTTAATTGAAAGTACTACCACGGTCCCTTCATACCTATGGTCGTACAGCTCCGCGTAAAAGCTTGCCTAAGGATACGAGGCGCCGCGCGCGGTGGCACTGCGACTTGTTTGTGTTCGTAGGATGAAGTTTGGTTGGCCTCCGCTCACCTATGGCATTGCGTCGTGCGCTTATCAAGAATCTGCTAAAGGTAGATGACTTGTTCCTGTATGTATTTTCTTCTTGTATAGGGTACCTATGTCTTCCATATCTTTATTTGTTTCCCAGCCGTTATTATTTGCCTTGTGTCAGAGAGATATGCACCGTGAATCAACTCTACTAATGCATTGTTCGCGGGTAACTTCACTCTGTCTCTTCCCCGATTTGAAGTGATAATCGTTATTATTATTTTTTTTTTCGTGAAAGCTAGTGGTGAACGTATACGATCTGTTCCCATCGCCATAATACACTTTTAGCACGTTTTACGCTGGTGGAAAAGCCCAACCGACAGAAACCGAACACGTACATTATTATTCCTGCCTTGCGCTGCTCTTGGACACGTAAAATTATTGTTGTTGTTGCTGTTATTAAATGCGCTATTTCGATCTCTGTTCAGTGTTACAGCATGGGTACTTTACATTGTTTTTTGTGTGTTATTTTATCTAAAAATACTCTATATTTTGACGATCAACTGTGATTTGGATCTGTGAACCTGAATGGTTTTCGTCTCCCTCTAAACTAGCACATGGCGTGGATGGAGCACATGTTCTTTCTTTTTTTTTTATGCCTGGAAAAACTGCTTCTACATTACCACATTTAACCCAAAGCTTCTGGGATTCAGCAAGGGCTCGACACGCTGTGAAGCACAGTGACTGTAATTAGATCAAATGGTGCCTTTTTATTTTTAGTGTCAGCAATGAGATACAGTTAGTGGGAGCAGGCTTTGTTCTAGTATTAGCTTCTGCCCGGCAGGGAGCTTTTCTTTTCCACCTGTCTGCACAGTAAAACACACGTATCTGTACACTGACAAGATGGCGTATATGCAGGCCAGCTGGTGGATGAACTCCATAATGTAAAAGCCTCTAATGCATCTGTACCTCTATCTCTGTATCTCTAATCTCTATCTCTACCTCTAAGCCTCTAGTGTAAAGTATCTGAACACGTACCGTTATTACGTATTACTGCGCATCGTGCAATTGCAAGTACGCAATACGCATTTCCACTAATTTTACTGTCTCGTTCGAGTTCCTCCCAGAAATATGCGCGTAAAATGTTTGACTGGGTGACGCGAAATATTGGACAACACAGAAGAGTAACAACCAAGACACCCGCAGAAGAACTAGCGTCTGCAGGACAAACACACACAAACAAAAAGAAAGAGAGAGAAAAAAATTTCAACTCTGAAACAAAACGCTGAGATGTGTTGAGAAAATTACTGCCGCTGTCATTCCCGACACATGGACGGACAAAGGGAAGAGACACAAGTCGTAACCCTGGGACACAATGTAAGAACGAAAATAACGGTTCGTCGTTGCGAAGCGACACATGAGAGATGAAGTTCTGTAACGGAAACAACCACGCACAAGGTGCAAAGGCCTCTTACGAAGACATCGACTGTTTCGCTGTCATCTTGCAAATCGCTCAACAGCGCGGAAAGCAAACAAGGCGGTCTTCAGGCAACAATCAACAAAGGCGTTACTCGGTCGAGAGATGTAACGCAACACAGAAAAGAAAAGAAGGAACACTACTGTGCGAAAAGTTGAGCTTCCTTGAGGTTGCGTGTATCACTGACATCCCGTTATTTCGTGAGCGGTGTTCCTACAGACAAAGGACGATGGTGACAGAGAAAGGAGGAGGAGAGTGCGGTCATCGCATACTTTGCTTTTGTTTTTTCAAGTTCCCATCTGCTTAGAAAAAGCTTCAGGTGTCACTTTCGTCGTCTCTGGATGTCCTCGGCGGTAGGCCATTGAGATTCCTTTAAACTGCATTCCACCTATGTATGAGACGGGGGGGGGGGGGGGGGATATGTTTATTATATAAAAAATAGGAGGGAAAGGTTAGCCTGCGCTACGGCGGCTTGCTATTCCCACGAAAGAAAGGAAAAAAGAAAAAAGAAAGACAAACAAAAGCAAAACAAACAAACGGAAAGGAAAACAAACACGAATATGCCACAGTAGTATATAGTTTAGAATGCGGTATCGATTGGTATGTTATCCGTTACGCTTAAGAGTAGCATTGCGTAAGTAATAACGAATTAACGTTGTTAATAATTACGTTGTTGAAGCTGTTTGCTTTTCGTGCAGGCCACAGCATAAACACGAGTTTACTTGACTGTATTTCCTGTTCTCCTTTTTAACGTGGCAAATGTAAAGCTAAAATCGGTTTTTAACCTCTTATTTTTGTACTTTTCAGCCCATGATGTCCTGTTTGTGTTTCCAGTTTTATAGAGCCGCTGACCCTAGTCCGTGTACTGATGTAGTGCAAGCTACGCGGTAGTACCAAGATGACACCACGGAATTACTTGTTCCATCGTCACAACGCGGCGCTCTAAAAGCTCTACTCGCTTTTCTGGATAATGAAGACCTCACTGTGAGGCTCATCATTATATTTTCATCAAATTGCAGCGAGCAATGGAGTAGAGTACCACCTGTGGCGATGGAACAACCCAGTCATTATTATGAAAACGATTGTTGTTGTTGTTAAGGTACCACCTTCCGTACAACTTCAAATGTGACTTTTGTGTCACATTCTGGAGCGTTTACTGTTGCACCTTATAGATTCTTTCCTTTCGTTTTGTTTTGATCTGCTTGTTTTCCTCTTTTTCTGCAATCTGTCTTCATCCCGTGTTAGCGCCACGTAACAACTGTGGCGATATGAGCGACGTACAGACGTGGACAGATGGAGAGAGGACGGCAGAAAGGAGTGGGGGACAGGGGGATTAGTGTGCGTCCTGGGCCGACTTCAAGGGGAACTGCGGCGACATTCGTCTGGAAAGTCTGCCGGAAAACTCAGGAAAAACCCTACACAGCACAGCCAGTGGTAGGATTCGAACCCACCTCCTCCCACTCTTCAGCACGACCAACGAGCGGATGCATAAACTCGCTCAACCATGCCGCCGTTTTCATTATTTTATTTGTATTTTATTTATTTTTCAGTCGTGCATAAGGCTTTATGGTACACTTTCAATTTGTACGACTCGCTTGAAAGTGAACTTGAACACCGCTCGAGCCTGCGAAGCGGCAAGAGAGACACCCTGGCAGCACCTAAAAGAAGAAAAAAACGCCTTCATAACGAAGGTCACCCGTCTAACTGTAAATAGATAACCAAAACACCCCCTCCGCCTTATTTCTACTTCTATTTCTATTAACCACCAGCAGGGTCTGCAGGCCGGAATGGCATTCAAGTTAACTCTGATGTGAGCTGTACGTTATTCTTGACACATTAGTCTGAGTACGTTTCGTATCACTTAACACGCTACGTAGCGACAACGCTGCGTTTGGTGAGTGAGTTTTGAATTGCAAGCCTTTGCCTCGCTTTATGTCCTGCTTTCGTAAGAGAAACGCTGTCAATTTTCGAAGGGTTGAGTCCTAACGAGGCAGCTGGAGAGAAACGTAGCCAATCGACGGGAGTTTACCAAAGCAATGTTAAAGCGATACCAGCATTTTTAAGAGGCTTTAAAATGCCACGTCTCCAGGGTATTACCCTTCCTTCATAATACACACGTGTGTAACTTCAGTATTTTTCCAGATATTTGCTCGATAAAAAATTATATGAAACGAAAAGAGACAGAAACAAGGATATAAAATATCGCACAAGTGATCAGAATGACAAATCATAAATGGAAATTTGCATTCTTTGCCTCCCATGTGTTCTATTGTTTTGCTATAAAACCCTTGAGGAGAATGTGATGTGATGTGATAAAGAAAAAAAAAAGAAAAGGAAGAAAGCGAAGCGAAGAGAGAAGAGGAAGGAGGAAGAGAAAGCGATTCTATAGAGAGAGACCGTTTTAACTTTTGAAAATTTCCTCTACCATACAGTGAATTCAAAGTGGGTCTATAGGGAACATTTTGCTGATCATTTATTACCAATTCATACTCCCAGCCTTGGAAATATTAACTATATATTCGGCTCATTAATTGTACATAGGCGCCTTAGGAAGAAGTAACATCTGACCTTAGCTCGCTGCACGAAGGATCTTACTGAGTTTACTACGCACCTGCTTCGTGTCTATACATCTCCTGCTGCTTGTTCGCTCTAGGCAATCTCACATAGGTGCTTCGTTTCCTTAGAGTACAAGGATCATGCAGTTCTCATGGGGAGTACTCCGAGGCCTCTCTTCCCCTGTATCTCAGCGGAATCCGTTCCGCTCCCTGTCTCTCTGTACATCACAGTCTGAACTGCAGTCAGAACAGAACTCACAGTCTGAATTGCAGAAGATTTTTTAGCAAGACTTACCCCCAGCACCCCCAGCTCAGCGATGCCTGCAGTCCCAATCCACGCGCCAAGACATCCGGTCATGGACACGCCTTTCACCCACCCTGAACTCGAAACTGCACTTGCAGCCGCTCCTCCGCACACCTCAACTGGGGCAGATCAAGTTACTTATAAGGCCCTTTGGCACCTTCACCTGTCGGATCCCTTGCACCTCCTGCGACTTTTCAATGAGAGGTGGTGCACCGGACAAGTTCCTGAGGATTGGAAGACGGCAATGGTGGTTCTTATCCTCAAATCGGGCCAATCGCCGCACCACATTATCTCTTTCCCATTGCCCTCACCAGCTGTATAGGGAAGACACTTGAACGCATGATTTTTACACGTCTAAGTTGGTTCCTTGAGACTTCTGAGTATTTCTCGGAGGTGATGGCGGGTTTCCGCCCGGGCCGCTCAGCGCTGGACTGTGTCGTCACCCTAGTCAGCCAGGTACAACAAGCCAAAGCAGAGGGATTATTGACTGCCGCTGTGTTCCTCGATGTAAAGAAAGCCTACGACAGCGTTTATCACGCTGCCATCGTTGACGCTCTTGCTGCAGCTCAACTGGGCGGCTGCCCTGTGCGGTGGATACAATACTTTTTGTCAGGCCGCTATCTCTTCGTGCGCACTGCCGATGGTGACACCACCAAGCACCGCGGGACCGGTGGGGTCCCGCAGGGCAGTGTCCTTAGCCCACTCCTGTGTAATCTTATCATGGCCTCCCTTATCCCGTTGCTGCCTGCTCATACATACATCACGATATACGCCAACGAAATCTGTATCTGAACTTCTGCAACCCGCCGAGGTACGATCCAGCGCCGACTGCAACGCTCTCTATATGTGACTACCACCTACCTTGTCTCCTGTGGCCTAACAGTCTCCCCGGCGAAGACTATCGCAATGGCGTTCTCGCGCAAATGCTTCAAATGCAAATGCCTTGACGGCTCCCCTGTGACTTTTGCCACGTCGTGCCGATACCTAGGTCAAATACTTGATCACGACCTAACGTGGTCCCGCCATGTGAAGATGAACATTACAAAGGCGGCTGCCTCAGTTCACGTCCTCAGACGTATCGCTGGAGCGACCTGGGATCCATCCTGTTCTGATCTTCATCGCGTCCACCAGGCCCTCATGTTGAGGACACTGCGTTACAGCCTCCCTGTCTTGCATGCTCTCAGCCAAACACAGGAGCGCGAGCTACTTAACACCCAGGCCCGCGGCCTCCGCATTTGTCTGGGGTGCCACGAACATCAGAGACGTACTGTACCCTTGCTGAAGCACAGGAGGCGCCTGTTCCCCTTCTGTGGGATGCTGATACCCTTCTGGTATATACTCGCTACCTCACCCGTCACCCTCACCACTATCTTCGCCATATTGACGACGACTGGCCTGACTCAGATTTCGGCAAGGCCATCGCCCGCATGAATGATCATCTTCCTTCCTCCTCAACCGCTCCCTCTTATGCGCCAGCAATGTGGTGCTTTGCACGTCCTGGTATCTGTTCCTCCATCCCCGGTCTTCAGCGCAAGTTTGACACTCCCGCACCTGTAGCCCTCCAACTCGCTTTCGACTTTCTGCACTCCACGTATCAGAACTATCGCCAGGTATACACGGACGTGAGAGAACTGATGTTCTGAAGCTGGAACAACATAGAAAGGACAAATACATACAAAGCCTCAAGCCTAAGAAATTAACGATGAAAGACGGAAGTCACTGAAAAGGTTAGCCAGCTGTAGGACTCGAACCCACATCTTCTGGATTACCGGTCCAGGGCTCTACCAACTGAGCTAAGCTAACACACCTCCCCAGCAACTTCCAAGGGCGCATCATCTGAAGGGACAAATCAACCTCTCTCTCTCTCTCTCACTCATCCCTCTTTCACTCGTACATTTTTCTCACTCATACACACAATCATACGACGGGATCGATGCAAGAGGCAACTGTTGAACATGAGAGAACTGACGTTCTGAGGCTGGAACAACATAGAAAGGACAAATACATACTTCAGTGGATCCCGGGACACATAGGCCTTCGTGGTAACACCCACGCAGACACAATGGCAAGACACGCAACATTGAGTGTTTTTTCCTCTCTTCTTCATTTTTCTTTTTTCTTAAAGGAATAGCAAGTCGGCTTACGCCTGACTAGCCTTTCCTCCTTTTCCTTTTTTTCCCAATAAACATGTCCCCCCCCCCCCCCATTCTCATGGCCTAAGGCTCATGGTCCGAATTCTAACACCTGCATCACAAATGTGCAAGGGCCAAGACTGAGCACGGAGGCACCCATTTCTATAATCTCTTACAAGGCAGGCGTCCTGGGGGATGCGCCCAGAGTCGCGCTTTTGACACTGTGGAAGAGATCGTCCAAAACAAAAGACTCGTGCACGTTGACGATACAATTGCTACGTTGAGGAAGCGTCATATGATTTCTCTACTATCATTATCATCCTCACCATCAGCAGCAGCAATCATAGTTCACAGCTTTGAGGACGTGCTTATCGGAAGTCGATTCTGCCGTTGTTCTTTTATTGCTTCTTAGTTCTTGCTTCCTTTTACACAAACACTTATCCCGTCTTTTCTGACACTGCGCCCTCCGTATGGGTTAACAAATGTGCTCTCCTGTGTGCAATTAGGATGTAACATTCGATACTGGGAAACAAAAACAAAATAAACTGTGATTACTCGGCGTGATCGAACATGTCCATCTGCAAAAGTAGGGTTATGACGTAATTATCAGACGTGGAGATTCTGATATTGGTGCAGCAATGAACACTGCAGTGTACAAAACAGCAGCGCGTGATGCTTACCAACGAGGTCCCACGCAAAAGATATACGTATTTCACCCCTGAGGATGCGAAACGTATGTTGTGCGTCATCCAGCGTGGTTCAGTTCGGAGCCAGTGGTCGAATTCCGCAGAGCCGACGTCGCTGCTGCGCAGAATTGACCCGGTCCTGTCTTACCGATTCCCTCCGCGGACGTCCCGGCCGCTCGAAGTTTTGCTTCACAGACTTCGTCTCAATGTCCCATTGGCCAACGCATTTCTGTTCAAGATATGCGCCCAACCTTCGTCGTTGTGTTCGACATGTGGTGTGCATGAAGATTCGGAACATATTCTTCTCGTATGCGCGCGATTTCGCACTGTCCGTTTGCAACTTCAGAGATCAATGGACCGTCTTGATGGCCGACCCTTTGATGTCGTGAAAGTGCTGGCGAATCGCCTGCGATTCATCGTCAGGGTGCACAGCGCTCACTCATCACCTTCGTTAAGAGCATAGCAGAGCTCTCGTCCTTTCAAACGTTTTTTTTTTCTTTTTTCTTTTTTCTCTAGTAGGAGTAGCTTGTCCCGCGGTGCGCGGGCTAAAATTTCCATTTTTTTCCTCCTATCATCATCATCATCATCATCATCATCATCATCATCATCAAAACTGAACGAAAAAAGAAGTCCCGGTCATGTAAGCCATCATTGCATGTAAGCATAACTTGCAGCAACGTGGCTCGAGGTTAGCAGCACTAGCCAAGGGCCATTGCAATCTGTTCCACATGTCTGTCACAGTATTCTTGCGTATAAAAAATTACGGTATCGTACCTGGAAGCGAAGAAAGAAAGAAAAATCGCGCCGACCGTAATGGACACGTGTACAAACGTAGAGAGAAAATAAGAAAAAGAAGCCTGTAACACTACACGAGTATCTAAACAGCAGACGGACAAATGGCCTGTAACGTTGTGAGTGGATCTACAGAAAAAGAAAGGAAGGAATGAAAGGGAGGCCTCATTATTCTCGACGGGCAGAGACGGGATAATTCGATAAAAGGGCAGCCAGGAAGGGGGCTTAAACTAATAAAACCGATTCGGCAAGAGGGATATCGGGCCAAATTATTCCTGAAAGGTAAAAGCCCCGCTATATGGGGTGCATACGGGTATTGAAACCCCCCTGAAAACGGGAAAAGACACGGTAAAAAGATTCCCTTCGTTGTCATTCAGCGATCAGTCGTTACTATGAGCTGTGGTTCGCTGGAGCAACTAGTATACGCATAGAAAAATAACCATTCTCGGAGAGTTCATGGTGCAAGAACCTTTCTCTGAACTTTTGTATATTTATTTTATTTAGAATACTTCTGACATTAAAAATGTCATAGAAGGAGTGGCATACAAAGTAGCAGGTAATACACTAACAACTATACAGTGAGACAACATAGTTATAGCTGCAATATGAATAGTACGGTTATAAAAATTCACGCACATCTAACAAAATTCAATGCGAAACACTTTGAACAAGGTCAATAAATGATGCTAGTGAGTTACAGTCAGGGTTGTTTGAATTTAATCCACATGTATTCTATCCGGTGTTTTTTTTTTTATTTTATCCACACAATTTAATCCAGATTTTTTAAGATTTTGTCCAGATGCGATTGAAAGGCAATCTTAATTCAACGTCTCACGGAAAACTCCCGCTTCATTTTATTGTAGTGTTGGCTGTTTACAAAAACCCAGGTACGCGCAACATTAACTTTTTTTTTATAACTTTTTAACTTGAGTTTTTGAACTTTTCAGGTTTCGCTTTGTTCCTATTTTCTTCTACTTTTGCCCATTTAGGGAGATACTTTCTTCTGCTTCCTGGAGGCATTGTAACTGAAGTACGACTGTTAATCCAGGCGTGTAGCTTCTACACCATTCACCGACGCGTGCACGGGACTCTACCTTTCGGAAAACAATGAAAACTCATTTAATGTTATTGGGAGAGGCAGTTCCATAAACCGAAACTATGAGAGGTCACCCGAAATCAACAAGAACAGCAAAACACAGATGATTTTTATACTCTGTCACCATTTCTAGGCTTGCCTATATTCTCCAAAAATATCCGGGTTTTATCCAAAAAAGGCCACTGGAGAGGATATTTTTAAAAATATCCGGATTTGTCATCCCTGGTTACAATCAACAGCTTGCTGTGACAAACAATTCCAGGTATATTATATCCAACAGTATTCGAAAACGAAAGAATGGCTAAGGCTTTCCTGGCCCCCTGCATTCTTAAAACAGAACTTCACCGCATGGAACCCTCTAGCCAACCATCATCCCGAATGACATCATTCTTTTCCCTGATTAGTTGGAAACGGGAGGCGTACGCCTTTTTGTGACACCTATGCAGCACATAATTGTCGCAAAAAATGTGCAATAAACCTATATTCCCCCCCCCCACCAGGGTGTCCCAGAAAACGTGTCATTGAATTATAATAAAAACACTATACCACCTAGAGTCATGCGGTCAATGGCATTTGTTCTTACTGGGTTTTTGACGTCTCATCACGTGAATGTCGTGTAACGTCAGTTTAATTATGTCAATTTTTGCGAGCTTAAGTCGGAAATTTGCCTATTAAAGGTCACTTTTTTACCCCACCAATTTGAAGAGCGTGTCTACTTTAGTCAAATTAATGATAATTGAAAGGCATATTCAGGAGCTATCCCATCGGAAAAAATAGTCGAACATCATGCTCTACGGAGGTCGCCCAGAACAGCGCACGATGAATTTTTCAGCGCAATCTTTGTCAGTCCGACGAAAGGAGGTTGGAAACTCAGCCCTCCCCTACATCGCAGAAAGAGATAAAACAGGCACGGCTTATCATGTCCGACTTTCGCTGGGATAATGCTTTCCCTCCCCCAATTTTAGGAACTGTTACTTTTTCTACTATCACTCTGTGGGCTGTCCTCGGAACCTCCTTTCATCGCACTGAGAGCGATTGCGCTCAAAAAGTCATCGCGCGCTATGGTCCGGTGCTCCGGTGGTCTTACCGCTTCGGACTTGCTGGACACTCTGTGAAAACTTCGGTGACATTGTGTTCGCACTATATCTGACATTGTGCAGTGAGTGTTTCTCGGCGTCGAACGTCTCCCCCTTTCCTTTCCCCCGTCTTCCTTTATGCTTTATCCTGCTTGGTTGTTTGTTTGTTTGTCCTATTTTTCGTAGCTGACCTTTTTCTTTCTTTTTGTTTACCAACAAACGCGTTTTGGAGTAGCCAGTTCTGACTGGGTCGGGACTAACCTCTCCATATTTTTCTTTCTTTTCCAATCCAATCCAACCCAATCCGGTGCTCCGAAAAGCATGATATTCGGCTATTTATTCCGATGGGATAACTCGTGAATATCACTGTGAATTATCATGAATTCGTGTGAATTCGACACGCTCTTCATATTGGTGCGGTAAAAAAGTGACCTTTACTTGGCAGATTTCCGAGTTCAGTTCGCAAATATTTACATAATTAGACTTGGAGTACATGACATTCACATTAGGAGGTGGAAAAAACATAATAAGAACAAATGCTGTTGACCGCATGATTCTAGGTGGCGTAGTTTTTTTATTATAATTCAATGACACGTTTTCTGGGACACCCTGTATGTGTGTGTGTGTGTATGAGAAGAAATGTAAGAGATAATGAGAAGAGAGCGAGTGCGAGTCTGGCTAGTTGAATGAGGTCGTCGTAAAGCAGACGCCAGCGCGGCGTAATTGATTAGCGCACTCGACGGGCAATCGAGAGGCGTGTGATTCAAACCCGCCGCTGTCTGGCTTTCTCGACGACTCCTATGTTTCAATTATTTACTCGTTCTAACTCAAGAAACTCACACGAATGACAGTGGCGTAAAGCTCAACGCGAATGGGCATTTCGCTGTCCGTGTGCGATCCGCATCCCAACTGCTGCTTTACTTCCGTACCCGCATCCGACCTGCGAAGTTGAACGCTTTACCCGCTTCCGATTCGAACGACCCGCGTCCTCCCCCTAGAGCAAATAACAGAATGCACGGCTGATGTGCAATTTAGTCGTAGGATGATGGCTAGTTCGATACATTCACTCGTATTATACGCATCCGACCGGGTACCTATCCCCCATTTTGATCAGCGACCGTTCGCTCGAGCGGCATCAGAATCCGATCCGCATGCCGGTATTGTTGTTCAAACTGTATGAATCCGCAAATGTTTTGCGTATATCTGCAGGTATCCGAATACGTTCACGGATAGCGCAGTCTTTTATACTCTGATGCCTCCCGTGTACACGTCTTTCCTACAACTCGACGGCAACGGCTTACGTTACGACACGTCTTAACGACAACGACTTCCGTTTGTGATTTATGTGAGGACGTAACTGCTGTTTACACCTACCGCTCATTTTCAAGAAGCGCGGCAATGCGAATAGGCGTCGGATTGGTTCCTTCAAACGATGATTGGGCAAATCGTTTGAGGAGACCAATGACAGGCCACTCCGCATTACAGCACTTCTTGGGGAGGAGAGGGAAAGGGAAGGTGCAAACTATAAGTTTTCAATGAAAAAATGGCTAAGTTTTCGTTCTCGCAAAAAGCACGAACGACGCAACGGTTCGGCAACGGTTCCTTTTGGGTTGGTGTCAAGGTAGCGACATCTTTCATTCCGAGAAGAGATTGATTGATTGATTGATAAAAGAGAAAATTGAGATGTTAGTCCCAAAGTACTCGGGACTGGCTACTTTGGGACGCTCCGAGAGGAGAAATTTTTGCACTTTAGTGGTCCTTTAAGAAACGCCACGTTGCTTCTCTCTTACTCTTTCGGTGCCGTATAAATCGCAACGCCTTGCAGTATCGACGCAGTTGGTTAACGCACCGTTTGCAACATATTGACTGCATCTGCAACAATCCCGATGCTCCGAGTTTCGCGGAGTCTATCTTGCGCGTACCTCAGCGAAGGAGAGGGACTCGTATACACATCCTTAATCTACATGGTAATCTCCTCTTAGCTATACGTGCAAAGAAACTGCATACAAACCCTCTTCTATCGCGCCATGTCGCCTATAGCCGCAACGCGAATTAGCGAGTAGAGCAGAAGAAAGAAGGGGAGAACGGGACTAAAATTGATATCACTCTCGCTTACTAACGAGACCGACGGGAGCAATTAATAAGAGCTTCCCCCTTTCCTCCACTCTCACGAGGGGATTTATATAAATGGAACACCGCAACACACGTATCACTCCAAGTGCATGTGTATACAGGCATTATAGAGCGAGGCTGTTCCTTCTCTCTCTCTCCTTCGTAGAGGGTTCGATAACGAGGAATTAACTCGCATTGGATAGTCGTTAGGTCGAACGGGCCGACGGCCTAATTAAAACGCATCTCACGCAAAGTGTATATCCACTATACACGCTTGTCTTTGTAATAGAGAAACCTGAGAAATAACGACTGAGATGGTTACGTGCATCCCGTTTTCTTTTCTAAAAATACGTATTGTATAGCCTGATTACTTTTGTATATTAAACACAAAATACTGCGTTTACTCCTTTTTAGTCGTTCTTAATATTTTGATTCACGAAATAAAATATGGAATATAGAGGAGAGACAAATAATAAGTTTGATTAGAAGCTTTTCATGTACAGGCCGAGGACTGCGACGATGTGAGGGAGGCAAGCATTGTTCCTTGCATCGTGTTTCGGACATTTCCGGGGCACTTTAAAAGACACCAGGTGGTCGAGATTTTCCACAGTCCTACACTCTTGAAACAGAACTTCACCACATAACACCGCCAACGGTTATTCAAATAATATCGTTCTCCCTGCTGACTTGTGCAAAACAAAGTGTTCGGCACTTGTGCGCACGTTATGCAAACTAAAAAGTATCAGACATATGTCGGCACAGTTTCCTTAGAAGTTGGTCCAGGACGCACATTCTCCCAGGGCTTCAGTCGTAACGTTGCCCACCTCTGTGAGGCCGAAAACAGCGAGCCCTTTTATCATTACCACCACCACCACGACTAAAAATTCTCCTAAATAGGCAAATCCATCCCATATTGAACAAATCTGGGTGCTTAATCGCAAGTCCACCTCACGAGCTAACGATAAGCCAACAGTTGTGGCCTGCCAACTGACCTTGTTCCACATCTACAGTCACCACCGGCATCGCACCCAGATATACACCGATGCTTCAGTCTCTCTAGTTGGGTCGTCTGCTGCCTTCTGCATCCCAGAGGATGGAGCTGAGCACGGCTTCAAGCTCCCTCTTATGTCATCTGCTGAGGCCGAGGCATTCGCACTACTGGCCGCTTTGAGACATGTCTCCTCGTGTGCGCCCAGGGCCTGGTCGGTCCTCACTGACAGTAAAGTGGCTCTGGAGGCGCTGGCCTCTTACTCTGCCGCAGTCATCAGTGACACCTATACCACGATCATCGCCCTGCACTCTGAACTTGTATCACTGGGACACGAAGTGGTGTTCCAATGGATCCCGAGCCATGTCGGAATTTCAGGCAATGACCGTGCTGACGCTCTTGCTCGGCAAGCCCACGACGCTGAGCAACCAACTGTCTTTCCCCTTGCGCACTCTATGTGCCAGCTGAAAATCCGCCGCTTCACTGCCAACCGCACACAGCTCTTTCAGCAAGAAGCTATACGCACCAATGCCTTCCTCAAATCCATTGACCCTTTAATGACATATGCTGTGCCTGGCCGCATCCCGCGCATCGAGGAATCGCTGATTCATCGGCTGCGGCTGAATGTGGCCCGAACTCCTCTCTTCCTATTTAAGATGAATCAGCACCCATCACTTCTTTGCCCAACGTGCAAAGTAGAATCCGATGTGCCACACATTCTCATTGCCTGCCAGCGGTACGAAGTCCACCGATCGAGTCTCCGGCGCCGCCTTGCTCATCTAGGCTACCGAGAGCTTTCCCTCGCGGTGCTACTTGGCCCTACCCAGCACGCTGAAGTCACGTCTGCGCTGACACGATTCCTTCGGGAATCGAAACTCCTGGGCATTCTCTGATGCGCAACGATTAGTGAAGGAGCTGTTACTTCTGTATTTTTTGATAATTTTCTGTACCCCAGCTGTTTTCTTCTGTTTGCTTGAAAGCATTAGGGAATAGCAAGCCCACACCGTGGCTAACCTTTCCCTTTCCTTCTTACTTTGCATTAAACATATCCCCCCCTAACGATAAGAGCAACCAACGGCTATCGTTAAAACTAGCGCGAGACGGGTTTCACCGGGCAAATTTCGTGCTCGCTTCGTCAACGGGACGGTGGCGTAATCTCTGACCACAACTTCGACCGAACATACTCGGCTGCATACCGAAATGGGGGAAGGTACAGAACCCGAGGGATGCGCGCGGCCCTTCTCATCCTCTTCTCCGTCCTTAACACGGCAGGCGAAGCAGGAGGCTACCGAATAGAACAAACGTAACGACGATAGCCCCTTGGCGCAATCGCATTTCTTCGTCAACCGATGTCGTTAAGCTGTCGGTGTCGTTACGGCCGTGCACGTGACATTAGCTGACTACGCCCGGGGCGCGAGCGCGTCAACGTCACTTCCGTCACTTCACTTCTTCAGTTTTTCGACTATTCTTTGGAAGGCAGCAAACATGCCGTCGTCGCGTGGTTTTCGCAGTGCTCGAACAACTGCCTAGCAATACGAGGGTATGGCCCGATGCATGAAACTAACGGTATTTTAGGGTGTAGTTCCGTATCGGGACCGTTTTTAAAAAAATTGTGAAGGAGTTAGGAAGGTAAATATTGCAGAGAAGTGGAAGAAGGTCATATACTGAATTTAAAAATGTAAGAATTATAAAATTCTGTAGACTAGAACTTTTTGATATGCATTTCAACAACCCCATCTGATTCACTTTTAGCGCAGGGGAAACACGGGACTGCTAAGCCTAACGGAGTCGAAACTTGCCATCTTGCAAGAGGTAGGGCGAGACCTAGGCCCGCTAGGCCCGCTGTGACAGCCTCGTTTCCTCGTTATGCGTGCAACTTCGTTATCATTTTTCGTTTCGGTAAGCTAACGACTCCTTATGTCGGTTCGTTTCGCTCGCGCAGCGATTAAGCCCCCAGGAGAGAGAACACGGTCTCCCGGAATGACAGTTGGCTCCTGGAAGTGTTATGTGATGAAGTTCTGTTTTAACCGAGTAGGCTGCCGTAACAGCTACACTCGAAATAAAACACAACTTCACCGCTTGACCCGCTCGTAGCCAGCTATCATCTCGAATGAAAGCGTTCTCTCCCCTGATTTCTTGAAAACGGAAGGTGTAAGCCTTTGTGTGACACTTGTGCTGTCACGCAAAGGCGTCGAAATTGGCTCTTAAAACAGAACGTCACCACGTAGCACACTGGAGGCCAGTCACTGCACAAAATGATACCATTATCACACCTGGAAAACACGGAGCGTACGGCTTTTTGTGACACTTAGCATAACTCCATAAGTGTCCCGAAACATGCTGTAAAGTATTTGTTCTGAGGCTGGAACATACAAAGGGACAAACATAACACAAGCCTCAACTCGTATATTGAATATATTGAAACATGTATAGCGCATATATTTTGCATATTGAATATTTCAACTGTCCCAAAAGGTATATGCATTCAGTTTTCAACAAATAAGGGGAGAGAAGGATGTCATTGTGGATGATGGTTGACTAGGAGCGTGCCATGCGGTGAAGTTCCGTTTTTTCCTTTCCCTAGTTCCCTTAGAAGTCGGCCCATGACGTACATTCCTTAAGGGCGTTAGTCGCGACGTTGCTCACCGCACTGAGACTAAGTTCACAACGGCGAGCCCTTTCATCACTACCACCACCATCCGTTTATAGAATTGTGTAAGCGCTGTGGAATGCTCCGTCGCACGCGCATCCAAACTTGCATGCAATTATTCCTCTTTCTTATCATTCTCTTCCATCGTCTTGTCTCATCTGTAGTCGAGCGGCTTTTCTCAATATCATACAGGAGCCCGTATAACTTGACTTTATCGCTCGAAAGCCAACAACGGTCCCGAAAGTTACCAGAAGTTTGTTCATCGCGTCGCGCTGTACGAAGAACTCACTCGCTGAGTTATTAGGCTCAAAAAGACCCGCATCTTCGAAGCGAATCCGCGAAGCAGAAATTACGAGGCCTATTCTGTGGCCTAGCGTTGTACAAATAGTAGAAGAGTTTCGGAACGAAATGCGTCTCTGTTAGGGAGCAGTCGCTCAATTCGTCTACCGAAGAAACGCGCTATAAGCCATGTCTCTTTCCCTTTTTTTGTATGCACTGCTATCGGTTCTCGGCTATAACAAACAAAAGCATCCTGCGATGCCTTAGAACAGGACTTCACCGCATAACACGATCCTAAGTAAATTGTCATCCCGAATGACATCGTTCTCTCTCCTGATTGCGTTGCGTACGCAATATAGGTACGCAAAAATAGGTTGCGTACGCCTTTTTGTGACAGCTACGCAGTTCCGTTAGTTTCCACAAAAAGGCATACGTCCCGCGCTTCCCACAAATCATTATCTGAAGCGGTTGACCGTCAGCGTGCTAGTATAAGGTGAACTTCTGTTTTAAGAGCGTTCCAATTGAAGGATATGAAATTACGCGCAACAACAACAACTTTAGTGTGAGATGATAAATGGGGAGTTTCAAGTTACGCGCACATTTCTAGCTACCTCTATTAATCCACGCGGTGTAATCTTAATTATACTACGGACATCCGATTCTTAATATACGCACGTATACACATAAATGTCGGACGGCGCCCGTCGCACAAGTTTTCCAGAAAATTTTCCAGTTTGTACACTCCAGAAAGCGAAGTTCACCACATAACCACACATGCCATTTTCAAATGGCATTTCAGAAAAGAAAAAAAAGTCATTCTTGGCCCATCCTCCAGTTTTAAATAGAAAAAGAAGATTATTATTCTGAGTGAGAGTTGATGTTGAGCGTACTACATGCTGATCAATCCTACAGTGTACGCAGAAGTGCGTTACAGTGCATGCAGACGGAACCACAGTTTTGAAACCCCGCCACACACACACACACAAAATGCCTATATTAAATCCAATACACAGTGTGCAGCTATACTTTCCGGCGATGAAAGGTGTATAGGGTGGTATAGAGTGTGCGATGGGAAAGAGCACCCTTGAGCCAGAACTTAGTACCACCCAGCATACGCTGAAGGTCAACCATTGCACAGAATGGAACCGTTATCACTCCTAATTGCGGAAAACGCGAGGCGTACGACTTTTGGTCACAATAACCGTGTCACAAAAAGCTGTGCACTTCCTGTTTGCAAAAAATCGGGGGATATAACGATGCCATTCGGCATGATGGTCATATGCTGGCTAGGCAGCTTGTTATGCTATGAAATTCTGTTTAAAGAGCAAAATAAATGGCGCCCTTTTTCCGGAATGTTTCCGCGAGTCCTCCCCCGAGAAAGTAATGAGAAAAAGTTCTAGTGAACAGCAACATGTACGCCCGCAACTGAAACCATGCGAGTTATTAACATATATGCTATTCGTTTCGCTCGTAGCTCTCTTGAGCTACGTCTATCTGACGGCGTTCCACTCGAGCGGTTGCCTGTGTCGGAATCCCCCGCAATTGCCAGAAGACGGTTCACATAACAATCTCGCTGCCACGATGAATGCCGTCACGGCCGCTCCCAATCGAGAAGAGGTCACGCACCTCCGAACCCCAGCGAGCCGTGAACTCGGAGGAAGGGGTTTCGCTGAGATCAACAGAACGTGCCCCGAAAGAACGGAAGAAATAAAAGTGGGGAAGGAGGAATAACGAAAACAAACCAAGACGCTTATAAAGCGAGGCAAATGTCGCAGGGAAGGAAGGAACCGTTCATCAAAATGACTCCGCTAATGACGTAACAGCGTATTGCTCTTTCTGCCCGTTGTGTCGCCGTACGATGCTTCAGCAGTTGGATTTCACGTGCAGTATCTGAAGTTTACCCCCGTTTGTGTCTTGCTATCTATTCCATGGATGTTGCGCTTTAAACCCAATATTTTTTTCTTTTTTGGGGGGGTGGGGAATAGCAAGCCGACACCCTGTCTGGCTGACCTTTCCCTCGTTCCTCTTCTTTCTTATCATTAAACATACCCCCCCTCCCCAATAATTTCCTCCTCCTTTCGTGTCCTTTTCCTTTCCCCCTTTTTTTTTCTCTGTCCTAATAAATACATCCCCCTCCATAATTTTCTACCGTTTCGATGAATCTTTGTTCCACCCTGTTCCACGTGAAAAGTGTCGTTGCATTAAACAGTCGACCAAGAAACACGCGACTGGCAGATTCCAACGACGATGAGGCGATGTGCCCAGATTAGACTTATGATTTCTCCTGCTTCACCCACTCTACCCCTTTCCTCTTTCCTGTTTTTATTTGTTTGTTTGTTCTTCTCTTTGTTCTGGCTCTAGTTTTTCCACTCAGAAACGCGTTTTGGAGTAGCCAGTTCTGACTGGGTCGGGACTAACCTCTCTATATTTTTCTTTCTTTTCCAATCCAATTCAGACTTTTTGTGCAGTCTTGTCGATGCCGACTGATTTGTGCAAAAAGAAAGCTAATTACCCTTTATAGTTATATTCCTCCTGTTTCATATTCATCGCACCATGTGGAGCGGAATACTTCAGCAAGTCAATTTGGCTGATTGCCAAAAGTTCAAAGTCACTCTTGGTACTCGCAGCCGAAATACAGCTGTGCCGCTACGCATTGTGGGCAGACTTTAACACGATTCTTTCTCTGTGTTTGAGAGATCTTAACATATAATATGTTCATATTTCGAAATTATCTCTTACAAATGCATTGCAACTCGAACCCGGTTCAGATGTTTAGGCATCTTTAAAATATTTTCTCAACGAGTTCGTATTGCAAGTACACAAGACAAGAACCTTCCTCGGCGGAGCCGTCCTGGCGAAAGGCTTGTCTTGTGCTTTCCACTCCCGCTACCTGGATCACCACACCTCACGTTAGCCAATGTCGCATCACGCCACCTTCGCAGCGTGCTTCTTCCGTGACTCGCCGCGTCGCGATATCTGGGACGTACGGCGCACGAATGCTATCCGATGCTTAACTTCCGCATACACAGCAGTGTCTGTAAAATGTTACACATACGATTTTCAACCACGAAATACATACGGGTCAAGGCATGTACCAAAGAGGAATACAGGTGGACTCCCAATTTACATACTTTTTTTAAATTGATAATAAATACTGGCAAGCACACTGTACAAGCAAACTAAGCGGTAAAAATGCCGGCGCCCGCCACCATTGTGTATGACTTGTAGGATTCTTGCCAATGACCGGCGTACAACACGACGTTCAAACTCTGTAGGTGTATTTCTGGAAAAAAATATACGCATAAAAATCGACATATATCCCGTTTTATAGGGTGCATATCCCAGTGTTGCAGGAGAAGTGGCGCATTTTTATTCAACAGCGTCTCTCGGACGTGGAGGTATATGAAAAATAAAATCGATCCGTCTGAACAGATGAAGTCGCTTATTAATCTCCACTGAAACGGGCGCGTAATCGGCCGTTGCCGATAAAGCCCGTGATAAATAGCAGCGTACCGTGTGCCTCGGCCATTAATAAAGCCACGTACGAGAGAGAAACAAAAGATTAAATTGGCCACGCCCCTATTATGGCACACTGGCCAACGTTACTCCCAGCATGATGTCCCGAGAGCGTGCAGTTGGGCGGTGGGATCGTTCCACGTCGAAAACCATAGAGGCCATAAAACAATAAGGGACGTTGTCTGCGTTACTTCCGGGTGTTTGCATTTTTTATACGCGTAAAAAAAATCACATCCTGGAAATCATTTCACTGTAAAAGACACTGAACGAAAGGGCCTGCGATGCTCTGTTTCGATGACTTTAGAACAAAAGTGAAGTACGCCCTAAAGACAGGGGTGATTATGCTGCCGTTGGTCCCAAGCCTCTAACAACAGTGGTGGTGATGGTGTGCTATTTACGAGTGGTCTACAAACAGTACCTCATCATCCATTGACACGCAGAAGGACGGCAACTGCTGCACAGAATGATGCCGTTACTGCCATGGGCGTTGCGAGAGGGGGGCAGGAGGGGGCTGCCTCCTCTCCCTCATTGAGATAGAAGATCCTGCGCACCCTTTAGTCGTCATAATAATCTGAATGTCATCCACCAAATCCTCCGCATATCAGAGGTTTCGATGGTCGTCGTTCTGTCCTGTCTATATATAGTGTCCATTGGTGGGACGCTTTGCTCCCCCTCCCCCCCCCCCTTAGAAAAGCAATTTGTCCTCCCCTGGGAAAAAATCCTGGGTGGCGGCGAGACCCTCACTAGGGGCGCCACTGTGCCGCCTCTTTGTGGGTATCCTCGTTTCGGTTTCGTTTCTGTTCATTACAGTAAAAAACTGTCATATTGGTATGACATTGAGACTTACTTGGACTACATATGTCGTTTTCGTCATGCATTACCAGGAAATATCAACGCTGGACAGCCTCTTACACTTGTAATGCATTGTACACAATGCAATGTGCGGATACTACCCGGAAACATGCCGAATGGTGCAGCAAATGACTAATGGTTCTGAATACTAATAAATGCAAAGTCATGCGAGTCTCACGTACTAATTCAACTTCGCCTAATTATATACTAAACAACGCAACCTTATCAACTGTTATATCTTATAAGTACCTTGGTGTGCATATAACCTCTGACCTCAGTTGGAAGAGCCATGTGGACTATGTCACTGGTAATTCTTACCGTTCATTAGGTTACTTGCGGCGTAATTTTTCAAAGGCCCCTGCCAACATGTAGCTAAAAATTTACAAGACTTTAGTTCGTCCGAAACTGGAATACGCAACTGCCATTTGGGATCCTAGCTCTTCCACACTAACTACTGCCATTGAAATGATACAAAACCATTCTACACGTTTTATGCTATCAAACTACCATCACACTAGCAGCATCACATCAATGAAACAATCTCTGGGTTTGCCGCCACTTCAGATACGCAAGAAAATATCTAGGCTTTGTCTCTTTCATAAAATTTATCAGCACGCCGAATTGAGTACACAATTTATCACTTGCTCCTTTTACATCTCGTCCCGCACTGATCATTGTTGTAAAGTTCACGTTCCTTCATGTAACGGTAATTCTTACTTTCATTCTTTTTTCCCGCGTACAGCAACTGAGTGGAACCACCTTCTACGTAACATAGTTGAGATAACTAACCCAGATTCATTTCGCAAAGCAGTCTCTCAGCTGCTGTTGTTATAACATTGTTCTTTGTTATTGTATTGTTATTTTCATACTATTTTTATATGTGTAGTTTTGAGTATTTTTTTGCCTCACTCCCCTCTGTAATGCGATTGCGATTGAGGGTAATATAATGAAATGAAATGAAATGAAATGAAACATCCCCACGACATGTTCGTTCAGTGAACACCAGGGGGCGACTCCCAAACTTCTCGGCGCCAATAGTCACCACTCCTGACTTGACGACAGAGCGGGGCGTACGCCCTTCTGTGGTAATCACGCGAGACCAACTTCGGCAAACGAACGCGGCATCCCTCTGTCAGTTGCTACCTGCACTCACAAAACAGAGAGAGAGAGAGGGGGGGGGGGGTTCTTTGGGGTGCAGAGAAGGGTACAGGGTTTTTTGCGCAAGGCCCGTTTCTTGGAGAAAACGCACGACGTTACTAGTTTTTGTAGTTCGTTCAGCATAATAACTTCCGGGGTATACAGTGTATACCCCGGACTGTGCTATCCCGTGAAGCTCTGTTTTTAAAGTGTAACACTCTAAAAACAGAGCTTCACGGGATAGCACGGTCCTAACCAGCCATGCGGTGAAGTTCTGTTTTAAGAGTGACGATACTTAAGCCTTATGCTTTCTGCTTTACCTGCATTACGCTTTTATTCTTTTTCTCCATTCTTTATTGTGTCATCATTCTCTTTTTCCTTCTCTTTCAGCATCCCAAAAATAGCACATTTGGTCAACTGCTGTTGTTATAATCCGAAGCAAAAATTTCTTTGCATCGCTAACGCGCGGAAAATATAAAAGCAGTACGTATTTTCGTGCATGCGTATGTGAACGGTAGGGCATCCGAATAAAGGGTCCCCCCGAGGCCCTCTGCAATGTCTCCCTGCCGGCAGGCACTTGCAGCTCATTAATCTAGCCTAATTGCAAACCGCCAAAACAGCCATTCCACTGCCTCTAGTAGCGGCACCAGCACGAATCGCTCTTTTTTTTTTCTTTCTCTCTCTCTCTCTTCCTGCATTCTTCTCTTGGTCGGCCATTACGGGCCGTTGCGCGCATTTTTGCGCCTCTTCCACCAATTAGAGTGAAGTGGAAGTTCCCATTAAAAGGGGCGGTGCAGCGAATATCCCGCTGCTGCTGTCGAAGTCATCATGAAGCGCGCCTTCCTTTTTTTGCCCATATATCCCCACGCGGCTCTGTCGGTTGATCCCAGATAAGGAAACTAGGTTACAGGTCTCCAAAGAGATGCGGGTGACACACGTTTCGTGGCAGGTTCGGGTTTGTCGCTGTGTGGAACGATGGCGTTGTCCCTTCTACTTTTGCGGCGGCACAGGGGCGTACGCCGTCTTACCTTAGAGGGGCACTCAAGAGCATGATTTTCTTTTCTCGCGGAATGGAAGATGTCGTTACCTAGACAGTAATACGAAAGGAACGGGTTTCACCAGTTGTGTTCGTGATTTATGAGCGAAATAAACTTCAATATACGCTTTCCCTCTCCTTCTCAAGAAAGCCCACAACACGGAGCGGGCTCTCATTGGTCTTCTCAAACGAGTTCTCCAATCATCGCGGGGGATGGTCTGAGGAGACCAGTCAGAGGCCTCTCCGCATAATCGGCGACGAAACAGAAATAAATATATAGAATAAATATTCTATTCATATTCTATAAATATATAGAATATGAGAACGCAGACAGCTGTGTGCGCCATTCAAGGATAGATAAATAACGAGACAACAGCAGCTTTCGAAAAAGACTAGACCAAACAGCGCGCCGCGCGCTTATTTTGATTTCGTTGCTGATTATACTCTCCCATACTGCAGCACCATTAAATCCGTTTTATTTTTCGAAATAAATGTATATCCCCCCCCTTTTTTTTACCGATGACGAAAGCCGTCCTGAGGCATTAAGGATGTCGAAACACAGACAGCGAGCGAATCAGTTGCATTTCTCGTATTTTGTTTCTATTTTGCGACTATTTACAGCTGTGACGTCATGACAGCCATCTTGGCACAAAAAGTTCCCATTCTACTCCTCTTACAACAGCAGATAAATGGTGACTAGAGCGCGGATCATCATGCAAATGCATGTTTTTTTGTTTTTTTTTCTCTCGGTACACTCTTAAAAATGAACTTCACCGCATAGCACGCTCCTAGCCAACAATCATTCCGAGTGATATCGTTCTCTCCCCTGATTTATAGAAAACGGGAGGTGTACACCTTTTTGTGACACTTATAGACACCCCCATCACACTGTGCAGAAATGTTACTTGTCACAAAAGGGCGTACGCCCCGCGCTTTCCACAAATCAAGAGTGATAGAGGTATCACTCTGTACAATGGTTGGCCTTCAGTGTGCTATGTGGTGAAGCTTTGTTTTACGAGTGTATTGTTTCGTATCTGGACGATGAAAAAACTCTTTTGGTCTTGATTTGGGACCGATCAGAAGGGTTCTATGCTGCATATAATTGCATGGTTTGCACGTTGCGGCATATTTAGCGTGAAAGTGCATGAAAAGTGCATATTTTGCAATATTTTCTTTTTGAAATATACTTCCTTTTTCGTTGATGGTTTTGCTGGTTTCGGGAAGGCGTTGGGCCGTCTTTCGCGAAAATTCTGGTAGGACATTCTGTTGGAATACTTTCCATGTTTTGGTGGGATGAGGTGCGGTGTCCAGCCCGTACCCTGGCTGTTCGGGCTGTCTTCACTGCGTGCATGGCCGATGGCCCGTACTTTACCTTCCCCACATTACCGTTACAAAGACGGGCGGCGTTCGCATTTTAATGGACTTGTGCCATTAAACACATAATCAATCAATCAATTTTAATGGGCATGATGGGCCGAACGTAATGCTACAACGAAAACAAGCCTGAGCATGGGCAACACGAAAAACACGAATGTATGTGTATGTTAGTGTTTTTCATGTTGCCCATGCCCAAGCTTGTTTCGTCATGGGTTTCGTCCAGCAGATAGCCTGACTTTACGCTATTTTATCAATCACGAACGCGAACCCTTTAGCTCCATGATTTATATCTATCTGTGGCGCAAGTATTCTTTGTTGTGTGCTGCAGAACGAAGGCGGCTTTATTTTACCGTGTTATCCCTAATAAAATACTCAATTTTTTTAAATAGGCATTTGGTGCATTGATTTCGTACCGGGAACAATGGAAAACATTGCATATATTGAGCATTTTTACTGAACATTTCGAAGATTTTCAGTGCATCGTCGCATGCATATTTCGGAAGTTTTTAGTGCATATTCATCCGCGTTCTAACGATGACTATGACATGGGGTGGTGCGACACCTCCGAGGTGGTTCTCTTACGAATGTCCTTCTAGAAGGCGACCCCATGGAAAGCAGCGAGTCAGTTCGTGCTCTCATTTGTAAAACAAGGGAAAGGGGTGTTCCCGACCTGCGAGAAACGCTGTCTGTTAAATGTTTCTGATTTTTGAGTATACAAACTGCACTAGTTCAGCATGGCTAATCCACATCTCACTGCAGCAGGCCACTTTTGCAATGGGCAGCACACTCCAGTTAAACACGAAGTATGCCTGAAGACATTAGCGCGGAAGTAACAAGCTCAATATCTGTCGGGCCGGGAGATGACGTGCATGAGGGGTCGTTAATATTATTCGAGCGGTGCTCTGAACATTTCGAAATATACACTGTTTTAAATAGAAGTTCACCACATAACACCGCTCCGAACCATCCATCATTCAGAGTGATACTGTTCTGACTTACTGTTCCTGATATGCTGAACTTGGGATGGATCCGCGTACTGTGTCCAAAATAAGCAGAGCAATCCCATTTTCAACCACTCAGGAAATGGAACGTGGTCATTCTGAATGATGGGGGAGGGGGTGGCTTGGAGCGTGTTACGTGGTGAAGTCTTCTCGAGAACAGTTTTGTTTCCTCTTTTACCATGATCACCTCATATACCAACTACGGTAGTCGCACTGACGCCCGCAGCTGTGAGATCAACAACAGCAAACTGGCTCCAACGTCACCACCATCACCTTTTTTAACACTGTGCTTTAATTTGTAGTCACATGATGGATCTTTGGAACTAGCTTCAGCGGAAGGGGTACTTAGATTTCCGTCACAGCCTCTAATATTTATTGGCACGTCCAGCTGATATCTCGGGGGAGCGTCCGATTGTGGCGGCCACCGTCCATCCGACTGACGATGTCTTTAACGTCGCTTTCGCTAATGCCATTCTCACTTTGAGCGGACGTGTGCCCTCTGCCGGAACTGAAAGCGGGTCACCGCACGTATCACGTGTGTGTGTGTCGGAGGGGGGGGGGAGGGGGGAGTTTGAGCACGCCATAGCGTGCGCGTCTAGTTGACCCTCGTCACGTCACGCGGCTCACGTTGGTTGTCATTGGATGTGCACGACGCTCCTGGGGACGATATTAACCCTTATCTGTGCTACGGCAACAACAGAAAATAGAATCATCTCTGGTGGAAGGCTCTACCGAAGCTTCAAAATGGAGATTGCGCTACTAATCGGTGTCAGAACACGATAGTTGCGTCCACTCCAACGCACACGTGACGGATGTTGACTTTCCGCGTCGCCGATTTCGTTTGTGTTCCGTACTGCGTGTTTTTGCCAGCGGAGGACTTGCCTCGATTGCTTTCCTTTTCTATGGTAAACATACTGATATTAGAGTACGCAATATCTGATTTTTTTTTAAGAGCTCCCACTCTAACAGGTGATAGTGGTGGTGGTGGTGGTGATGCGAACTGCTCGCCATTGTTGGCCTCAAAACTGCGTTACCACACAGAACGCTCCTGACACATCAGCACTTTTAGAACAAAGGTTCGCCACTTATTCGCCACGTTCGCCAATTATTGTGCAGAGTGGTACCGTCATAGTGATTCCATTTTGCGGAGGGATGAGGGTGCATGGGCGTTCCCAGGATTTTTTCCAGGATTTTTTCCCCACCCCTCCTACCAATTTTTTTCTGGAGGCGGACATTGCGCACTCTGTGCACTCTAAAAACAGAACTTCACCGCATAGTACTCTGTGCGCCAACCATTGCCGCGAATGATAAGCCAATCGCTCTTGATTTGAGGAGAGAGGCAGGCGTGCGCCTTTTTGTGGCAATTACCATATATCCAAATTGCAAAAAAAAAAAAAGCGTACGCCCTTTCTCTCTCCTCGAATCAGAGGCGATAACCCTATCGTTCGTGGTAATCGTTGGCTCACAGCGTGCTATGCGGTGAAGTTCTGTTTTTAGAGTGTGGGTGTCCAGAGGTTCCTATTATGACACCTGAGAATAATCATTACGACAAATGACTAAAGAGTGCACTATCTTGACAAGCGACCTTGCAGTTCCAAGAGGGGCCACGAACCCCCTCCCCTTGCCCCCCTCTCGGTACGCCCATGTGAGGTGTATGGCTTTTCGTATCTTTACTAACTAACGTAACTACAAAGGTTTCACAGAAAGATGTACGCCTCCTGTTTTCAACAAATCAGGGAAAAGGACCGTCTTCGGGATAATGATTTGCAAGCATGCAGTGCGTTATGCGGCTCCAACCATAATCCCGAATCGAATCACTCTCTTCCATGATTTTTTGAAAACGGGGACGCGTGCACCTTTTTGTGAGATTTATGCAGGTATGTTAATTGTTCCGAAAAGGCGCAAGCCCTCCTCCATCCGCGAATCACGGATGATAACGGTATCATTCTGTGCAATGGTTGGCTTTGAGCGTGTTATGTGACGAAGTTCTGTTTTTGAACACCCCACACTCTTAAAAATGAACTTCACCGCATAGCGCTCTCTACACTCTTAAAGGTGAACTTCACCACATAGCACGCTCCTAGCTAACCATCAGCGCGAATGACAACGTTCTCGCCCTAGATTTGTTGAAAACGGGAGGAGGAGCCTATTTTGTGCCATTATGCACGGCTCAGAATAGGCTCCGCCTCCCGTTTTCAACAAATCAGGGGCGAGGACGTTGTCATTCGGGATGATGGCTGGCTAGGAGCGTGCTATATGTGGTGAAGTTCATTTCTAAGAGTGTAGCCAACCATTACCTCTAGTGACATCGTTCGTTTTCCTGATTTGCTGGAAACAGGAGGTGTACGCCATTTTTATGGCATTATGCGGTTCATACTAGTCACAAAAAAGGCGTACGCCCCTGTTTTTGTCAAATCATGGGAGAGAACGTTGTTATTCGGGATGATGGTTGACTAGGTGCGTGCTATGCGGTGAAGCTCTTGCTTTAGAGTGCAGTAAATTACGCTGGATGATGTATTGATGTCCTACATCTCAAAGTCTTTCACTGGATCATATACTCCAAGACTGCCCGAGGTACAGTGCACACCGTTGTACCCTTGTGTCGTCCCTGTCCCGCCTGGATAATCGGTCATACTCTACCGAAAAGGTTCTTGGGTGCTGGCCAGCAAATTAGCTCATACCTGCCATGCACGGCCTTGTGCAATTTCTCGTCTCGACGGACCTCTCTGACACATTGTGACGCTCTTTGTTTTCGTGCATTGAGATTTCGCTTTTGGTGCCAAGCTAGGTGGTGATGTTCTCATTTATTCTGTTTTCATTCCGTTTCAAAGCGTCGAGTTTTGTGTGGTTTCCCTTTCTTTTCTTACTAACGCGTCCTGGAGTAGCTAGTCCCGAGTGGCTCGAGCTAACCTCTCCATTTTTTTCCTTTAAAATCTGCAGTCTTTAACTGAAAGATACTCCAAAACTCGCGGCGGCCTCGTCCGCTTCCTCAAGGAAACAGGACTCGCCCGAAGGCCATGAGTCAGTGGTTACTTGCTCACGGGTCTTCTTACCAGTCCTAACGGTGACCGCCCCCCCCTACTCCCTAACTTCCGGCCGTCATCGTTTCATCGTGTCATATCATACAGTCTCATCCTGACTACAGTCGTGGCGTTTCCCACGCGACTGTTACCAAAAACGGCAAGTCGGAATCGTCATCGCCACCACCGCCACCAACATCTACTCGTAGGATTTTGTACATCACACCAAGTTTTCCTGAACATATGGAAATAAAAGGCTGTAGAGGATACTAGGGCACGAAGAAACTCTCTATGAGTTTAACATAGAGAAAACCCTGTGTGAGCTCGCGCCATTCCTGCTCTTCCGCTGTTTGCGACGTGTGCCTGGCGCTCAGAGATGTTACTTTGTGTGCTGTGGCCTATGATTATTGATTCCCGCGATCAAAGGAATATTTGCGTAGTCACGACGGCGGCAGCTGCTCCCATTTCTCCAGCTTTACATCCGCCACCGCAATGCATTTGTTATGAATGTGCACTTGCATAGCCATATCTGCGAAAGCGCATAGGTAGCAACTACAAAGAGGAAAGGAACCGCATTCTTTCAACTTCACCGCCCCATATTAATCGATGGGATGGAAAGGCTGAATGTTGCTTCTCATCTGGCTTTGTAAAGTTCTAGTCCGTCAGATATCTCATCACATACTCGTAGTGGGCGTACTGCATCCTTTAATATGAGAAATAAATCAAACTCGAGGTGATAATAACGTGGCTCCCTGAACTGAAATTTAAGTGAGGTTCATTTGCCGATTGACTTGATTCGCTTTAATGATTGAAACTTCGGCGATTATTTACCAGAACTTGTGGACGTCGTATTTAGCGCTGTGTAGTAACAGAGGGGAGAGGGGTGGAAAGGGGGGGGGGGCTTCCAATATTTGCCTTGCAATGCCAACGGGTTCTTGCGGAGCATTGTGGTTCTTTAAGATGTAGAGGAGATGTTGTTCCTCTACATATACGATGTATAAAAGTCGTAGCACGAGTGAAGTAATGGAAAATGGAACAGAAAGACATAGAGGTGAGTGAAGTAGCTGATATAGCAGGTAAGGGACGGAGAGGGGGGGAGGGGCGGCATACATGTTCGTTAAGAATCCCGCACCGTGCACTCTAAGAAAAAAGGGTGTGAAAAGGTGGTAACTTCTATACTTACCACCTAGGTCAACATAGCGTCTGATAAAGGGTGGTAAAAGCAATTAACATGCATCCAAATTGCAACGGAAAGGCGTACGCTCCCCTAGCTCACCGAATCAGAAGCGGCAACCCTATCATTCGTGGCAGAGAGTGAGGTAGCAGGTAGAACTTTGCAACCTTTTAGGCACAACATATGCGACAACTATTACTTCCTAAAAGGTGTAACTGCTCCACCCTTTTTTCTAAGAGTGTGTTTGCCAGTGACCATTAAGTCTCTCAGTGGTAGCGATTGGCTCGTGTGTGTTGTGTGATACTGGGCTGATCGACGTAGAACGCAGAGTCCATTCTTCTCGCCGAGCTAACCTGTACGAAGTGGTTTTTCCTGCCATACTTTCCTGTGCATAATGCGCGCGTTATACGTTGTAAAAAAGAGTCCGGAAGAGGCAATGCGCGTTACCTACCAGTGCGTGTTTTACATAGGAGATCTTCCTGGAAGCGGCGCTCCTAATAAAATGCCGCGCAACCTCCTGGTCACGGGTCGTAATCTAACTGCTTGACATAAGCAAAATACAGAAGCCGACACTGAAGATTTTTGTTTAAGTTTAATTTGTACAAGCTTTCGCGTGGAAGTCCACGCTTCCTCAGGTACCTGAGGAAGCGTGGACCTGCGCACTCTGCACCGCACTTCACCGCATAGCACGCTGTGCGCCAACCATTATGAAGAATGATAGGGTTATCGCTTCTGATCCGAAGAGACAGTGGGGCGTACGCCTTTTTGTGGCAATTCTCATATATACAAATTGCCACAAAAAGGCGTACGCCCCCCCCCCCCCTCTTTCTTCGAATCAGAAACGATAACCATATCATTCGAGGCAATGGTTGGCGTACAGCGTGCTATGCGGTGAAGTTCTGTTTCTAGAGTGTAGGAGAAAGTGGACGTGAGACATGAAACCAATTCTTTACTACGAAGAAAACGTATCCGCTGCTGCGAACGAGTACTTAGAAAGTATTCAGAAACTGAGTCGCCGAAAGACTCGAAAGTTTTGCGTTGCATACGGCCAACTGACCATATCCTGAGCGGGAGGCTTCGCCGTTATCAAAACAACGTTGTGGCGGAGTATGCTTTACAGGTTCCGTTTCTGCGTTCTGCCCTATCACTCTTAAGAATGAACTTCACCGCATAACACGCTCCTAGCCAACCATAATCTCGAATGATATCGTTATCTGCCCTGATTTGTTGAAAACGGGAGGCGTGCGCCTTTTTTGTGACACTTATGCTGTTCATAATTGTCACAAAAAAGGCGTTAGCCTACCGTTTTCAACAAATCAGGGCAGATAACGATATCATTCGAGATTATGGATGGCTAGGAGCGTGCTATGCGGTGAAGTTCATTTTTAAGAGTGTATACAATCTTAGAAATGAACTTCACCGCATAGCACGCTCCTAGCCAACCCTCATCTCGAATGATATCGTTATCTGCCCTGATTTATTGAAAATGGGAGGCGTACGCCTTGTTCGTGACACTTATGCTGTTCATAATTGTCACAAAAAGGCGTACGCTTCCCGTTTTCAATAAATCAGGAGAGATAACGATATCATTCGAGATGATAGTTGGCTAGGAGCGTGCTGTGCGGTGAAGTTCATTTCTAAGAGTGTATATCACACACATACTCTGATGTTCACGGATGGCTTCATTGACCACCGTTCCGAGAGCGCTACCAGTGCGTACTACATCCCGTCAATGAACATGACCTGGCAAGGGAAATCAGTTCGTTACCCAATCTCATCTACGACGGCCGAGCTCCTGGCCTTGTTACACGCAGCTGCTGCTGTTCAAGTCACCGGAATAACTAAGGCCGTTTTGCTTACGGACTCCAGAAGTGCCCTCAACAACGTGATGAACCCCATGTGTGGTAGCGTCCTAGCCCGATGTATAAGGAGGTCGTGTGCCCAGCATAGGCTAACCGGAGGTGAGCTTACGCTCCAATGGATCCCGTCTCATGTCGGCATCAGAGGCAACGAACGAGCGGACCAGCTAGCTTCCTCAGCACACCACAGCTGCAGCCCATCCTTACCAGTCCCGGCCGACACTGACAGGCACATGGTCGTCAAACAGCTAGTTGAGGTGCGTCATCCTGGCATACAGGACATCATGCAGAATCACCGACCCTCTCTTCCCACGGAAGATCTTCCCCGTGGTATGCAGACAATGCTCCATCGATTACGCACGGGATCTGCGTTCACGAACTCGCAACTGTTCAAGATCGGCTCCAGGGAGGACTCCAGTTGTGGACACTGTAGTCATCCGGAGACTATCGCGCATATCCTGACAGAATGCCGTGCATACCATACTATGCGTGAAACTCATCTTCCCCACGCCAGGCCTGGCATACTGATGGACGTCCTCTTACCCGAGGGTTCTTGTGCGGAACGACTTTCAAAAACTCGCGGCCTCGTACGTCATCCTGCCTATGCATCACTTTGAAGCCCTCAACACCCCTCTCCCACTTTCCTTTTTTTTTTTTGGCTATTGTCGTGACGATGCCCACTTGAGTGCGACCAACAACGGCAAGCTACCTCGACCCCCCCCTCCCTCATTTCTAACAGTGTATAATAAGCTTGGGATTCTGGCGCAACCGCAGCTAATTCGAAGCACCCTTGTTTTGTGTTGTGATTTTGCGAGTCTTATTTATTGCACGAAATCCATTCATTATTTAATGCAACGTGAGGTGCCAGAAAATAGTATCAAGTGGTGCACACAACTCAAGATAAAGGATTGCGTGGTCCTTTAATCAGTGTTGTACCCGTTACCGAAATATGTTATGACGATACCGATACTCGTTACTTGAGTAAAAAGTATCGAAATACCGATATCTTCTTTTTAAAGTAACGGAGTACCGCTACAGTTACTTAATTAAAATAACGCGATACTTTGCCCGATATTTTTGTTGGGATACAAGGATGATGCAACATAGAAATCTCGCTTATGTGAACACCCCATTTGTACAATAGCAAATTGGGAGAAGACAGTTTTGCAGTAGAAAGACAGCATATTTATTATATAGCTCGAACACTTTGCTTGACGTTTATCAATAGCTGGTTCTCAGTCTTCTTCTGCAGGTCGTGATCTCTCCGGCAGCTGACAGAGACCAATATAACAGTTACAGTAGTGCCATGCCCACACATACCGTGGAGTCCCATGACCAAGGAAACCTCTCCGAAGTTAACAATACCACAGTATATCTGAGCGTGACTCAGTGCGACACGGCGGCTTAACAGTGGAATCCACAGTGCACTGTGAAGGATTTGACGACCTCTGTTCGTTGACCTCAACTCTCTGGTTGAGCGCAGCGTGGTTAAAGGTAAACATGTGGTTGGTATAATTCCCGTTACGGAGCACGTAGTCGTGTCCACAGGCCTCTTGTCGAGCGCTAGGCGGACCATTGACAATGAGCAATAGTAAGAAATATGGTCAGTGAAGAAAGGGTGGGGCACCAAAAAAGTATCGGTAACGATACGGAGATCGCGTTACCATAAATTTGTAACGTAAATACTTTTCCGATATCGATTTAAAAAAGTATCGAGATCCGCCACCGATATCGAAAAAAAAATGTCGATTACTATGACGGTGTTACTTGTAACGACGTTACGTACAACACTGCCTTTCATACACGCCCCAGTACTCCAGGGAGTCCAACATAGGATCTGGAGTACTTTTTCATTTCTTCATAGTTAATTCTTCAAGCCCTCTGCCCGCAGCTCATGCTGCGCACAACGCAAGCACTGCGCATAAACATTACGCCTTACATTATATTATACACATTAAACACTAGACATTACACTTTTACAAACAGACCGCGTACAAACGTTTACGATGTCGAATGATCATGTTGGAAAGCACGCATAGGTGACCTTCGTCGTCTATGCAACCGTGACACTACTTGACAACTAGACTAGATCCAGTGCACTAAGTTTACAAGCACAGGGAACGAATGTAGCCCGCGATCTTTATCTAACTGCACCGTACGTGTTGCGAAAGAGGGCACAGCGAGGGACAGGTAAAATATAATAAAGAACAGCTGTGCGTATACGACCGTTATTGCAACGAGTTGCTTCGAGTGTTTTTTTTCCCATCGCCTTCTGGGTGCTCGCAGTCGTACCTTATATCCCGGAATCTTCATTTGCAAATTGCCGTTAGCTCTCTTTTCGCCCCCGGTGCGGTCAAATGGTGATAGGGCTCTTCCAATGTTGCCTTTCTGCTGCGTTTACATTTATTTTAAATGCGAGTGCAAATGACAACGGCCATCTTGAAAGTCCTCCCAGCGTGCCGCTTCCCTAAAATGCTTTCTCTACTTTCTCTCATGCTTTCTTGCTTTTCTCCGGGAAATGTGAACACATTATAGGCCATTGTTTCTTTTTTCTCCTCATTCTCCTCCTTCTTCGTTTCTTTTTTCGCCGGTATCTCACGAAGCGTTCTCGTGTTAGATGATGCTTGAAGGGTGCGCTTTATTTATGTTTAGGTTCTATAATTTTCATCTTCTAAATTTCTCATTTCTTCTATAGTTGGGGTCAGTGAACAGGAAACGCTGGATCGTTTTTCTGCATTCATTATTTTGCAATATCTTTTGCATTTATTTGCAACGCGCAAATGTCTCGTCTAATAGTAGGTTTTTGTAAGACGGCACTAATGGCTTATGTCACTAGATTTCGACAGGTTTTCGACAGGTCGTTGTTTTGACGTTTTTAGAAATCAAAAGCATAATATGACCAGAAAAGATGCATCACGATGAAATGAATTTTTTTAACCGATTCATCTTGGTAGCTTAAATTCTCATTATATTGATGTTTGTATACCCTGTAATGTACAATGCCAGGTTTAAGACCTACTTCCCAGTAATGCGCGCGTAGCGGAACTTATTATAGCAGTCCAATAGTGTATTCTAATACGCTCAGGAGTAGTTTGATCAATTTACATATCCGGTTGAATCAGAAACTCATACTTGGCACAAGTTTCTTTTGTTTATATAGAGATACAGTAAAATATACGCACATATAAGTAGAAAAAAAAAGAACGTTTGTGTACTGGGCACCGGTTTGTCAGTGGGAGGGAGAAGAATGAAACGTCTTTCCAAGATAAAAACTACAAATTTAGGAGTGGAACTGGCTGTGAGACATAGAAAATTTAACGTAGCATCATCATGTCAGCTATTTTGGCTTTTTAGTCGTGACATCGCTTACACAGACTTTGTTAGGAAATGATGCAAGTGAAATGTGCCCTGCACTTTTCAAAGACAAGCTTGCAAGTTCTGGATTTTGAATTTATTTATCAAAATCATTATATAGAGCCGACTTCGCGTGAAGAAATTACGCATCCAAATGCATAGTTACTTCGCCTTTGCTATATTCGAGTGATTTATGCGCATTTAGTGCACGGTTGGAATCGATGCATATAGTGATCAAGAATTATAGCAGATACACGAAAATAACCACAATCTCACAATTTTCATAAAATTGGAGCAGATTGACTTATGATGTCGCTATGTAGTGCTCTATCAGATCGAGCGAAAATAATTGAACATCTTCGGTATCCTCACCATATCCATCGTACTTTCAACTTCCTGTTCCACAGAGAATGTTCCATCTGCGGCCTAAAGCTCCATAGAGCGTGACGCTTCCCTTATCTCGCTTTCCCGTCGGATTATTTCCCCCCTAAATGATGCCGAAGCCAATCAATGGTCTGACTTCCGGCTGAAGTTGGATAATTGATACGGAAGCCACGAAAGAGGTTGCCATCTCCACTGATAACAGAGTGGATCTCTCGGAATGGGCTTCACGTGCACTGGCAGGATAAGCGTCTCCAAATTTCACGGTTGTTCAGCTGCAGCGGAAGCGTTCTTTTTATCGCGATTATTGGTTCGATATATCTTTTGTGCCGTCAGGCTTATCCGCTTCGAAGTGCCACTGCCGTTCGCTGCTTGCTGTTGGGAAGTGCTACGTGATTGCTGCGACAACAGCTAGATCAGTATTTCAGATACAGTAATCTTATACAGTGATCGCGATTCCCAGCGTGCACTTGCTACTTGCACAAAGAGCAAAAAGAAAACCTCGAAGTGAAAGGGTGGCAGATGCAACTAATTTCTCAGATGTTTCACGAATCTTAGGAAAACGAGACCCACACGAAGAAGTCAATGCCAAGCAGTTTATGGTGCTACGGTCCACATTGGCTTTCGTGCGACGACGCCAACGCCTGTCGGGACGTTGCCGGCCTCATCCCCTCGCCCGCACTCCCTGCGGACGAGTCGCTCACGCTGCTGCCGAGCTATACCTCTTATGCTTGCCCTAATGCTGCTAATGAAATGCCGATACCTCTCAATGCTTCGAGCACGTCGAACAACAACAGATCTGTCATGTACCAAAGTATCACTAGCTACCATTCGCGTCGTACAGGTGTCACACTTAAAGGAGTACAGAGGGCCATCCAAAAAATTTTCAGATTAAGACGCCGGATGAAAGTGTGTGTGTCATTTTACCGAATAGACTAAAATTAAAATAGATAGAATATATTAATATACGAATAGATTTTAAAAAAAATCACATAAACATGGCTCCGCACGTTCACCCTTAACTCGCCACTCCGGGTATAACGAGGAGGAGAAGTATGATGCCACGTCACCGAAGACGTTACAGGGGCAATTCGTCCTAGTTCGCTGGTAAGTGGGGGTCAGCGCCCTGTCCCTTTGCCAGTTTGAAACCAGTTTTGCCAGTTCCCCCGGAGAATTGGGGATAGAAGGAGCGGCCGAATCGTGACCGAGCCAGGAACAATGCTTTTTCAGAACCCCGAATAGCCGAGCAGCAGACGACAGCGGAGTAGCAGACAACATTTCTCTGGACCAATCAACGAGCGTGTCCCCTGTAGCGTCAGCGCGAGGTCCCAGGCAGATCACAAGCTGGTACTGCTCTCCACCGCCGTTGCGCTTTTTGCGGCGTACTTTAAATTCAATTTCTGCGATAATTATGACTCTATGGGGTGAATTAATTCTTATGGTGCATCTTACTGGCCTACTTAGCAGTTTTATACAAAGAAAACAGGGTGTTAAAATGACTTCGGTGCTACTTTAATGTGTCCCTACCAGTGGCACCGAATTCGGAATTACAAGGGATTCCGAGTCATTCCATTTGAACGGCATTTCTTAATATTTCCGCCCGACATGACGGGAGATGTGGTAGAAAGCGAATCATAAGGAGCTTGTTTTCTTCCTAGGGTGATAACATGCGGCTGACAAACGGTGGAGTTAATCGTCAGTGGCAGGGTCGACCTTGGGTGATTGGTTACCTCCTCGTAGGGCTGTCAGCGGCGCGTTCATTATGGATGACCCCTTTGTGTGACGATCCCCAGGGAAACCTCGTTAGCAGAGTCCTCCCAGCAATTTACTCGTGTGGACAGTCTGTGCAGCGAATAAGATCAGATGGTCTCGCTGGGCTGCGATATTCAGGGAATCAATGTTGCACGCATAATTGCTCCGATGCACTCATTCTGCACGGCACATCACTTAAAGTGATTTCGAGGCAGTGTAATATCAATTCAAAAGCGAGCTTTGTTCATGCGTTAAAGCTTGGCGAAGATCAAGCTCGTTAAAGCTGAAGATCCCGTTGAAGCTCTTTTTTCCTCTTTTGGGAATAGCAAGTCGGCCTTGGCCTGTCCGACCTTTCCCCCTTCCTTTATCTTTGATAAACATATCCCCCCCCCCCCCCTCGTCGAGTAGTGCGTGTTTAGTTCAAGTTTTCAGTCAGTTGAAGAGCTTAATTCATTGGCAACAACGGTATAGGCGCATTGTATGGGAACATGTAATAGAGCCGTATAATTTCGTAGTAACAAGCTGCCGTTTCTAAGACTAATATGTTTTGCGGCCATAAGGCAAAAGAAGGTATTTGAAATTTCTACGGACCAATAGTGAATAGCGGATTTTCTCAAAAGGAAGCAAAAGCACAGGGATTTCCTGAAATCGCCCGTTAATTATACGCAAACCGGAGGCACACAATATCTCGCAACGAAAAAGAGTGTGTTCCTGTAGGTATGTTCGGTAAAATGTTTGATATATTTTGGCTAGCTGAAGTCGGCCCAAGACGCATACTAACCCCCCTGTCCCCAATACTTCCTGCTGTACCCTCTCTATCTGTCCACGTCTGTACGCCGCTCATAGCTACAGTTGCTTCGCGGCGCTAACACTGAACACACATACACACACAACAATTGGCTGGTTTACTCTCTGCAAAGTAAACTGAGCTTCACCTTCAAAGACCACAGCGATACAGTGAAAGCACGCTTTACAGGGCGTGGGGAGTAATAGCAGTGCTGCGTTATTTATTAATGCGTTAGCATTAGGAGTGTCAAAATTGAAAAATCTCTATGTATGTATGTGCGTGTGGGCGGCCATGTGTGAGATGGTGAAGCCTCACAAAGACAGCTCGGTAAAAGTGGACATGCAAAGGGGATACAAGAGGGTAAAGCCCTGCACCATCCGCGGATGGAAGCGGATATCCGCGGATATCCGCAAGATACTTGCGGATTCGGATGAAACTTTAGCACTTTCTGCGGTGTGCGGATCGGATGCGGTTGGCGCGAGGTCGGATGCGGATCGGATGCGGATACGAAGGCAGCGGATCGGTAGCGGATCGGATGCGGATATACCGCGTGCTGTCATTTTTCCTCCAGCAATTTATTTGTATTGCGCGCCGACAGCCGACAGCGAGCGCATGCTCGGGTTCACCTTTGTCCATGCACGGCGCCAAGATGGGAGATGAGGCATTCTGGCGTCTCGAACCGCGCGAGCACCGACGAGGTAGCGTTCCACGCGTTCCAGAAGTCCCTCCATATCGCGTTTGTTGAAAGGTTTACCTTTGCTTGTCGTCATGACTGAGTCCTTCCGTGACAGCATGGAGGCATCCGAAATTATACCAACATGCTTCCAGCGGTCTTTACGCATCTTTTGAAACGTGCGGATTTTGCGGATCGGATGCGGATGGTGCGTTTTGCTCAGCGGATCGGATGCGGATGTACACTGTTGTGTTTGGTGCGGATGCGGATCGGATGCTGATAACGTGTGCGCGGATGCGGGTCGGATGCGGATGCCAAAAATCTCATCCGCGCAGGGCTCTACAAGAGGGTAAATGTAAATAGAGGCATAATGATTTGAAATTGAAGTAGTCGAAGGTAATTAAGAGTAAGAGGTAAGAGTAATTGAAGGGAATTAGAGGTAATTAAAGGCAATTAAAACGAGAAAGTTGAGTTTAAAGGTAATGAATGTAAGATATATGTAATTAAGAGAAAGATTAAATGAAATTAAAGAATACAGAAGGTAACCGCAGGTTATATTGCAGTTAATTAAATGTAACTAAAGATAATTAAAGAGGAATTGAGAGTAATTAAGGACCGGAAATGCATACCGGAAGTCGAGTATAGACGAGATGTGGACAACCGGAAGTTGGGTTTAAACCGGAAGTGGATACCCGGAACTCAAGTACGGACCGGAAAAGGCGGTTAATGCTAACGCATTTCTCTCTACTTCTCTAACGCTTCCACGAGAGCCGCCGTCCAGCTGACTCTACCCAAGCCTCCCCTAACGAGTCCCCCTGTATTCCTCTGCTCTTATGGTTGTGGCTCATTTTATTTTGCAGTTTGTTATTCTACATAAAAATTAACTGTTCACACTGCAGACTAGCCGATGTCTTCAAATAGAACTAGCCAACAAGAGTCCGGATTGATGTCATCCTCTCCCATGGTTTGTTCAAAACAATTTTTGTGACACTTATGAAGCGATGTCGATTGTCACAAAAAGGCGTACGCCCCGCGCGTTTCACAAATCAAGAGTGATGACGGTGTCGTTCTGCGCAATGGTTTGCGTAGAGCGTGGTATCTGTGCGAATGTTTTTATCTAGGCGGTGCGAAATGTCCAGTCAAGGCTACAATCTGTGGCAGCCTACTTAACCCGGCTATAATTACATGGTCCCTCTCAAGGGATTATGGCGTCCTTCTTAATGCGAACCAGACGACAGAACGTGTTCGCAGACGACAGCTCGCAGAAGGCAGCTTGATTACTCAGCTAATGTTAACGCGCTTCGTTTGCATCTTACAAGACGGGGATATTAGAGCGGGCCCATTCGCGCCTACATCAGCACGCATGCGCAGTCCCGTTGCCCAATAAGTGCCACCTACACGGCGCTGTGTTCCGCTTCATAAACCAAAGGCAAATCTAGATTAGGGAGATGTCGTTAATAGGATGTCGTTAATATGCGGCTGCGTTCAGGAGTCGCTTTCGAAATGGCCGCGAGAGGGAGCGAGGAAGCGGAAAAGCATTTCCTCTCTTCAATGGAATAACAACGCTGTATTCGTTCTTAACAGCTTAATGAAAAGTCCTTTATTTTTAATATTACCGCCGATGGATAATGGTGAATATAGGTTGCCTTTTGGGAGGAATACGGACATGGGCTTTCCTCCTCTCACAACTTTCTATCGAAAATAATTGTTTTTTCCTAATACTCTGTCGTACTATACGTGCGGGGCAACGCTTGCATAATGATATGAGCCACACACGTATCAATGTGTCAGAATATCTTTAAGTATCCCTGCTCCAGATATAGTGTTCAACATAATGACCTTAGAGTCGCCTTGGAAAGACTGGACCACCATCCTCTAGATTTAGCGAAGCTCCTCGGAGAATGGCCATCTCGGAGAATCTTAGACATCGCCCGACAACTGTTTTATATGACATTCCTTGTAGACATTGCAGCGCCTCTAACTTATTAGACGTCCTAATTTTTTGTTTTCAAGTGTTTTGGAGTTGCCGGATCCTGTATTTTGTAGGAGGCACCATATCCATATTTTTCTTTTCTAATTCTAACTCTAACGTGCATCTCCCACGTGCATATTCACACTACCCGTGCCTCGTCATCAACTGCGAATTCTTCAATATTTTGACGTAGAATTTGCGTCTTTCATGTAAGTGAAATTCATTTCAATTCGAATTTATTTACTTGGAAGCTGTTGGCAATGTTTTATTTGGATGGGCAGTTGATTCGAATTACGAATCCCAAAATGCTGAATGATTCAAGTAGCATAGACATTTTTACAATAGGTATATAATTGCGCTTGGTTGGTAAACGTGTCAATACACGCATGTATACGTCATGCATAGGTTCATTATCTCTTACTATGGGGTATATTATATGTCCCCACTTCTGCACTATCAACTGTTCAATTGTAAGGATATGTATTGCATTCAATAGTAGCCTAGACGGCAAATAATGTTTGGCAAACATGATAATTCTCACAGCTCGTTTTTGTAAATGTACAAGCTCAGTCATATAAAGTTTATATGTGCAACCCTAAGTTTCTACAAATATGTAATGTGACTTTGAATGTAATTAAAGCATGATAGCCTCATTACCTCCATGGGAAAAATGCGCCCACATTTATTTAGTACATGACACTCGTATGTGCGGTTGTTTTTTGTTTGTGTGTGTTTGTTTGTTTGTAAGGAAAAGAAACTGGAGAAATTGAACTCGTCTCCCGACGTGTTCTGCTACATCTAACAAATCCCCCCCCCTAACACACATACACACACACACAAAAAAAAACTTCTCAGGTGCTCTACTCGCTTGTTCGCTATTCAGAAGTCAACTATTCACATGTTCACTAGAAGTCCACTATTCACAATTGATTATCCCAAGATCATGCACAGAGGATCCTCAAAGGTTGTGTCCATCCCACAGGTCTCAACAAATTTCACAAGTGCCGCCAAGGCAGCATCCCTCGTGTTCGGTGCCCAAAGTCCCAACATCTTCACTCTATCGAAGACCCTGCTGTCTAGTCGATTAAGTGTAGCTTTCAGTGTAGCTCTTTGTGATGTGCATTATAATATGCTCGCTATCCTCCACCGTTGCACAAACTGAACAATTCGATGAGTCGGCTCTTCCAACTTTATGAAAAAATGACGCCCATAAGGCACATTCAACCGACACCGGTGTAAAAATGCTAGTTTCTTTTGTAGTGATTGATAGGGATACTGCATAGGGGCGTTATACAGTGTTAATGGCAAATTATTTATGTCTACCTGTGTCCTAGGACTGTGAAACGCTCTATACGTAGTCGTAGATGTGTCTAAGGTGGAGCTGATAACAAAACAACCACTTTTCTAACTCTAGAGGGTACGCCTGAATAACTTACGCCTTTAGCCAGGTGGCCGAAACGTAGGCATTTAAAACATTGCGTAGGAGTAAAATACCCTTCAACTTTAGAGTGTAGATATCTCGCACAAATAACACTTAACGGCATTTTGGCGTTCCAGTTCGATCTACACTCTTAAAAATGAACTTCACCACATAGCACGCTCGTAGCCAACCATCATCTCGAATGACAACGTTCTCGCCCCTGATTTGTTGAAAACGAGAGGCGGAGCCTATTTTGTGCCGTACATAATGGTACAAAATAGACTCCGCCTCTCGTTTTCAACAAATCGAGGGCGAGGACGTTGTCATTCGGGATGATGGTTGGCTAGGAGCGTGCTATGTGATGAAGTTCATTTTTTAGAGTGTAGGGCTAAAATCATTCAGGTAATATAATTAAGTTCAATTTTGATGATTAAGAATTTACATAGAAAAATTAATTACGTGAAAAGTCACCAAAGTAAATTCCGTTCAGGAAATTTGATTAACCTAATTACCTAAATAAGTAATTGAAGAAATTATACTTTGCTTTTCACTAACAACATAGCAATGAAAATTATGCAGCGACAACGCAAGTGTTCCACGAACACACTATCGTTACAAGTATGTACAAACTACTGAAGATATGAATAATCTACAACTCGTATGTACACACATCAGGCAAGATTCGACTGAAAATTAGGTAAATTCCAGGCTCAACAGCTCGCGGATCTCTTCCATGAAGATAGCCCCTCAATTTTTTCCATTGTTCGTTATTTCGAGGAAATGGATTAAAGACGCGGTTCTCCACAAGTATGCGATGTCATTTAGCTGAGTGAATCCTACAGCTAAGCCCGCGAAACCACAATTCCTGGTTCGGCCATCGAGGAAGTTTCATTAACGAGAAGTTCTCCGACTGACATCCGGCCTGAGTTCCTTTCGTGGGGGTTCCGGCCGAGACGTCTTCCTCTCTTCCGTGTTGATGCAGCGGAGCCTCTCTGTTGCGTGAGCATCGTATCATGCATTGTTCCTCCAGCAAGCGGCGGACATCATTTCCGTTCCGATCGACAAGGAGAACGTGCCATTACGTTTTTTTTCTCTTCAGCTGTGCCTCTTTTGCCGATGGAATATCTATATGTAAAGCATTCGTTTACAACCATGGTACGTCATCGCAGCATTCTACAAACGGGAAACGTACCGACGCCGTTGTTCGTCACTTCTAGATTAAGGTCACGCCCGCCACCATGAAAGGGGCCAGGTTGGAATGCGGGTGTGATTTACAGGGATAAACACATTTCTGTATGACTATTCCCCGAAATTAGCTCACGTTCACAAACGAGTTGATCTCTGCACGTTGTGGACTAAAGTTTTAGCAGAAACACTTAAAGGGGCACTAAAATGCAAAAACAACTTTCTTTCAAATGAGAGCCCGTGTTTCAATTAATGCGAATCAGACAAAGTGAATTCACACAACGCTACCGTTTAGAAGAAAAACGCAATGGTGGTGGTGGTGGTGGCGATAGGGCTTGCCGTTGTCGGCCTCACGTATGTGGGCAACGTCACGACTGACGCCTTGGGGGAATGTGCGTCCTGGGCCGACTTCTAAGGGAACTGTGCCGACATGTGTCTGAAAGCGTCTGAGGAAAACCCAGGAAAAACCCCAGACAGCACAGCCGGCACCGGGATTCGAACCCGGGTACCTCCCAGTCTCGACGTGACATGGCCAGCACGCTAACCACTGAGCCACGGGAGAAAAACGCAATGAAAATAGAGCCGTCTTTGGTGGCAACGAATGGGATCCCCAGGAGGCAAAGATTGGCGGCATCCAATCAGACAGCAGGAGAAGCGCGCTCATACCTATCGTGCGTGCGTGGATTTAGAACGCGTGCGATCGTAGTATTCCGTATATGCGCGGCATGATGCACACCGCTGCATTTTTCAATACCGATTCACTGAAATGTAGCCCACAACAGTTCTTGTAAATGTTCCACTGACAACATTTATCTTCACGTCCTTCGGACAGCGAGGCCGTTTTGCAACGCGCATTATGTTTTTAACCGGGAACGCTCCATGGCGTGGCACGCGTGCATATTCGACTAAAAACACAGACGCACGAAGTGAAGCGTCGTTCACTGCTTAGCGCCGAAGCAGGAAAGAGACCGGTATAATTATTATTGTAGCTTCGAAACGGAATCAAAGTTTTTAATTACGATAAGAAGTACGAAATTAACATGGCGTGTAACGTAATTTGAAGTGAACTTGTTTTTGCATTTTAGTGCCCTTTTAATATGGTGAGCTTTCTTAGACGCTCGTGTGCGTGAGGAACGAACAGATACGAAGTTGCATTTCTCATGAAGTTTTATCTAGAAAGTTCAATGGACCAGTGAGGAAATGTTAACGGAAATGCCTCAGGACGAGATCCACCCATTTGGAAGACGTGGGGGCACCGCCCCAATAATTGGCATGGCATGTAAAGGGTTAAGGGCCGGCCTCGGTGGTTCAGTCTGTAGCATGCCCGCCTACTGATCCCAAGGTCGCGGGCTCTAACCCGGCCGAGGACACTGGCAACTTGGTGGAAGGGTATACTTGTTTGTGTGTGGGGGGGATATATTTATTAAACAAAGAAAAAAAGGAGAGGAAAGATCAGCCAAACGCCATCGGCTGGCTATTCCAAAAAAGAGAGACAGAAAGGAACAAAAGTAAATTAATAAAAGCAAAATGAAAAAGACAAGAAAATAATTGGGAAATAAATGATAAACTAAATGTGAAAGCAAGATGAGATAGATTAAAGACAAAGATGACTTTAAAAAAAAAAGATGAGGGTAATGCGTATGAGGCTGAGAGGTGAGGGTGTGGCACTGAAGAATGAGATGGCACGACTTGAGTTCACAGGCTGTTCATGAGACCTCTGTCGCTCAGGAACGTCAAAATTGCTTTCGGCATAGACCGCTGTGTGGGATGTTGTAGAGGGCCGAGTGGGTAGTTTTATCAGACACGCCGTCTTCCGCGAGGGATGTTAAGTGTGGCGTGCCGTGCCCTGTGTCGAGATTACGGCGCTCGTTAAAGAACCATCAGGTAGACAAAATTAATCCACGGACCCGACCACTGTGGTGTCGTTCATGATCACCATTGTCTCGCGACGTAACGCACCGAATTATTAAATAATATTAAAGGGTTAGGATGCCGTACAAGAGGGTTCATGGGCATCATATATCAAGAGCGGGCGTGGTTGAAAAAAAAATGAAACCCGGTTATGTAGGGAAGGTTACCGAAGCATGCAAATTTCGTTTCATTTTTAATATATTTATGGACAAGGTGTCCACTTTTATCCGTTACATATTTTTAACAAAAAAGCTACGATAGCAGCATAGATGTCGCTTTTGCAAGTGTGTTACGGTATACAGGAAGGCGGACATCCTCTCAAAGAGAGTACGTAACTACAAGACGACTAATTACCTAAAATTCATTAATCATCCCTTTAATTAAGGAGTTTCGGTCAAAAGCGACATAGCTGAATGGGAGCAAATCCTCGTTGAAAGCCATTCCATTTGTAAAAAAAATCTTGAAAGGCGCACGTGCGTTGAAATGTTCATAGCGAAATTTTGCGATGCACATGAGCCGAAGCCGAAACTACACCGATCGGGAGCGGAGGGAGGACAGCGCCCAATCCACGTCAGAGGGCCACGTGCTTTGAAGCGATGGAGATTATTGGAGTACGCGCCGACCTGCTGGCCAGTTCAAACGCTTTGCGACCAAATAAGCCTGCGTCGGCGAATGTCATGCGCTCGTGTTTTCAGTTTCAACAGTATCTATGGGGTCGCCGCCGGTCCACCTTATATACCGATCATAAACCTCTTACAACAATTTTTGGACCAAAGAAAGGTATTCCAGTAACTACTGCGAACAGGTTACAACGTTGGGCTTTAATTTTGATGGGGTACAGTTTTACAGTTTGTGATGGGAACTTGAAGTTCCTAAGCTACTTTGGAAAAGTAACGAGCTACTTACTACAAGCTACTTGATACCTAATATACATTTTTAGTTATTGACTGTTCTATAATTAATTCAGATAATACGTTTACAAGACCGTGAACAAGCGTGGTCCACTACGCGAAAGCTAGTACCGTAAACAAATGTAACAACAACAACAACTTTATTTTGAGATGATAAATGGGGAGTTTCATCGCCAGGGACGATACGCTACCCCTATGCTGGTGGTGATGTGGGGCATGAAATAATGAGCCCCTTCATAATAAGGATCGAAGTCCGATGATGTCCAAAACGGTCAAAATAAATGTAGATAGCTTCACTGTCTACAGATTTTGGGTGCTGTTTCAGGTTGGATATACGAAAACTATACCAATACATGGTATGACGAAAAACGTCTACCTCTATGTGCTTCTTTGGAAAGGGATTTTATGATTTTGATCTCGTAATAAGGTTCTTGAACGGAGCACAAAGCAGGCATCGAACGTTTAGGTTCCTTGAGTTGTCCTCTACGCACATGACGTACAACCGCGCCAAGTTTTAATTCTGCTAGACAGTGTCCTCTGTCGTTATAAATACACTGCTCGTCGCTATGATGAGCATCACCCGAGCCTTCTAGTCTACGGCCAAAACAGAATTTGTAGCGTTCCCCACGTAACAACAAGAGAGCCAGACGCGCAGTGCAGGTATACGACCAGCGTGCACGTGGCTGTCGTCTCACTTATAGGGAGTGATGTTTCTATAGAAGAGGATGGAACAAAAGAAACTTGGAGCTCTCCACAGGTTACTTCGACAAAGTTACCTAAAAGAGGAACGAGTTCTTCAGGAAGTTACTGGAGCTCAAAAGGAGCGAGTTAAGTTAAAAGTTTCCGAAACAAGTAGCTTAGTTACAGTAACGAGTTACAACCCACATGCTTTTAACACGTCATCCCTAACCCTTTTAATATCATTGCAATGATTAGGACGTTTCCCCGAAGAAAAATCTCTGTCCGTCCCGAGGCACTTCCCTTGACCAGACTAGATTAGGTTAGACATAAAAAGGAAAAGTACGGGGGTCCAAAGTGGTCAGGGATGGCTACCCCAGGCATGCCTTTGCCTCTTTTTACGCGTATAGCACTTATAGTTCGCATCGTGAAGAAGGCATAACCAAGGCTCTGCCTGGCCTCGCCTTTAGGGCACTTCCTTCAAGTGGTCGGCTCCGGCTGAATGTTCCCTATACTGCTCGGCTGCTTCACAATATAGGGAAGGCGGGCTCGCCCAACTGCCCTGACTGTGGTGTCCTTGAGGATTCAGAACACATACTGCACTCTTAGAAATGAACTTCACCGCATACCACGCTCCTAGCCAACCATCATCTCGAATGATATCGTTATCTGACCGGGGCTAGATTTTGAACTTTTCGCTATCCCGTAACGCTCGCTAAACGCTCGTGCTCCCCGGTTAACGGCCAATGCGCGTGACGGAATGAGCGCGCAAATTTTGAAAAATAGCTATAACGATCGCTATGTGCACGTCAAGATTGAGCCCCAAGGCACGCAGCGCAAACAGACTTCCATGCGAGGGTCGGGCAACCAAAACCGTAGATAACCCAAGACGGCGACTGTCTAGGGCCGCAAGCGAGCGCTGAAGTTTAGATCGGGCATCAGAGTATCGCGTGCACAACACCACACTCTTAAAAATGAACTTCACCGCATAGCACGCTCCTAGCCAACCATTATGTCGATTGATATCGTTATCTGACCTGATTTGTTGAAAACGGGGGGGCGTACGCCTTTTTTGTGACACTTATGCTGTTCATAATTGTCACAAAAAAGGCGTACGCCTCCCGTTTTCAACAAATCAGGGGCTCAATCTTGACGTGCACATAGCGATCGTTATAGCTATTTTTCAAAATTTGCGCGCTCATTCCGTCACGCGCATTGGCCGTTAACCGGGGAGCACGAGCGTTTAGCGAGCGTTACGGGATAGCGAAAAGTTCAAAATCTAGCCCTTGGTCTCGTTCCTGTGCGAAAAAGGTGCCGACGATAAGTTTTGACTTTTTTGCCTCTGTTTCCATTTCTGTTCTTTTGTTTTCTTTTCCGTTTTTTTTTTTTTGACTGTTCTGACTTTGTGTGACTATTCGTATCTGAGTCTAGTGCAGACTTGTACACGTTACTAAAAAAAAGTAATTGATTACCCTTACCGTTACCTTGTACGAAAAAGTAATTTTTTACCGTTACAAATTACTTGCCAGAAAAAGTAATGAAGTAACGCCTTGAAAAGTAACGCGTTACTTTGCCAATTACTTTCGATATCTGAGAAAACGATATAAAAAAAGATAGAAAAAAATATATAGAAAAAAAAGATATCCACAAAAAACAAAAAAGGAAACTGAGCAAAAACGAAGCGAAACGGAGCAAAAACGAAGTCAGCATTGAAGCAGAATTGATTTCATAAGACAAGTCACGGCGACAAGTCATTGCAGATCGTCGACATCGTTGTGATATCGACAGTATTCCGCACAAGACTGACAGGGGCTCATGGTCACAAGAAGAGTGGCATTAGGTTATCGGGTTAGTTCTGGGAAAAATGTGTCGAGAGGTTGAGGGTTTTGAGAGTTCTGTGAAAAGAGTCCCAACTGGAACTCCCACAAATGACTCATCAGGTTCACGGTACAACCTACAGTCCAACTTACTGCATACAGGCCGGGTTACGGATAGATAGTACTGGATAGATAGTGGACTCAAAAATACACTACACGTGCGGAACACTGTGGCAATTGACCTCGAGGTCCTCGGGTAAGTAATTGTTGCGGGATAAGTCCTAGAGATAAGACAGCTGCCTTGCACCGAACTTGCAGAGGGCAGTTGGTTTTGTCTTCTCGCGGCGGTGAATCATCCCATATAGGTGTGTGTGCGTCGTCCCGAACAATGTGGATTATTTAGTTTCCAAGTAATCGATTACTTGGTAATTGATTACTGAAAATTGTAATTGAATTACTCAAAAAATTAATGGGCCCCAAAAGTAATCGATTACGTTACAAATTACTCAAAAAAGTAATTGATTACTAGTAACGCAATTACCCGTTACCCGTTACGTACAAGTCTGGTCTAGTGTATGTTTTCTGAGTTGTCTACGTGGTATGGAGTAGCCGGCTTACACGTTGGTGGTGCCAATTTTCTCTTTTTCTTTTTTTCTTTTTCATTCACTCACTCACTCACTCCTTCAAGTGGTGTACCACGTGGCATCGGTTAACAAGATTTCAAACATCTCAGGGAAAAGAGGTGCTGACGCAGGGAATCGTGGAGATAATCTCCTTTGGGGACATTGCATCTGCGCTTTTTTCTTTCTTTTTTTTTTAAGGATGAGTGACCATGCGACACAGTTGTGTCTTTGAGCACTACAATGACAAGATGAAACAAGGCCAGGTAATAACTCTCGTCAGAGAAGCTTTGCTGGTCCTACTCCATTGTTCTTGCATATCCTTCGTTGCTTTTATTCTACCATTTTCTTCTTGTCTTTCCGACATCCAGCAGAAATCATGTGAGCATCGCGTTAATTACTTCTGTAAACACTGAAATGGAAAGGATTCACGCAGCAGGGTACCCTTTTTTTTATTTCAGGATGTATAGGCTCGTAATGAGCTCTGTACCTGTCTTATCAGTCCCCCGTCACGAATTTGCGAATCGATACCCTATATGATCATCGCCTTTTACCGCAGGCTCTCTCACCGAGAAATTATGTGTTGAAATATGTTGTTCTAATAATTGCAAACTATCCAAACTGACTCCTTCTTCCGAGACAGCTGCATGTCGCACCAAACACAGAAACTGGGATATTGACTACGCGAAATATGTTGTTTATTCTGTCGTTCTCTCGTGTGGCGCTGTGTATATTGGGCAAACTTTTCGTTCTGTGAATGTAGGATTAGGGAACAGAGGCGTAATGGCCGGGATCAATGTAGAAATTCTGAGGTTTTTCACACTCCAGCTCCTGCTAACCCGAGGACGACCATCGTGTGCCGAGAAGCACACAATGAGAAACTGGTCTTCAAAAAGGCCGTGTCTATACAGGGTTTTGCCCGTGCGGCTGCACTGGGGTGACACCGACCCAAATAAATGTTCTTCTTTGTGAAAATGTATTCAACGTCAAATGTTGTTTTGGTGCTCTTGTGCTCTTGAGCCCTCGTACCGTGTCGTCCTTTCCGCACCCTTCAAGCTTAATATTCCTTTTTATAGTATGCAAGACACGCAGACTCTATTGAATGATGGCTGGTGCCTTTTCTTCGGTTGCCATCATTTAACTGAAGTATGCAACTCGGCGTTGTGAGGCTTGTGTTGTGTTTGTCCCTCTATGTTTAATTGCCTCATCGCCTATAACGTTACGCAGGCTCAAGCTTATCAGTCTTCTAGGTACAGGGTGTTTCAGTACAGTGTTATAGCTGGTCGCACCTGTGCGACCTCCGTTTGAATTTTTTTTTTGTATATCTATCTGTATGACCATGTCAAAAAAGTTTAATAAGAATAGCACTCTGCTGAAAAATGTGCGATCAAGACATTTATCTGTCGAGTACTTTTGCCGCCTACTACAAGTACATTTATCAGATATCAAATGAAATAAATTTAATTTCTGGAATTAAACTCTGCAATTTGCCAAGTCAGCGTCACTTTTTGTTACCAGAAACAGCGAGAGCATGTCATATTTACCCCATTCTATCAGAAAACACACTCCTTGCTACAGTGGTAATAGCTGAAAAATTGCGAAAACCGTCGTTTCGAGACGCGCAAATTGTCGGCCTTGCTCAATTTTCCGTGAAGTTGATGCAAGAAGCGGCGGAAGAAAACGCGCTTATTCCTGTTTCTCCCTCGCTGTTATTATACATCACCGTGGTGTTCTAACCTCGCTCTCGTTATCAGCGGACGAATTAAAAATGATTCTAAAGGGGCAGCTCCGTGTCCTCCTCGCTTTCCTCTCCTCGCTTCTTGACGGGGAACTGAGAGCGGCCGGCAATTTGTGCGCCTGGAAACGACGGCTATCGCAACTTTCTTCAAGCTATTATTTACAGTAGGGAATGTATTGGGGTAAATCCGATACGCGCTTCCTGTTTCTGACAAAAAACGTTAGTTCATTTTGCAAATTACGAAGTTCAATTCGAGAAATTCAGTTTATTTCAATTAAAAGTTGATAACATTACCTGTAGAACGTGACAAAATTTCCTTACGGATAATTGTTGTCGACGGCATCTGTTTCTGTAGTGTGCTTTTTTAATGTTTCTTTTTCCTTTTTCTTTACGTTGCTACTTAAACACACTAGGTATATCTCTGAGTGTTACCTTCACCTATGTACTAACTGTGCGGTTGTCGCGCTTGTGTTACAATACTGTTAGGGGGGGGGATATGTTTAATAGAGTAAAAGAAAACAAAGGGAAATGTCAGCCAGGCTATTGCCAGCTTGCTATTCCGAAAAAGAAACTGAAAATTAAACAAAAAGAAAGAAAAAGAAAGGAACTGAGAATAAACAAAATAAATAAAGGAAAGGAAAAAAATGAAAGAAAAACAGTCACGCAGTGCAGTGCAGTACAGGCACGAGAGAAAGGTCCAAGAATGTCCAGTCAGAGGGCAGACGCAAGGTCCGAATCTTTTAAGAAGCGGAGCAGGGCTGGTGTGATGGCCCACTGTGGTGGCGGTGATGGCCCACTGAGTAAGCCGAGGGACGGGACCGAGGAGGGTGGCCATGGACAATGTGTTGCAGCCCAGCTGTATAGACGGCGATGGAGGGCTTGCCGTTAGGGAATGTGCTGCTGGCAGTGCAGAAGACAATGAGGAATGTCGGCCACCTCGCCACAGCTGGAACACAAGGGGGAGCTGGACTGGCCCATTTTGTAAAGAAGCAATGGGGTGCGGGCAACGTTGAGACGGAGGCGGTGCAGCAATGATTCCTCCTGACGACTGCAGCGACACGCAATGAAAAAGGTAACCGAGGGGTCGATGGACTGCACGTGACTGTTGTAGGCGACGGCCTGAGATCTAAATGCTTGGGCATGGGCTGCACACCGGCGGTGAATAGCTAAATGGCAAGCCGAAAGTGTAAGTGGTAGACGTGCAGTGGCAGGAGTATAGCAGCTGCGGCGGCTCGTCTTGCAGCCGCGTCTGCGCGTGTGTTACCGGTCAGGCCCACATGACCGGGCACCCATTGAAGGGACAAAGCATGACCATTGGCACGGAGTCTGTTATACATCTGTGTGATCATGCTGGGTATATCCTGTATGAGGTTGGGGCGGGCCTACATCAAGCGGAGGAGGGACGCCTTGCTGTGGGTTGAGGACGACCCATTTCCCAGATGGCAAGTCAGTAATGTATTCTAGGGTGGTAAGAATGGCGAACAGTTCAGCCTCGGTGGACGACATGGGGGTAGGGCAGTTTGTAGGCCTGTTCATGGTCTGTATCAGTAACGTAAAAGGCCGCGAACGATGCGTTATGCATTACGGAAGCATCGGTGAAGATTTGTCGGCAATGGGGATGAGTAGAGGTGAGGTGGGCCAAAGCGAGTTGTTGGGCTACCATGGCTGATTGGCTGTTTTCGGGGAAGGTCTGGTATAGGGCGTGAATGCGAGGCCGTTTTAAGGTCCACATTGCTGGCACAAAGGTAGTGGCAGGTGCCGAGGACGAGAGATAGTCTCGTAAGCGGGCAACGGCATTGGCAAAAGCGGATGCAGGGCAGCTCACAGCAATGCGGCGAATTGGATGAGAGGGTTGCGTCAGACAGCGGGCGTAGACGCGGAGGGTGGCTGAGTCCCGCAGAAGGGGTATAGGCTGCTCCCGAGCTTCCGCGAGTACGGAATATGTCTCCGTTGTTCGAGGGACATCAAGACAAACACGGAGACTGCGGGCTTGGAGGCTCAGGAGCTCCTGCTCTTGGGTGCAGCTGAGGCAGACTTGTACACGTTACTAAAAAAAAGTAATTGATTACCCTTACCGTTACCTTGTACGAAAAAGTAATTTTTTACCGTTACAAATTACTTGCCAGAAAAAGTAATGAAGTAACGCCTTGAAAAGTAACGCGTTACTTTGCCAATTACTTTCGATATCTGAGAAAACGATATAAAAAAAGATAGAAAAAAATATATAGAAAAAAAATATATCCACAAAAAACAAAAAAGGAAACTGAGCAAAAACGAAGCGAAACGAAGCAAAAACGAAGTCAGCATTGAAGCAGAATTGATTTCATAAGACAAGTCACGGCGACAAGTCATTGCAGATCGTCGACATCGTTGTGATATCGACAGTATTCCGCACAAGACTGACAGGGGCTCATGGTCACAAGAAGAGTGGCATTAGGTTATCGGGTTAGTTCTGGGAAAAATGTGTCGAGAGGTTGAGGGTTTTGAGAGTTCTGTGAAAAGAGTCCCAACTGGAACTCCCACAATGACTCATCAGGTTCACGGTACAACCTACAGTCCAACTTACTGCATACAGGCCGGGTTACGGATAGATAGTACTGGATAGATAGTGGACTCAAAAATACACTACACGTGCGGAACACTGTGGCAATTGACCTCGAGGTCCTCGGGTAAGTAATTGTTGCGGGATAAGTCCTAGAGATAAGACAGCTGCCTTGCACCGAACTTGCAGAGGGCAGTTGGTTTTGTCTTCTCGCGGCGGTGAATCATCCCATATAGGTGTGTGTGCGTCGTCCCGAACAATGTGGATTATTTAGTTTCCAAGTAATCGATTACTTGGTAATTGATTACTGAAAATTGTAATTGAATTACTCAAAAAATTAATGGGCCCCAAAAGTAATCGATTACGTTACAAATTACTCAAAAAAGTAATTGATTACTAGTAACGCAATTACCCGTTACCCGTTACGTACAAGTCTGAGCTGAGGGCATGACGGATCTGGAGGCTGTATCGTTGTGTGCCCAAAACAAGAGCCGTAGGAACCCGGTGGAGGTCCTGGCAACACGGGCCCCAGGACGCACATGCCATACGTGTGAGGACATTGACCTGGCTGGAGGCTTTCGTAGCAAGCGTCTTCACGTGTGATGACCATGTGAGGCCTCGGTCAATTGTGAAGCCCAGGTAACGGCAGGTTTTAATGACAAAGGTTAGGGGTGAACCGTCGATGAAGAGTGGATATTTGTGGAACGATCTCCGTGAAAAGGCCATGGCGACAGTTTTGGCGGGTGAGATGGCTAGGCCGCGGTCGGCAAGATAGTGGGCGATTGTGTCCAAGGAGCGTTGTAGACGACCTTGGATCACATCACGGCGAAGAGCAGAGGTCCAAATACAAATGTCATCTGCATAGATTGTGATGTGGGTGTGGCTAGGCAGCTGTGCAGGGAGGGAGGCCATAATGATGTTGAACAAGAGGGGGCTGAGTACGCTTCCCTGCGGGACGCCTCCGTGAACGGGATACAAGGCGGTATCTCCGTCAGCAGTGCGGACAAAGAGGGAACGACCCCCGGGAACTGTTAGGGGGGGGGGATATGTTTATTAAGAAAAAAAGAAAGGAAAGGTTAGCCAGGCAAAGAGCCGGCTTGCTATTCCGAAAAAAAGGGGGAAGGGGCAAACGAAAAAGAAAAGGAAGGAAAAAGAAAAGAAAAAGAAAAAAGAAAAAGGGGGATCGAAACAGAGGAAAGAGGAAAACAAAAGGAAAGGAAAGGGAAAGAAAACAAGAAACAAAAAGAAAGGAAAGGAAAAGAAAAGAGAAACGAAAGGAAAGAAAGGAGAAACACAAAGAAAGAAAAGAGAAACACAAAGAAAGAAAAGAGAAACAGAAAGAAAGAAAAGAGAAACAAAAAGAAAGAAGAGAATAAACACTAGCACAACGTTACAGGCAGTTCACGAGTCCTGAGACTCGGAGAAAACCGAGGAGAGCGGCAGTGACAGCCCACTGGTTGGGGTGCAAGACGGCGCCAAGAAGAGCGGCCAACGAAAAGTCGTTACAACCAATCTGGAGCAGACGGCAACGGAGGGTGTCCCTATGTTGAAGGTGCTGCTGGCAATACAGGAGTTGGTGTGGGATGTCCGCTTCCACTCCACAGACATTACAGTTTGGTGAATTTAGCCGACCCATCTTGAAGAGAAGTGAGGGTGTACGGGCAACATTGAGACGTAGGCGGTGGAGAAGGGATTCTTCTTTACGGCTGCGGTGGCAAGTGATGACGAACTCCATCAATGGGTCGATAGACCGTAGGAATGAATTGTAAGTTGTTGTTTCGGCACGGAACTGCTGAGCACATGTGGCACACCGACGGCGTATGTGTAGACGGCATGTTGAGGCTGTAAGCGGCAGAGGTGCCAGGGCCGAAGTGTCATCAGACCCAGCGCGTCTCGCTACTGCGTCTGCTCGGGTATTTCCATACACGCCTACGTGGCCAGGGACCCATTGAAACGTGATGTTGTAACCAGTGGCGAAGAGTTCATTGAATTTTTGAAGCGTCATGGTATGCAAATCGCTTATTATGCTGGGGCGAGATGACGACAACATATCTAGTGATGCCTTGCTGTCTGTAAGAATGACCCACGTTCCGTGCCCGGATTCTGTAATATGCTCCAGTGCTGCCAGGATACCAAACAGTTCGGCTTCTGTCGAGGACACTGTATAGGGGAGTTTGAAACCGTGGCCCAGGTCTTCATCCGGAATGTAGAAAGCCGCGCTCGAACTACCTTCGGTTACCGAGCCATCTGTGTATATATGGCGACTTAGTCGATGTGTTGCGGCGAGGTGCTCCAGTGTGAGCTGGTGGGCCACGACTGTGGGGACGTCTTTCTTGCGTTGGAGTCCAGGGATGTTAGAGTGAATACAGGGTCTTTCAAGAGTCCACATCGCCGGTGCGTAGGATGGTGTAGACGCGGGAGATGGAATGCTCCCTTTCAGGCGGGCAATGGCACTGCCGAAAGCAGACGCCGGGCAGTCCTCATCAATGCGACAAAGAGAGTGGAGCGGGTGCCGTGTAATGTAGCGTGTATAAGCGCGGAGGGTATCACCATCCCGCAGTATGTGAACCGGCTGCTCTCGCGCCTCTGCCAAGACAGAATACGTCTCCGTTGTCCTGGGGACTCCCAAACAGACACGGAGACTACGGGCCTGGATGTTGAGCAGTTCCTGTTCTTGGGTTCGACTTAGACCATGCAGGATGGGTAAGCTGTACCGCAATGTCCCCAACACCAGGGCCTGATGGACACGATAGAGGTCAGAACATGACGGGCCCCAGGATGCACCAGCAATACGCCTGAGTACATTTACCAAACCGTTTGCCTTGGTAGCAAGCAGCTTCACATGCTGGGACCACGTCAGGCCACGGTCAATTGTAATCCCCAGGTATCGGCAGGTCGTGACAAAGGTCAGGGGTGAGCCATCAATGAAAAGCGGGTACTTATGAAATGATCTTCGTGAGAATGCCATGGCTACTGTCTTGCTAGGCGAGACAACCAAGCCGCGGTGCAAAAGGTATCTTGAAATGATGTCTAATGAACCTTGTAGTCGGCGTTGGATCGTATCACGCCGAACGGCGGAAGTCCAGATAGAACTGTCCAGAACTGTTAGGGCTATTTGTAATCGTAATACGAATCAAGATTGCGTAATATTGCGGTTCGCAATATGTGTGCACGTCTATCGTACCAAAAGCAGCTTACAAACTCTCGTCTGCCAACCACATTTTCGCGTGGCTGCTTCCCAGATTTAATTCTCAATTATTTATTTGACGGGTGCCCATGAACAACTATGATTGGTCTAAGTGATGGTACACCGCACTAAAAAGAAGAGAAACATCATAATAGCAACACAAACATTACACAACAAGGATGACTAAGTTCATCTTAAATCCCTGGTTGCAGGTGAGAGCCATCTGTAGTTCAAATCGCAATCCCCGCAACAGCGCCTGCATTGTTGCTGCGACGTTGAAATGCGTCCTCTCCCAGTCGCGTCGAAAAATAGGGATCACCACCCTCGAAATGTGCTCGGCATAAATTTCTCTGGCCGTAGTATACATGGTTACACGATCGTCCATACTGGAGGGGGGCTGTCGACAAGTTCTGCGGAGCACGCGACCGTTATTTGGTTTACAACTTTTAATGAGCGCTCTCTCGTTAGCTAAGAGGCACTCGTCCTGAATATTGCATGAGTCGAACGGAGCAACCCCCACAATCCAGTGAATTATGCAGCGAGCTATCTGCTCGTCCGAACTTCTTTCCTTGGTTGTTAGGAAGGGAAGATTAGCCAATACGCGGGGATTAAGGGACAATTTGCGACTCTGTGTTTGAAAGAACACGTCTTTAGTTACCCGCAGCTCGGTTTTCGGGAAGCAACGAAGTCTGTGATATCCCGCGTAACAGTATAAATTTTATGGTTCTTTAAAGTTAAACCGAGCACGTCGAGTATTTTATTCACCTCGCTGTTTAATGAGACCGGGCGCTGTTTTGGTGAGATTATGGTGACTACCCTACGTCATCATCAGTCAATGTTGTGTAAATAGGGTGCGGCTTTTCTTAACAGGTTGCTCTTTGTCAAGGTGTACACCATAACAAAAGAACTTCAGCACATAGCACACTCCTAGCCAACCATCATTCCGAATGATATAATCATGTGTCCTGATTTTTGTGTCTTGACAGACACATTACATGTTCCAGATAGGCATCACCCCCTGTTTTGAACAAATCAGGACTCAGAATGGTATTATACGGAATGGTGGCTGGCTAGGAGCGTGCTGAAATGTGGTGAAGTTCTGTTTTAAGTCTTTTTTCCCCTTTACGTTTTAGGCTTTTTTGCGCACTCTATAAAAACATATGGGGGGGGGGGGGCGGTCGAACTAGCATGCCGTTGGTGGCCGCACTCAAGTGGGCATCGTCACGACTATTGACTATTGCAAAAAAAAAAAAAAAAAAGAAACGAAGAGAAAAAAAAGGGGGGGGGGCGGAGAAGAGAGTTGACTAGTTCAAAGTGAGGCATAGGCAGGATGAACGATACTAAACAGCACTTCACTGCATAGCACGCTGTGCGCCAACCATTGCCATGAATGATAGGGCACCGCTTCTTATTCGGAGAGAGAGGGGGACGTACGCTTTTTTGTAGAAATTATCGTGTATCCAAATGGACGCGAAAAAGCGTAGGTCCCCCATCTCTTCGAATCAGAAGCGAAAACCTGATGATTCATGGCAATGGTCGGCGCCCAGCGTGCTACGCGGTGAAGTCCTGTTTTTAGAGTGTGAGTAGAATATAAGGAACCGGTTTTTATACAACCATAGAACCGGACATTTTTAAAGAATAAAAAGTACCGTTTTTTTTGTTTTTTTTTAGTTTTACTCATTCGTGCGTTCCTTGAGCATCAATCGGAGCAAATCTGAGATGGTTCTTCGAGGAGTACTTCTTTCCAGTTCCAACAACAGTGAGATTTCTATTACGCTTACGGACTAGTTGTGGTCCCCGTTAGTAACAAAATGGGCTCAAACGTACGCTAATATCATTGCAACCTCATACATATATCACTGGCTTTGCACTGGGCTTTCGGTGGTGAGTCGCTCACCCTGACAGCAGGACATCACGCCACGTGACCTTCCGATGCCAGTCGCTCAAACGTCGCCTGCCTGCGCACTGCTGACGATGGCCCAATAAGGCCGAAACAGCTGTCCAGTGCTGGTATGGCGACGTTGAGCACTTATAAATGCAACCTCATCATAAGGTCGTTAAAGTGACTATCGCATCCGGGAACGTATGTATGATACCGATAGGGTAATGTTCGTCACCGCTTCAGAATCAATTTCGCCAAATTTCTCTTCCGAAAACAGCTTACATATTAAATAACCGAGTTTTAAAGGTTCGCATTCCATCTGCAGCCAACACGATGATGACGTAAGTCAGGCAGACGAATGGGAGGGCAGCGCAGGCGATTGTCTCCGAGGTCGTCTGCTTGGCGTTCGCATCGCAATACGCTAGGTGAAAAGTACTCGGTAAATACGCTGACTTTCGCTTACCAGTGTGTATCCTGACGACGTAACCATGTTGCGTAAAACACGGTGTTACGCTCCTGGCTGTACGAACACGTTCGACGCTAACCATAAACAACATTCTGCGAGCCGACCACAGAGAAGACGCCGTCCCTAAGCATTCCGGCTCGCTCGCCCGCCCGGCTGTCGGTCGGTCGCCAAGGCTACAAAGATCCCTCCGGCCGCTCCATGATTGGTCTCCTCCGCGTCAAAGCGCGCGCAGTGATTGGCCTCGTCCGGGTGATGTTTCCAGAGAGGGGATCCCGAAATGCGTCGTCTGCTCTTGCCAAGTTTTATATCAAACTGCACAGGAACGACGTTATTATCAGTGATGAACGCGGAGTAAAACGGCACTACAGTTTCGGAATCGACCGGAACGGATGCGATAGTCCCTTTAAGTACAGTCTTGCTCTATGCATATAATTTTAAATGTATGATAGATTATATGTATACGTGAGGAAGTTCTCTATGACCTGGCCGGGCAGCCTTCTGTGATATTAATATTTATATATATCCTCCACAATCCCCCTTAGTCTTGTGGAAGGCGACGCTGTCCCCGACTGTCGACCCCTGTAACATGTAAATGAAACTTAGTTCTCTCCCGTAATTAGTTGTAATCAATTATTTTTATAACTCTCCCTCAAGGCTTCTGAACCCCTTCTTTACCTTTTCTGTCCATCCGTACCCGTACCCCCCTGAAATCATCAGCATATACAGGGTGTTCAAAATTAAGCTTTCACGGGTGCTACGCAAACACAGCGATGACAGGAAACCTGATGATAACTTTACGCTAGTTGTGTAAGAAACAGGTGCTGCTAATTATGTAGAACCGGTTTCTTACTCAAGGAACAGAAAAAATAGTACCAGTTTTCCTTTGTTCGCCTATTTACAAAGTGCTAGTGAAAGCTTAATTTTGAACACCATGTATATATATATATACAGGGTGATCCACCAACCATGATAGAAATTCATAGTAAAAAACGTAGGCCCCGGAGAGACATGCGGTGAAAGGATTTTTTCTGTCAATAACTTTTGCCACATATTGGTGACATTTTTATTTCATTTCAATTGACGGAAAGTTAATTTCTTGAATTGAACTCCGAAATTTCCCAAGGCAACCAAACGTTTTCTTTGCGGAAATGGGTTCCCCGTGGTCACTTTACTCAGTATAGCACATAATCCCACTCGTAATGCAATGGAATTGGACTCCGGATTTTTCCAAGACAACCTAACGTTTTCTTTGCGGAAATGGGTTCCCCGAGGTCTTTTTACTCAGTATAGCACATAATCCCTCTAGTAATGCAATGGCAATTGCCGAAATAAATTCGCCGAAAATCCGTGGAAATGAGCCCTTGGCTCCGCCTCTTTTTTGACGGCTCGTAGTTTGAGCGCAAAGCTTCGAAGAAAGGAGGTTACATTGACACGCCACAAGAGGGGGGGGGGGGGGGGGTTGGCGCCACGAATTATCCAGCCGGGGCGGTGGGACACCCGGTGTACAGGGTGTTTCACAAAACGTGTCATTCGGACTTTATAAAAAAAAAACGGGGCGACTGAAAAATACGGGGTAAACGGCATTTGTGTGGCAACTAAATTTGCCACCTTGCAAAAATATTTTCATTTGATTTTAATTAAAATAAATTGAATTTCTTTAATTGAACTCCAAAATTTCCCAAGTATACCTAACGTTTTTTTTTTTCTTTTACAGAATTAGAGAGCCCGTAGCGAACTTAGTCAGATCCACTAAGAAATCCGCTCGATATTGCAAATGGAACAACAACAACATATATATTGTGATGATGAAGTGGGGAGGTTTTCCACTCTAGGAGTGGAACGCTACCCCATAGCTAGGGGTCTAATATGAGTGGTGACAATGATCAGTGATGACGATGAGAGATGACGGGAATGATCGAAGTGGCGATGACGATGCTGGACGTGATCGTGGTGGTGGGAGTGTCCGAGGGCGCTGCTGGGGTCATAGTGAGTCCTTTAGGCCTGTCGCCTCAAAGAAGTCAACCACGTGACGTAATGCCGCCCTGGAGTCGGCCGCGGTGTCCCAAGGGCCGAGGATGGTCGACAAGTTGAAGGGGCGGCAGCCAAGGGTGGCAAGCTGCGACTGCAGTGTACGCCTCTCGTTGACATAGGTCCGGCAGCGGAGGAGTATGTGCTCAACGTTGGCAAGTACGCCACACTCGTTGCACATAGGGCTAGCCTCACAGCCTAGCTGGTATCGATAGGACGGAGTGAAGGCCACATTCAGACGTAGCCTGTGGATGAGTGACTTCAGAGGACGAGGAAGCTTTGCAGGCAGTCGGTACGACAGCGTTGGGTCTACATTCCCCAAAGAGGACATAGTTGGAATGTCGTGTTGCCACTGTAGGGTAGACCAGGAATCGGACAAATGCCTGAGGAGGGATCTTCTGTCTCCTCTCGAGAGTATAATGGGCATAGAAGGTCGTTGTTGGTGTGCAGCGGCAGCGGCAGCGTCGGCCTCGTGGTTCCCAGTTATTCCGCAATGCCCTGGAACCCACTGAAAGGCAACGTAGTGGGAGCGATCTTGTAGGGACTTCAGGGCGCACAGGATGTCTATCACCACTGAGGCAAGGGAACCGCGGATGCCCATGTTTTTAATGCACAGGAGAGCTGCTTTGGAGTCTGTGTAAATTACCCAGTGCCGCGGTTCACAGTCTTCCGCATATGTCAAAAATAACAAGATAGCATAAAGTTCAGCGGATGTCGATGAGGTACGGTGAGATAGACGACACCCACGTGTAACAGACTGGGATGGAATGGCAAAGGCTGAAGATGAAGTGTCCCTGGTCGACGATCCATCCGTGTATACAGCGGTACTGTTGCGGTATTGAGCCTCGACGAAGCCAAGGGTAAGTTGCCTAAGAATAAAGTCAGGATAGTTCTTTTTGTTGTTCTTGAGACCGGGGATGGAGACAGTGACAGACGGCGATGGCAACGTCCATGGAGGCACTTTGGGTGCCGTCTGGTCGACTATGAATTTGGGGATATGAGGTCTGAATGATGTAACAGCAGCATGAACCGTCGCGTTCCGTCTAGCGTGTAGCTTGCGAATCAGAGTGTGACGGTTATGATGGGCACGTAGACGCAGATAGTGGCGTGCAGTTTCCCGAGTACGGAGAACCTCAATGGGGATGTCCCTGGCCTCAGCCACTACTAGACGGGTTTCAGCGCCTCGTGGGACCCCAAGACATACCCGAAGGCTGCGCGCTAGCATGGCTCGAATCCTTTGAATCAGTGTCTGAGGAAGTCCGTGTAGGACGGGAAGGCTGTACATCACTGAGCCACGGACCAGGGCATTGTGCAGCATGAGGAGATCCTTCTCGTCTCGCCCCCATCTCATACCTGCGAAGTGACGAATCACGTTGACCCAGCGTTGGACTTTCTGTTCAATGACGTCTATGTGGCGCTTCCACGACAAATTCCATGATAGAGTCACGCCTAGGAACTTGTGATGCGTCACCTGCTCCAGTGGGCTTCCACCGATATACAGGCGATATCTATGCATGTCTTTGCGCGTGAAGGCTAGAACTGCGCTTTTCTCTACGGATATCTCCATTCCTGCCTGGAGTAAGTAGAGGCGAATGGCATCTAACGTGCGCTGAAGACGCTGACGGAGTGCTGGACGGGAAGTGCCTGTAGTCCAAACACAGATGTCATCGGCATACAGGGACAAGTTGACTTTCCGCTGAATGCAGGTTCCAATGCCCGCCATAACGGCATTAAAGAGGAGCGGACTAAGGACGCTTCCTTGTGGTACCCCCTGAGAGATGGGGAATTGCTCTGTGTCGCCTTGTCTTGTCCGGACGAAAATACCTCGTTGACTGAGGAAATCGGCAATCCAAAGCAACGTTGTACGTGAGAGCGCAGCGCTGTATAGAGCATGTAAGATTGATGGATGGCTAACGGTGTCGTATGCTCTCTTAACATCAAGAAATACCGCCGCCGAGATCTTCCTGCCTCGTCGTGCCTCTTCCACCGACGTGACCAAGTCGAGGACAGAGTCTATCGAACTGCGGTGCCGTCGAAACCCAGCTTGCTCTTGAGGGAAGAAGGCACGGCTTTCGAGCCACCACTCAATTCTACGCAAGACCATTCTTTCCATAACTTTCCCCAAGCAGCTGGTCAGAGTTACCGGGCGAAATGATGCCAATTGGGATGGGTGTTTTCCTGGTTTTAGCAACGGTACCACTTGGCCGACTTTCCACTGCCTAGGAACCTGTCCATGCCTCCACGAGTGATTGAAGATGTTCAGCAGGGCCTGAAGGGAAGTAGGGTCAAGGTTTCGAATCACTGTGTATGTAATGGCGTCCGGGCCTGGAGAAGACTTCTTGCATGCAGCTGAAATGGCTGACGAAAGTTCTGCCACGGAGAAGTCCATATCCAAGGCAGGGACAGCTGCTGGGTTGGCATGCTCGAGAATAGATGTCACATGGGCTGTATGGGTTAGGTACTCCTCGGTGCTGGTTACATTGGCTCCCTTCGTAATGACACGGCAGAATTCCCTGGCCACCTCTTTCTCAGACGTAGATGTTAGGAGCGCAAGAGCTCCAAGTGGGTTCCGAACTGGAGGGTTCTCCTTTAAACTTCTTGCGACTCTCCATATCCGAGCAGGGCTCTCAAAAGGTGATAAGGAGCAACAGAAGTGCCGCCACCGTTGACGGTCAAGGTTTCGGAGTTCTTTCTGGACAAGCCTACTCGCGCGTCTTGCTTCCTGTATATCAGAAAGATCTCCTGTCTATTGCAAATGGAACTGCCCAAAAAAGGTCCCGAAATTGAGGCTTCAAAGTTTCGGGTATTCAACGGCGCACCAAATCAGTCGCAAAGATGCGCAGAGAGGAGGACATGAACCTGCGCCCATGAAAGATAGAAGGTCGAAAAAAAGAGGTCGAAAAAAAAATGAGGCGGAATATTTTTTTTTTTCAGCTTATCAACGTATGGTGGAATGTCATCCGCCTTGTTATCTGTGCTGCACGCCGGTCCGGCGATAAATTGTTCTAGCAGAATTATTTGACACCTTGCGTGTATTAGGAGCAGCGGTACTGATGGCGAATTCTGTGTTCTCGAACGCCGAGAAAACAGGAATGATTTTAGCACTTGGCGCTGCCCTGAATATGAATTATGACAAAGGAGTCGCAAAATACAGCGAAATGTTTCCCCGCACAAGAGTCCTTAATTCTCACGCCATCAGACGGACATTTTTGCGACTCTCCTCTACTGGAAGTTTCAACCGTACACCTGAAAGCTATCACCGTTATGTCACCTTTCGTGACAGTAGCCAAGCGAATAGAGTACGACAGGCTGTCGCCCAGGAACCTCATGTAAGCGTACGGGCCATCAACAGAATAACAGGGGTTTCAGCAACGACGGCCTGGAGAATTTTGCACCACGGCGGTTATCACCCTTACCACCGACGAACTGATTAGCGGAAAGGCATTTTGGGGAGGTACGATTCATTACCCGAGACAGATTTTGTCACAAAAGAGAGAAAAAGAAAGGGAAAATCAGAAACGAACTGGAAACGAACTCATGCTATCTGCTTTGCCATTGGAAACCTTCAAAACATTCGCACGCCGCTTCCCTTTTCTCCTCTCCTTCTATTTTCCGACCTTCTAGCTTTCATGGGGGCAGGAGCATGTCCTCCTCTATGCGCATCTTTGCGACTGATTTGTGCGCCGTTGAATACCCGAAACTTTGAAGCCTCAATTTCGGGACTTTTTTTTGGGCAGTTCCATTCGCAATATCGAGCGGATTACTTGGTGGATCCGAATTAGTTCGCTACGGGCTCTCTAATTCTGTAAAAAAAAAAACAAAAAAACAAAAAAAAAACACGCTAGGTTGACTTGGGAAATTTTGGAGTTCAATTAAAGAAATTCAATTTCTTTTACTTAAAATCAAATGAAAATATGTCTGCAAGGTGGCAAATTTAGTTGCCACACAAATGCCGTTTACCCCGTATTTTTCCGTCGCCCCGTTTTTTTATAAAGTCCGAATGACACGTTTTGTGAAACACCTTGTATAACACCTGAGCTGTTGCCCCGCAAAGCGTACAATACTTAGCTGCATAAGCCGTGTTGGCGCCCTACGTGGTAAAAGCCTCCGTGTGAGACCGAAAGCAATTCCCATTTTCCGTCGCGTTCCGAGCCAAGTTTCCCCCCTGGCTGCCGAGGACGAGCGAATGGGTCCCGTAAAACAAACGAGATAACGGCGACAAAAAAAGTTCTCCCAACTTTTACGATCCCGTTTGCCTTCGGTTTATTTGGAGCGCGGAAATGCCCTTTTAAAAATCCACATAGAGCGGTACAAGGAGACGAACCGGACTCGTGCCGCGATACCGGACAGATAGGAAAGTTGTAAAACGAACGCAGCATCGCGACAGGAGTCAGACATCTTTGCAACGTGTTGTCCGGGTATTCTGTGGTGGCGATGATGATATGTTTCTCTCGCCGAAGTTTGCTTCATGTTGGTGGGCGACGCTTATGCAGTGGGGAAAACAAAGCTTCGCCGCGCAACATGCCGAACGAAATAATTCTCTGTCTTGATGAAAATCAGAGACATTGCGTTTGTTTTGTGTTCGTATTATTTACTTCAGAGATGAGACAGGCACCACAAGGTGAGTTAAAGGTGAGCTAACGTTTAGCTGACTAGAGGATACGCCCGTATGCAATGTGTCTTCATGCCCTCCATTTTCTACATCAAAGTCATAAATAGTCATAAAAAGCCGTACGTACCGCTTACCGCTCTCTATCCTCAGACCAGACCCGATGACGCTATCATTCCGTGCAGTGATTACTGGTGAGCCATGAGCGTGTTATGTGGTGGAGTTCTGCTTTTCTAGTTTACTTTTAAGACCTAATTTGGAAAAATGTCGTCGCGTTATACAAGCAAAGAAACTGTGAGGAAACTTAACATGATAAGTTGGAAGTGAAAGAAACAGATAGCGCACACGCAAGAAAATTATAGAAAAGTAAATAGACCTGCCCCTGTTTGTAAACAAATGACGTCATAGTGTTCGACAGCGCCACCAATTTGGTAGAGTTGAACTACGCTCCAAGCTAGGTGCGAACAAGGACGTGCCCCAAAGTCAAGATCTTAATGGGATTACGTTGGTCCCTGAAAGTGACGCGACCTTCGATCTTACTTCTCTTTCAATACGAGGCAGTGAACCAGCCAGCTCTCCCTTTCAGATTTGTTTCGGTTTCAGTCTGTCTACCAGCGTCATGATGATGTTTCTCGGATAGAGGTCTATTCAGTTGAACATGCAAACTGCACGCGAGGTCAAAACCGGGCAGTGTCGGGGTACACATCCGCTACGTAGAATACGTCAGCGTCGTTTTGATATAGTAACGTTTCCGTGTATGCAGTGATCCATCACATACATATAGGCATCGCCGGCTCTGCGGCAGAAGTGTTAGCGCCGACGTTGGCAATTTGCAATGCTCTCTCAAACGCCGTGCTCACTTGGCAGAGCTCAATGGTCCCTCATTGTGCACTCTTAAAAACTGAACTTCACCGCATAGCGCCCTCCTAGCCAACCATCATCTCGAATGATCTCGTTATCCGCTCTGATTTGTTAAAAACGGGAGGCGTACGTCTTTTTTGTGACACTTATGCTGTTCATAATTGTCACAAAAAGGCGTACGCCTCCCGTTTTCAACAAATTAGGGGACAAAAAAATATCATTCCAGCTGATGGTTGGCTAGGAGCGTGCTATGCGGTGAAGTTCATTTTTAAGAGTGTGTCTGGCATTTTGCCTTCCTTTTCCTTACGTAGAACAGCCGATCCTTACATAATTTTAAATAGTTTCTTTGCAAATGCTCCAATATTACCAAGTTACCTCGAAATTTTTGTCACACTTTTCTGCATTATGTTACGTTTATTAATTCACTACTTTTGCACTTCAATGTTGTCGGACCACTGTGTAAGACTCGTTATTACGAATAGTTTGAGCGGTCAAACACGAGTATATCCCCTCTAATTGTTGAGTTATGGAGAGGGGGACCCAGTCAACCCAGTGTAATTAATTATGCTGAGCATCCTTCGTTTTTGCTTCATAATTTTTACTAATCGCAGCTACAGCGAAGTGTCTTGTGGAGATGGACGCCATATAATGCATACAGCTTATTGGTGTAAGATAGGGATGCATGACAGTGGCTTTTCAACTATCACAGAGACGTCACCCTTTCCCATTTTTATGACTTCCTCTCGGATATCAGTTTGACTTGGTTGTGCGACCGAGATGGACATCGACAATCCTTCTCTGAGACGTGGAACCTACTCTGTGCAGTACTGCGTCTTTGCAGTGTCTTTAAGTCTGCGTTTCCCGTAACTGTCGTCGAAACCGGCAAGGTATGTTGTTGACATCGATTGTGCGGCTGTGTCCGTAAGTCAATGTGATACAACATTGTTCATGCGGCTTTGTAAAGATGTAGTTTCAAAAAGAAAGTTGCAGAAGTGACCGATAAACAAACAGAGAAGGCGTATGTTGTTGGCCGAAGGGCAGTGTTGCCGTCAACATAGAACTCTGCAATATTGTGGGCAGGTGGGCAGACGAGGAGACACATCAGTGTTCCAAAGATTGACAGCCGACTTTATGTATAAACCGTTACGAACACGCTTATACAAAACATAAAACTGCGGCTACCTATATCGGCCTTTACTCAGTATAGGAACGCATCGCACCAGCGTGTTACCAAGCAGAGTCCTTCGTTCAGTGACCCCTTACATGAAGCTTCGGGACAGCGTTTAACTGTGCAACATTAGCAATTCCGTGCAATACAGTTCCGTGCTCCATTCCACTATGAGCGGATTAAATTAGGTTGTTGAATTACAATTCAATCGCGAGACCGGTCTTTGTGGACAAGTGGACGAGAACCGGCGGAAACAGCTGCTGCCTAGGTTTGGACACGAGAATTATGCGTTTAGCGAAAGGGTGGTGATCAAGTTATGGCAGGACCTCTCGCTCTTGTCTGTAACGACCGCAGTCCAGCGGGATGGGTGTAGCTTGCATCGTACATCGCATGTGGGACGGAGATTTCTTGCTACGGAGCCTAAATCGCTCCTTTAAGTAGCTGGATAGATGCCAAACCTAGCTGGATGCGGGGAAAGATGGCTACGAGTGACCGTGGCAGGCCACGAGGAAGCATCAGCGCGAGAGAACGGTTCTATTCCTCGTTTCCAATAACGCTCACGTTGCCTGTCAGGCACCCATAATGCAATGCCGTGTCCCATGTGGTACATTTCGTATAAGCTTCCGTGATGTCATTAACGACTGGGCCTGTGCGGATGTCCGTACGAGACAAACACAGTACTGAAAGACGGCGGTTGACGAAAAGTCATCGAGTGCCGTTGGCGGGACTCGAACCCAAGCCTCTATGATTGCAGGTCAGCTGTGCTACCAATTGAACCCCTGTATGCAATAAAGGGATAAGTCGAAAAATCTCAAACCGGAAAAGGAGCAGGATCTGATTGTCCGTCCCATTGACACACATGCATTTCCCGTATCTAACGCCGCTGTAGCGGGCCAATAAATTGCAAAACTGTCCTAAATTTTCTTTGGCAGGTACATACTGGCATGTAGATGTCACTGCAGCAAAAATAGTAAAAAGGGTATAAGTCGACTTATCCCCTTATTGCATATAGAGGTTCAATTGCACTACGCCGACATCGCACTCTCGTCAACATATCAATGCATCCTTCTTAAATACACACACCACTCTGGCCCATTCTGTCTTACAATGTCTTCCATGCACGCCCGCATAAGCACACAGACGAACATACCAACGCAGGCGGCATTCTGATAACAATGAAAATTGCAGAGGCTGAATTGATATGCAAAACTGATATGCAAAATTGTCCAAGTATCTAGCAACAATGGACTTTGTTGGCTCTCTTGGTTATGTCTAGTATAGGCATGCAACACACATGTGAAATTGGAGCAGCACGGAAGGGGCACGTTTTCCTGCTTCAGACCATGACACGTGAAGAAATGATTTGAGCGTGTTACCACTGCTGTCGTATAACACGTTTGGAACCTATGTGCGTCTATACGGCGCCCTCTTCTCGAGGTGTACACCAACCGTACACTCTGCCTTCATCAGTGCACGCTTTGCCGGTGTTGCAGTGCCTTAAAAGTACGAGAATCGTATCGCAACTGAGAAGAAGAAGAATGACAAGTTTATATAAGGAAAACCTAGACCCAGCATGCACAAAGAGCTGCGCTGCAAACGAAGTTGGACGGGCACCGTGCTTGAGCTTTGCTAGTTGTTGCTCGATATTTCAACGTCACGTTGTTTGCTGAACAACTGTATGATCATTATGCTGCGTTAAGCATGCGTTTTGGTAAAAAATTCTTTTCTACCGCAGTGTGTATGTTTTAAATGCTTCCCGCCTTGAGCCTCCATCACGGTTCTCGACATAACCAAGATGGCCGACGTAATGGCTGATGTGCACAGGAGATGGCGCCTTACATTTTGCATATCCCCTATTGAGACAAAAAAAAAGCACCCAAGCAACGATATTTGCTTGGGCGTTGGTGATGTTTTGTCTTAGGCGTTCGTCAGGATCGTCCAACTTTCAAACACTGTATACTGCCACATTTAGAGTATGTGTATAGTGTGCGTACAGAGATAAACGTCACAGCTGTTTCTGCGCCTCCTTCAACGATTCCATACCGCGCTACCGTCAGAGTGGGCAGAAGATCTTGTTATTTCAGCTTTAATTACTTATTGCCGATCTATGTGCGCGCCGAGATGGCAGCATTTTGCTCGGAAGAATCGTATTTCCTTCAGCAGAGCTGGGATTCGAACCCAGGTCGATTGCCATTGCCGACATAGAAGGCGATCATCTTATCCACAGCGAGCCACGGGAGCTGATTGCCTCTCGAGATTTTTACCAAGAAAAGCAGAAAGCAGCTTAAAGCAGGAAACTCAAATTTTCACCATGGCATGGCGCACAAATATCGCAAGACGTACGAGTTTTTTTTTTTCTTTCTTTTCTGGACTTCTCGTATTTTCGATCGAATAAACGTAGTCCGCAGGTTTAGCAGAAAGCAGAAATCTTGCAGCAATTCAACGGCGACGGCGGGAAAACACATAATAGGTCTGTATCGTAGTATAATTAAACACGCAGATAGGAGCTCCAGACTTTTGTTAAGGAATACTTCATCTATATATTCTTCACCAGCCCACATTGTTGCGGCGGGACACGCCAAATGTTAGAGAGTGCTGCGAAAACCTCCTGCGGAATACTTCTCACATACGGCCATACCGCTCACATTATTGCAACATCCTTATTCCCCATATTACATCACTTTCGCGTAATGACGTTTTCGCTCGCAACGAATATTCTCTTCTCACACGCCCTTTCCCATTCTGTACAACGTTTCTTCCCCACTGGTTCCCATTCGTCAGCGGCCGAGCTAAAAGCACCGATGCGGGCGGCCATCTTGTCTGTGTCTCGAAAACCTCGTTTATGGTTTTTCGATATCAGAGGGGGCCCATGTATTATTCTCCGGCCTATGCTGGTCGCGTGCTTCCAGACCGTTCGAATCAAATGTGCTTGGCGTGTTCCCGCGCGCGTAGCCACCTTTTCTGAAAGTTGGGCTCTATTAGTTTGTTTACACCATCTAAGTGTTAGGGAAGTTGGAGAATCGCGTTATGCCGCTTTACTTTTTAAACTATTTGTAACTCACTCAGGTATCCGACACTAAAATTGCATGAGCAAGTTGAGGTACGCGCATCTGCGTGCAAACGCAGAGGGAAAATGGGTTGTAAAACGAAGTGGTTAGCAACAGCACCTGTGGAATATATATATATATATATATATATAATGAAGGGAAAAAGCCATTAAAGAAACAAGTAAATGGCACGACGTATTTGAAATTAAAAATTACAGATTAAGATGGCTTCTATGGCTGCACACAGAGAAACAGATACTCATGGAACGATGCGATAGCACCAGAGGACACGTGTTTCCCCGTGTTTGCGGCTCGTCAGCTCTGGGTAGCTGCGCATCGTTCGGAAATATATACAGGGTGTTTCAAAAAACGTGTCATTCGGACTTTATAAAAAAAACGGGGCGACGGAAAAATACGAGGTAAACGGCATTTGTGTGGCAACTGCATGAATTTGCCATCTTTCAAAAATATTTTCATTTGATTTTAATTAAAAGAAATTGAATTTCTTTAATTGAACTCCAAAATTTCCCAAGTCAACCTAACTTTTTTTTTTTTTTTACAGAATTAGAGAGCCCGTAGCGAACTTAGTCAGATCCACCAAGAAATTCGCTCGATATTGCAAATGGAACTGCCCAAAAAAGGTCCCGAAGTTGAGGCTTCGGAGTTTCGGGTATTCAACAGCGCACCAAATCAGTCGCAAAGATGAGCGAAGGGCAGGACATGTTCCTGCCCCCTTGGAGCTACTCTCTTAAAAATGAACTTCACCGCATAGCACGCTCCTAGTCAACCATCATCTTGAACGATATCGTTATCTGCCCTGATTTGTTGAAAATGGGGGCGTACGCCTTTTTTGTGACACTTATGCTGTTCATAATTGTCACAAAAAAGGCGTAAGCACCCCGTTTTCAACAAATCAGGGCAGATAACGATAGCATTCGAGATGATGGTTGGCTAGGAGCATGCTATGCGGTGAAGTTCATTTTTAAGAGTGTAGAACAGTTTATCGGCGTGCAGCACAAGACGCGCCGATAACAAGGCGGGTGACATTCCACCATACGTTGATAAGCGGCAAACAAAAATGATTCCGCCGCTTTTTTCCCGCCCTGCTTTTTTTTTTTTCGACCTTCTATCATTCATGTGGGCAGGAGCAAGTCCTCCTCTCCACGAATCTTTGCGTCTGATTTCGTGCGCCGTTGAATACCCGAAACTTTGAAGCCTCAATTTCTGGACTTTTTTTGGGCAGTTCCCTTTGCAATATCGAGCGGATTTCGTGGTGGACCTGACTAAGTTCGCTACGGGCTCTCTAATTCTGTAAAAAAAAAAAAAAAAAAAAACGTTAGGTTGACTTGGGAAATTTTGGAGTTCAATTAAAGAAAATCAATTTATTTTAATTAAAATCAAATGAAAATATTTTGCAAGATGGCAAATTCAGTTGCCAGACAAGTGCCGTTTACCCCGTATTTTTCCGTCGCCCCGTTTTTTTATAAAGTCCGAATGACACGTTTTTTGAAACACCCTGTATATAGTATACAGGGTGTCCCAGAAGACGTGTCATTGAATTATAATAAGAAAACTACGCCACCTAGAATCATGCGGTCAACGGCATTTGTTCTTACAAGGTTTTTGCCAACTCCTGGTGTGATTGTCATGTATCGTAAATTATGTAAATAGTTATTTGCGAACTGAATTCGGAAATTTTCCAAGTGAAGGTCACTTTTTTACCCCACCAATATGAAGAGGGTGCCGAATTCACTCAAGTTCATGATAATTGACAGTGATATTCACGAGCTATCCCAGCGCAAAAAATAGCCGAACATCATGCTTTTCGTAGCACCGAACCAGAACGTGCGACGACTTTTTGAGCGCAATCTCTCTCAGTCCGACGAAAGTTCCAAACCCAGCCCACATTGTGATAGTAGAAAAAGTGACAGTTCCTGAAATTGGGAGAGGGGAACTGCGATCCCAGCGAAAGTTGGTTGCGATAAGCCATACCTGTGTTATCTCTTTCTGCACTGTAGGTGTGGGCTGGGCTTCCAACCTCCTTTCGTCGGACTAACAAGGATTGCGCTGAAAAATTTGTCGAGCGCTAGCTCCGTAGAGCATGATGTTCGGCTATTTTTTCTGATGGGATAGCCCCTGAATATCCCCGTCAATTATCATTAATTTGAGTGAATTAGACACGCTCTTCACATTGGTGGGGTAAAAAAGTGACCTTTACTTGGCAAATTTCCGACTTCAGTTCGCAAAAATTTACGTAATTAAACTTACGTTACACGACATTCACATGAGGAGGTGGCAAAAACCCAGTAAGAACAAATGCCATTGACCGCATGATTCTAGGTGGTGTAGTTTTTTTATTATAATTCAATGACACGTTTTCTGGGACACCCGGTATATATATATGATTCTCAATGCCGGTTGACCTTGAGTATGTTACGCGGCAAAGCTCTATTTTTAGAGAACATGTTCTGATTTGGATTGGTGTGGTCCGAACTTATGATCAGTGCATACAATTTTTTTGCAAGTGTATCCATACGAGTATCATTCACGTATAGTTTCTTTTCAGAATGTCGGCAGAAGACGGGACGTCGTCGCCAGCGAAGCGTCCAGTGGACCATGATGGAGAGACGGGTGTTCGTCCAGTGGGGCTCGTCCGCGGGGGACCGGTGGCCCAACAAGCTCAAGAGTACCTGGAGCAAAACATTCGTTATCTCATGAGGCCACGCGTCGCTACAACGGCTCTGTCGCAGGTCAGACATTCTCTCTTGCGAACTGTCAAAATTAAACGTACTAACGAAAATCACAGCGAGAGGGAGAGAAAAGTGCATTATTGCGTATATACACACTGTCTTAAAACCGGGGGGGGGGGGGGGGCTATATGTAAAGTTAAAATACGCAGTTTAAACCGGGTTTCCTCTTGTTCTTGCATACCCATGGAGATGGACTTAAATTGATAGCAAGACCTGGACGCTGTCTGGTTCTAACCATAGTTGGATTACATGACGCGTTGTGTTTCCTTGTACAAATTCGTTTATTTTTCTTTGCTCACCAGAGTATTTTCCGATTTCTTCTTATTTTTTTTTCAATGCGAACCCATTTTGAATCATTGGTATATATCACCGCGGCAAGTACGATACCCTCCCTCAGTGCAGTGAGATATGAGCGGGATCGGACCAACGGAGATGGAACATGCACACACGCACACACCCATGACATAACACATGACATGTGGAGAGGCACCCTTAACTCTCGAGAACAGCATTACATCCAGTCGGCCATGAGTGGTGATGGTACGGTGAATCCTCATAGGTCAGATTGCCGTGACACAAGAGTCGCACGTTATCAAAGGAGCTCGAGCAGACCGCTGGGACTCAAAAACTTGTGAAATGATCGCAGACATTGACGGCGCTGAAATAAATCTGAGACGAGTGGCATTAAAATTACGGCAAATACCGCGGCGTGCCCGAGCAGCTTTTGTCCGATTATTCGCACCAAAAATCCTTAATTTATTTGCAGCACTCAATGATCCAACAGTAATGATCACCTGGAAGCCATATAAATTCCTTAGCATAACTGTCAATACGAAGAGAAAGCTATTCCGTGAAGCAGTAACTTTATTCCAGCTGATTCTCGTGAGAATTTTCTCGACAGACATCTTTTTAGTTCAACCATGTGTGGAGGGAAAAACTTGCTCACGTCGTTGTCCCTCAGAATCAAATTCCAGGTTGCTTCGCAATAAAACTTTCCACCATTGCAAACGCTCTTTGAAACTTCCTCTTTCTCCCTCTCTCTTCCGTACAAACCCGGTTTCTCTTCCTGTTGTCGTTGTTTGTTTTGCCTTTTTAGTATCATCACTTTCCCTTTTTCTTCGTTGGCGTCGTATTTATTCCCTAAATTTCAGCTCCTTCTAATTCTATACTGTCTTCCCTCCACGTTCCACCTTCCGTTTTATTTACTTCCAAGAAAAACTACAAAGGAAAATGGAGGCATTCATCTATAGAGTCTCTTCCGCCCAAGTCGAAACGCCATCAAAGCCTCGAAAAAGGAAGAACGCCAAACGGAATTCGTTGGAAAATTTGGGAAACCTGACGGGCCTCTTCTGAAACCTAGAGGCGCTGTTTGTTTCTTCCTTCTCGGGAGAAAATACGGGAGAGCTCCTAACGAGTTGAGGTTCACGGCGGCCGAAAGAAAAGATAAGCGCAGATCTTATCGGACTGATTAAAGGCCAAGGCTTATACGGCATCTCGAACGGCAGGCTCCAAATACCAAAGGAATTTCTTCGATGGGAGCGTTTCTTTTTTTTTTTTTTTTTTCCTCCCTCCAAGAAACTAGATTGGCGTTATGTTGCGACCCATTGATGATGGTTCCTTTACGGAATGGGGGAAGAAGTTCGAGGAAGACCGTGGTCGTTTTGAAAAGTAACACTGGATTGCTGAGATCCAGGTTTCTTGCTGTGATGTATTGGAAGTAAGCATGCCCGTTTCGAGCAACAATGCCGAGAAGGAGTACGACAGCAGTTTATTACGTTGCAATGTACAGACGAAGAGCCACAATCTGATGTAACAAATCATATATGAAGCATTTCACGTTTCCACAACTGACTAACAAATCAAATACCCACTCCTCTATGATTGGCTGGCAGCGGCAGAAAGAATGACCATTGATCTTTTTCTGGTACTAGAACGACATGTGAAGATTCCGCGTGGGAACGAAATATGAAGGTTATATCAGTTTAGTAACGTAGCCAGAAAGAAACATATTTGGGAACGAGTTCCATGGGAACTTTACGTGTGGAGGAGGATTTCGCCCTCCTAAATGCGCTACCAAAGGTACAAGGAGCTTCACCACATAGCACGCTCTACGCCGATCATTGCCACGAATGATTGGGGTATCGCTTCTGATTCGAAGAGAGGAGGGGCGTACGCCTTTTTCTGTCAATTATCAATCACCCATCCAAATTGACGCAAAAAGGCTTACGCCCACTCCCCCTTTTAATCAGAAGCGATAACCCAATCACTCGTTGGTTGGAGCAGAGCGTGCTATATGGTGAAGCTCTGTTTTTAGTGTGGATTTGGGGGGGATTTGGTGGAGAGGATTTGGGGGGGGGATTGAGCCCCCGAAACACCCCTTACTACGCCACTGCCACAGTTCCCCTTGAAGTCAGCCCAAGACGTATTCTAACACCCGTGTCTTCCTCTCGATCTAGCTGTCCGTACACGTCCTAGTCCGTCTGTATAACATGACATTCTCGGGTAAACATAAACAAGCCACCGTCACGACTTCCGGTGCCACGAAGACTTCCGGTCCTTCCGCGACTACAGACGCTCGGAAACATCCCCCATGCAGACTGATCTCTTTCACTTTCCCATTTTTGTTGAAAATGGAAGGCGTACGCCTCTTTGTGGCAATTTGAATTGCCATATAAAGGCGTATACTGCCCTCTCTCTCCTCAAATCAGAAGCGCTAACTGTATCAATCGGCATAGTGGTTGGCGCAGAGCGTGTTGCTGCGAAACCGTTTTGGCAACAAACCAGAAGCGGTGCAGAAAGGCATGTATACACGGCTCGTAACCTTAGTTGCATCGTAGGGTTAATAAGGAGCTTAATTTTGTGTTTCTTATTTGCCCTGTGAACGAATCATGGTGTCCAATAATAGTTGACGTTTCTGGTGTACATCTCTTCATGACCTGATTTCCCCGTTGTGACCGCCAAGAAGCAATGCGCGCTCACTAACGGTCTCTCTGACCCGTGTCCGGTGACAACTGCAGACAACGACTGCGCCATATTCGCCACACGGCCTTCGGCATTCCTGATAGAGGGGGAGTAAAATTTACGAGGGATCTCCGTTTTTATCTTGCCTGGTTGTCTTGTGGGGGACGAGATAGAAGGCGATTGTTTAGTCCCCGGCATCCGAGGAATGTTCTCGCACTAAAGCGACGGACGATTAGGAGAATGCGCCTCCCGAGAAAACGGATGGCCCACGAAAAGGAATTGCTGGGAAGCTGCTTTTCCGAGCTTATGATGACTGCTTTCATTCCGGCCATGAAATGACAGCGGAGCGCTTTTGCCTACAGCCGCGCCGTAAAACAGACCAGTACGGTAAATGCGCCGTTTTTTCATCAAATTTTATATTACGCTATCAGAAACTCTTGAGCGAATCCAGTCAGAAAAATGCATGAATGGGGCTGAGTAACGAAGGCAGAGATGAATAAAGTATTTAAATACTGCTTGGAAGTACAAATTGTGTTAGACCACCACCCCTGTCGGGTTAATGCTCGAGGAACAATTACCCATCTTCTTGAGTGTTGTGTCCGTTCTTCTCTGTCTCATTGGCCTCAAGCATTACCGCGTCACACAAGTGCAGTTCCATGTTGTTCCTTAGTCTCTCTTATTGTTGTATCCTGTGTAGCCAAAAGCTCTGTTTTGTAAAGAGCGGCGAGAAAGCAGGCGAGCTGGTGATAATTGATCGTCATAACGAACCCTGAGACGGGAGAAGGAACACACAATACACATGCATGCATAATACACACTCGTGTATTGTGTGTTCTTTCCCCAGTCTCAGGGTTCGTTATGAAGCTTTGTTTTGTACTGTGTGCGTTTGAAATCGACGGAAGGCGTATCGCAGAAGAAGGAGGTCCTGGAGCGCTTTGATGAATTTCGGTGACACAAAGAGATATGCTATGTCGCGACGACCACTTGGGAGAAATATATCGTACGCCGTAATTTGCATGTACTGAGCAAGTACTTTGCGTCAGATTGAGTGGAGCAGATTTTATGAGTAGTTCCGTTATGGTGAGCAATTCGAGCAGCCTGGTCCGCCCTCTCATTTCCACTGATACCGCAGTGCCCTGGGATCCAGTGGATGATGTTGTGACCATTCGTGGTAAACTTCAGCCAACTGGACGAGGACGAAACGAGAGGCACAAACTCAGGCTGATGTTGTGACCTTTTGGTTCTCCAGAGTTTGCTGCGATAACACTGTAGACGACCAGCACAAGAGGAGTCGTCGAACCTTGCATTACTTTGAGGCCAGATTTTGAGTCAGAGAAAATAACACATGAAGTCGGGGTTTCCTTTGACGCTATGTGTAGGAGAGCTTTCTCGATGGCGTAGAGCTCTGCAGCAGTTGAGGACGTCTTGTGAGACAGACCGATCGCACGGTTCTGTAGTGTCCTTCTTTGATTTCAGGCCTGGAACCTCTGGCGACACTGTAGGTAGCTTCAGCGTCCAGTAGGGAATGGAAGTTGTAGGCAAAGGCTTGAACCGAGGTGCTTCATGGAAGTAGGGCGCCAGAGCTTCGTGAATGCTCAGTCTTGATTGCGTACGAATCCAGCGGGCTAACGGATGCTTGACATGTTGAGACGCCAAACGTGTATAATGCCTGAGGGATTCGGTCACTCGCAAAACAGATATAGGTGGATATCTAGCTTTAGCAATAGCTGTGCGGTTGCAGGCTGTCCGCGGGACGCTTAAGCAGAGCTTAACACTTTTCGCAAGTGCACGTTGTAGGGAAGTCTCTGAAGTTGGACATACGCCATGAAGGACGGGTACATGGTATGCAATCATTTGCCGCACCGGGGAGGAATAAGGACCGAACATGGAGTGGCATGTCGCGCCCCATCGGCACCCCGAAAGATACCTTAAAACGTTGGTATGTGCCTGAGGCCGTTCTTTCAGCTGCTTCACTTCGGCGTACCAGGACAGAGAACGGCCGAGTACAACCCCCAAAAACCGGTAGTGCGAAACTCTGGCTAAGGCTTCCCCGTTCAGGTTCAGAGTGAAACGGGGCAGAAGTTTACGGGTGAAAGGTAGGAAGACAGTCTTTTCTCTAAGGATGTCCATACCTCTTCGCGTTAGGTACTTGGAAAGCTTTTCGATAGCATCCTGCAGTCTTCGTCGAAGTGCTGGCCACTGCTTACCTGAGGACCAAATGCAAATATCGTCGGCGTATATGCTCGATCGTACTCCCCTCAGTAAAATGGCAGGGGGACCAGCCATGGCAACGTTGAAAAGCAGAGGACTAAGAACTCCTCCCTGGGGGACACCGGCTGTTAAACCGTGACAATACACGACAAAAGACGTGACAGTCTGTATCACCGCTACATGTTCCTATGAAAACTGTCCTGTTTTGTATGTACTACCAACGCAGACACCGGCCGCGAATTCCTACTACATACAAGTCATGCAATAAACACCTGTGGCATACAGTATCGTAGGCCCGCCTTATGTCCAAAAATACTGCAGCTGTAAGGCGACCACCTGGTTTTTCTTCTTCAATGAACGAAACCAAGTTGATGATGCTGTCCATGGCAGTTCGCCATTAGTTTCAGCTTACATCTCAGGCTTTGCTCTATTTCCTTTTTCAGTCCTTGTTCTGCGCTGTTCCTTCTTCCTCTTTTTTTAGTCAGCATGTAACAACAAGGGGGGTATATGTTTATTAAGGAACAAAGAAAGGAAAGGTAACAACACTTCCAAATGAATATACCTCTGAAGTATATTTCAGGCTACCCTGAAGGTAAACGTCGTTGGTACTTTCACGGAGGTAGTATACACTATACAGTAAGGCTGGTTTGAATCCACTCAACCTCTTCTCACGGATCCTCCTAGTATACCAAGCGCAATCTATCGCAAATTGCGCAACTCTGAGATTGACCTTCTCCGTGTTATGCCTCGTAGCCATAAAAAACCCTCTCCTTTCTGCCGCTCTTCCGTGTTCATGTATGGCTATAAAGGCCACTTTCATCCGCTCCACTAATTTCCTTAATTTTCCCTCATTGCCGCGTCCTTTCTTTACGTGGTTCTTTACGTCGACTCTTTCGTTTATTTTTTTCTACGCGCGTGTGTGTATACACAACATTTTCTTGCTGCTGTGCCGTACTCTCGTGTGTCCGTGATGTTTCTGGAAGGGCAGGCGAGCGAGGAGAGAGCACATTTTTCTCCGGCCTGCCTCCTCCGGCCCTGGTGTGCGATGAACAACGTTTTTACGACTTTCGTCGGCGCTGTTATACTGCCAGCCTTCCCTTATTTCCTCTCGGCCTGCAAAACCGATAAAGAGTCGGGGAAAAAAAGGAGACCAAGAGAGAAAGAGAAGGTGTTGCCGCTACGAGCATCGATCGAAGCAGGGGGTCAGAAACCCTTTGCTTTCTTTCCTAGTGTTGCTTCTGTCTTTTCCCGCGTAACCCGTATTTTCCCCTTTCTTTTCCACACTTTCTGTCCCCCATTTTGTTTTACTTCGAAAACGGTTTTTGTTTCGCGCGTGCTATAGTATGTGCGGATTCTTTGCACTTCAATTTTTCCGCTCCGCAGCGCCATAAAGTTACAGTCGAGCCTGGTACGGAACCCCCGTTTCTTGTACCTTTATGATATTTTACTGCGCTTCCCCTTTTTATAGTGTAAAAGGGTGAGAATCCCCGATACTGACCGCTGGTGGTTGTCGTCGGTTGAAGGAAGAAGGGTATTCCGCGCTCTCTATCCTTAACGGCCCTGTCGTCCGTTGAATATAAGTGTTTTATATTTTCGATCCTGGAAGACGGTGAAAATATGCGGTCGTGCATTTTGGAGGCAGAGTGTCGGTGTCCTGACGCGTGCAATGTAGTAGTTGCTCTTAAAGTTACATCGCGTTTCCGCGATGTTCTTGTTCGCCTATACCGATCACCTTCAACCACGCTTTGACTAGTGACGCGCCCATAGCGCGGATCTGTCCGGCTCTCATGGCATTGAAATCTTCCGAAAGAACCCTTCGCACGCGCGTTACATTACATGTATCATAGACGTCTCCCAAGACTTGAAGTCTACCTTTCACTTCACTGTGAGGTAACTACAATATGAGATTATAGTAGGCTAGATTATAAAAGCGCACATTCTTACCCTGACTGTTCGTGAATACTAAAACCAAGTGGTTGAATGTCACTCTGTCACTGGGAGTCCCGACAGGAGCATCATACTGCTAATGCTATAACACCTGTAAAGATGACGCAATTTTATTTTTCCGAACTCCGCTGTTCAACTGCCCTGCTGATCAACGGTGCTGCCTGATAACTATGATATCCTTCGATCCCCGTATCATTTTTCTCAAAAAATCTCCCGTTGTCCCTCTGCCTGTTGTCTAGAAACAATAATTTCCCCTGCATCCATCTAACATCGGCGTTTTATATTTTTGTTTCTACCTGTACAACGTGCGGCATACCATAACACTCATTGTTATTGTTATTCAGAACTAAAAAACAACATAGTGGTTAGGATGATGGCTTTCCACGCCGAGACTGGGAGGTGACACGGGTTCGAATCCTGTCACCAGCTGTGCTGTCTGAGGTTTTCCCTGGGTTTTCCGAAGACTTTCCAGACGAATGTCGGCACAGTTCCCCCTGAAGTCGGTCCAGGACGCATACTAACCCCCTGTCCCCCACTACTTCCTGCTATGCTCTCTCCATCTGTCCACATCTGTATGCCGCTCATAGCCACAGTTGCTTCGCGGCGCTAACACGGAATCAAAAACAACAACAACAACTTTATTTTGAGATGATGAATGGGGAGTTTCATTGCCAGGGGGGATACTCTACCACCACCACAACAACTACTACTACATTAATGATGATGGGATGAGGTGTTTCACCCCATTGCTGGTGGTGATGTGGGGAATGAAATAATGAGCCCCTTCACAATAAGGATTGAAGTCCTATGGTGTCCAAAAAGATCAAACGAGCTTGAGGGCAGAGCGTTGGTGGGCTGGATTTGACCAGGGACCAAGGAATTTTGGGGGGGAGGCGAGCGTCCGGCTGATTAAGAGACTCGGAGACTGCGGTTCGGGAAGGTTGGTATTGTGGGCAATGAAGATGCTCTAGATCTTCTAGAGCACCGCAGTGACAGCATTTGGGAGAGTCAACTTGTCTCAAGCGGTAACGCCATTGAGCTATAAAAGCCACATCGCGTCCCATCCGATGAATTAATGCAACAAAAAGGGTGGTACTATAGTATTATTACCTTGATCTTCATCATAGAGAACCTCATGCGATGCATGTAGAGTACTTTCAAGTACCTTCGTCTCTTGGTATGTTTTCAATTGCTTCTCGGAGAGCGTTACACATGAAATTTACTCTAAATTTTTACTCGTAAATGACCATCTCTCTCACGACACGGTATCCCACATTCCTGGCTCGCGCAAATAGTGCTTGTATCCTCATCCTTCCTTTACGCATCTCTTTGTATGGGTGTAGGTATACCTATGAATGATGCATGCGGAGCGATCTGAAAGTATCCACGATGTATTTTATTCCCATGTGACGGATGGTCTGATCGAGACCCTGGAATTGCTTCGCGAATCCGGACGATTTGTTTGAGTTTTGAACTTCCGTGTTTCTCGCCCAGTGTCATATATCTCTCCGCAAGGCCTCAGCCGAGAACAGAGCGCATGCGCGTCCTGCGTACTGCGCTTCCCGAGGCATTGTGGATACTCGATATTTGCTGCTTGTGTCGTCTGTCCTGTTGTGGTGATGTTCCTGAGAGTGGCTTTCATTAGTATTTTCTTTTCCGTTCTGCTACGTTTAATATGCTTGTATACTCGACCCTATATTTATGAACGTTATCTGCGGAAATCGTCCATATATCAAGCTAGTCATAACTCGAGGTCTGGAATAAAAAGGGGACGCGTTTTGTGCCAGAGGGCACCGTTCATAAAGTGAAGGAATTCGTAAATCGAGGGTTTGGTTTGGTTTGGTTTTAAGGAAAAAATAAAATGGAGATTTTGGCTTCACTAATGTGAGGCACGCAACTCCACATCACTTGCACCGGTTACTTTGGTGGAAAACTCCTGGAATGCTGATGTCAATGAAGGTGAGCAGGTTGATGGCGATGATGATGCTATGATGATGATGATTAATGGTGGTGGTGGTGGTGATTCCTAAAGAAAGCACCGGGATGTCACACATACTGTATACGCATACAAGCATCCTACTACGTCGAAAGAATTGCGAGAAGCAATCGTGCTGGTGTCTAGAATACATGAGGGTAAAACCACAGAAACACACACAAGAACAGACACACGCACAGACGAAATCTACTACCCCTAATGAAACAAGCCTGAGCAAAGAGCTGCTTCATCCTGTTTCAGCCCACTCAGGCTTCTTTCATCGTGGGTATCGTCCACCAGCCTGCCTGCGTTTTGTGCTACTTTGGAAGTCTACTACCTTGTTTGTATGTCTGCCAAACAGCTTCGTCTGCCGGAATTAAATTTAAAAAATTCACTGGACGATCGCGATACGGTGATGCGAAATTTGAGCGCAGCTGTTGAGGTGGAGTTATACACCACTGTTTTTATTTTCCACATATAGTACTTTCTTCAGGTAGCACTCCTTTCCCAGTTCGTGATGTCGTTGCGAAGTCGTTGTAAAGTCGTTGTCCACGTTAGTGAGGCACAGCCCGGGTAGGTCTGTAGCGCGACTCTGTGCCACGTATACCATCTTTTGCGGATGATTCTTGACATAGGAGTACACTACTGAATAGCTTCAGAGTACTACAACTGATGTACAACTGCAAGGTCTACGCCAGGGGGCGCCGTGTGGGGACGACATATTGGCTCCGTTAAGTTCGTCTGCTATGTTAATGACGGATCCCGTCTGTAGGCGTTCGTTCTTTCTTCTTTATTCGACCACGCTTTTGCGTCTTCCTTGACGACCGGTCGTCAGTATCTATATCCGTCCCGCGGTACAGGTCCCGTGGAGTGACCTGGAACGCTTACTTGGTTCTCTGGAAGCCCCGGCGCTTGTGCTAGGGGACTTCAATGCACATCACTCGGCCTGGGGAAGCCGAAGGACGGACAGTAGGGGAAGGAGGTTGTTAGAGGCAATGGAGAATAATAACATGTGCCTGCTGAACAACCGCGAGCCCACTTACATGCGATCCCCAATGTCACTTGATGTATTGGACCTCTCGTGGTCCTCAACCGACATAATTCGCCACTTGTCGTGCGCTACGGATGTCGACACTAGAGGTAGCGATCATTTTCCTCTATATATTTCGCACGACAGACTGCCCCTCTCAGCAACTGCTGGACTGATTTCTTTCACAAACTGGAGACGTTTTCGTGCGGGCCTCAGAACATCTGTGCACACCGGTATGTCCCCAGAGGCTCTCTCTCAAGCAATTACCCGTGGTATTCAGGACGCGGTGGTCATGTCTAAAAGGGTAACAGGCCATATCGGCCATTCCCCCGCTATTAATCACCTTAGAGCATTACGTCGCCGAGCAGAAAGAACGGCTCGTCGGACAGGGCAACTTACGGACATTGTGGAATACCGCCGGATGAAAGCTAAAGTAACACGAGAACTTAGAAACGAGGACAGGAAGCGTTGGCGTAAGTTTTGCCACCACCTTTCACCGTTCGATCCGGCCACGAAGATCTGGCGGACAATCCGATCTCTGAAGGAGGCGCCCCCTCAAAAGAATCCTCTCGCGGCCTTGGCTATCGTTCAGCGTGTAGACGAGAACACGCTTGCGACGGACTTCTGTGTGGTACTAACGACTCCGGCGGCTGCCTCGACCACGCCCCTACACCACAGTTTTGTCCACAGTTTGACGGCTGAACTTCACCACGACTGGCCCCGTCCCCCGGAAGTTATGGACCGCGACTTCACACTAATCGAGCTAAAGGCAGCGTTGAAGCTTGTGAACGCCAGCTCGTCCCCTGGGCCCGATAAACTCACCTATGCCGCCCTACGAAACCTTGACGGGCGGTCACTCCAAGCTCTCCTTCATGTCTATTATACGTCTTGGCAACAAGGATCTTTACCACATACATGGAAGGAGGCCTTGGTTGTTCCCATCCTGAAACCAGGCAAGGCCCCAAATGCCCTATCCTCCTTTCGCCCGGTGAGCCTGACAAGCTGTGTGGGGAAACTGATGGAGAGAATGGTTTTGCATCGCCTCGACTGGTGGCTCGAAAAACGACGTGCGTTCCCTCACGAAATGGCTGGATTTCGTCGCCACCGAAGCTCCATGGATCCAGTTCTCGACCTAGTCTCTACAGTTCAACATGCTCGAGCCCATCGACGGATCGTCCGATCGGTCTTCCTTGACATCAAGCGCGCCTATGATACCGTCTCGCACATTTGTGTGCTGCATGCCTTGCGCTCGTTTGGAGTATCCGGTCGGCTCTTCATCTGGCTCCAAGACTTCCTTACGGACCGAACTGTCGCTGTCCGTACGTCCCAAGGCCAAAGCCCTCAGCATCCTGTTCCCCAAGGAGTCCCCCAAGGAAGCATTCTCAGCCCGACACTCTTTAACGTGGTGATGGCCGGCCTACAATCAGTAATTCCTCGCAAAGTGTCGTTCTCCGTGTATGCAGATGACGTCGCCCTTTGGACAGTAGGAAAATCACGCCCGGCTCTCCAGCGCCGCCTGCAGCTCGCTTTAAACAACATCCATACGTACCTGACGCACCTCGGGATGGACCTTTCACCCGAAAAGTGTGTCGAGCTCCCTTTCACGCGTAAAGCTATGGCCAATTTCCCACTTTGGCTTGGTTTAAAGAAGCTAGAACCAGTACGCTTTCACCGCTTCCTTGGCGTGGTAATCGACTCGGACTTGCGCTGGGCTCGGCACATTAAACACCTTGAAACTAAAGTGCAGCGATGGCTCCCCGCAATCCAACATCTTTCTGGCCCAGGATGGGGCTGTGATCAGCGTTCCCTGCTCGCGGTTCACGCGGCATTGGTAAGGGCAACTGTGCTTTACAGCCTTCCTGTTCTGCACAGGATATCAACAACTTCATTAAATACGCTTCGGTCCCTGTTTGCTCGAAGCCTTCGTCGATGCCTCGGAGTTCCAAGAATGGCTGAAACACGACAAGTACTGGCTGAAGCTGGTGAGCTCCCGATTGAAGTTCTCCGTGAACGGGAAACGGCTCGGCAGTACCTCCGTTTGCGTGCTCACATTCCCCGCCACCCACTACTCAGGAAAATTCGATACCGCCCTGGAAGCGACTTCTATCGAGTAGCGCAGAGGACACGCCAGACTCTCACTGGCTTCATAACTAAGGACACTATACCGCCGGAAGCCCCCTGGTCTCTACCGGTACCGCCCACTTTTGTACGCCTCCCAAACCTTCTGCAAAGAAGAGATCAGGTCCCCCCTCAAGTCCTCCGAGCCCATTTTCATGCTCTGGTAGACGAGAAGTTTTCTACGTTTACGGCAGCATATACTGATGGCGCATCCCGAAACAACAAGTCCGCCTCAGCCTTCGTCATTCCATCCGAAGGCGTCGTGCACGGAAGACGCCTTTCACATCCAACCTCCTCCACAGCTGCGGAACTCTATGCCATCCTTTTCTTTCTACAACACATCGCTGATTTTCCACCCCGGGAATGGGCAGTCTTTACAGACTCCAAATCTGCACTTCAAGCAATTGAAACTTCCGGCATACGAGGCCCATCCGCACCCCTAGTCACAGACGTGTTAATGGCTTACCACACTATCTACGCCGCAGGCCACAGGCTAGTTCTCCAGTGGGTTCCAGCCCATTGTGGTGTCGTGGGGAACGAGCAGGCCGACAGCGCCGCAGAAGCAGCACTCTCGTCTCGGAACCGGACCCGTATTGTTCTGCTTAGAGGAGACCGCCGTTCAATTCTGCGACGTCTAGTGACACCCCTGGCTTCCCGCCAACGGACAACAGACATTCTTCCCCCCTCTATGTTGAACAGTGTTGATCCCACGCTCGCTTTCCGCATGCCACGAAACACATCTCGTCAGGATGCTGCATTAATCCACCGCATGGGCCTCGATGTGGCCTTTACAGCTCAGTGGCGTTACCGCTTGAGACAAATTGATTCTCCCACCTGCTGCCACTGTGGTGCTCTTGAGGATCTGGAGCACATTCTTCTTCATTGCCCTCACTACGAACCTTCCCGAACCACACTCTCCGAGTCTCTTCGTCAGCTGGACTCTCGCCCTTTCTCCCTACCGAAATTGCTTGGTCCCTGGCCCAATCCAGCCCAGCAACGCTCTGCGCTCAAAGGTCTTCTGACATTTCTGGACACCATCGGACTTCGATCGTTATTGTAAAGGGGCACGTTATTTTATTCCCCCCATTCCACCAAGCACTGGGGTAGAGTATCGCCTGTTGCGATGAAACTCCCCACTCTCCAAGGCCGAAAATAAAGTTGTTGTTGTTGTTGTTCCTTGACGACAATGGATCAAGGTCCTCTGAACAAAATCGCACGTGCTGTTACGGTAAACGCGCTGCAATTTGCGATGTGAAATAAGTTTGCCGCAGCATACGGTCGTTTTGCATGGGCGGAAAGAAACTGCACTCTTAACAATGAACTTCAGCGCATAGCACGCTCCTAGCCAACCATCATCCCGGATGACATCGGTCTCCTCCCTGATTTGTTGAAAACGGGAGGAGTACTCCTTATTTGTACCGCTTATGCAGTACATAATTGGTACAAAAAAGGCGTACACCTCCCATTTTCAATAAATCAGGTGCGAGAACGATGTCACTAAGGATGATGGCTGGCTAGGAGCGTGCTATGCGGTGAAGTTCATTTTATGAGTGTGCGATTCCATTGGTGTGTCAACAAAATGCCACCGTGTTGCAGGTGCTGCCCAATGGGTGAGCGGCGCTCTCAATGTTGCCAGACGGCTGTCGGCATAGTGCCGGGGAAAAGGAATGCAATACTCTGAGTGCAGCTATTCAGTGACTCTAGAGTACACGAATTTTTCATACGTACGATTTTGTGACCGCCATGGGTCCAATCGCAAGTTTGGAGTCAAGCTCACCGAACTGCAACAAGAAGTGTTCCGACTTCCCAAGCGTGCCCTCCTTCTTCGCTTTCCCTCCTTCACTCCTTCTTCATCCTCCTTCACGCTCTCCCGTACTTTCATCCTTCGTTTCGCTCCTCGTTCGCTCTGCCGGTTACAATGCCGACGCCGCTCAACGTAGGAATGGGCGCCCAAGAGCTGTGCTCTAAAAATTTGCAAGAAGTACAACTTCAAGGCCATTTGGTGAAAAACAAATCATAGGCCTTTATAGCTTTTTGCAAACTGTACTAAGAAAGAGTATGGGCCAGATAACTTCCACGGTGCCACGTGTCTGCATTGAACGCAGCCTCGCGGAACCAGCCGCTGTGACTCTTGATGGGATTTGATTTCGTGCACGATCGAAACACGGAAACTCTGCACATTTCTCTTGCAAGCAAATTGTGTAATAGAGAGCTGTGCACAGATACACACTACGCTTCAGGACTGTGGAAGATCCGTTCATGCAGTTTCACCTGAACCTGACTGATATGGTGACTTTCCTGCCTCTGTGCACTGAGATATCTGGCCATGACGGCTTCGTGTTATACCAAGGACTTGGATGTAGGATCATTATTCACCCCATCACCACATCTTTTCATAAATCACAATATCCGGTGTACCCCGGCGTAGTGAGGCACAAATTGGGTGGCAAATTTATTCACTCAACGTCAGCACCTGTCTGTTGTTGTACAGGATCACACGGCCCAAGTTATCTGTCCATAGCTATATCACACGGGGGTTTCAAGTTCTGCCAACTGTCGGTTGATGATTCACGACACTCAAGACGATTCTAAGTGAGTGGTTGAAATGGTATAGCGCGTTAATTCCTGTTTAATTGCTTGTTGTGCTCTCACTTTCTGTTGAGAGGGGACTGGAACAACAACAACAAATAGATGATGACGTTGACATCATGACGAAGAGGCGTTGCACTGCTTGCGTGGCTGACGTGTGAACGGAACGCCCTAAAAACCGACATTTGCCTATATTCCAGCCTGTGTCACACTCAGGAATTACTCATGTAGAACTATGAAAAAGAAAGTGATGTGAGCATTTCACCTGTTCTCTACGTTTTGCTCCAGTTTTATTTTCTATTGGAAATACAACCCACCTGCTGTGTATCGCTGTCATTTCAATTTTGAACTAATCAAGAAAGTAACCCCCAGTCCAGTCAGCACTTAGCTATACCCTCGTAAAGAAGGAAATCGATTTGCTGTTGTGTTCGTGAGGGAAGTTCCCGCGCAAAATCTTTTAATTGAACCTCTCCTTTCATTGAAGAACTCTCATCCAATTTCCTGTACGTATGTAGGGAGAAATGTGGAGGGGCCCCTCATTATAGTTTTCATTAATTGCATTCCAAGAACGACCGTTCGTTTTGCGGCTATTGGGAAACGCCGATCTTAATGAAGAAATCCCACGACCCACAAACAAGAGAGTTCTCTGCACAGCAGCTGTGCGCAAATTTCTCCAGCTGGAAACAGTGCATGGGAAGCTGGTACTATAAAGGCAGCCAGGCAGAGCTCCGCTTAAGATTTCTTGAACTCTTTGAGGTTAAATGGTTCGCTTCGCAGTAAATTCGGCGAAAGTAGAGATAACTAAAAATAAATACGTAACGTTTAGTTGGCTATCGTTTAGTTGTGCATTACCGATATTTTAATGGTAGTAGTGGGGTTACTTGAGACGAAACTGAGATTATGACTAGATGAGCGTCGATTTCATTCGTGATCTCAGAGAAAAACAAAACAAATGCGTTTCGAGTCGTTCAGCACAGTCTTGGGCAGTAACTATTTTACAAGTAGCTTGTAACTCTAACTAGTTACGTTTCAACAAGACTAACTTCTAACGAGTTACCACTTTTGGTGCAAGTAACTGAAAATGTAACGATAACTATTTCACTCAAATATTGCAATATTTTCCACGCGTCTGTTCCCTGGCGTCATTTTGTCGTTCTTTAGAACGCTATAGCGAGAAAGTATGGACATGAACTGAATAGAATGTAGTATAGATTTGTATAGTTTTCCTTTTCTTCTTTTTTCCCCACCCTCCTTTCTCTTCATTTGTTCTACATATATTGAACCCTAAATAACGCGTCCTGGAGTAGCCGGTCCCGAGTGGTTTGGGACTAACATCTCCTTTTTTTTTTCTTTTACCAATCAATCAATCAACCGAACTGTACAGTCCATGCGAAGTGACTGGATCTTCATTCGTACCTGCTGCATGAGGCGTCAAATAAGCTAGTACCCTGTCCTTTTTCCCAACTAGAAATTCCACGAATTTTGTCATAGGCAGCCAGGATGATCTTAAACTAGCTCCCACACTGCTATTTGGGCCCATGGGAAATCTTCTGTTCGTTATCTGCCCTGATTTGTTGAAAACGGGAAGCGTACGCCTTTTTTGTGACAATTATGAACAGCATAAGTGTCACAAAAAAGGCGTACGCCTACCGTTTTGAACAAATCAGGGCACATAGCGATATCATTCGAGATGATGATTGGCTAGGAGCGTGCTATGCGGTGAAGTTCATTTTTAAGAGTGTATCTGCGTAAGCTCATGCACTCATTGGCTGCTGGGGATGACGTGTTCAAGCGCGACTACGAAACCGCCGTGAGAGAGGGGCGCCTTCACATGTCACACCGTGGTCCTAGCCGACTTCGTTGCGTGCACTCTAAGAAAAAAAGGTAGAATTTCCTACCCAAACTGGTAGAACGACAGTACCTCTACCATTTCGGGCCAATCCACGCGTGCCTTCACCTCCGCGGGTATAAACGACGGCGTCCCTTTCCCTTCCTCCTCTCTCTCACGTTTGCCCTAAGAAAAAAAGGGTAGACTTTTCCAGTGATGGCAGGTAGTTAACTACATGCAGTTAAACTACTAGTTAAACCACCTGATTGTGGTTAAAAAGTAGTTATCAACTACTTGCAGAAATGTAGGGGCAACTACTAGTTAAACTACTATTTCGAGTAGTTAACTACAGTAGTAAGGTTACTGCAGGCGCCAACTACTTCCGGTTTTGCCGCAAGCTTTACGGCACGATTGTGCTTCCGACTTTTTCCTTGAGCTACTTGTTTGATGAGAACGGAGGTGCAGAGCAATTGTGCCGTGCATGTGTACTAAATCTTCGCTTTTAATGCTTGTCTAGTGAAGCCTCATTTGCATTAATTTGCATTGAAACCGCATAGGATGGCTACGTGATCGATCATCGTGGCTTAGCGAAAATAAGCGGTCCACAGTGGCGCAATCGGCACCCACCACAATATTTGCGCGTGGCGCATTGATCTGTGACGTAGGAGCCTGAGTGTAAATCTCGTACATGGACCGTCGTATGTTGTACGTATCTTTCTACCGGAAGCTTTCGCTCCATAGCAGACATTTCCACAGCAAGCTCTTTCGTCAGCGCATAATATACAAGAGACCCGCAGTGGATTTTACGACAGTATGTGAATTAAGCGACGCAGGCACAAGACAATATTTTAAATATTATCACTGCTTGTGATTCATATTTAGATGTCCAAGAACACTACAAGGGATCGCTGTTGATGGACAACGTTAAGTAGTTATAGCAGAGTTCGAGGTAACTCGTTACAAGTAACTCGTTACTGCAACTAAGTTCCTTTTTTTGGTAACTTGTAACTTAACTCGGTACTTTTGCGCCGTGGTAACTTTCATAGGTACTCGTTCCTTTTTCAGGTAACTTTGCCAAAGTAAGTTAAGTTAAGTTCCAAGTTACTTTTAACTCGCTTTTCACTCACGTCCACATATTTTCTTGCTTTCTCTCCGGTTCCTGCGTGGCATTTTGCCATAAAACGTGATATTCAATCAAGGACAGTACTTTATTCAGGAAGTAAGAACCGCTGCCATTGAAATGAAGATGACCCATTGTGCGCCCACACGGAGTAAGATGCTAGCGTAGACCTCTAATAGACCTCTACCAGAGAATCGTCATCATGACATTGGTAGACAGACTGAAACCGAAACAAATCGAAGTAACTTGGAAGTAACTCGTTCTTTTTTTAAGTAACTCAGTAACTGCGAGTTTCAGGCTGAAGAACTTCGTTATTAACTTAGTTACATTTTGCACACATGGTAATTTAACTTGTAACGAGCTCTTTTTGACGGGTAACTTCTCAATCTATGAGTTATAGATGTAGTTAAAATACATTGCAGTAGTTAAAGAAATAGTTTTAACTACTCCACTGAAAAGAAGTTTAACTACTAGTTAAACCACTCCATCGCGAAGTAGTTAGTAGTTATAGTTAAACTACTGTAGAAGTAGTTAGTGGCCATCACTGGAATTTTCTACCCAAGCTGGTAGAACGACAGTTTCTACTCTGTAGTTTGTTTCTACTCTGCAGTTATACCCAAAACGTAAAATTGGTTTGAGTAGAAATGTGATTGCAATACAGCTCTACCGAGATGGGTAGAAAATTCTACACTTTTTCTTAGAGTGTGGTATACGTTCGTTGCCGGTACCTACCGACGGCGAGATATCCCCCGGGTTACTCATTGAGGTCGTACGGCACGAATGATGCCCTCAATTTCAAGATAGAGATGGTTATGCTCTTCCTTCCGTTCCGCAAGGAAGTCGACATTCTCGACGTCAGCGCCTTCGTGATACTGTGACCAGAATCTGGATGCCATTCTAGCCGAGAAGAACTTCGAAGGAAACATCTCCAGCAAAAGCGTTAGGCAGTTGTGTCGGGAGCTCTTGAATGTAAGGGACGACGCGCCGTCGTGAGTAAGGTGAAGGTCCTCAGGTCACCCACTGGAAGTTGACATGAACGAGAACGTGGACTTGACTGCGCACCGCCAAGGAGGAGCCTGTGGTGCCGTGAAGACCAGCACTGACATCATGTCGGCGAACAAAGAAAAAAAAAACATGGTGCAGCGGGCCAGGGAGAACGACAACATGGTCATAGGGGCCCGTAACGTGGCTGCAGAGCATCAATGTACATGTTACCGACATTGTGACTGACCCGGTACTGGGCAAGGGCAACGTTCTCGCCCACTCGGAGACCTGGATCATCCTACCGAGAGACATGGAAGGCTTCCGATGCGTTTAAACGCATGCCAAAACAGAAAACAACCGTAGTGCAGGTGTAGACATCTACTCGAGAAATGACGAAACTACCTCAGCGATCAAGATAGTCATTCTAAAGTCGACAAGGAACAACATGCCCTAACAGCTGCAGACGAAGTTGGTGACGTATGCGTCGTAGAAGTGGACTACAAGAATGCACACGCCCTCATCGTGTTGGTATACATTATTCCGGGGTCCTCTAAGGACAAGGTCAAGAGGTTCTTTCTAGCCAAACTCTTCAATTACACCGCAAGCAACACCTTCCTAGAAAACTTGAAGAAACACAACATGTCAATGATTTTCATGGGAGACTTCAATACGGACATTAAGAAGCTCCAGAACAACTGGTTCGCGGACTATATGAAGGAAGTCTTCGATTTGCATCTAGCCAGTGACGATAAAATTCCCACAGCGCGTACGGGAAGTGTTATAGATTAGCTATAGTTAGCTATGGATTAGCCATAGACAAGCTGGGGGTTGCAAAGTACCTCAGCTACTTCAGTCACCGCAGGCCTCTATACTGCCCACCGTCGGAGAATGCCCGCGCCATGAGCTTACAAATGCTATTGCATGTCAAAGACTATCTGCGCAGCAATTTCTGCCTTAATTTTTTTTAAGGTGGTCGTCCTAAAAGTCGGACAGCCGCAGGACTCGAAGCCACACCTCTTGGTTGCCGGTCAAGTGTTGATCATCAATCCACGCTGACACAGCTTCTCGACAGCTAGCCAGGGGCATCGCCTGAACGGACTTGTCACCCTCTTCACAACCTCCACTACACATTTCCTCCAACACAATTCCATACACACTGCCCACAACGAGGCAAGTACTAGCGGCATGGCCGAGCGGGTTAAGGCGTCCCGCTCGTTGGTGATAGCCAAGGTCATGCTGAAGACTGGGAGGTGGTGGGTTCGAATCCTACGACCGGCTGTGCTGTCTGAAGTTTTCCCTGTGTTTTCCGAAGACTTTCCAAACGAATGTCTGCAGTTCCCCCTGAGGTCGACGTCCTTTATCTGTCCACGTCTGTACGTCGATCATAGCCTCACCGCCTCGCGGTGCTTACACGGAACTAAAAAAAAACGAGGCAAGTAGCATCCGGTGAGCAAGACGGAAAGTAATCTCAGCATGTGTGATCCAAGCACCAAAGCAACGTTGTTTTCTCGAGCGTGCATTGCGCCCAAGAGGACATTTATCGTTCTTGAGATAACGATGCTGAGGACGCTACCATATATCTCGGATCAGCCGTTTAGATAAATGCGGCTCTCCCCATATAATCCAGTCTAATCTTAATCCTAATCGTCTGGGGTCGTTGTATCTCTGCACACGCGCGTGGCCGTAGAGCTTTCAAAACATCCTCCGGCCCTTTAATTATGGAATTTGTAGCACGGAGAGCGTAATGCGAGTCTAAGGAGGGATCTCGGGCTTTCCCACTATAATACGGGCCTCGATTGCCTGGCTATATTAAACCCCAATCACCGGAGCACATAACTGTGCAAGTCGTGCACACGCCGGACGGTTCTTGCTTTCACTGGACAATAGATGAAGACTGCGATAGCCTCTGGATTTGAACGAGACCATAGAGTGGGCTTACTATTCTTTATTTGGGGTGCACCGTTGGCAGACATATACGAGCTACGTGTTCAGAGAGTCTCGCTCAAGATCAGCTTTTCAGGAAGGTTTTAACAAGACACACACACACATAAATGGGATGATGATGTTGGTGCGTTTTAGCAAGAAAACATGTTATTGTGCCTGATTTTTGAAAACTTTAAATGGTTTGTCCAGGTGACCGTGCGCTTGTTCGTATGGTTGGTACTTTTGATGAGTACATGTTTGAGTTCATTGCACCCCCATGCCTATCCGTGAATAGCAGAGGGAATGAGTCTTCAACAAATCGATGTCTGCAACCGAATTTTAAAAACGTTTCACGCTCCTTATCGTTTTTTCCTGTCCTTCTATACTAGGAGTTCATCAGAAGAAACTCAACAAACATTTCATGCATAAGCTATAAGATAAGAAAAACGAGCAAAAGGGAAAGTTACAATTAGGCACCAAGTAAGCCTACACAAGATCACACTCTGTAATGGATCTGGCGACATTCGGTCGCCGGAGAAAACACAAGTGTGACAGTGCACAAGGGCGCAAAAAATGGGGTGTGTCAAAACCTTCGATTCATCTATGTTCACCGCCTTTGTTTCTCCATGAGACGCTATCCTAACATGATTGATGTAACTAATTACCACGCTTTGTCCGCTGCGCTGCCAAACTCTTGTTGTCCACGGCGAGCAACTGCGCGTGATGTGGCCTCGCCTTGGGCCAAGTGCGGACTCTAAATGGCAGCCACTTGCGCGAAGCTTGGTGACACCGTCCGGGCTGACAGAGGCCTTAGGGCATTTCGTAAACGACGCTCTTTTGTGTTCAGCACTCTACACCTTCCTGGGACTCGTGTTTTCGGAGTTCTTTGTTCTACACTCCGAAACAATATAACGAGCTACAGTCGCAGATGTATCACCGCCTCTGGACGGGGAAGTCGATTCATGCGTTTTGGAAACACAAATATTTTACTTTTTATGTATATTGTTTAAAGTTTTTATTGTTTTTATTTTAATGTTCTGCTTAAAAAGCGTGCAAGTGTCCTCCAATATACCTCCGACTAGCGTTGTCGCAGCATGATCAGTGCACCAGCAACTGTTTGAGTCATGCGGGCGCACTATGTTGTGACTCGGAGGCGTCATGCGTACGCCTAAGCCAATCACGGACGTCTCCAGATTTGTGGGCGGAGTGGACCTGCAGCAGTTGACTTGTCCCGAAGTATAGGGTGTCTTTAGGTAAAGCTGGATCATCACCTTTGCAAGCGTGTTCGTGCAAAATAAAATAAGAGGGTTGCAACACTTCGTCTCAACTTATCCCAGATAAACCTAAAAGACAATGCGCTATGCGAGAAAGTCAACTGTCTGCGCAGTTCTGCAGTCTCCCTTTCTGTTCCGCCGTTTCGACGACTGCTATATTTCTACTCCCTCTCTCCCCTATTGCCTGTAGAGCGACCTCATTGCACCCTCTCCCAAATAAGGACTAACATTTCAGGGTTGAGGCGCACGCGGTTTCTTCCGTGGACCCGCGTCGGCCCACGTATACCTCTTTATTGCTGCTTTGTGAACTTGTGAGTGAGCGGACCACGTGGTTTCTCCAAACTTTACCCTCTCCCCCACGCAGAGGCAAACTGCCGGCGTATTATTTGCATCGGTGTAGACCTGCGGGAGGGGTCACGTGTTTACGACTGCCAATGGAAATCGCCGTAACTCTCGCTCTCTGACGTCAGCCGCCTCGAATACACGTACGCGACAAGCTCTGACGGTCAGAGCTTGATGCGCATCTATATATAGGCGAGGGCCTATATCCTACCAACTATGACACGTAGCAAAATGCGTAGTGCTGTGAGACGCAGAACGATGCGCACATGATGTATATTATGATATAGGCAACACTGGTCCAATACTACAGGGCTATGGTCCCACAGCCTAAGCCGTTAAACATCGTGTGGCATCATCATTTATAATTTAGTTGTTGATAGTGAGGGTCCGATATTGGCCCAGTATTGTAAATATCCAATATCAAGATATTGTGCTGCATAAGTTAGGTTCACATTGTCCTAACCATTAACCTAACCATAGCAGTTATGCCATTCTGATGTTCAACAACAACAATAACAACAATAAATGACAAAAGGGTCAAATTTTGACACATTCTCCCTTATTTATGCTTACTTCGCGTTGTAACTCTATGAGATAGTGTTTCGTAGCTGCAGACCGAGTGAAAGCCTCGAGGAAGATAATACTTATTAGGCTGCATTTTGATAACTTTGGTCATATTTCTGCACGTTGCCTGCGATATTTTGCACCGCTGCATGAAAACGTCTTAGGAGATGTGATTACATACGATACTTCGAATGAAAACCAATACGGCTTTTTAGCAACTTCACATCAAATTTGATTAGTCAGGCTAAATTCTTTCCGAAGCTTTGGTCTAGCGGCACGTTTCGGGAGTGGAAAAATTGGAAATACGACGGGTAATCTCGCGAATCTGAATAAATTAGCCAAATTCTGGAGCGCTAGCAACGCAAATTTTTATTACGCACTCCGCTAACAAAAAGTAAGTGCTGAGATCTCGAGTATAGAAAAATTAGGTTTTGAGAAGTTATCGATGCACGCATTTGCTCGTGTATTCATGTTCGCTGCTGTTGGGCTAAAGAACTACCATTCGATGATTTCTGTTCTGTGTGAACATCTGCGCACATACGGACGCTTTAACTTTCTGCGCATGCGTTCTTTGACTACTACTTGTAAAGAGGGCAAGCCATAGAAAGCTGAGGGTCGCCAAGGGGCTTTGCTTTTGATTACCGAGCAAATTAACATTACTGAGGGAACAAGTTAAGCCGTTCGTTATGATTACTACAAAAACAGGTCGGTACACTCGAAGAAACATAACTTCCCCACATAACGCACTCCAAACCATGATGTCCTTCTCTCAGTCGATGTGTAAACAATGGAAGGCGTTTTGGGGCACTATGCATTTGTGTTAATGCTCACAGAAAGGCGTATAGGACATAGTATCGCCTCAAATCAAGACTGATAACGGTATCGTTTTGGCTTGAGCATGTTACATGTTGTAAAGTTACGTTTTTGCTGTCTATAAACAACATTAAAACAAAACAAATGAGAAATAAGTTTTGTTTCTCTTTCTTCGACAGTTGCCGTAATTGCTGAATCTTCGTATGGATCGAGTCCCTCCGCAGACAACACGTGTGTGTGTGTGACTTCATGAATATGGCGCACACACTGTTTTTGCGTCTTCCCCGTTGTCTATATAATCTTGCTAACGTTCCCAGTTTGGTGCACAGGAAGGCGCCTGACGTACTAGGTTCCGCTTTTTTGTAGACCGTTTTGCACGATACTTTTGCTTTTTTGTACATAACAATGTCAAAACAATTTTGCAAGCAGAGAGAGCTAGGAGTTGCACTGTATATTTTCGCTGCCTCGCGAATCATCTTTCACATCTTGTCCCTGCTCCCGTTATAAACTCGAACGTAATTCAGATAGGGGCGACAAAAACTCATTGCAGTTCAGTGTTCAGTATCAGTGCAGTTCAGTATTCAAAGTTCAGTGCACGGGTAGAGCGATAAAACCTAATACCCCTGATGAAATTGGAGGTACAGCGATCCAAGAGGTATACGTTCTGGTGTTCATGTGAGAAAGCAGTAAACCTGGGAGGCAGCAACAGTGCGTGTGCACGGGACAGGTTTATTCCGAAAGTGGGGCAGGGGCGCCAGAATGGGTGCGTACGCAATGAGGTTTGCATGTCGACTTCTTCGAACAGTCCAGCTCTAAATGCTGTGACCCCGGAACCTCGCAAGGACGACGTCACAAAGACGTGATCCGTCACAGACTGATACTCCTATTCGGACACTTCGAAATAAATTTGCGATTGGTTCACTAGCAGTAATGAGTTGAAAATTAGTGATGGGTGAAAATGACTTCTCTCGGGGAATGTTTCTTACGCAAGACCTCAGAAGTGAGGATCTAAACGAGAAAGACAACGGTGCATAGTTTTGCGCATATAGGCGCAATACCTTTGCGAATGTTCAGTATAGGCGCTATAGGGGTTTTGCTGAGAGTGCAAGTTCCTCCTTGCCTTCTCCCGTGTATCGCTTCTATTGTTCCCCTACGGGAACCGACGGGACTTCTTAAATGGAACAGTTTTATCTCTGACCGAATGGAAAGAAGAACTGGGAGGGGAGAAAAGTCAAAGAGTTTTGGAGAAAGAAGAGATCGTAATGCTCTTTTGATCTCCCTTGACTTCGTATCGCCTTTTCCACCTCTTCTTTTTTCGGGAGATTTCGAGCGATTGCCCTTTGAACGATATGCCACTCCCCAATGATTGATTTCACTTCAGCTAAAATCTGCACCGTCTCAGCATCCATTGCGATACTCTTTCTGCGTAAGGACGATTCAAAATTCAGGATCTTGTCGTAACAAGGGAGGGTAGTGCAAATCGAGGGGCTCTCTGAGATGCACTTAAACTTTCATAAGAGCGCAAAAAAACGTGTCGCTTCTTAGGCTTTTATAACAGAACCTCACCGCATAACACGCACGTAGCTAACGATCACATTGAATGACATCGTTCTCTCCCCGGATTTGTGGAAACCGCGGGGTGCACACCTTTTTGTGACAATTAACGTAACTTCATAAGTGTAACAAAAACGCGTATGCCTCTAGCCTTCTACAAATCGAATGAAGAAATCAATGCCACTCGGGATAATGGTTGGCTAGGTATGTGTTATACGCGGTGAAGTTCTGTTTTAAGTCGGCTGTGCTGTCAGAGGTTTTTCCTGGTTTCCCTCAGACGCTGTCAGACAAATGTTGGCACAGTTCCTTTAGAAGTCGGCCCAGGACGCACATTTGTCCGGAGCGTTAGTCGTGACGTTGCCCACCTCTGTGAGGCCGACAAGGGTGAGCTCTTTCAAAAGCACCAGCACCACTACCATCGGTTGTGATGGCAAGTGATGGCACGCCGAGACTGGAAGATGACCCGGGTTCGAATTCGGGCGCCGAGTGTGCTGTCTGTGTGTTTTCCCTGGGTTTTCCTCAGACGCTCTAAGACAAATGTCACAAATGTCAGACCTCTGAATTCGGCCCAGGACGCGCGATCCCTGCGGCGGTCGTGACGTTGCCCGCCTGAGCGTGGCCGGCTACGGCAAGCCGTTCCATCACCACCGCCACCCATTTTAAATGTGTAAGCATGCGAACTTCTGTAGTGTATCAATATAGCTTTACTCCAACAACTGCCGTAATTTATTCATCATTTGCTAATTAATGAAGCTTCGTAATTCACAAAATACTTACTTGACCGTGTACGATCTCACACTCTTAAAAGTAAACTTCACCGCACAGCACGCTCCTAGCCAACCATCATCTCAAATGATATCGTTAGCTGCCCTGATTTGTTGAAAACAGGAGGCGTACGCCCTTTCTGTGACAATTATGAACAGCATAAGTGTCACAAAAAAGGCGTACGCCTCCCGTTTTCAACAAATCAGGGCAGATAACGATATCATTCGAGATGATGGTTGGCTAGGAGCGTGCTGTGCGGTGAAGTTCATTTTTAAGAGTGCACTTGCACGGTTGCTTTCTGACCCTTACTCTGCCACCCAAGGCTAAGATACCGCGCGCTGATGGAACGCTTTCAAACTCGGCCGCACTTCCTGTCCAAATTGTCGTCAATGCGGTGAGCCAGAGACGGAGGAACACATTATAATGGTGTGTCCGGCTACATCCGACGCCAGACGGGAACTCCAGAAAGCAGTGCAGCACGCTGGAACATCAGAGCTACAGATTGAGGTGATCGTTCATCCGCGCGGCAACCGCCAGCACCGCCGATCCGTACAGGAAGCCCTGCTGAACTTTCTGAAGGCAGTGGACCCTGACGGTCGGTTGTAGTGTAGGAAACTGTAGAACCAGACGTGTGAGCCTTCCCCCTTCCCCACCCCCTTTCATCCCTTCCCCGAGCAACATGCCGCCTACCTAGGCAGGCGGACCGCTCGAACCCCACCGTCACCCCCCCCCCCCCCCCCCCTGATGATGACATGGGATGTCACGTCCAAAGGACAAAACAGCAAAGCGCTTGTTTTAGAAGCAACAGTATCGCAACAAAATACTTACTCTCGGCATCTTTCGAGTTAAGCGACCCGCAATTTATGACAAGCATGTCAGTTCAGTGCAGACTGAGCAACAGTCTTTTGAAAGTTCAAAGTGAGCAAGACACGGTATATTGTGCTGTATGCAGAGTAAACGTAGCACTCGCAACTCTCAGGGACATACCACTCTCGCTTTTTTTTCTTTCTATTTCTATTTCTACTCTCGCTTTAAACAGAAAGATATTTTTAACTCGGCGTTCTCGGCGACCATGGAAGTTCTAAAAACAGAACTTCACCGCATAACGGGCCTCTACCACAGTCTTCACCACATAGCACACTGACGGTCAGCCACTGCGCGGTATGATACCGTTATCGCTGTTGACTCGTGGAAAGGATGGGACGTACATCTTTTGTGACAATTATGCAGTTATGTTATTATGCAGTTATGCAACTGTCACAAAGAGGCGCAATACGCCTCCTCTTTCTGCGACGCTTCGCTTTCATGTCGACTGCTACAGGTGATGACAGACGTTGTGAAGAGCTTGTTGTCACACAAAGGCGTGCAGGTAGTGGCTGCTATTGCAACTAACACGCAATGTTATCCTACGATGGGTGTATGGGCGATTTACGCGTCCGTCTCCATTTATTCCGCATTGCGTGTAGGTAGGCATGCTTTGGGAGTGCGCAGCAATAAACCGAAATAATGGATGGATTGATTGATTGATTGATTGATTGATTGATTATAAAAAAGGAACGATGGAACAAATAAAATATATATCAGTTGTTCATATCACTCGTTCTGAATTGGAGTTAGCGCGTGTGGACCGTGTGTTAGGGCACCCGATGTCCCATCTCCTCTGTCTCGTCCACACGCGCTAACTCTAATTTCACCGGTAACAACTTTCCTTTTCCTTGGGGATTGCAAGGCAACTCTACCGCACCTGCTCTATTGCTACCAAGACAAAGCACAGTCTTCTTTTACGACACAGAGGCACCGATAACGTTGCGCTTGAAACCGACACCTCCAGGAGTTTTGCTCCCTTCTACAACGAGTATTACAAACAGAGAACGCCATGTCCCTGTAGACAGACAGAAGGGCACTCTTAAAACATATGGTGGTGGTGGTGGCGGTGAAAGGGTTCGCAGGGCATAAAACAGAACTTCACCGCGCAGTACGCTCTTAGCCAACCATTATCCCGAATGACACCGTTCTGCCCCCTAATTGGTTCAAAACGGGGGGGGGGGGGGGGTACGTCTTCAACATGCCTTTACGCCTACCTTCAAACACCGGAGCCGACACGGTGTTTGAAGGTATAGGCGTAAAGGCAACGTTCAGCCTCGTGCGGTGGAAGAGTGGTGTAAAAGGGCGCGGTAGTAGCGGAGGCAGTTTAAAAGAAAGCGTGGGCTCTGCAGCAGAGAGAATAGAGTGGGTGCTACGTCTTATTGCCATTGAGTCTGCATCTTGGGGCCGGTGAGAACCATGCTGGCAAATGCTCTTTCTGTCAAACGCGTATGAAATGCGATAGCATTACAGCAGACGAAGGACGACGACTCCATTTCGGATGCGAAAATAGCACACATTAGGGAGTTTTATCAGATCGGCAGAAGTCTACGGAGACGATACGGAAGCTCAAATCAAATTCATTCATCAAATTGATCAAATCAAAGATCTGCAACGTGATGCCAGCCACTTCAAAGAAATCGGAGGATTGACTTATCATGGTTTCCGAAGCGTTCTCGTAGAAGACCTTCCGATTTGATTATACTCCCTGCTTATTCCGAGTCAAGTATACTATCAACACAAGTGATAAAAAGATGAAACATTGAAACTACTGTGTTGGTCAGCTGCGTGCTATGCGGTGAAGTTCTGTTTTAAGAGTGTACTTCACCACATAACACCCTCCTAGCCAACCGTCATCTAGAATTACATCTTTTTATCCCATGATTTGTGAAAAACTGGATGTGTACGCCTTTTTGTGACACTCATGCAGTTACGTTGTCAGAAAAAAGCGTACGCTCCGCACTCTCCACAAATCCGGAGTGATAACGGTATCATTCTGCGCAATGGTTTGCCTTCAGCGTGTTATGTGGTGAAGTCCTGTTTCAAGAACTTAGCTCCAAAGACACGCTGCGCTCTCAAAGCAGGACTTAGCTACCTAACACGGACCGGAGCCAACTGTCATTCATAATGGTATCGCTCTGTTTGCTGCCTCGTTGAAAATAGGAGGCGTACGCCCTTCTTGGACGACTACTGTAAAATGCAAAGTGTTCGAGAAAGTTGTTCACCTGACAATTTCAGCGAATCAGTAAAGAGTACGATATTATTCACAATAATGGTTCATTACGACCCTGTAATGTGGTGAAGTTCTATTTTAACAATGCAAAGACATACTAACCACTCCCACGCTAACTCCACCTCTTTCAAGTATAACAGCGAAAGACACTAACCACACCTCTTTCCTGTTGCCGTCCCTCCAGTTGCCCTCGCATCTGTACTGTGCTCGTAACCGCAGGTACTTCGCTGCGCTCACACAGATTTGAATCAGGTCGCACGTCTCCAAAGAAACGTGTGCAAGAGCTAATTATTTCTCAGAGGCTTCTCAACAGTACCTGTGGAAGCAAAACGGCATTGGTACCCATACATGCGTGCAGGAAATATAATTATCGTCGGGGGTCATTGCAAAAGGCTCACGTTTTTTGAATAGTAGAAGAACAGCGCCGCCGGCATCAAACTGTCTAAAAGGAATCGAATGGGTGTTTGTGAGAACCATAGGAGAGAGCGAAAAAAAGGGAGCACACAGATTTTAATTCGCGTCAACGTCATTTCATTCTATTACAGCCGTGCTTGACCTTTTGGCTCATTTTCATTTTGCATTTTAATTTGATTTTTTTATTCATCCTCTTTTCCCGCGCATGCGTTTGTCGTATATTTATTCCTGGATGTTTCTGAAAAAATTCGCGGACACGCATTACTACGGTAATCGGACAACAAGGTGCAGCCACGAGAGCTGTCACTGAAAAAACAGTCGGCGAAAGTTTATGTGCCGATGGTCTGCTCTCACTCTAAAAACGGAGCTTCACCGCATAGCACGCTCCTAGCCAACCATCATCCCGAATGAGCAACGTTCTCTCCCTTGATTTGAGAAAAACGGGGGGCGTACGCCATTTTTGTGGCAATTATGAACTGCATAACGCCACAAAAATGGCGCACGCCTCCCGTTTTCAGCAAATCAGGGGAAAGAACGATGTCACTCGGGATGATGGTTGGCTAGGAGCGTGCTATATGGTACAGTCGTGCATTCTTAGAAATGTACCTTACCGCATAGCACGCTCCTAACCAACCATCATCTCGAATGATATCGTTATCTGCCCTGATTGGTTGAAAACGGCAGGCGTACGCCTTTTTTGTGACAATTATAAACAGCATAAGTGGCCTCTCTCAACACTTAAAAAGAAGAAGAAGCGAGGGCAACAATGGCAAGCCGGTGTTCGCCACCACCACCTCACTTTTAAGAACCATAGGTGGTGGAAACAGCTCCACTACATAACACATTAAAGGCCAACCATTGCACAGAATGATACGGTTATTACTCCTGATTTATGGAAAGCGCTGGGCGTACGCCTCTTTTGTGACAATTACCATTACGGCATAAGTGTCACAAAAAAGGCGTACGCCTCCCGATTCCAACAAATCAGGGTAGAGAACGATGTCATTCAATACGATGGAGGGCTAGGAACGTGTTATGCGGAGAAGTTCACTTCTTGGGTGGGGTGGATCCCATTATCGAAGGAGTAAACAAACAGTCTGTAAGGCGATGGCTATACCGTTTTGGCCAATCTGAATTTCGTGAATCGCGTTATAATGTTGTCGACGAAGCCAAAAATCGAAGTGAGGCCTCCTATACGTGCCCCACAGCATCAAGCTACACTCTAAAAACAGAAGGGGGGGGGGGGGGGGGGGGGGGTCGAGGTAGCTTGCCGTTGTTGGCCGCACTCAAGTGGGCATCGTCACGACTTCAGAGAACTTCAGAACTTCACTACATAGCACGCGCTTAGCCAATCCCCATCCCAAATGACATGTTTCTGCCTTCTGATTGGTTTAAAATTGGAGGCGTAGACCTTTTTGAAACACTTATGCAGTTCCAAAAAAGGCGTACGCCCCGCGCTTTCCACAAATCGGGAGTGATAAAGGTATCATTCTGTGCAGTGGTTGGCCTTCTCTGTGCTCTGTGGTGAAGTTATGTTTTTAGAGTGTACACTCGTAAAAATGAACTTCACCGCATAGCACGCTCCTAGCCAACCATCATCTCAAATGATATCGTTATCTGCCCTGATTTCATGGAAACGGTGGCGTACGCCTTTTTTGTGACACTTATGCTGTTCATAATTGTCACAGAAAAGGCATACGCCTCCCATTTTCAACAAATCATGGCAGATAACGATATCATTTGAGATGATGGTTGGCTAGGAGCGTGCTATGCGGTGAAGTTCATTTTTAAGAGTGTAGGGCAGTGTTTCCCAAAGTGTGGTCCACGGACCCCTGGGGGTCCGCGAGAGTGTCCGTGGGGGTCCGCGACCGTCTCTCACATTTCAGTGAGGATTTTCGTCCCCACAAACACGCGCTCGTACATGCTGCCCGATTTCCAAACACCCAGAACTTCCAAAATTGCTACAAGCATGCTTCAACAGCTAGCTTCTAATTTCTGATAGAAAAGTCCTGCAATGCACGTTTGTCCGCGTCATACACATACAAACAAGAAGAAGAAACCAGTCCGGAATAGTTTCTGAAGCTGTATCGAAAGCACGCAGCAGCTGACGAGGTTGCTGGTTATGCACTGGCTGTGTCGGTGTGTGTGTGTGTGTGTGTCTGTGTGTGGGCGGGGGCGGGGGGGGGGGGGTCCGTGAATTGGTTCTCATAGCTTCCGGGGGTCCGTCACCGCCAAAAGTTTGGGAAACACTGGTGTAGGGCACACTCACCAGTAACAACCCAAGCCCGAAGTATTTATTTCCATAAGTACCCTACAGCGCCGGAGCATTGGTGTAGGGTGTGTAGGCACAGAAAAATGTTACAAACTATGTATCAGAAAAATGAATAACAATAATAAACACCAAATGCAACAATAATATGAGTATGATAATGTATTATTCGAGTGAGAGCACGATATACAGGGTGTTTCACCTAAGGTGATAAAAAATTCTAACTGGCTACGTACTCGCCGGAGGATTGTCGGACTTTCGGCAATTACCTTCTGGAAACTTTTGCCACCATTGAGGAAGGCTTTGGAAAATTTTTACTTGCGGGAAATTTTTTTTTTTTTTCAATTGAACTTTGAAAATTGCCAAGCGAACCTCACTTTTTCTTTACAGAAACATCAAGTCCTCCACGGATAACCACACACCCAACCGAAACTCTGCACAGTATCGCAACAGAAATAGTCTAAAAAAATTAGTAAAAATTCGGCTTTAGCCCCGCCTGCTTGATTGTCGCAAAGAAAATCGCACGATATTTGCGGGGAGAGGAGGAAGTGTTCCCGCCTCTTGTTTTACCTTTCTTTGCGCCACGTTGACCTTGATGCTGGTGACAGCCGACTTATCACAAAGAAAACAAAACAACCGTCTTATCACAAAGAAGCCAAGACAAATGAAGGTGGGGACACTTTCTTGTCTAGACACAGATTTCGCTCGCGCTTCTCTGCGAAAATCAAACATGCGGGGCTAAAGCGTAATTTTTAATAATTTTTTTCAACTATTTCTGTTGCGATACTGTGCATAGTTTTTGTTAGGTCTGCGGTTATCCGTAGAGGACATCATATTTCTGTAAAAAAAAGTGAGGTTCGCTTGGCAATTTACAAAGTTCAATTGAAAAAAGAAATTTCCCGCAATTAAAAATTGTCCAAAGCCTTCCTCAATGATGGCAAAAGTTTCCAGAAGGTAAATGCCGAAAGTCCGACAACCCTCCGGCGAGTACGTCGCCAGTTATAATTTTTTATCACCCTAGATGGAACACCCTGTATATACGGGGTGTCCGGTGAGAAAGTGTCATTAACTTTCTAAAAATAGGTTTAACATCAGAAAATTATGAATTTACTTGGAATACACACACACACTCGGACTTTTGCCACAGATTCAGGCCGTTTGCATTCGCGTCACACGTTAATTAAGCTAATTTTGCTAATTGAACTCGAAAATTAGCCAAGCCAAGCGTTTTTCTTGGTGAATTCGGTAGCCAATGGCCATAGCACACTATTCCAACCGAAATCACGGTTTAATGAAACCGAAATGAAACGTCTAAAAGAACGGTCGACGTTTCATATTATATTATAATCTTTGTGTTAGATTACCCACAGAATAAACTAGTTTTTGTTAACTTTCCTTTAATCTGTCGTTCACGTCTTATTATTTTACGACCTCAGTTGTCTCGCGACGTAAACACCCAATTATTATTATTATTATTTTACTTATATACAGGGTGTCCACGCTAAGTGTGAACAGATTTTTTAAAAATATATATAACACTTTTTCCAAGATGAAATCAATTGCAATATAGCATATGCTGAAGGGCACTCCCTAGCAGGGCATTAGCAAAGTCCAAAGGCAATGTCTTAATTAACTTTCATTAATTAACTTTTTAATTATAAAAGCTACAAAGTTGTCCCAATGAGAACATCTGTTCCTTTCGGTCACCTGATATCGTAGCCGTTTTCAGAACAAAAATCCGTTCGATAGATCGCCCGCAAAAAAATCGTGAAGGAACGCCATTTTTTTCTTTATTTTGTTCATTGCGCTTCTTAGAAGACGCGTATTTCCTTCATCCCCAACGGGAGAGGGAGAAGGAGCACAGTGCTACCTCATGCGTCGAAGATGAGCTTTAACTTGCGGAAACAAAACAAAAACAAATGTATCGGGTGACTCTATCGGAACTGGCCTTATCTTGGGTTCCATTTTCTGTTTCCTTTTAATCTTTTTCCAGGACGCGAGAGGCGATAGTGTGCTCTTGATAGTGCTCTTGATAGTGGGCGTACGCCCCCTTCTCTCTTCCAATCAGAAGCGATAACCCTATCAGTCGTGGCAATGGTTGGCGCACAGCGTGCTGTGCGGTGAAGTTCTGTTTTTAGTGTCACATGCTGGGTATTTTCACCCGCGTACAGATGAGTACACGACGGCGTGGCAGCATTATTTTCGCGGTCCCGTGGACATTTTCCTCTTTCGTTCTCGTCCGGCATGGCAGGCGTCAAGTCCTATCGCTGTGCCCGTGTGGCAGATGACAGAATGATGGCCACGAAACGCGCTCGGGCCAAGAAAAACGAAACGCGAGTAGATGGTGCGAGCTTCGAATCACGTATTAGTTACCGCCTTCAGTGTCGGCGACCGAAACGTCGATTTTTCTCTCTTCTCGCGCCCATTTCTTCTTGCCTTCCGTTCGAATCCCTCTCTTATTGTCATTCATGGAACGAACCGCATTTCGCTTCTGGTCGAAAAAGAAAATAAAAGGAATATAGATGGGAGGGAGAGAAAGTGGGAGGGATTACAGTGGCAACATGGCCGCTGCCGCTGCCGAGATGGATGATGAGGATGACGATTGGGTCTCAATCACGGCTCGCTGCTCGCTTTCCCAATATCTGGATATTGATGGAGTGCGCGGTGTAAGAAGAAACACCGGCAGCTCAACTCTGTCGAAGCGCAAACCAGGATGCTTTTCAAAATATAACGGGTATCAGATTTTTTTCTCTTTGATTTATCGCCGATGGCGGTTGGTACAGATGGTTTCTGGAGTTAGTCAAGGCGGTGTCACGGTAGCTGTCAAGAGGGAAAGACGGGACGAAGGGTTCGTGGACGTCTTTAGCGTCTGTCAACTGGAGCGTCATAGCTCCTAGGCAGTCAACCGCTCGCTCTATGTGTTTGCACATGCTCAGTGTATAAAGACGGTTTGCTTCGCTTTGAGGGGAGAGGTGTAAATCAGACGATGCGCGTACGGGTGGAGCTCAAAACCAGTTATAAAACCTACATTTGGGGACTGTGTGTGCATCCTAGCGAGCACAAGTTATGTTCTTGGGATTGTTAGGTATTGCCAATTTATTATCGCGTGTGTTGTGTGCTTTCTTCTTTGTCCCGTGTCTTGGTGCACTGTGCTTCGCGATTAGAGATATTCAACACATGGATTGTCGTCCGAGTCGGTGGATAAGCCCAGTGAACGATTTGCTTTGACGGTACAATGGCTGATGTACAAGGATTTGATGAAATTAAACTCCTATCTGAACTGCAACGGGCCAGAGGCTGATTTTCGTCTCATTATGCAAATTCTCCCGTTTCCGATGCGGACGAAATGTGCTACTGATCTGACACGTGCTTCTTCTTCTCTTGTTTTGTAATAGGCGTCTGGTGGTGCTCCAACGGGCATGTTTCCAGGGAGTGCACGTGGAGGGTGCGTCGCTCCGCTTGACCCGGCGATGCCCCCGTTCGCCCCAGCGCCAGCGAGCTCAACGCCGTGCACGCCGTTGATGTCGACGTCTCCTTCGTCGTGTCCTTTGGCTGCCAGCACGTCATTTCCTCACTCTCTGGACGCAGCTGGCCATTCTTCCTCGGGTGTCCTTCAAGGCACATCGTACAGTTCTCCATGTGGCTCCGCGGCTCTGGTAGGGAGGTCGCCGTCAGCCGCGGCTTCTTTCTTTGCTCGGTAAGCTTCTCTTCCCAATATTCACGTGAACGACTTGCGCGCTCCCACGTTGCACGGACCAGCACGTGCTTTATGTTGATGCTGGTGGTGATGTTGGCGAAAAAAATAATAGGGAGAGATTGAATTCGTCACACGACACATTCGGCTACTCCCATAAACAGATCCCCCCCCCCCCACACACACACACACAGAAAGAAAAAACCCGCCGCTGTCGCGATAAATATCGGCCAAAGGCCGCGTGCCTGCTTTAAACAACAGCAGAATGAATGTTTTCAGCTTATTATCTATTTACCATAGATGCCGTTGCCGTTGCAAAAAACAAAACAAAAAAACTACTTATTGAGTATATGGACTTGGGTTTCAGATCTGTGATGTTCTTCTTCTTCTTTTTTTTTTTTTTGTTATCCTAACACATAATATTTCCACGGCATCTCGGCATCAAGGGCTCACCTCGCCTTATTTGCATTTGCACTTTAACTATATAGGGTCGCGGTTTCAGACCATACATCAGCCAAACTGCAACTTTCCAATAACACTCGACATCGAGCAGCCACAAGACTGACAGCCAAGCCGTTCCTGCCTCTCTTACAACAGAACTTCACCACATGGCACGCTGAAGGCCAACCATTGTACAGAGTGATACCTCTACCACTCTTGATTTGTGGAAAGCGCGGGGCGTTCGCCTTTTTGTGACAATTAATATTTCTGCATAAGTGCCACAAAAGGCGTACGTTTTCAACAAATCAGGGGAGACAACCATGTCATTCGGGATGATGGTTGGCTAGGAGCGTGCTATGCGGTGAAGTTCATTTTTAAGAGTGTGCTGTGATAGATTCGGAGACTTCATATCCTCGAGATGGCGCTTCATACGCTCGAGATGGTGTGCTGTATCTGCACTACACTCTAAAAACAGAACTTCACCGCATAGCTCACTGTGCGCCAACCATTGCCACGAATGATAGGGTTATCGCTTTTGATTGGAAGACAGAGGAAGGCGTACGCCCCCCTCTCTCTTCGAATCCGAAGCGATAACCCTATCATTCGTGGCAACGGTTGGTGTACAGTGTGCTATGCGGTGAAGTTCTGTTTTTAGAGTGTACTACGGTTAGGAAGGTATTTCTATGGAAAACTTGATAATTCGTAAAGTTTGACATTATAAACCTGGCCTGACTATAGCCTTATGCAAGTACACTCTTAAAAATGAACTTCACCTCATAGCACGCTCCTAGCCAACCATAATCTCGAATGATATCGTTATCTATCGTTATCGTTGTTGAAAACGGGAGGCGTACGCCTTTTCTGTGACAATTATGACCAGCATAAGTGTCACAAAAAGACGTACCCTCCCGTTTTCAACAAATGAGGTCAGATAACGATATCATTCGAGATTATGGTTGGCTAGGAGCGTGCTACGCGGTGAAGTTCATTTTTAAGAGTGTAGACGTAGCTTTCTTCCCTCTGCAGCAGGCTAGATCGACTTCACCACAATGCACTGGTGCATCTGTGGAGCCCACTAACAGGAGTGACTTTTTTCATGCGGATGTACACTCTTAAAACAGGACTTCACCACATAACACGCTGAAGACCAACCGCTATACAGAATGGCGCCGTTAGCACTCCTTATTTGAAGAGAGACTGGGGCGTATGCCTTTTTGTAACAATCATGGCACATGCACAAAGTGTCCGGGAAAGACGCCGTCTAATGTCCAACGGTGCTTATTGGTCCTAATTTGGACACTGCTTCTGTAGTTTAGGATGAAGTTGACGTTACAGAAATGGGAAAATGAATTGAAAAGCCTAGGTGACAAATAAAAAAGAACGGGGCCGTCAAACCTTGTTTACATCGGAAGCCGGCAGGCACGACACGAGCTCCACCACTGTCGTACGCCCGATCTCCAGTGTGCACGGGCAGCAACGCAGGGCTATCCGCACGTATAATTCAGTTATACAGAACGCACTCTTTTACTCTATTCAAGAACAAGAGATAAGAAACTGGCCTCTGGCTCTGAAGCCTTCAAAATAATGGCGTACGTAGGCAGAGAGAGAACTGCAAACAATAGGGAGGTCACGTGCTGAGTTGATGCTGACGCCGCGAATAATTCCAACGGTTGCCCGGGGCCACGTTGGACGATATTTATGCTTCGCTGTCTGGATTTTGGAAGTTTGATGCAGCCAGAACGGAGAGATCCATTTCCTTTGCTCGCACTCTACTTCCGGCTTTCCTTCTCCCGTCCGTGGGCTGTCTCTCTACTTCCGGTTCCTGTCTCAGTGCGAATGGATCCTACTGGACGACGTCAACACGGCAGGTTGGCAGAAGAGGTCGAGCAGTCGGTCGAATATTGAAGGCGAATTAAGAAGATTGCGCGCGTGTATTTCCAACTCTTGACGGCAGGAAGGGCGATATTGCCGAAGTAAACGAAACCGTAATTTGAATACAGAACTGTGGTTGGATGGATTCTACCTGCCCGAAGCAGAAATGAAATACCGTCAATTGCATGTTCCTGAGCATCTTTAAGTCGAAGAGCAACCTGGATTAAAGTCAAAGCGAATCGTATAGTTGCGTTTATTATTAATCTTGCAACACATGTTAAAGGAAGTAAGAACTCCTATCTGCAGGTATTTAGTTACGGGTGTAATAGATGTAATATTGGTCTTCTACATTTTTGTAATTCTATTTACAACTTATTGTTCAATACTTCTCCTTCACAACGTGTGCAGCGTTAATACAAAAACGCACTTTTTTTCGGATACAGGCGAGTAGACGTACAGTTATCCAGATACCTCTATCCATTGTTACGTCATTTGAAGAACTGTAGCACCCAATCAGACGCCAACGCGGAGGTACACATAACGTTTTGCTCTACACTCTTAAAAATGATGGTGGTTGTGGTGGTGGTGGCGCTTCTGAAAGATCTTGCCGTTGTCGACCTCGCAGAGGTGGGCAACGTCACGACTAACGCTCTGGGGGAATGTGCGTCCTGGACCGACGTAAAAATGAACTTCACCACATGGCACGCTCCTAGCCAACCATCATCCCGAATGACAACGTTCTCGTCCCTGATTTGTTGAAAACGGGAGGCGAAGCCCATTTTGTAGCCGTACATAATAGATACATAATAGGCACCGCCTCTCGTTATCAACAAATCATGGGCGAGAACGTTGACATTCGGGTGATGATTGGCTAGGAGCGTGTGTCGCTAGGAGCATCGTAGAGATACGGACCGATCGGATTCCACCAGCTCCCGTGGCTCAGTGGTTAGCGTGCTGGCCATGTCACGTCGAGACTGGGAGGTACCCGGGTTCGAATCCCGGTGCCTGTGCTGTCAGCTGTCAGCTGTGCTGTCAGTGTGCCAGCGGCTGTGCTGTCTGGGGTTTTTCCTGGGTTTTCCTCAGACGCTTTCAGACATATGTCGGCACAGTTCCCTTAGAAGTCGGCCCAGGACGCACATTCCCCCAGGGCGTCAGTCGTGACGTTGCCCACATGCGTGAGGCCGACAACGGCAAGCCCTATCACCACCCACCACCACCGATCGGGTTCATCTGTACAAAAGGTGTCAAAATATATATGTGGAGCATATTGGAACCATCGACCAAGAAAATGCGTCAGCTGAAAATGCACTTCTGCAATATTGTGGTTATCGTGATGAGAAAGGTAGCAAGAAAAAAATGCGTTTGTCGGCTCCATGGGAGAAAGAGCCTCAGCTTCGTCCACCAGCTGGCCTGCCTATTTTATCAGTTTGTCGTCCCCACTCTTACACTCTTAAAAATGATGGTGGTGATGGTGAAAGGGCGCTTAAAAATGAACTTCACCGCATAGCACGCTCCTAGCCAACCATCATCTCGAATGATATTCGTTATCTGCCCTGATTTGTTGAAACCGGAAGGCGTACGCCTTTCTTGCGACACTTATGCTGTTCATAATTGTCACAAAAAAGCTGTACGCCTCCTGTTTTCAACAAATCAGGGCAGATAACGATATCATTCCAAATGATGGTTGGCTAGGAGCGTGCTATGCGGTGAAGTTCATTTCTAAGAGTGCAGGGGCCCGTTACTACAGGTAGTTTCAAACAGTCAGGTTCGTGATTAACTTTCATGAAGTTAATCAATATAAGATAATTCGATTAATGAAAATACTTTCCAGCACTGACATTTTTGGCACCAATGTAACGCCTGAAAGTATATTTTCAAAGGAAGCCTCGCGGACAGCATACCATGTACATTGAAGTTTAACGCGCGAAGAACCCAAATACACTTCGTTAATCCTTTGCATTATTGAAAAGTTTAAAAAGAAAGTGCATTGTGTATCACATTGATGGACACTTGAGAACGCGTACGTATGGGGAATTTGAACATGCCCAATATAGGATGTCAAAACAATTTCTAAATTCTAACACAGTGAAATTGAGCATGGGAGTATACGCCATTGTAATATGTATCAAATATCTGCTCCTACCCTGCAAAAGCACACTTAATGATATTTCATGCACCCAAGTTCAGCTCAGAATAGCGTTCTATCCCTTTGGAATTTCTATCACGGGAAAATAAAGGAGTTGTTCTTATCACAATTTGATGTGGCTGCGTGCGCGTTTATCATGCCTTACAAGCATAAGCATTTTTTAGGGTACCCTCAAGGATACCGCCGGCGGAGCCATAAATGTTTTTGTTACGCAAATTTGAAAATTGCTTTCTCTGCACGTCTGCAAATTGCGCAGCGCGAGGCGTAAATTTAGGGCGCTAAATTTAAATATATGGCTCGGCCAAGAGGCTGGGATGCACGGCCGCAATAAATTCATATAAAGCTTCCTACGCAGGCTGCTGTAATGTGCACGGATTACGAGCATTTGTTTCGCCTCCTTTTCAAAGTTTTTTTTTTCCTCTTCTTTTTCATAAAGAACCACTTTTTACAGAGAACGTTGCTTTGGAATTGAAATCAAGGACGTTGTTTTCGCGCACGCAGGTGCTACTCGTTTGCGTAAACAGAGATTATGTTGCCAACACTTCGGTAAAGCAGAAAGGGCTCTTCTCAGTGGGTACTGTAAGGCTTGCAGTAAACATATGTGTCTCTTCTTTGTTGGCGCATTGCTAGACACATCGCAGCTAAGTCTTTGGAAAGCATCGTTGATGAAACAGAATTGAAAACAAAGTGGATGTGCCGCGATGTTTAGGTAGTATTCATGAAAACTTCCTTCCAATAATAATAATAATAATTTGGACTGTGGAATTACACGTTACGTGAGTTCCCGTGCACGTGCCGCAAGGTAGGACTGCCGATAGTTTCTACCAGCTGGGGCTGGGGGTGGGGGTGGATTATTGAAAAAAAAAAGAAAGGAAGGGAGGAAAGGTTCGTCTGGCGTACACTCTGAGAAAAAAAAGGAGTCGAACGAGAGTATTAAGCAATTTTACACACCTTGCTGCAGTTTAACTCTCAACAAACACCGTTGCAACTCCCTGTTTCTGCGTTTCTATGTTTTCATGCTCTAATAACTCCATTCAACCACCGCTTTACTCCGTGGTAAGAGTTGAGCGCGGGGCGTCTGCATATTCTCGGATTGTTTTCGTCCTTTTCATTGCGTAGTCTAGCAACACTGACATCGCGGTCGTTGAGCGGTTGGCCGTTGTCGTGCGGGAACTTGTAACCGTCTATTAACGATGTTCTCAAAGCCGAATAAGATTATCTTCGAAGAAGAACTGGGGAACTTCGAAGAAGAAGAAGTTGGCGAGCTGAAGTGCAATGAATGCCACGACTACAAATCATGTAGCTGAGTGTCGTCCTGTATGTACTTCAGGCAAGTATGCGTCCTGTGTTACGTACACGTGTAGTACATTGCTTCGCAGGGAAGGTCCTTTCAGTTGTGTGTACTGTTTACAATTAAGAAAATGTGGTAGCTGTTCACAGTTATGCTTCTTCACGAGAGTTTCTTTTCGTAAGTGGACCTTTGTATTCTAAGAAGTCTAACTTCGTTGAGGAACAGGAACTTCAAATTGACGATAAGTGAAATCGTATTTTGGATAGGACACTTTGTTAATTAATGTTAACAGCATTGCAGAATAGTCTGGCTTTGACGCAACGCACCGCAGATGACGAAGGTGGAAAGTTACCTAAAGGCTAGCATCACTCGGCATGGCTCTGGAATGAGAATACAACTGTGCAGGTTGTGGTAAGGAGGTACCCTGCACTGATAAGTTTCAATGGGGTAGGTATTACTGCCGTTCTGTATTATCATTCATGTGTATCCTGCCGACGACAACTGGTGTCAGTGCAGGGGCGGATCCAGACCGTGTCGCTTTTGTTGTTGTTGTTTGGGGGGGGGGGGGGGTTGTTGAAGCCCCTAAGTGGATAGGGGAGTGGGGGACACCGCTGCTAAACCTACTGTTTTGAGGGGGGGAGGGCGGTCGCCCAACCGTTCCTCCCTCTGGATCCGCCACTGTGTCAGTGTTGAGCTCTCATGCTGTCGTTACTAAGTTTCAGATTTAGAAGCGTCGTTTGCACGGCACATTGGGCAGACAGAGAAAAAAAAAAGTGCTGCTCCACCTCCACAAAGGATGGATGCACATTGCAAGGAAGAGGAAGGGACTAGTTAGAGTAATGATCAGCTCATAAACGAGAATAATATTGATGAACAAGAGAGTAAGTAGCCTACATAGCACCAATCACTTTTTGCATGCACAGACATGATCCAAACCATTCATTTTCCTAGCATAGTTTGGCATAAGAAATGGTTACTTATGAAAATATTTGACATATGATAACATAACATATTGCCACTGCTTGGACTCCATTACCTATATTTATGTTGATTATTACCCAGCATGAGTAATTCATGCCCCTGCTCATCTGCTGAAGGAGGTGCATCTGTCCTCTTGTGTAAGTGCTCATCTTATTACAGGTGTTTTATAATAGATATATTGGAAAGTGTATACACACATCTATTTTAGGCAAGCTATATCTTGTAGCTTCAAATTGTACATTGCATGACAGCAGTTTCTAAGGCAACTACCCTTCTGCCAAGAAAAAATAAAAATCTAAAGTACATGCACTGCACTTTATGCCTCAGCCAGATGCACTTCAAAGGCACGCCTCCCCCTGCTTTGTCATGAAAGAGCAGAGAAGTGGGTGCGGATATGCCAAATTCCTACGCACTGATATGTTAATGTATAGTGACAGATGCACTTCGAATAACTGTTTTGTTTCCTGTTTGTAGGGGATGGAAGTACGAGGGGCGTTCAAGTCAAACCGGGACTTTCAGTCTCCTGAGTGTACAAATGGCTCGGGCTACTTCTCTTTTGTAATTTTCACACGCGACAGGCCCCCGCGTTCACGACGTGGTGGTCCAAAGTTTCTGCAAAACAGAAGACACGTGCTGGACAAGATGGCAGACAACGAGGTGAGCGCGCACATGGAATAGCGAATTGTCATGAAGTTTCTCGGGAATGAAGGCGTAAAGTCATCTGAAATTCACAGAAGACTTCAGGCTCAGTATGGCCACGATACACTTAGCCGCAGCAAAGCGTTTGAGTGGTGCAAACGGTTCCGAGACGGCCGTACATCAGTGCAGGACGATCCCGGCCGGGGTGGCTCGGAGCCCAGTGTCAGAGTTCCTGAGAACATCCAACTTGTGCAGCGCCTGATCCTCAAGGACCGACAGATAAGATGTCTCGAACTGGCTCGAAAGACGGACCTTTCTGTTTGAACGTTGAACACTATCATTCATGAACAACTCTAGTTTCGGAAAGTTAGTGCACGTTGGGTCCCGAGGCAGCTCTCCGTGTTTGACCGGCAGAGAAGACTGGAAATCTCCCAAGAGCTAAGGTACCGTTTCGACACTGAAGGACAGCCGTTCCTTGATCGGATCATCACGTGCGATGAAACGTGGGTGCACCATTTCACTCCTGAGTCTAAACGCGCATCAAAACAGTGGAAGCATCCGGGCTCGCCAGCTCCCAAGAAGTTCTGAAACACCCCGTCTGCGGGTAAGGTCGTGGCCACGGTTTTCTGGGACAAGGCTGGCGTTGTTCATGTTGATTTTCTGCCCAGTGGTATCACCATCAATAGTGTATATTACTGCCAGGTTCTCAGGGGTGTGCGTAAGGCGCTGAAGCAAAAGCGGCCGGGCCTCATGACCAAAGGAGTCCTCCTCCTACAGGACAATGCACGCCCGCATACCGCGCATCTCACGACATGCACCTTACAGGAACTTGGCTGAGAGTTCCTGCCACATCCCCCTTACAGTTCAGACCTCGCCCCCAGCGATTTCCATCTCTTCGGGACCTTGAAGGCGTTCCTTGGGGGCCGCCACTTCAGCTGCGACGACGAGGTCAAGAATCCGGTCCGATCATGGCTGCTACGCGCCGGTAAGGATTTTTACGCTGCTGGCATCCAAGCCCTCGTGAAACGCTGGGACAAGTGCATTAGTGCAGCTGGAGGTTACGTTGAAAGATAGAACTAATTTCTCGCCTGTAAGTTCATTTTACTTTTGCGAAAAATGAAAAGTCCCGGTTTGACTTCAGCACCCCTCGTATATGCCAGGTGATAGTTGCGTTGGTGTGTGGCAACCTTACAATGCAAGTATGTACTTGTACCTGTGGCCATAAGCGTAGAAAACGGGGGGGGGGGGGGCAGTGGGGCTCGTGCCCCCCCCCCCCCCCCCCCCGGGCTGTGAGTTCAAGAAGCCTCCACCTTTCCTTTGCCAGCGGTTCCAGAGTTCTGAGGTTCCAGAGCCGGGAGCCCCCTCCGCCGTTGCCATGCGAGCAACCAGTGAAGGCAAGCGCCGCGTCTGTTAGTGACCTTGCATGCTCGCGCGACGCTGCCCTCCACCGCTGGACTCCTCCCGTCCCCTCCCGTGTGCCAGGCTCGCCCCCCCCCCCCCGGGAAAATTGGCGTGCTACGCCTATGCCTGTGGCATCTTACCAGTTGTTTTCATTGGATCATATTAAGCACTGAAAGCTTCCTTTTTCTGTTTCTTACCAATTTGTATCAGAGACACAATAAATGTTTGTTATTTAGAGATACTGTTTTTCAACACTTATTTGCATGATCTTCAAGGTGAGGAGACGATTGGAGTAATGTGCACTCAAGGAGAAGGGCATAATTTTTGTCTTATGTAGCATAACAAGAACTCCCCAATGGAGCTACGCTAGCCTCATGAACGGAGTTACTTTTACACCCGATATGCTGGAGTAAATAGGGAGCTGTATGGGAGTAACATTTACTCTCTACCATAGAAGTAAACTTTACTCCGTAGTTCCAGGAGTTGCAGATACTCTTCAAAAAGGGTGTAATTTTGCACCCTGGGGTTAGGATGTTTTACCCCCGTAAAGGAGTCTGTACGACTCCGTCTCTTTTTCTTTCCTTTTTTTTTTTTTTTTTCAGAGTAGGCCGACTTGCTATTTCTGAAAAAAAAGGAAAAGGAGAAGAGGAAAGGAAAAAGGAGATAAAGAAAACAGGGTTCTTTAGCGTTGTGCCGGCAAGCTCCGTCACTGCAACTTTCTTCCAAAGCTAATATTAAAGCAGCACTAAAATACAGAAAACAACTTGTTGTCTACAATGACTGCGTAACCGAAATTATTTTACCTAGCGCTACCGTTTGTCACAAGAACATGGTGGTGGTGCTGGTGAAAGGGCTCGCCGTTGTCGTCCTCACAGTGGTGGCCCCTGGGGGAATGTGCATCCTGGGCCGCCTTCTAAGGGAACTGTGCCGACATATGTCTGAAAGCGTCTGAGGAAAGCCCTGGAAAAACCCCAGACAGCACAGCCGGCACCGGGATTCTAACCCGGGTACCTCCCAGTCCCGACGTGACATGGCGAGCACGGAAACTGAGCCACGGGAGCTGGTGTCAAAAAACCGCTGTAGAAACATCCACGAAATATGCCGTCGTTGGCGGTAGCCAGTCGGATACTCAAGACACAGGAACGGGGACAGCCAATCCGGCAACAAAACATGCGCCCACGATTATGTGTATGAGTGCGTTTCGAAGATAATTCGTCCGGGGTCTTGTATGCGTACGCTGCTTCACGCGCGTTGCTGCGTTTTAAAAATAACTTGCTCAATTCTCATTGGTTACATTAATGAGAAACGTTCTGATGCTGCGAGTTATCCTTAAATCTCACCAGCAGGTGCCAGTAAACGATATTATTTCGTTTTACCGGTCGCACTATTTAAAACTCCGCAGTGGAGCACGCATATCCTGGAGTCAACGCGAAGTGAAGCGATAGTCGCGGGGTACTGCCGAGAAAAGAAAGAGTTCAATACGATTTTGATTGTAGCTTCGTAACTGAATGAAAATTTTGAGTTATAACGCCCACGACGAAATGAACACAGCATTTAACGCATTTCGAAATGAACTTGTAGTTGTATTTTAGAGGCCCTTTAAAGTTCTTGCGCAACATAAATGTGGTGCCTGAAAATGGCCATGCCAAGGTGCCGAAGTATTAGGTTCTTTGTTCCTTCGTCTGTATAGATGCACGCTATAAAATGATGATGAGACAGATAAACGGTTCACTTTCTTGATGAAGACAGCAAGGGCATCTCTTCCGTCAAGTACAATAAAGTACATTCCTACACTCTTTAAAATGAGTTTCACCATATAGCACGCTCCTCGCCAACCATCATTCCGAATGACGACGTTCTCGTCCCTGATTTGTTGAAAACGTGGGGCAGGGAGGACTCCAGTTGCGGACACTGTAATCATCCGGAGACTATCGCGCATATCCTGACAGAATGCCGTGCATACAATACTATGCGGGAAACTCATCTTCCCCACGCCAGGCCTTGCATACTGACGGACGTCCTCTTCGCCGAAGGTTCTTGTGCGGAACGACTTTTCAAAAACTCGCGACCTCGTACGCTTTCTTCAAGAAACGGGCCTAGCGGAAAGACCACTGTAGTGCACCTCTCACCTACAGTGTGCCTCCGTCCCCAAAGTATAGGTCATCCTGCCTATGCATCACTTTGAAGTCCTCAACTCCCCTCTCCCACTTTCGCTTTTTTTTTTTTTTTTTTGCATCGTGACGATGCCCACTTGAGTGCGGCCAACAACGGCAAGCTACCTCCCCCCCCCCCCTTGTGACACTTATGCTGTTCATAATTGTCACAGAAAAGGCGTACGCCTCCCGTTTGCAGCAAATCAGGGCAGATAACGATATCATTCGAGATTATGATTGGCTAGGAGCGTGCTATGCAGTGAAGTTCATTTCTAAGAGTGTAGGGGACCGTCACTTCGAACGGTAATGTTCCCCTGATTTGTCGTGAATGGTAGGCGTGCACCTTTTTGGAAAACTCCGCGTTTAGTTTAATGCTCACGAATACGCGTACGCGCCGTCTACGGGTTGTAATTGGCGCTGCTGGAAACGTGACAAAGTCGTACAAACTCATTCAGTGACAGCATAAAACAAAACGCTGTTGCATTAGATGGCGCTCTCCTGCGCCAAGCAAGACGGCTGCATTGCAAGACGCGCATATCTAAGACAATCTAATGCAATCGGCTTTTTTCTCTCTCTCTCTCTTTTCTCCCTCTTCCTATTCGCCTCCCCGCTTTTGTGAGTAATAGTAAATGCGGTTCACGTGTGCAATACCTTCCGGCTGGTGTCCGGCTTTCCACCCTGCAGCGTTCCCCTTTGCAGACAGGCAGATATATGTATGCATTATTCATGTCGGGGTCTATGCCGGTGTCCGCCTACGCTTCCCTCTGTCTTGCGATGATCGCTCGGCTTTTTGTGGCCGATCGGGGCATCGGAGAGACAACTTGTTCTCGCCTCTTTCGATAGCAGTGCGACGAATGTACGTGTGGAAAATGTAGCAGCTTGTCTTCCACAGTATTTGTGGACACGGTTTCTCTCCTGCACAGAAGGTAGAAGAACTCGGGTGATTATTTATTACTCTTTTTATTTCTATCACGCACCACCGTACACTCCAACCAAACATGAAGAAAACGAGAGAGAGAGAAACGGGGGGGGGGATATGTTTATTATATAAAAAAAATAAGAGGGAAAGGTTATAGCCACCGCTATGGCGGCTTGCTATTCCCATGAAGGAAAGAAAAAAAAGGCAAACAAAAAAACAGTAAACAGAGAAACAGTAAATGCAAAATAAGTGTGCGACAGGAGCCTGGAACATTCAACTATACCGCTGTGGTGTCATGATAGGTTTAGACCTCGACAGCTTGTGCGCAGTTTTCTGAACGACTACAGCTGTTTCCCAACAAAACTACACCCCTAAAATGAGGTGGTAGTGGTGGTGATCATGGAAATGCATGCTGTAGTCGGCCACGCCCAGGCTAAAAAGAACCCGCATGCAACCAAAGAACTGTATACAGGGTGTCCCAGAAAACGTGTCATTCAATTATAATAAAAAAAACTACACCACCTAGAGTCATGCGGTCAATGGCATTTGTTCTTACTGGGTTTTTGCCACCTCCTCATGTGAATATCGTGTAACGTAAGTTTAATTATGTAAATTTTTGTGTTTTGTCGGATTGATTTTTGTCTTTTGTCGGTTGATTTTTGAGCTTAAGTCGGAAATTTGCCTAGTAAAGGTCACTTCTTTACCCCACCAATGTGAAGAGCGTGTCTAATTTAGTCAAATTAATGATAATTGACAGGGATATTCAGAAGCTATCCCATCGGAAAAAATAGCCGAACATCATGTTCTACGGAGGTCGCACAGAATAGCGTATGATGACTTTTTCAGAGCAATTTTTGTCAGTCCGACGAAAGGAGGTTGGAAACCCAGCCCTCCCCGACATCGCAGAAAGAGATAAAGCAGGCACGGCTTATCACGTCCGACTTTCGCTGGGATAATGCTTTCCCTCTCCCAATTTTAGGAACTGTTACTTTTTCTACTATCACTCTGTGGGCTGGCTTCGGAACCTCCTTTCGTCGCGCTGAGAGCGATTGCTCTCAAAAAGTCATCGCGCGCTATGGTCCGGTGCTCCGAAGAGCATGATATTCGGCTATTTTTTCCGATGGGATAGCTCGTGAATATCACTGTCAATTATCATGAATTTGAGTGAATTCGGCACGCTGTTCATATTGGTGGGGTAAAAAAGTGACCTTTACTTGGCAAATTTCCGGGTTCAGTTCGCAAATATTTACATAATTAAACTTGGAGTACATGACATTCACATTAGGAGGTGGCAAAAACCTAATAAGAACAAATGCTGCTGACCGCATGATTCTAGGTGGCGTAGTTTTTTTATTATAATTCAATGACACGTCTTCTGGGACACCCTGTATAGAGGGAGTTTGTACAGGTTCAATCAATTTGATTGAATTCATTTCCTGCACCAAGGTTACCACTACCAAGGTTAAGGGTTACCACTACGCACTCTGTAGGCGGTTTGTCTACTTCATGTTTTTAACCCTCTGTCTTCGTCTCTTGCTGCAGTACCATTATGAACCCGCATGCCCTAGCCAACCATAAACCCGAATGGCATCGTTTTCTTTCCTGATTTGTTAAGAATCGGAGACGCACGCCTTTTCGTGACATGTCAGTCATGTTAGCCTTCCCACTTAGCTTTCCGTCACACAAAACCGGCAGGATAGCCCAGTGGAAGGATTGTTACGAGACAAGCAAAACAGGCTCGAACTTCCTACTTACAACAAGTTGTTGTTATGTGGAAAACGAACGATGAAAAACAGGTAAATCTTGTATGACTCGCTCGCCATAGCGAAACTCAATTTTCTCGCGATTAATATTAGCTGCGCTGAAGAATGCATACGCAGCCAGGAAAAGAGATGCCTGCGAGAGCGAGACTCCCTAATGAAATGCTTGGTGTAGCGCGCAGACTTAGGGTAGAAATATCTGCACGATACATCACAATGTTCAGTACCTTCTATTCCGAGCAGGTCCTGCTCGGAAGCCTTGCTACCTAAGACAAACTGTGGCGTAAAGGAAGGATTGAGGTTCGAGTCCCACTGCTGGTGCCCTCTCTTTAACTACATGTCATGATTCAATTCAAGTAAATGACAGACGATCACGTGCTTTCGTGCAAAGTATAGAGATCTGCTGAGGGGCGGGGAAAGACCCACGAAACGCGTGTTTTGTGTGGGCGCCTTCAGTGCCGGTTGTGGATCCGCCTGGGGATTGTTTTGCTGAACTTTCAGGGGGCGTCATTACGGGAGATCGCGTGTCTGCACACGAATTTTGTAATGTTGCGATTGTTATCATCCATTAAAAACACGTCCAGAACTCTGGTAACCTGATCCATGGTCATTACTCTGAGGAGGAATCGCAACAATATGCAGTACCGCATTCAGACGGAATACTATGGAACATTAACTATTATTCTAGTTTTAGCGTAATACATGTACTAAACAAATAATTAGCGATACAACGGCTATTACTTTAGTTCATTTTTATTGTTTATTCTTCATACGTACAGGTTGGGACAAAAGTTTACGGAACACGCGAGCGGCGTACTTTTTCTTAGGTGCGCACCCTAGCGGCCGCCGGAAGCGGGTGAGTTTCGGAGGGATGGGAGGGTGCGCTGTTAGCGACACACAGCGGTCTGGGTCACCCAGGGCTGCCTGCCGTTTGGGTCACCCAGGAACTACACAGCGGTAGTTCCGGTGTCGCTTAGGTGTGCCTTAGATGAGGAAGCTTCCGGAAGCACCCAGTGGAAGCACCCGCTTCCGATAGCCGCTAGGGTGTCGCACCGAAGAAAAAGTACGTCTCTCGCGTGTTCCGTAAGCTCTTGTCCCAACCTGTACCAACCATCAAAGGTCCAGGGGCCCTATTCTCGTCAAAGTAATTAATCGACGCCGATTACTTTGTGTCTCCCTTGTCATTTGTCGTTACGTGAAGAAGGCGTGGAGAACAGAAATGAACGTCACGCGCCCTCAATTTGCCTCAACCAATAGTCGAGCTCTTGATCCTGCAATCTTCGTGATAAAGTACACTCTTAAAAATGAACTTGACTGCATAGCACGCTCCTAGCCGACCATCATCTCGAATGATAACGTTATCTGCCCTGATTTGTTTGTCAACAAATCAGAGCAGATAACGATATCATTTGAGGTTATGGTTGGCTAGGAGCGTGTTATGCAGTGAAGTTCATTTTTAAGAGTGTAGATAGATCAAAGAGTGATATTAAACGGTAGGAGCAACTTATTTATTTACACATGGTAACGAGATTTCGTGCACGAGGCTGCACTTCATAGAGTTATAGACGAGTGCACGATCAAGTGCTTTACTATCGGTTGAGGGCGCGTGGCACTCATCTGTGTTCTAAACGCCTTCTTCACGTAACTGCTAATGACAGGCGAGACACAAAGTAATCAAGGTCGATTACTTAGACGAGAATAGGGCCCCTGTAGTACACTGAAAGTGGTTGTGGAAGTGGGTTGCAGCCCCGAGGGGCTTGTTATGTAACTGCAACATGTTCGATGTCACTTGCGGGGAGTATGCTAGGAAAACGGGTGAGTGGTGCTGGCGAACTGTGAGCAGAATAAATATCTTGGTGTTTAGTGACATGTAGAGTTCAGTTGCCTTGTCGGAATATGTTTTTCATGCCAGCTTCGCATGTGGTTAACATATTGGGGAAGTTCATGAGGACACTTAGTGTCTTTTGATGTTCCACTGCACTGTGAAAGTTGTAGTGCAAGCGCACTGTAGACTAGGTGAAAGACACAAGACCATGCATGATGGTTATTAGAGAGGTTCATTAGGAGTACCGACACCAGTGCTACCACCGCTTTCAGCGCAAGATTGAGATTATTTGCAAAAATAGGTGATGATGTTTCAGACGAAGAGAATCGGTGCGGTCGTCGTGTAACGTCGTCTCGACTTGGGGGGGGGGGGGGGGTCATGAGCAATTCCTGGGGGTGTTCGACAGATTTGGGGGAGGGGGTTGTTAGGGGGGAAATCACTGCCGTTGCTGCTTCGGTTTATGCTTGGGGGGATGGTTTCGAAAATTTTTCTCCGTATTCCGTGGCTCTGGCAGCGACTTTTGATTACCGTAGTTGGATCATGTCGGGGTTGATGGCATTCATTTCTTCATTTTGCTAATTTTCTCTTCTTATATCGATAACTTTACGGCTTGGATGGCTGCCTGCCGTTTGGGTCACCCAGCATAGGTTACAACATGGGAATACGCATGGGGGCATTGATAGTTGGCACACTTATTCCTTCCGCGCTTTGTCTTGCAGTCTCTGTGGCTGTGGCAGCCGGCATATATATTTTGTGTGTTATTCCTCTACAGTTTCTTGCAAAATGCGAACAACAACAATAAATGATGAAAACGTGATGATGACATGGGATGTTTCCCCGTGGTACCCACAGGACCCCACCCCATTACAAAGAGGTTAATGTGAGAGGATGAATTAATGGTGAGCGCGAAGCGAAGACAGGTCGAAGTTCTGTTTAGAGCTCTACAAAGAGACCATTAGCTTGCACGACAGCAAAAAGGAGCCCGGCACTGATGCGCAGGGGAGCTCAATGGGCCACAGACTTTGCACAAGCTGAATGTTCTGTGGTCGAGGAGATCAAGTTGGCGTCGAAGCACCCGGCGTTCACACGTGTACCGGTCGCTGTCCTCGAGGATGCCAGCAAATGCGCATGCATTTGAAGCATGCGTGGGAATGCAATAATCTAAGCTAAATTGTAGAGTTATTTGTTCGGGGATCTTGATGTCTGTCTTGAACGTGTCTATAGCACTGGCGGAGTCTCTTACTCTCAAGTCCTCCTGTTCTGTGCAATGGAATTCTCGTTGACTACGGACTTCAACAACACCAACAGGTTGAAAGGGCTTGGGCATTTGACCGACTGTGCAAGGCGTTCGAAGCCCGATTATTTTACCAGTGGTCCTCGCATATGACTCTGTCTGGTCCACTTGTGGTAACGGCGTTGCCAGCGAGGCTTGTAGCTATACGAGAGGGATTTTACTGCTGGTAAGGTAGCTTCAATGATGACCATGCTGCGATCTGAGGCTATAGGCTACGACGGTTTCCATTCCTGTGTTGCAGCAGAATATTTTTGAAATATTTTTGTTTTCTTTTGATGAATGTAAGAATCCTCCGTCGTTTCCGATTTTTCTGTAGGTGTCATTGCCTTTGCGGTTTTCATAGACCTTAAATGCACCTTGAGTTGAGTCGGTATTGCGCAATGCGCTCATATTGATATTATTGTACTCAGGAACGCTTACTGTCTCAGATTTCTTCTTTCGTTCGATAAGAGTGAATAACTATAATATCACCGATTCAATCATAATTCAATTCGCCATTATTCAATGAGGCTTCTACAGTGACGTCAGGTTTAATCACGTAACTCGGGAAAACATATTGCCGCACCGAAGTCACAGTATAGGAGGGGATGCTGTGAGTTGTTGCGGCATGCGTGCAGTTACGAGAGGAAATTGTAAAAACACACGCTGCTTCCTCATTCGGCCCGCAGTAGGAGTGTAGGACACCTGTGACGCATCTCGATGTTTTCCCGAGTCACGTGGCTCAAAGGAGCTCAAAAGGCTGCTCGTAACGCCATGTGCAAGAGCCTCATTGAAATATACTATCACCAGAGTGTGGATTTTTAGGCGCTAACGGGGGCCGCTCTTGACCGCATAGCACTCAGTATGCCAATCGTCATGGCGGATGACATCGCTCTGTCTCCTGGTAGGCAGAAAAAGGGGGAGCACGCCTTTTTATGCAGTAACTTTCCTTCCACTCGGGAAGATAAAACGATACGATTCTGACGGTTGGTTGGCCTATAACGATTTATGCGACGAAGAGCGCTACCTGTTAGTGTCTAAAAATCCGTTCTCTAACCATCATACAGCGAGCACGTGCAGCTCCAGGCTGCGTCTCGCAGATAAGCACGCGCTCTCACTCAAACAGAGAAAACCCCTATAATGATAGTTTGGAGTAGATTTACAGAGAAACAGAGAAAACGACCACGCTCACCATGGAATCTCTCGAGTACAGAAGATGACGGGCAAAGAGCACATACTTTAAAACCGTACTGCGGGGCACGCAACACCATTTTGCTGTTTGTCGTCCTCGGTTTACGTTTCCTTTTCTTCCCGTTTCCTCGTCTTCATCGCTATGTCCTCCTCCCGCTACGGTAATTTGATTCCGCGTTTTTGTAGGCTCGAGGTTTTCCAGTGCTGTATCATCTTTCGATGATCGGCCCTTTCTATGTACTTAGGTCCCCTTGTCGTCGTATCCTATATTTTTCTCCAAATCATAAGAGAGGAAGGACCAGCGTTTATTTACGAAATATCTGTCAAAACGAAATGAAGTGTATCCGAAAGAGGAAATTCGGGTGTTGTTACACGCGGCATTTGAGGCTATCGTCTTTCGGACCTTTGCGATGATACGGCTGAAATAAGTGGTTCGAGCCATATCAGCCCCAAATTAGGGAAGAACCACATAGAGTGCTATAAAACGACAGTAGGAAATTATCCAAGTAACGAAATGGCTTCGGCGCGTTGGTAAGAAATAAGAATGAGCCATAGTCAGACAGCCACAGACATAGTCAAACAGGGAATTAGAAAAGATTCGAGGAGCTTTAGGGGGTGTATCACAGGCAAAGAATTAGATAAGATTAGACGTGCTTTTTGGGGAAGTGTTTCAAGACATTTATAAGCAAGGTTTTCGCTTAATAAAAATTTGTTGGACGTTAGTGCTTGTCCGTGCCCAATTCCTTCTGTCCGTGCCTTTTGCACTTATAACTCTGGATGGAAATTATCCGTTTGCCATCGCTTATGTGTTATGTATTCGTCTCGGAGTTCCTACCTTTATCTTTATTGATTTTCGCGATACACTTTCTGCTTGCCAATACGCGTTCGGGCGAATAAATGTTCGAGTATCTGGATTCACTCTGCAGCATTCTGCAATAAAAAGAACTCTTCACATCGAAAGAGCAGATAACACTGAAGAGGGCGCCGTTTTGCTCGCGTATATACAAAGTAACCACCAGCGATGACAAATAGCCTTCTGCTGTTGAGCACCGCAGAGAAGCGAACGGGATGCGGCGTAATAAACCGCATTCCTTTGCGTTCGGTGTCCATTAGCTAGAGATGATGGTGGCACTGAGAAACTCCCTTTCTTTTCGTCTTTCCCGTGCAGACAGCCCAACTCATAACATGCAGGCTGTGTCATTCCGGCGGCAAATATTAAGCTTCCTTCTCCAACATTAGAGCGACCCTGGAAACTCCAAGCTTTGTACCGTTAACCTGGACAAAAATAAGCTAACATGCTCCAATTGCGTCATACGTAGAATAATCATTCGTTTTTGTTACTGAGTCGGTCGTTGTTCCCTGCATTATTGTGGCTGCAAACGTTAAATGATGTGCTGTGTGGATAATACTTCCGCAGTTTTCGAGGACATCGTCGCCCCGCAGAATGGCGCAGTGGAAGCGTGCTGGGGAAATAATAACTTGGGGGTCTGTAGACAGAACAACACTTTGCTACATCGTTTCGCTAAAACGAAAGACGTCCACCGCTGATCAGACGTCGTAAGTCCGGCTAGCGATTACGCGAGTATCATGATGTGTTCACGAGGCATGCTTGCGGTCTGCCGAGAGAGAGAGAGAGAGAGGGGTAAGAGAGGGGAGGAGAGGAGGTGTGAGGACGGTACAGTGATTTTTGGGACTTACGAAACAAACACTACCCGGAAACGAAAAAAATAAATATAGAACATTAATATAGAACTGTACATTGGAATTTGGTTGTAATCCTTTCCTTTTCATCATCAGTCACATTTTTCTGCACCATTGTCTTGGTATCGTTAGGTATATCTTGGTACACTCTTTATTGGTTTTCAACTGGCAAATGTGGTAATACGTTGTGGTCCCCTCGTAATATTGTGAACGTGTTGCTTGTCTCACCATGGTCAGTATATCCAAACCCCCTTAACCCATTCGATCAACGAATGATGCACCCTGCGTGCCTGCTGGCAAACCGTCCTGCTTACTCTCAGTGTTAGCTGCGCGGCGACGCAACTGGAGTATATGAAGAGACGGGGGTTCTCTACCGCCGCCTTCTGTAGCCATCTCTTCCGGCGTCTTCCTTTTTTTCTTTTTTTCTGGCGGTCCTTCATACTAGCAGTAGCTCCAGCTTATGTCTTCTCCATTCTTTCCTTTTTTGTCCTTCCACAAGATATCCCCCGCGATGCAGTGTATTTCTTTTCTACCTCCACCGACCTCTCTCTTTTTGAGAGTGCGCTACCGGATAATTACCGACGGAATATAAGGTATAATGTCCTCTTCCGCCGTTCCATTTTCTTTCTATATTTCCCCTTCCTTTGCGTTTACGGAGCGAGACTAACGTTTTGACTTTTCTTCCTTTTAAATCCCTCCCGTTGAATCTTTTGCATGTTATCTACCGAAAAGGAAAGGGAAAACATGGCGGGAGGACGGAACGCTCGCTGCCTCGTGTAGACAGCGTGTATTATGCAACAAAACGCATAAATGACAATGCGCGCTTAAATGGACACTAAACTGCAATAAATTGTACGTTTTCCCTCTCCCATCTGCTCAAGAATCGCGATAGAATGCGGAGAGGCCTCCAATTGGTCTCCTCAAACGATCTCTCGCGTTGATTGGGCAAATCGTTTGAGGAGACCAATGAGAGCTCGCTACTCATTCTCGGCCTTCTTGAGGAGGAGAGGGAAAGGCGTAAACTGCGCTTTCTTTCACTCATAAATCACGAACGACGCAACGGATCAATCTCGATAGTGATAGAATAATTAGGAAGCAAGCGAGCTGGTGATATATATATCCATACTGAAGAACCCCGAGACTGTCCCCTTTTCCGTGTCCCCCGCCTCGGGGTTCTTCAGTATGGATGAATCTCGTTCCTTTTGTAGTACTGTCAAGGTAATGGCACCTTTCATCCCGTGAGGAGAAATTTTTGCGCTTTAGTGCCACTTTAAGAGATATACCTCTACCGTCGTTGGGAGAAGAGCAGTCTTCAACGACAACTCACTCTCAGAGCAGCCTCTTCCTGAGACGCTGGCAAGAACGAGCATTTCTCAAGAACAAACAACTAAAACAATTTTTAAAATACGTCATTTGCGTTACTCTCCTAGGGTCTTCCTATAGTTCTTTCAGTGACACACTTTCAGTCCGGCTGCAACTGTGCACTAGCGGACCCTTATACATTCAGAGGAGGTTTGTTTGTCTACCATAGAGCTATACAGGGTGGTCCACCAACCATGATAGAAATTCATAGTAAAAAACGTAGGCCCCGGAGAGACATGTGGTCAAGGGATTTTTTTTCTGCCAATAACTTTTGCCTCATATTGGTAACATTTTTATTTCATTTCAATTGATAGAAAGTTAATTTCTTGAATTGAGCTTCGAAATTTCTCAAGGCAACCTAACGTTTTCTTTGCGGAAATGGGTTCCCTGTGGTTATTTTACTCAGTATAGCACATAATCCTAGTCGTAATGCAATGGCAGTTGCCGAAATAAATTTGCCGAAAATCCGTGGAAACGAGCCCTTGGCTCGGCCTCTTTTTTGACGGCTCGTAGTTTGAGCGCAAAGCTGCGAAGAAAGGAGGTTAGATTGACACGCCACACGAGGGGGAAAAGGGTTACAGCCGTGGGGTGACATCATTTTTGATAAGATAGCTCTGATTCCCGCACTCACCGCCCGTGTTTGTTCCGTGGGTAAGGCTTGTAACCCTTTCCCCCCTCGTGTGGCATGTCAATGTAACCTCCTTTCTTCGCAGTTTTGCGCTCAAACTACGAGCCGTCAAAAAAGAGGCGGAGCCAAGGGCTCATTTCCACGGATTTTCGGCGAATTTATTTCGGCAATTGCCATTGCATTACGAGTGGGATTATGGGCTATACTGAGTAAAATAACCACGGGGAACCCATTTCTGCAAAGAAAACGTTAGGTTGCCTGGGAAAATTTCGGAGTTCAATTCAAGAAATTAACTTTCCGTCAATTGAAATAAAATAAAAATGTTACCAATATGTGGCAAATGTTATTGGCAGAAAAAAATCCATTGACCGCATGTCTCTCTGGGGCCTACGTTTTTTACTATGAATTTCTATCATGGTTGGTGGACCACCCTGTATGTACAGCCACGTAGATTTTTTTTTTTTTGTCAACGTGGCCTTACTACCAGGCTAGTCACCACTGCCAGGAATAGGGTGTAGGGTGTGGTCACCACTTCTGGACTGCGGCTATTGTTTCACGCCAGCGCAGTGGCTAAGTAGTTGGTCAGTTGGTCGTTTACCGAATGGTTCTTTGCTACTCGCTGAAATCCTAGTACATATATCAGGATCATTTAATGATTGGGCCTCACACCTCGTCTCTCCCCGCTTAGTACTACACTCTTAAAAATGAACTTGACCGCATAGCACGCTCCTAGCCAACCATCATCTCGAATGATATCGTTATCTGCCCTGATTTGTTGAAAACGGGAGGCGTGCGCCTTTTTTGTGACACTTATGCTGTTCATAATTGTCACAGAAAAGGCGTACGCCTCCCGTTTTCAACAAATCAGGGCAGATAACGATATCATTTGAGATGATGGTTGGTTAGGAGCGTGCTATGAGGTGAAGTTCGTATTTAAGAGCGTGTATAAGGGACACCGTTGGTGGTTCTGCACACTGCGCGAAGCTCTCTTTTTGTTATGGGCGTGCGCAGAACCGTCGACGTTATCCCTTACGTATACGCAAAGGCGATAGCGTACGATGCGCTAAAACTATGTATTTTTATGTTTTTTTATTATGTATGGTGTGGTTTTCACAGTATGGTAAAACATGTCACCAAGCAGGTGTACAGTGTACGTTATGCATGGGAGTTTCTTCCGGAAGAGCCGTTCCTACGAAGATGTGCGAATGGAGCGACTGCCGACATTTGAGGGAAGCCCAGGGAAAACAGCCAGACAACAGAGCCCGCGCGCGGATTCGAACCCGGGCTACCTCACTGCAGTCTCGGAGTAACCGCTCTGGATAGATCCAAATTGTCACAAAAAGGTGTACGCCCCACCTCTCTCTCTTCTAATCAGAAGCAATAACCCTGTCATTCGTGGTAATGGTTGGCGCATAGCGCGCTATGCGGTGAAGTTCTGTTTTAAGAGTGTAGGTGTGAATCGTTCGTTTTAGTGTCATGTTCTGGAAAAGTGAGGATACTGGCGTTGTTCAGAAGGCCGAAGAGAAACCATCCGACACTACCTACGGTTGCTCGCTCACCACCGGCGTCATCCTCTGGTTCAAAAGCTACGTAGGCGGAAGAACAGTAAACTCTCGCTATGTGTTACAGCAACATCTGGAAACATCCCTGACTTCACTGTTGCCCCGACCGCCCCTTCAGTGGCACCATGGACACTGCCGAGCCCATCCCTCTCGACACACATCCCTGGCCTCCTGGGGCCGAAGAGCCAGATCCCCGTTTCGGTTCTCAAGCAGTCTACTTTGGAAATGATGGATACAAACTACAGAGGCCGCACGGCTGTGTTCACAGATGGTTCGTCTACGTCGGATGGCTCCTCCGCTGCCTTTGTCATACCGGAGGAGTCACTATCATGTGGGTTCCGCCTGTCACATCGCACTTCGTCGACCTCTGCGGAGCTGTATGCCATCTTGTTATCTCTAAAGTCTGTCTCAAAGTACCCTCCCCGTTCCTGGGTGATATACACCGACTCAAAATCAGCCCTGCAATGTGTAGGAACCATGGGCATCCGCGGCTCGTTGGCCCCGGTGGTTGTTAGTATCCTGACGGCGCTCAGGGTTCTCGGCGAACAGGGACACCGGGTGACGCTACAGTGGGTCCCCGGCCACACCGGCATTCAGGGCAACGAAGAGGCAGATTTGGCGGCTGCTGCGGCCCACCGTATCTCCAGAGTCCTGCCCATTATCCTCTCCAACGGGGATAGGCGCTCCTACTTGTCTGCGTTGGTGTCACCCTTGGCCCGCCAGCAATGGCTGCATGACATCACTCAATGGTCGCTCCTCCATGCAGTGGACCCGTCATTATCATTTAGGATGCCAGGTGGCTTCCCTCGCAGCTTTACGACACTCCTGCGGCGTCTACGACTCAACGTCGCCTTCACCCCTGCGTTCCGTGCTAAGCTGGGTTACAGTAACACGGCGCTGTGCCTAGCTTGCCGCACCCCAGCTACGATCCCCCATATCATCGAGGACTGTGAGCGGTACACGTGTGAACGCCGGGTACTTCGACGCCAACTTGAACTCCTCGACCATAGACCATTCAGCTTGTCCAAAGTACTTGGCCCATGGAGCTCCCCTGAACATCAGTGCCGGGCTCTTCGCTCCCTTTTCGTTTTCATGCAGGCCACTGGACTCCTTGAAGAGCTCTAAACAGAACTCCGACCTGTCGTTGCTTCATTCTCACCATAATTCATCCTCTCATATTAACCACTGTGAAATGGGGTAGTGTCCTGTGGCTACCACGGGGAAACATCCCATGTCATCATCACTTCATTTATTGTTGTTGTTGTTGTCAGAAGGCATGTGGGAGAGAGAGTGTCCAAGGGAACGAAGCCTACAACGACACCGACTCTGTCGTATCGGAGTTTGACGCCTTCGAGTAAACATTGTCTTCGTGATAGACGTAATAAAAAGCGGTCATAGTCAACGCAGGCGTTTTAGTTAATGTGGATACTAACAGGGATGTAGAGTAGGCTGTTTCTGTGCACTATATTAGCTCCTGCATTTTAACCTCCGGGGCGCGTTATGCATCGGCGCGCATAATATATAGAACATTCTCCAATTTACTAATTTTCAGGGGTGCGCGTTATACAATCGAAAATGCAGTACACGCTCCGGTACATCCAGTTTATCAATCACGCTAGGCACGTTCGGCATCTCCTGCACCAGCGGTCCTAAAACTTGCCCGCTCTGGGTTTCCACTTAGCCCACCGGCGGGTCGTTCGCTTCAGGCAAAGCAGCAGCGAACCGCCCTTATGCACTACAGACACATAAGGGTCACTGTTTCACCGGGGCACGAGTTGGCACTACAGCTATCTGTGCTCACGGTCTCCTTCGGCTTCACGATGACCGCCACTTCTATCATCATTCAACGCCTAACGCTGCCGCGTAGGGTGTGGTAATTTCGCCATTTCTGTCCTGCAGCCCGAGCTGCTTCAGCCCTCTCCTGGAACCCGGCCTGTATCGGCCGGCACCACCGCACCAGTCTAACGCTGCTGCGCCCCCCGCCTGATCGCCATCACGCCATGACTTGCGCTCAGCTTTATCTAAAAGTAGTGATGTCACGAACCTGGCAAAGTTCGAGTTCGCAAAAGTTCGAAACTTTCGAATTTTTCTTAGAAAAATTCGCGAAAGCTCGTAAAAGTTCGACTTCACTGCGCATGCGCTGGGGTGACCTGCCCGGAAACGTAAACAGTCCAACGTACGCCACTCAAGGCTTAATTAGGCTTAATCACATCAGACACTATGTCCTCCTGTACGGTATGTACGATAAATCAGTTAGTTTGAGTTTGATTATAGAAAAAAAACGGAAGATATTGAATTCGTCACAGACGAATGCTGCTACTCCCTCAAAGGAAATGAAATGAATGAAAGGCGAAAGAAAACTGCAAAGATGAAAAGGTAAAAATAGAAAGACATCACCGCTCCCAGTCACCGAACTGTACATGCATATGCGTAGCTACATCCCCTAGAAGTGAGCTGAAGTGAGCTAAGAAACTAACAGGAACGGGGAACTCGACGACACATGCCTAGAATGCGGTCCTAAAATACAGATACCATCTCACTGCTCACTATGAAGTTGACAAGCGCTGACAACGCCGCATCTCTCTTTCCGGGTTCCCATACACCCAGCACCTTGACTGTATCGAATGTTCTATTGTCCAAGCGGTCTAGAGCAACCTTCAATGTAGCCCTTTGGGATTCATATCTTGTGCAGTGCATAACGGTGTGTTCCGCGTTTTCCACAGATGCACACACTGGACAGTTTGCTGAACTAGCCCTACCGACTTTATGGAGAAACTGTTGACCATACGGAACGTTAAGGCGAAACCGATGCAAAAGTGTTTGTATAGGTCGCAGTATGCTGGACGGAACACGGAATTTCAGCTCAGGGTCAATCTGATGAAGCAAGGATGGCCGCCTGTCGACTTGTAACCATCGTCTTCTGCAAATGTCTTCTGTCAGCAATTTTAACATGTGCTTCACATCTGACGTGGAATATGTCACCGTGTGTTCCGTTGACGATAGGTGCGCTATATCCGCCATCTCATCTGGTGCTTCATTACCCCGTATGCCAACATGTCCAGGAATCCACTGAAGCAGTATGTCGTGGCCAGTATCTACTGCTTTCTTGTATGCGATGAGAATGTCCCGTACTATTGGCGCCATACAGCCACTTCCCAAGAATGATGTTATGGCTTGGAGGCCGGCCTTTGAATCGCAATATATGACCCATTGCGCGGGCTCCTGGCGTGCGGCCACATACTGCATTGCAAGCTGCATGGCTACCAATTCCGCTGCTGTCGACGATGTTCTGTGGGAAAGCCTTGCCATTCCTTCTCTACTATGCTGTGGCACAACAAACATTGATGAAGACCCAGACGTTGACGTCGACCCGTCTGTAAAAATTGCGGTCCTAGCACGATGGCTCTCCATCAGAGTCAGGCAGTACTGTTTCAACACTGGAGATGGTAGTGAAACCTTTTGGTGATATACACCAGGAACAGTCAGCGCGATACGAGGAAGTTGCAGTGTCCACGGAGGATCGACCGCCGTTAATGTCAACTGTGCTTTTGGTAAAGCACTGCGATATGGAGCGATCACGTTGATGAATTGCGAATTTCGACGTGCCACCTTCCTTGCAAGGGGGTGTTTATGATGCCGCGTGCAGAGACGAACATAGTGTCGCACTGTTTCCTGCGTCCTCAGTACATCTAATGGAAGTTCTCTGGCTTCTACTGTAGTTAGGACATTTGAAGTTGCACAAGGTACACCGAGGCAGACTTTTAAGCTTTTCGATAATACACTTTGCAGTGTCCTCTCTGACGTGTCGCTTATTCCATGCAGTACGGGGAAATGGTAGGCCATCATCTGCCGAATGAGTGCTTTATGTATGGCGAGAAATCAGTTAGCTTTCCTTCGATTTGTACTTTTCTAGCAACAGAAACTTATACCTGCGCCTACCACGGTACCACCTAGCTAGCATTTCTACATACACCTTCGCAGAGTAAACAGACAGTCGGTAAGAGAAACAAAGCACGCAAGGACAACGGCGCAAAACTGTTAGCAGTTAAATCTTAAATGTAAAAACTACGTTTACCACGAAGCCAGAACACTAGTGGGCTCTGGTCTGGGGCGGACTTTCGTCGCTTACCTCTCATCCAAGGCACCACGAAGTTTTATAGCCAGCTGGCAATTATACCACCCTCTTCTGAGTCTTCTTGAATAACAGCAATATGAGAAATATCTATTTTATTGGCAAAGGAAACCGTTTTCTGCTTTCTGTGTTGTAGCTCACAGCATAAACAAATGCAACTGCACCATCAGTCGATCGCAGCCTTGCTCATGTGGACAGAAATATGTACCTCGCACAGGAGGGCGCACGTGACCGTTCATTATTGCTTGATTTTTTACTTTTCGTCCGTTTCGCTCAAAGTTAAAAAGCAGCTTAAAAATCAGCTAAATTCAGCTGCGAACTTTTGTGAACCTTTCCGAAACTGACAAGAAATTCGAAAGTTCGTCGAACCTTGCGAACCACCAGGTTCGCAGTCGAACCGCGGGTTCGCAAAAAGTTCGTGACATCACTATCTAAAAGTCCAGTCATCGCAGCCCCCAAACACGTTCAAGTATATGGTTGGTTCAGGGGGGGCTGCTCCACTACGGACACGATAATGCTATACAGATAAAGCTTTAGTCGTATAGGCATGGACCTCGTGAGAAACCACTGGCCGACAAGCTAACCAGCACGTCCAGCCCTCAACGATATTCCTTCATCATCCTTGTCTCAGGTATTTGGACTCGATCATGTAGAGGGACGCCATATCTTCTACAAATAGAACATCCAAGTGATCCAATATAGGAATGGAAGGCTGAAACCATGTTGCTCAGGAAAACTGGAAGAACGCTCTGCTGGTCCTGCAAGGTGTACCCTGTCACGTTTATGCTGTATATATGAAGCACAAACCGGAAATGCGTGGAACAGTGCGGTGTTGCGTGTGTCGTCTCTGGTAGCGTGGCAACACACCAATGAAAGGACCATGAGCCAATTCAGGGTACAAGCAAATGAAGTTAACTATTTACATAAGTACAAGAGTTGGATGATACAGAGAAACTGTCGGCGATCCGTGCAGCCTGCTCATCGTCGGTTGAGAGAAAGACGCCTGGGTCACTCTGGTCTCCGCTTATATCTGTTCGGTCGGCATGAGAAAGCATTCCCCGAATCCTTTGTTGGGTGCGAGAAACTGTGGCAGTGTCTTGGAGCAAATGTCTCTCGGACGGGTCCCCCAAAACAAGGAAAGGCGACACCTTCGTGGAACTGATGGCCATCTGCAGCCCGTCCCGGTGCCGAAACGTCTTCCACGAAAACTCGCGCAGATCGTGTTACACGTACACTTTTCTGCTACAGTGTAGGAACGTAACAGCGGGGATCTCTACAACGTTGCAAGGCAGCGATGTTCCCTCTTTCCCGTTCCCCTTTGACGTTTTCTTTCTATTTCTACTTCTATCCCTCTTTCCCGTTTGCTTCACGAGATCAGATCAAAGGTAACAACACGATAAAGAACAGTGTTCCTAAGCTTTTTAAACTCGCCAGACGTTGTCTGATGGTCATTACAATCACGATCACGTTGAACCATATACATGCTAGCGCTTCTCCACTTTTTCTTCAAATAGATTTTCTCTCTATGTAGTAGCGCGGATAGCACTCTATAGAAACGCAACCTGACCCCCACCGAAAGTGTGCCGTACAAAATAAAGCGAGAGAAGAAACGGCAAAGTCGTGTGTGCCGTATTAGCGTTGGCCCCTATATACTACGTGGCAGTGTAATTCTATTTCCCCCGCTGTGTACGTGTTTTTGCTGAGTTTGCACCGTTTTCAGCCTCCTTCCTCCGGCAGCGGCTAATGGCGTCCGTTTGTCTCAGCGTCGAACGCAGGTCACGTGTTTTCGGTTTCCGACGAGGGCTTTTCATTACGGTGGACAACGCCGGGAGGGGACGCGGGTCTCGGCATCGCCGACAAACAACGACAGTGCATCGTCAACAATACACAGCGGGTCGGTGCATTTCCCAAAGTTAACGACCTAGCATCGCAAAACAAAGAAAAAATGCTGAGAAACGACAGGGGACAGGGCGCTGTCCACAAAGCGCAGTACAAAAGGATGGAAGAGCACAGGGAGTATGGGAGCGCCTTGATAGAAAATTTCAAGACGAAAGATAGGACAATGAAAAAGCGAGCAAACGGTGCCGGGAATTGTTGTGTCTCGCATGTTTGAACGGTTTGTAACACATTTGTCGCGAACCTTTTTCGGAGAAAAAATACGCATACTCCAAATTTGCCCATAGCCCGCAGAAGCAAAAATGGATGAAAATGTGCATCGGTAGCCTTTTCGGTGCAAGTGTCCAAAGAATTTGAACGAAGTGTCTGCCACTGGACATTTCCAATGACCATACTACCTCCTCACACCTGGCTTCCGTTCACCTTTCGGTTTCTGCTCACTGTGCTTACATAGTCTTAAAACAGAGATCGTGTTGACGGTGATGTTGGAGGCAGACTTGTACAGTAATTTGAGTAGAGTATTTAAGTTACGTATCTTAAATACTTTCCGATTTTTAAATAACATCCAGGGCAGGCTATCGGATAGTAATTCTGAAAAGCAGTTGTTCTTGCGAGCTAATAAACTTTTTGGTGATGCCATTTTCAACTTCACACTCTTCGTATTTCGTTGATAGCGAATTCCAACTGCGACGTTAAAGTGTCTTGAAAGTAACGAGTTACTTTTATGAGTAAATACTTTTAAAGATTGGGTACTTAGTATACTATACTCAGTTACTCTTTTGCCCGGTACTCAGTATTAAATCAACTTAAATGCTAGTGATGAGTATATTCTACAAGTGTGGTTGCAGATTCGACAGCCCTCGAGCCTCGCTCAGACGACGCCTACTCGAGCTGCGGTGCAGACTTTTCTCTGGCACAGTTTTGACAACAGTTTTGACGTTCCTGGGCGACGCAGATCCCATGAACAGCCTGTGAACTCAAGACGTGTGATCTCATTCTTCAGCGCCCCACCCTCACCTCTCACCCTCATACGCATTACCCGCATCTTTTTTTTTTCGTCATCTAAATCATCTTCGTCTTTAATCGATCTCATCATCTTTCTTTCACCTTTAGTTATTTCATCCTTTATCTTCTAGTTCTTTTCTTTTCATTTATTTTCTTTTTATTTAATTCTCTTTTTGTTTTCTTTCTTTCTTAATGTTTTGCGGGATAGCCGACATACTGTTTGGCTGACCTTTCCTGCCTTTTTTTCTTTGTTCTAATAAATATAGGCCCCACCCCTGGTCGTAGGCAAGTTGCCGTGGTTGGCCTCACAGCTGTGGGCATCGTTTGAATACAGCGGTGCATGAGGTCATGATTAGAAAGCGGATTTTTAGGCACTAACATCGCATCTTCGTCGCATAAATCGTTGTAGGCCAACCAACCTTCAGAATCGTATCGTTCTATCTTCCCATTGGAAGGAAAGTTGATACGTAAAAAGGTGTGCGCCCCCCTTTCTCAGCTTATCGGGAGATAGAGCGATATCATCCGCAATTATGATTGGCATTACTGCGTGGTATGCGGTCAACAGCGCCACCTGTTAGTGCCTAAAAATCCGTTCTCTGGTGATGACATAAGAAGATGAACTTCACAGCATGGCACACTCCTGGCTAACTATCATCCCGAATGACATCGTTGTGCCCTCAGATATGTTTAAAACTGGATACGTGCACTTTTTGTGACACTTACGTGAATCGTCACAAAATGGCGTATGCCGCGCGCTTTGTTTTCAGAAGCAATAACGGCATAATTCTCTGCGATGGTTGACCTTCAGAGCGTTATGTGGTGAAGCTGTCTTTTTGGACTTCATTGCAGAGAATTACTATACCGTTCTCACCCGTGATTTGGAGAGAAAAGGAGGACACTCGGCTTTCTGTGGCAATAAACACGAATACAAAATGTCACAAAAGGGGGGTGTGCTTCTCGTTTTCAATGAAAAAGGAGAAAGAAAGGTATCCTGTGAAAGTATGCTTCTTAAAACAGAGCTTCACCAAATACCACACTGAAGGCCAACTATTGTACAGCATGACACCGCTATCGCTTCTTGTTTGAGGGGGGAGAGCGGAACGGACCCCATTTTGTGATAATTAACATAACTGCGTAAGTGTCACAAAAAGTTCCACTTAAACACTCTAAAAACAGAACCTCATCGCATAACACGCTGTGCGCCAACCATTGCCACGAACGATAGGGTTATCGCTTCTGACTCGAAGAGAGGGTGAGGCGTACGCCCCCCCCCCCCTCTGTCTTTCAATCACAGGCGATAACCCTATCATTCATGGCCATGCGTGCTATGCTGTGAAGTTCTGTTTTCAGAGAGTATGTTTCTAGAGTGCCGGAAAAAAGGTGGCTACGTTGGTGGGATAAAAGTTACTCTGGCTGTCACCGTCGTGACCGTAATACTCCGGCGTCCCTTATCTGGAGTTTGACTGGGTTAATCCAGCGCCATCTGTCGATGATATTCTTAGTATTTCCTCACTAAATTATGCAAAATGAACGTGGTCGTCCAAAACGTCGTTGTCGACACAAACAAGATGTTCAATGCGCTGTGTCTCCGCATTTAACTATGAACATGTAACACATACAAGAATAGTAATAACGCAAGATCAAGCGAACACCAGCGGCCGAGAATTACAATAGGGTTTTCTTTGCAAATTGCACGTGAGGGATTGAGCGCCGTCCCGTCTCGCTGATATGCAAATGAAGTCGGGAGGACCAAGATGAGAAACCACGAACACACACGGAGGAAAAAAGAAAAACGAAGAACAAAGCGAGAGGGAAGCCAGCTTGTTTGCTGGCTGGTGGTGGTAGCTGGCTGCTGCCGTACGCCAAGTTAAGCTTTCTTGCGGGGCTTCGCTCTTTTGTTATTCTTCGTTATTTCGTCGTGACTCTATATAGGAATGTGTACAGGAAGCGTTTCTGCTCGTGTCCGCATGATCGTGGTCTCATAAATAATACATAGCAGTCCGGTGACGAAAAAAAAAAAAAAAAAGGAAGAGCAGAGAAGCAGAGTATGGCTCATTTCGTCTTTTCTTTTTTTCGCCCTCGGTGTTCATTTTTCCTGTTATACTTCAGCACGTCGTCGCGAGACATGGCGTCTTTCTTTTTTTCCCCCTCGCTCTCTCGGACGTCTTTTACGCTTCGAATGTTCCTTTAATGCTGATGCATTCCTGCGTGTATTACGTGTGTTTGCAGATAGCTGCCTCGTTTAATCTTTCAACTACTCCAAATTAAGTTTGTCCGGCGCCTTTCGAGTTTGTGGCTTTTGTGCGCGGTTTCGAGCGTTTTTTTTTTTTTTTTCTGTTTCTCGTCCTCCCGCAGACTTTTTTAATAGTCTTTTGCGTGTCTGCTCGTCTGCCTGGCTTTTTTGTAATCAACGTATTAATGTCAGTATGCACCTGATTTTATTTTATATGTTCGTGAAGAAAAAGAGGAAGCGAGGATGAGAGGAGTAATTCGGTTGTAATTACATGGCTACCATCGGACAGGATTGCTCTGATTCTGGGCTTGTCTCTGTGATGATTAGCATTCCATCGCTTCTTTTTCAAATACCGTCGCTGGACGGAGGGGATTTCTATTGCACTGGGTTTCAGAAATACGATTGTCGTATCCTGTTCGGTTTCGCTCTCTGGATATATTACTATAAATCCATTTCTTTTGCTTTTTCTTCTTCTTTTTTTTTCTTTTTTTGCACGGGCTGGGGTTGGAAAGCGGTCTCTCTTCTTTTGAACGACGGAGCCTTCGTGAACGAAAAGCAACGGGCCTAGCCACTGCCAGAATAAAATGCAAGCGATTTCTCATTCGCATAACATATATATATATATATATATCTGTATCTATATACATATCTATATTTAATGTGGCTCAGGCTTTTCCACTCATGCTCTGATTTGTTAGTAAATTCTTGAACGTTAAAAAAAGTTTGACTAAGACGGACACACACATAGACTTTGACATTGATCAAATTTTTTGAGCAGCCCTGACACGCGTGTCAAGGCCAACTCCGTGTCGATGGCGTCGTCATTTTCTGCTTTCGGCTAAGTGGTCTGGGGTAGCCTGTCTGCCTTCGTAGTGACTTACGTCCCCATTTTTTTCTCCCTCTATCATATCACTTCACATCATTTTCTGTTCAGCATATATTTAATGAAAATATCGGATACACTACGGTACACCGTTTACATGGGTTACATTACGATACGATATACGGCAGGCTCGTTTCTAACGACATAGCGGCGGAATTGGTAATCTGAGCACGGCAAATTTTTTACGGCTTCTTTCGCCGACGGGTAGGGTTCTTATTAAAGCATTGCTGAATCCTGAATTATTTCCTAAATTGTTTGCGGTAAAAGTTGTCCCCGTAGTCGTGTGTACCTGAAGAGAAATGAATAGCAAGATACCGCCCCGAAAGAGCGAAAAACGGAAAAGAAGCGCCACACAACCGTCGTTGTCGGTGATTGGTCCGAAGCGCAAACGCGTTGTACCAACTTGAGAGGCTTCCGCTCCGTGACCGATACCATCAGCTGACCTCGTGTCCAACCAACTGTCGTGTTGGCATGAGTCGGTGGAAAGAGTTGCCCGTGCGAACACAGCATTAGGATGTTCCGCTTCACGTCACCCAAAAGTTTAAAGCTATATACAGCTTGGTGGTGAATACGATGCCAGCTTCACAGTTGAGTCGTGTGGGCATCCTCGTTTGATATACCTTGAGTGCTGGCAAAGGTGGGTAATGAACGCGCAGTTGAAGTTCCAAAAGGACCACCTCATATTATAGGTACGTTGGGACCTTCCTTTCTCTTCACCTAAACGAACACGGGGAATGTAGTAACCGTGGATTATACGACGAACCGCGATTTGAGGTAAGTGAGAGCTGTCTTAAGACAGGAATTTGAGCAATTAATAACTGGATATCCGATTACACGTCGAGTAAATTAAATGCCAATTTGATGCACTCGAGGGGAGGGGGGGGGGGTTCGAGGTAGCTTGCCATTGTAGGCCGCACTTGAGGTCTTTACGGCATAACACGATCAGGGCCAACCCCCACTCAGATTTACATTGTTCTAATTCCTGCTTTGTGGAAAATCGGAATTTTTTGTATCAATTAATATATATCCAAATTGACACGAAAATCAGTACACTTGCATTTTTTAAACGAATCAGGAAAGTGACCGATACCATTCTGAATGACGTATGGCTATATGAGAGTGCTATGCGGTGTAGTTCTGTTTTCAGAGAGCCTGCACTCTTTTGCTCAAGTACAACCAGCACCGCGAATGATATCGCCCTGTCTCCCGATTTCCTTAGCGCGAGGCACGTGCACCGTATCTTTGTTGTTGCTATTGCGCTGTCGTTGATGTTCCTCACGTGTTATCGCTTTGTATATAATTGTGGCCGCGAGACTACGTTTTGTGGGTGCGTGTGTTACGACGCGTTTCTGTTCTTTCTATTTTTATATTTTGTTTGTATTCTTTCTTTCTTCTTTTCTTTTTTTTGAGTTGCCGAAATGGTCGGATGCCGAATTCAATTTCTCGATTTTTTTTGTATTTGCTTATCAGCATATCCATTTTTTTTTTTGTAACACGGCTTTTGTACAAAAAGTTACAGAAAAGGCGTACGGCTCCCGCCTTCAAGCATTAGAAGGCGGAACGATGTCATTCTGAACGCTGGTTGACCTTGAGCTTGTTATGCCGCGCACTTTGGTCTCTAGGGTGTGTCTGTACGCATTGGAGAAATATTACCCTCTCCACATCACCCCGAACCTTGCCACGAGATAAACTTTTCATTGCTGGGTTCTGCATCTTGTTCAGTCAAGTACCATTGTCCACCTGTCCCCTTCAAGCTCAAGGTCATGTTACCCACTTCGAAAGATTAGCGCTCACTTTCAACCAGTAAAAATAAATACGTGGCACAAAATTGAGCGAAAACAACACACGACGACACACGACAGGCTCGAACTAGGAACTGGAGGTTTTTAACAAACGAAAACAAATGATATAAAGTAAATAGTTATGCAGTGTAGTTTCTGGCCATGTTGAACGTCGAAAGAACGCTGTTGCTACGATCACGCGACGTGCTGGAGGGGGTGACGGTAAGAGACGGTTCCCCGTCTTTGTGTCCAAAGTTTGGGCGCGTTCTAGGAGTGAAAGAATGCTGCTGCGACTCGCATAGTTCAATCAAAGAAGGCACGTCCCGTAATTGCCGTTCACTCCCTGGCTGCCGCATAACTGCTGAGGCTTTCTTAAGAGACGCACAAGAGCCATTACGTTTATCTCCGCAGCGATGATATGACGGAACGTGCGGCATCTTTTCGCGGTTCGTTAGGCTTAGGAATGCCTCTTTCACTGCCGACTTTCCTTTTCTTCGTCTTTTTTTTTTCTTTCTTTCTTACTTCATTCTCTGTCTCTTTCAAAAGGGATGTGTCCGATTTGGTTCGGTCGGTTGACTGCCCCACAATTGTTGATTTTCTGCAGCGGTGAACGAAGGGCGACTGCCGCGCGATGCCTTAGCGAGGCCTGGTTGTCGACGCACAACACTTCTTGTTGGTTTGTGGGAAGTCTCACTGCTTTCAACTTGTCGTCAGATATCGCTCATTGACCGCAGAATTGTCACGTGATTTACTTGGCGAAAAGACGCCGATGAAAGCCTGCACTCTTAGAAATGAACTTCACCGCATAGCACGCTCCTAACCAACTATAATCTCGAATGATATTGTTATCTGCCCTGATTTGTTAAAAACGGGAGGCGTATGCCTTTTTTATGACAATTATGCTTTTCATACTTGTCACAAAAAGGCGTACGCCTCCCGTTTTCAACAAATCAGGGCAGGTAACGATATCATTCGAGACGATGGTCGGCTAGGAGCGTGCTATGCAGTGAAGACTTTTTTTAAGAGTGTGTCTCAGACAAATCCGTGAATTATCAATGCCTGTAGAATAGGGCATCACCAAGTAGTTTCTCAAGGTGAACGCAATTTGTTGTGTCGTTTTGGGGCAACCTGGACGGTTCGGTGGTAGTATTACCCAGCTGCTTGCCTGTATATTATGCTGCACGCTCTTCAGCGGGATCATAATATACACTCTTAAAAATGAACTTCACTGCACAGTACCCTCCTGGCCAACCATCGTCTCGAATGATAACGTTATTTGCCCTGATTTGTTGAAAACGGGAGGCGTACGCCTTTTTGTGACAATTATGAACAGCATAAGTGTCACAAAGAAGGCGTACGCCTCCCGTTTTCAACAAATCAGGGCAGATAACGATATCATTTGGGATGATGGTTGGCTAGGAGCGTGCTATGCAGTGAAGTTCATTTTTAAGAGTGTAGGGCGGGATCATAAGCAATATAGGGCATATGACACCGAATCAGAGTACTTTATTTGGTAAGCGGCTATTCAACGGTAATATTAGTTTACATATACGTTTGGGATGCCCCTGCTATGGCACCGAACACCACTTCGAAACAAAATGCCTACTTGTACATAAAGCAACATTTCGACGTGCATTCAAATGATTTTTTTCATTTAGTCTCACTTTTCACGTCGTACCATTCAGTAACATATTGGGGAAGGAATTCCGACAAAATTCAGGCACGTGACGTCACCACGAAATTTTCTGCCAGAGTCGTACGCCTTTATGGGATTTCTGTTTTCTTATTTCTGACCCATCCTCCCTTCTCTCTTTCTCTGAGAAACTCGCGAATGGGATTTTTTTTTCGAGGGAGGGAGGAGTAATGTTGAGGGGGGGGGGGGGGGGGGTTCGAGGTAGCTTGCCATTGTAGGCCGCACTTGAGGTCTTTACGGCATAACACGATCAGGACCAACCCCCACTCAGATTCACATTGTTCTAATTCCTGCTTTGTGGAAAATCGGAATTTTTTGTATCTATTAATATATATCCAAATTCACACGAAAATCAGTACACTTGCATTTTTTAAACGAATCAGGAAAGTGACCGATACCATTCTGAATGACGTATGGCTATATGAGAGTGCTATGCGGTGTAGTTCTGTTTTCAGAGAGCATGCACTCTTTTGCTCAAGTACAACCAGCACCGCGAATGATATCGCCCTGTCTCCCGATTTCCTTAGCGCGAGGCACGTGCACCGTATCTTTGTTGTTGCTATTGCGCTGTCGTTGATGTTCCTCACGTGTTATCGCTTTGTATATAATTGTGGCCGCGAGACTACGTTTTGTGGGTGCGTGTGTTACGACGCCACACTCTTAAAAATGAACTTCACCGCATAGCACGCTCCTAGCCAACCATCGTCTCGAATGATATCGTTACCTGCCCTGATTTGTTGAAAACGGGAGGCGTACACTCTTAAAAATGAACTTCACCGCATAGCACACTCCTAGCCAACCATAATCTCGGATGATATCGTTATCTGCCCTGATTTGTTGAAAACGGGAGGCGTACGCCTTTTTTGTGACACTTATGCTGTTCATAATTGTCACAGAAAAGGCGTACGCCTCTCGTTTTCAACAAATCAGGGCAGACAACTATATCATTCGAGATGATGGTTGGCTAGGAGCGTGCTATGCGGTGAAGTTCATTTTTAAGAGTGCAGCTCCATATTCCAATCACTAGAAGCGTGACGTAAAGCGTGCTTCTCCACACGGTCACCCTTTACGCTGAGAAGAAAGCTTTACAGGAACGTTTTACGTGACAACTCCCTTGAACAACCCGGTTCGTCGTCATCAGTCATTGGTGAATAATCACATGCATTTCATTAATCGTCCACAAGAGGTATATTTCGCATTTTATTTGTTTGCTTATGTTTGTGTGTGCGCCCCCGCGTTTTTACGTTTCGCGATATCAGTGATCGAGTATTCGAGTCAGTTTTCAGAAAGCTGCCCTGTCCTCAAGCGTAAAACGGTGCTCGTATAAACAAACTCTTTGTACTGAAAATCAGAGATGTGCTGTATTTACTTTTTCGTAGTTTAACTATAACTACTAACTACTGCACGAAATTGTAATTTCACTACTTGTGTAACTACATCACAGCCGCACTAGTTAAAACTACTTTGCAACTACTGGGATGTAGTCGTTTAACTACATTTGTAACTACTATGATATTTTGTGCGCGTCGTTATATCTGTGATCGCTTAGGCGTAGAAATGGCGCGTGAGTGCGTGGGGAGTGAGAAGACAGTGAGCTCTAACGCTGGGAAAACTCATAGCACAGGACGCGCCCCTCCATATCATACTGATGTAGTGATATGTCGTGCAATGATACAGTCATGGCCTCCAATCGGACGACGGAGGGGGCGTAAGCTTTTCGAATGTTTGAATGTGTGTCGGTCGTTATGTACCCTGCTTTAACACAAAAGACGTACTTTCTGCTCACGTCCATTTGAAACAGAAAATGATGCGAGTGCGCTTTGCGCTATGCGTACTCTAACCAGTCTAACTCAACCTGTTCGAATTTCCTCCGACAGCCGACGGTCCTGTTGCAACACGTTGGAAACTGTCCTGACTCCCCGTCGAAACCGCTTCTTGCCCCCCGCGCTCCGCGCTCTTGCGCCAGGCAAAGCATGCGTCTTTGTGCACCTGCGTTGAGCGCAGTGCGTTATGCGATTCTCTCCCTGAATGGCAATGCTGAATGAGCTTTTGCTGCCTGCGTCGCATGCACAGTGCTGATATTTTGTGCATGAGTGTGATGCGCAAGATTAAAAAATTCTCAGAGTTGTCGCTTATTAGCACAAAGAAAGAAGGCCGTGAAGCACACGGAAGCCTAAGTGAAAAAATGCGATGTAGTTGACCCCCCTGTAACCTCACTACTGTAGTTAACTACAAAAAAAGTTAAACTAATAGTTGTATCTACCATTTTTGCAAGTAGTTTCTAACTACTGTTAACTACCATGCAGTAGTTTAAATACAAGTAGTTAACCACTGCACATCCCTGCTGAAAATAGTCTTTTTAGTAAACCTTGTGCTCCTGCAATCTCTCAATTCCTTGTCCAGCTGTACTTCATGCACATTTTATGAAATTTGTGGGAACATGCGGAGAGTCAACGTTTCGGATAGGTATGGGATATTGTTGCGTGCCTATTCAGATACAGAGCCTATTCAGCTTATTCAGAACATTCACATTTATTAAAGTGGAACTAAAATCAGGGAAAGGACTATCTCATTTGTAATTCTCAGTTTTTGTCTCTCATTCTCATTTTCTCCGGGTATTTTAACTTTACATATCGCCCCCCTCCTCATTTGTAATCCTCGACCAACCACTCTCCAGGGAGCATCATCATGGCGGGCATAACATATCCGCCAGGGAGGCGGCAGCAGGAGAGGTCACATGCTTACGTGAGCCAATAGGGACAGCCGATCCTCTCGCTACTTCTGACTTCAGAGCTGGACATCGAAGTTTCTTCATGGGTTAACATCTCGCCAACTACGATATTTAGAAAAAATCACTTTTTTTCTGTGTGGCGTTCAGTACAATCCATGCACGGTGTAATCAATCACATCGATCAAAATGTCACTACCCCTTTGAGCCTTCTACCCTTGTGGCGCCACAATTTTCACGTTATTTTTTACATCACATCCAACTTCTTTAAACCGTTCTGGAATTAATTACCCTGTAATTTAAATTTCTTACACTTCAGGTTTCGATCTGGTATATCTCTGCAACGAAATGCACAATAATACAACTTTTCCATAGCAGATTTGTGACTATTATGTCTCGTTCGCGTTATATTTTTGTAGGTCATTGAAGAAAAAGTTCAACTGAATTGAATTGGAAACGAAAAACATGGATACCAGTTGACTGACGCAGATTCGTTAGTCAGTGTCCATTTTGACACCGTACACTCTAAAAACAGATGATGGTGGTGGTGGTGGTACTGCTGAAAGTGCTATCTTACACTCTAAAAACAGATGGTGATGGGTGATGGTGATAGCGAGAGGGCCTCACAGAGAACGAAAATCAAAAAGTCGGCATCACGAACGAAAGTGGTGAAACGTGGAAACGGTGGAAACGAAAGTCGGCCTCACAGAGGTGGGCAACGTCCCGACTGACGTCCTGGGGAATGTGCATCCTGGGTCGACTTCTAAGGGAACTGTGCCGACATATGTATGAAAGCGTCTGAGGAAGAGTCTAAAAACAGATGGTAATGGTGGTGGTGGTGGTGACGAACCGGCTTGCCGTTGTTGGCGTCACGTATGTGGGCTGCGTCTAAAAACAGAACTTCACCACATAGCACGCGCTTAGCCAATCACCGTCCCGAATGACATCGTTCTGCCCCCGATTGGTTAAAAACGGAGGCGTACGCCTTTTTTGGAACACTTACGCAGTTCAAAAAAAAAAAAAAAAAAAGGCGCACGTCTCGCACTTTCCACAAATGGGGAGTGATAAAGGTATCATTCTGTGCAGTGGTTGGCCTTCACCGTGCAATGTGGCGAAGTTCTGTTTATAGAGTGTAAGATAGCTCAGTCCTCTGAAGAGTCATTCGCATGTTTCTCATAGCTTAGGTACCATAATACTATCTCGTAGTTTATCCGGGCCTTTTCCCTTTGCGAAACGAAAACGTATCACATTTTGCTGTCATCCTTCACGTTCTACCGTTTCCTCGTTATCAACACGCTGGAAAAACAACGCGAGCTGCGGGACATCTCAGTTGCGGCTTCAGCTTCAACCGCATTAATTTAGTCCGGCGTTTGACCGACGTGTGTCACCGACAACAATAACGTGTCCCGACGAAAGAAAGCTAATTAGGCCGTTGCCAATTTGGCATCCATTATGCATGCACTGGAGAGGCAATTAGCGGCTTCAAAGTCATTGTTACCTCCCCGCGGAACGATATACGCCCTGTTCGACGTACTTACCCTTTCCATTGGTGTTCGCCGTCCTACTTCCGGAGTGTCGGTCGCTAACTCTCACGTTGTACCCTTTAGGAAAGTAGTGGACTTATCCTTTCGGCGGGTACGCCGCATCTCGAAAAAATAAGCCTGTCAGTGTTTGGAGGTATCATGTAGCCAACTTGTAGAAGTGTTGACAGACAAATAATCCGAGATAGGGCAGAAGAAGAAATATGAACACAACACACTCTCAAAAATGATCTTCACCACATAGCATGCTCCTTCACTGTAAAAACTGAACTTCACCGCATAGCACCCTCTGCGCCAAACATTGCCACGAATGATAGGGTTATCGCTTCTGATTCGAAGGCAGAGGGGGACGTACGCCTTTTTGTGTCAATTTGGATACATGGTAATTGACACAAAAACGCTTACGCCAAATTAAACTTACCGTATTTACTCGAATCTAGGCCGATAGTTTTTTCAAAAATATGGGATGAGGTAAACAAAAATCTTCAGTGTCGGTTTCTGTATTTTGTTTATGTAATCTACAGGGGGGACTTCACTCCCCTCTTCGTATACGCCGCCCTCTCTCTAGGAATCAGAAGCGATAACCCTTTCATTCGTGGCAATGTTTGCCGCAGAGGGTGCTATGCGGTGAAGTTCAGTTTTTAAAGCGCAGCCAACCGTGAGTCCGAGTGACATCGTTCTCTCCTGTTTGAAAACGGGAGGCGTACGCCGTTTTGTGACACTTATGCAACGTTATGCATATCAATTATGCAGAAATGATAATTGTCACAAAAAGGCGTACGCCCCCTGCTTTCCACAAATCAATAGTGATACAGGTATCACTCTGAACAATGGTTGGCCCTCAGCGTGCTATGTGGTGAAGCTTTGTTTTAAGAGCGCATGATCTCAAACACGGCAAACCTTTATTAAAGGGGAACTACAGTGCAAACATTCCTCCTCGCGGAATGAAAAGTGCCGTTACCTTCACGTCAACACAAAAAGAATGGCATTCATTCGTTGCGTTCTTCGCGATTTAAGCAAAAGAAACCGCGATTTACGCACTCGCTCTTCCTTTTCTTCTCGAGTATATTCGAGCGACGATGCCGAGAGTGCTCTCATTGGTCCCCCAAAAGAATTTGTCCAATCATCGCGGGGGATCGTTTGAGGAGACCAATCAGATACCTCTCCGCATTGCCGTGCTTCTTTTTGGAAGGAGAGGGAAAGAGTAAAATGCTGTTTCTTTGGCTCAAAAATCGCGAACGATGCAACGGATGAATCTCGTTCCTTCTGTATTGGTATCAAGGTAACGGCATCGGCATATTTGATTCCGCGAGAGAAAATTTTTGCGGTTTTTGTGCTTCTTTAAAGATCACAAGGTTGCTCTGCTTGATTCCGCGCTGTGTTCGTCCTTGCTTCTTCCCTGCCTCAGGCTGTTTGTCTCTCATTACACGCCAGCTACGCCTGCGTCCTTGCCCTTGCACCATTGTAGAGGTGTATTGCCACGTTGACGCAGATAAACGCTGTCCTGCGTTTGCATGTAAGAGAAGGGGACAACAACAACAATAAATTAAGGAGAAGTAATGATGACAATGGATGTTTCCCCGTGGTAGCCACAGGACCCTTCACCCTTCAGTTTAAAAATAACTAAACTTCACCGCATTACGCGCTCAGAACCGACCGTCATACAGAACGATAGACGTACGCCTTTTTTGTGGCACTAATGAAGTTTCGATAATTGTCACAAAAAAGCGTACGTCCCACTCTTTCCACAAAGCCGGCGTGACGAGGTTATCTTTCTGCGCAATGGTTGTCATTCAGCGTGTTATGTGGTGAGGTTCTGTTTTTGGGACGTTATCCAATAAGCCGGGCCAAGCTACGAAGTAAACTGTTCTACTTCGAGTGTGCGTGGGGACGCCGACGGGATTTTCATTTATTTGAAGTGCTTCGCGGTGCAGCGAAATTGATGCGGTAGCCGGTAGTCCTCGCGTGGGCGAAGAGCCCAGCATAAAGATGGCACGAGTGGGCCATAAAAATAGTTTTCATCGACGTGAGAAGGATTTGAATGTGGTGCAAACACGACAGAGGAACGCCATGCAATCTGCTTTTGTAATCGCTAAATCTGCCTTAAAGAAAAAGGAGGAAAGCGGAATGTGAGACGAGAAGCGCCAATGGACGAGCTGGGAGTTGTAAACCGTATTCATCTACATGGATTGCTGCGGGGCATTCGAGTCTTTGCTGCTATCCTTTTTTCGAGTCTTTTTTTTTTCTCCCGGGTATTTGACGAGATGACAACGGCTGAGAATCGCCAAGTCTTTATTCCTTGCCTTGACGAATGAACATATCTTTCACTGGGAATATTATATTATTAAAGGGGCACTGAAGTGCAAGAATTTCTAGTCTGTAGTACCCCTTTAATGCGATAAAACTAGGGCGGCGTAATCGGTCACTAACACAATGTGAGTGGGTTCACGTAGCCCTTGATGTTTTCGAACAGGAAGGCTCGAGCCCTAGTCACGTCACAATCTACCCTGTGAGCGTCTGTTGTCCCGTCACCCACACCTCCTATACGGCGCCGCCTCCTCGGCCGCCGTCAGTGAGAGTCGTCGACTCGGCACTGTAGTGAACGGACGCACTGTCGTCTCAGTAAATAAATGTAGTATTATTATCCCTGCCTCTTCATCCTTCATCATCACCCCTCCACCTCACAATGCAGTCTCCCCACTTTGCGACAACTTCCCAGAACGAGAGCTCGGTGTGTTTGATATGTCATTCCTAGAGGTGTGCACGGGTGCCACTACATCAGCGGATCCGCTCGGATATCCGAGCGCCTCTGCGGTGCCCTCGGGTATCCGTATTTTAGTCGCAAATAATCATTAGTGTCTCTGCCGTCGTCACCTAGGGGGAGCCTTTTTGTCACAACTCGCGTCGTATCCTAGCGGGTGTCCAGCGAAACACGATCGGCGCGCGCGAAAGCACAGCCGGCGCCATCTATTGAATATGTAGGGAACAGTCTTCGGCGCCGTCAGGGTCACAGAGCATGCGCAGAAGCGTCATGAAAAAGGCCAATTAAGAGCGCGCAGTGAATCCAAAATGGTGGCGGAGTGTGCCATCCCTTGCATTTGCTGTGCCTTTAACTTTTATTGTGGGATAACTGTGGATGACATAACGTTCTTGAGAAAATCTGTATGCTAAAAAGTTTTAAAAAATGTTTGTAACAGAACATTTTCGTCATGGAGATTTTTTCCCTCCAAATGCAATAACCGCGGATATGCGAATTTTCGCAATATACGCGCGGATGCGGGTGCAGTTACACGTATTTCAACTAGCCCGGATGCGGACACTGTCAGTCTCATCCTCGGTCACCTCTAGTCATTACCTTACTAAAAGTACGAGAAATTTGGTTGAGAAACGTAATACGCAACACTGCGTAACCTTATAACTACGTCAGCGTTTTTGTGCGTCTGGTAAGAAGGTGGAAAACAAAAGCGGGTAAACGACCCTTTCACTCGGGATGTCTTTTCCCCTGCCATTTTTTATCATCCCCGTTCTTTTCTATCTTCTTTTGGGTTGAGGTTATGGAGAGGGAGAAAGTGCTCCCTTCTTGTTGGACCTGCCTGAGGATAGAGAGAGTCGATTGGGCTGTCGGAGGTTGATCTCCTCTGGGGGTCTTACTTCATTTCGTCCTGTGCTGTTTGATGAACGGCCTCGACTCTGCCCCCACACGTGATCCCACTGCGGCTTGTTGTCACCACCTCTGCCATTCCCCGCGTAAATATATAATATCCCCATTCTCGGACACACGGAGAAAATACTGATGAATACGATGTTGGTTGGCGAAGACGGAGGCAGACAACAATCTAGGTGGGGAAACGTTTTTTCAGGTATATGCTTCATATTTGCAGAAAATAATTGGAATGGCCTCAAGGTGGGTAGGACCTAATGACTTGCTTTAATCGAATGTGATAGTTGAAAACTTTAATAATAATTATTAATAAAAATATATGTATGTTCGCGTTTGGATGCAGAATTTCGATTTTGGAAACGCGGATTCTTTTTTCTAATCGTAAATGAATCTCGTGCTGTGGTTTCCCTCTCTCCATATCGAGGGCGCTCTGTTGCCACCATAGCGCTCTTAAAACATAGCTTCACGACAGGGGGCTGGAGGGCAGCCATTGCACATAATCATACCACTGCCACTCCTGATTTGTGCAAAACGCGGGGCGTCCGCCCCTTTTGTGACGTATACAAACACCGCATAAGTGTCACAAAGAGAGTACGTCTCACGTTTCAAACTAGTCACGGAAGAGAACGACGTTATTCGGGATGATGGTTAGCTAAGAGCGTGTTACGCCAAAAGCATAACCGTCGGCAATAACACGCCACAGCCAATTAACCATCCATTTTAAAAGTGATATATGACAACAGAAAACGATATACGTCACAAAAAGATGCGAAGCCACCTAAGGTAAATTCCCTGGTCGGTTCGATCGACTTTTTTATTCTCCTCTCTCGATGGAGGACTGAAAGCTGGGTCTGTTGGTTTTGAATTAAATTCTAATGAATTAAGGAATGAGTGTAAATGCATACACACACAAAGGAAAGCAACACAGTGCGTGTATGATCCTGTTTTATCTGTGCCTTTCACTGTAATCTTTACCCCTTTTAGGGTGTAACGTTGTTCCTTTTCATCTCCCCAACCATCCTTCATATTCTTCGTAACCGGAGGCAACTACTCATAGCCGTAATAACAGGAGGTCTGCAAATGCGAGATGTCTGTTGAGTGTCTCTGCGGAAATTCATTATTCTTGCTCGTCTGGTCCACATTCTTTTTTCTTTTCTTTTCTCTCTCTCCTTTCGTACGAGATAGGAAACGAGAAGACGATCATAAATCTCTTACCGCTTCACAACCCTGCGGGTAGTGCAGCCTCTAGGAGTGAACAGGCTTCTGGTTAGGCGAAACAGACCTTCATACCAGTGTACTAAACACGTTGATGTAGTGTACCATACGCCCTGATATTATTGCGGCTCCTGCAATAACGTGTGCTCTTAAAACAGAACTTCATCGCCTAGCGCGTTCTAAGCCACTCGCCAATCCCGAATCAGACTGCTCTGCCTCCTGTGTAGTTAAAGGAGGTGAGAACTCCTATCTACAGGCGGTGATTTACCTAGACCCCCCCCTACACCCCCTAACCCCCCTCCAAACGTTCAGTGACACCCCCTAACTTTTGCACCTGTGTACCCCCTACAGGGTATGCCCTTGCAATGTGAGCTTTATCCATATGTCGGTAATGATATGCTACGCTCTTGAAAATGAGGGGGTGTCGAAGTAGCTTGCCGTTGTTGGCCGCACTCAAGCGGGCATCGTCACGACTATAGCCCAAAAAAAAAAGGAAATGGGGAGAGGGAGTTGAGGATTTCAAAGTGATGCATAGGCAGGATGACCGATACTGATGGGACGGAGGCACACTGTAGATGAGAGGTGTACTAGAGTGGTCTCTCCGCGAGGCTCGTTTCTTGAAGAAAGCGCACGAGGCCGCGAGTTTTTGAAAGTCGTTCCGCATAAGAGCCTTCGGGGAAGAGGACGTCCGTCAGTATGCCAGGCCTGGCGTGGGGAAGATGAGTTTCTCGCATAGTATGGTATACGGCATTCTGTCAGGATATGCGCGATAGTCTCCGGATGGTTACAGCGACCGCAACTGGAGTCCTCCCTGGAGCCGATCTTGAACAGTTGCGAGTTCAAAAGTGAACTTCACCGCATAGCACGCTTCTAGCTAACCATCATCGAGAATGATATCGTTATCTGCCCTGATTGGTTGAAAACGGGAGGCGTACGCCTTTTCTGTGACAATTGTGAACAGCATAAGTGTCACAACAAAGGCGTACGCCTTCCGTTTTCAACAAATCAGGGCAGATAACGATATCACTGGCGATTATGGTTGACTAAGAGCGTGTTATGCGGTGAAGTTTATTTTTAAGAGTGTACACTCTTAAAAATGAACTTCACCGCATAGCACGCTCCTAGCCAACCATCATCTCGAATGATATCGTTCTCTCCCCTGATTTGCTGAAAACGGGAGGGGCACGACTTTTTTTGTGACACTTATGCTGTTCATAATTGTCACAGAAAAGGCGTACGCCTCCCGTTTTCAACAAATCAGGGCAGATAACGATATCATTCGTGGCAATGGTTGGCGCAGAGCGTGCTATGCAGTGAAGTTCATTTTTAAGAGTGTAAGCTGTAATGACATCACTATAATAATGACCCCCCCCCCCATTTTTTTCACACACCCCTCCATGCTTGGGATTCTGGATAAACCATGCACTGTCTGCAGGTACTTAGATGCGGGTGTAATAGGTGTAACATTGTTCTTCTACGCTTCGTAATTCTATTTATAATTTCTTGCTCAATACTTCTCCTTCATAACGTGTGCAGCGTTAATACAAAAACGCACTTTTTTTCGGATACGAGCGAGTAGACGTACCGTCATCCAGATACCTCTATCCATTGTTACGTCATTTGAAGAATTGTAGCACCCAATCAGACGCCAACGCGCAAGTACACATAACGTTCTGCTCTACACTCTTAAAAGTCAACTTCACCACATAGCACGCTCCTAGCCCACCATCATCCCGAATGTTCTCGTCCCGTTCTCGTCCCTGATTTGTTGAAAACGTGAGGGGGAGCCTATTTTGTCCCCATAATGCCGTACATACATAATAGCTCCGCCTCCCGTTATCAACAAATCAGGGGCGAGGACGTTGTCATTGGGGATGATGGTTGGCTAACAGCGTGCTATATGTGATGAAGCTACGGACCTATCAGGTTCATCTATACAAAAGGTGTCACAGCCAACAAGTTAAAATCGCCATTTGGAGCCGACAGAGTCGGCGGGCTAGATTGGTAGAATTCATAGCCCTTTTAAGTTAATTGTCACAAGCAAGCGCACGCCTCACGTTTTCCACATACACGGAGGTGACAGCGGTATAATTATGTGCAGTGGATATGTAAGTGCATAGCCTTCATGGTGTTATGTGGTGAAGCTCCGATTTAAGACTGTGAAGTCGTTGAAGAGCGAGGGGGAAGGGTGTGGTTGACAAGTCATAAATCGTAATAATGTGTTGAGTTGCCTAAATCAATGCAGTGTCTCTCGAAAAGAGGTGATACCACACTCTAAAAACTGAACTTCACCGCATAGCATGCTCTGCGCCAACCATTGCCACGAATGATAGGGTTATCACTTCTGATTCGAAGAGAGAGGGGGGCGTACGCCTTTTTGTGTCAATTCGGATATATGGTAATTGACACAAAAAGGCGTACGCCTCCCTCTCTCCTCGAATCAGGAGCCATAACCCTATCATCCGTGGCAATGGTTGGCGCAGAGCGTGCTATGCAGTTCAGTTTTTAGAGTGCAGAACAGACATAAATACATTAGACAGAAATATCAAGAGGAGATGCTGCTAATCTACGTTGAAGAGAGAATATGTTTAATAGTAATAACAATAACAATAAAGAGGAAAGGTCAGCTAGGCTCATACAGGCTTGCTATTCCAAAAGAAAAAGAAATCGCAAAACAGACAGTAAAAATAAATAAATAAACAAAAACAAACCAAGGAAAACCAGTCAGAGCAGCGCAGGCACGACAGAGCACGAGAAAGCGCGGTCAGGGGGTGGTCGCAAGGCCCGAATCTTGCAGGAAGCGGAGCAGGGCTGTGGTGACGGCCTTCTGCGTAAGCCGAGGGACGGGACCAAGGAGGGTGCCCATGGAAATTGGGCTGCACCCAGGCTGTATTAGAGGGCGACGGAGGGCTTGCCGTTGAGGAAAGTGCTGCTGGCAGTGCAGGAGACAGTGAGGAGTATCAGCCACACAAGGGGGGGCTGGATTTGATAATTTTGTAAAGAAGCAATGGAGAGTGAGGGCAACGTTGAGATGGAGGTGGTGCAGAAGTGATTTCTCGTTGCGTGTGTAGTGACACGCAATGAAGAAGGCAACCGAGGGGTCGACGGACTGCGTGTGACTGCTGTAGGAGGCAGCCTCAGATCTGAACGCTTGGGCACGGGCAGTACACCAGCGGCGGATAGACAGATGGCAAGCCGAAACGGTAAGGGACAGAGACGTGCAGTGGGTGGAGTGGCAGCTGCGGGCAGCGCGTTTTGCAGCCGTGTCTGCGCGTGAGTTACGGGACCGGCCCACATGATCGGGGACACATTGGAGGGGCAAAACATGACCATTGGTGCGGAGCCCGTTGTACGTCTGTATGGTCTGGGTATATCCTGTATGAGGGAGGGGCGGGACGACATCAAGACGAGGAGGGACGTTACGTGGAGGGCGCGTATAGCTCTATACTTCTTTGCGGACAGGACACGGCGAGGTCTTTAATATTCTAAGGGAAAGAGTTCAGTTTATTCAGCCACTACGACTTCGCGGCAGAGCAGTTGTCCTCGTTTCAACGTTTCCTGTTAGAGTGTTCTTTTTCTTGTCCAGTTCCCTTTTTGTATAGTGCCAGATAGCAGTAGAACTAATACTTGTACCGCATGTTGAAGGTTTCTCAATGCAATTGTTGTATGAGGATGATGATCATGATGATGGTAGGCGAACAACAACAACAACAATAAATGAAGAAGTGATGATGACATGGGATGTTTCCCCGTGGTAGCCACAGGACCCTACCCCACTTCACAGTGGTTAATATGAGAGGATGAATTATGGTGAGATTGAAGCGACGACAGGTCGGAGTTCTGTGAGGAGACCAGTGGCTTGCATGAAAGCAAAAAGGGAACGAAGAGCCCGGCACTGATGCGCAGGGGAGCTCCATGGGCCAAGTACTCTGGACAGGCTGAATGGCGAAAAAATGTGCGCTTGTATGGTTTCTTCTGTTCTTCTATTTGTTGTCATAGGTTCAGCGCTCAGTGTCACATCATAAAAGTTTGCCTTTTGAATTAAAATTAACTTCAGCCGTATGCCTTTGACGCGTGAAGTATTGGAACAAGGCATAGGCGAGCTGGTACATAGTAACCAAACGTAGAACCCGAGATGTGGAAACAGGAAGGATACCTGTTTCTTTGTCTAGGGTTCTACGTTTAGTTAGCGAAGTATTGGTTGAGTTGTTTCCAGACTACGTATACCTGCCTTAGTGTTTACCATTTAATCAATTTCGCGAAATTTCGCGACATCTGCACCACAAACTGCATGTTTCTTTCCCCGATGTGATATTATGACCTCGACAGTTTCATCCGACTTTTGCGTCATATGCAGGTCGTTTTTTTTTTTTATCCTTTACAGAATTTTATTTAAATAAACCAACGAGAGCCCCATAGATGTCGTTTTTGAAGTTGAGTTATACGGCCAGGAGGATGTCCTCTCGAAGAAAGTATATAACTATAGGATGACTAATTACCTAAATTTTATAATTAACTCTTTAGTGAGAGGACTTCGAGCAAAGGCGAGGTAGCAGAATGGGCGACTATATGTTCGTTTAATGCAATTCCACGTTTAAAACAACTTGAAACGCGCGCGTGTGTTGAAATATATATAGCCGAATTTCGATATAGCGAAATTCAGCGATGGATATTTCACGGCACGCGCTCGTTTCAGTATCTGAAAAGATCTTTCGAAGAATATCTTTCGACGAGGATTGTCCCTGCTATCTCGCTTTTGCCCGAAATTCCCTAGTTAAATCGTTAATTAATCAATTTTAGATAATTGGTCGCCTTAATTACATACACCCTGCGACGGGATGTCCGCCTGGCCGAATAACTGAACTGTAAAAACGACATCTATGCTGCTCTCACAGCTTTTTTATAAAAATTCTGTAAGGATATATATTAAAAAAAACGCCTTGTATCGTAACTTAAGTAAGCATAGGAAGCGAAAAAAGTGAAATTCGACGGACACTAGCTCTCTCCACATCCAGGCCACGTACCGTTCATTCCCCTGCTCTTTCCCCATCTTGAATGGAGGTGATTCGACTGTCACGTGGCACGACCTGCCACTTCAGTCACAATAGGGGAACCAAAGTCACGGTACGAAGTTTCGGTGTGTTCCCTTCTCGGCCTGCCGTCATTGTCGTAATTCTTTTTGCGTTCGCCGTTCCATATAGAGAGCATCTTCTACGTCCGACACGGGCCCCTGCTTCAAGACACGGGCCCGTGCGCTGTTTATTCTCGTCCGGAGATTCCTGGCTTCAATCGTGGCGTATCGAGCTTGAGGGTCTTCCGCTGACTCGTTTCGCTGCCATCGTGTCTTCTCGTTATTGATGATCGCAAACTAAGTGACATAATGTGTTCAAGTGCATTCCGCAGATTCCCATTATCTGAGTGCAATGATAGGCTTCGGGGAAACCCTTTGGGAAGCATTGGCCTGCGGTCGCGCTGCCATCGCCCGTTATTGTTGCGGATAGAGAATGCCCACGGAATGAAATAAAGAGTTGCAGAAGGGCGGAAGCTAAGCGTGCGCGGAAAATAATCAGTTGCAATACGCCGGGTTTGTACCGAAAATATTCCGGCAGTAGTCGTACAGAAGGCTTCGCCGATGAGTTGCGCCGATATCGTGTAACTCTTAAGACAGAACTTCACCGCATCGTACACTGAAATTCAACCATTCAACGTACTATTATTTGTGACACCTATGCAGTTACGGTAATTGTCACAAAAAGGCGCACGCCTCTCGTTTTTAGTAAATCGGGGAAGGAAGCGATGCCATTCGGAATGATGTTAACTATAAGGAGCGTTTTATGCGGTGAAGTTCTACTTTATGGTATGCACGCTGCAGTTAGTGGGATGGAAAATTTTCCACATTTCGATATTTCAAATCGCCGAAGATAATTACCGGGTAATTAGATGACACATGTGATCGCCGCACAAATAAGCCTAATCTGTAAAGCATGTCATCGAATTATTGTTTGTTTTTTTTTTTTTTATTACATTTTCAGAACATGAACTTTTTCTCGAGTAAGGCTGTCAACAAAAGACTCTACGGCAATGTTGTCGAGCTACAGGAATTATCTCACTTCTGTTTTGACTTTCTGATGTTGTTTTATTCCCTTTATTTGTAACTGTGTGGGCCGTGACAATAATGATGTGCATGCTGCCTGGAAGTAAACGATGGAAGTCAGTCTACTCGTACCTAGGTCATCAGCAGCGCCGGTGAGACTTGACCATGCGGTGAGACTTGAGCGTGAAAGGGCGATGAATGTTAATGACGTACCGTCTTGGTATATTGCCTGGTAAAGCAATCAGTTGGTAGTGCGGATATGGGCTGCTCGTTGCATGAAATGCCGGTCGACGTTAACCACAATCGGCCATCACTCTTTCTGCAAGGCATACTCCCTTACCGTTCCTCTTTGTTTTCGTCCTCTCACTCGCCTCCGGTTATTCCCTCTCCTACCTTGCTTGCTTGTGAACTGGTGAACAAATCACATTATCAATTACAAGCCTGGACCGGTGACTCGTAAGTAAATTCCGAGGAAAGAAATGGGAACAAAAGGAAGGAAGAGGGACCGAGATGGCACTATACGGGAGGACGGGGGGAATGCTCAATTTACTAATTCTCTGTTCGGGAGGGGTTGGAGGTGTGCTTTCAATTAAGGAGCATCGCTTTTGAGGGGGGACGCACCGGGGAGCATTGAGGAGGAAACGAACCAGGGAGCTCTGAGGTGAGAGCCAAAGTGGGGCACACAAAAGTATGAAAAGGCCCGTGCGCATTTGCACGGCGTCACAAAGGATAGGACACCTTGATTAGATGCTCTTGTATCGCACATATTGCTTGAGGTGAGTTGGTGTATTTTGTTTTCTTACTCGAAGTGCGGTGTCCTTCCCAGCTTCGCCTTGTGTTCTCGGCTCCCTAAAACCGAACTAGACAGCATAACACGCTCAAAGCGAGCCAGTGCACACAACGATAGGCAACTCTTCGTGGAGAGATCGGGCCGTACACCCTTTTTGTGGCCATTAACACAATCACAATGTGTCCCAAAAAGGAATTTTGAACAAATTGGCAGACGAAACTATATCATTCGAAATTATAGCCAGGTAGGGACGCGTCATCTGGGGAATTGTGACCAATTTAAGTACCTTATGTCTGAATGTGTGGAATGCTTCCTCGGTTGGTTAACTTTGCTATGACTGTTATAAGGAACACAACCAACCATGACGTCTAAGCAAGAGATTTGCATCACACAGCATCCATCTCCTCACGCAACATCGGCAGCCTCATGTTTTCCCCTAGCCGCCTGTCGGCCACTTTTGGTTTCCTTCTTTCTTTCTGGTAGCCGTTCTCCTCCACTGGAATGTTTCGACGAGCCACCACAAGGGTGACACTCATTTGCCAGTCGCCGCTGCTCAATTGGAGCCACCGTCCCCCTCTGTTTGCCCGAAGGCTTATCCATCCATACAGCACCAAGCAAGGGATATGTGTGTACGTTGCTGTGGAAGTCTTTCTTGTTGACCGTTGGGAGGACATGACTCCGCAAGCGACCACCGGCTTTCCGCCGCCGTTCCAGCTGCTTTTATAGAGCTGGCATTTTCCACGCATAAACTTTATTCGCGAGGCCGTTTTGAAACGAGGCTTCATTCGAATCCCTGCTGCTTCGTTCGTTTCTTCAACGAGATGTGGCACTGTAGAAGTAGAATTGCGTTTCTTCTGACTCAGTGTTTATTTGTGCGCGACAGTGTTCGCGAATAAATGCCTCCGTGTTAAAGCGGAGCGAGTTTGAGCCATCTCTTCTGACCGGTGGCAAACGCCCATGATTATTATGGTTCGTGTATGAATGCAGTCGCGCGTGGAAAGGCGATTTTTTCTTGCCTGGCTTATCGTGTCCCCCGCGTTCTGTATTGCGCAAAGCAGTGAGACCAAAAAGGATAAGTGCAGGACTCGACGCAACAAGAAGGGAAAAGTTAACTGTACACGTGTGGCAGGGGTGGTAATGGTGCCATTCTGTGCAATGGTTGGCTTTCAGTGTGTTATGTTGTGATCTTCTGTTTTAATTACCTACTGAGTTACTCTAATTACCTAATCCCACTATTATTATCTGTTTTAAGGATATATGGCTACGTCGCGCTAAAACTATGTGCAGATGGACGTCACGGCGGGCGATCCATGGAGACTCCAGCAGAAGGCCTTACCGGAAGCGTGTCTTTTCTTTCTTCGCCAGGCACCGGATATGATGTAGTTTTGATGTTAGCGCCACTATCTATGCTCCGCTGGCGACTCGTAAAAAGCCGCAATATTTCCGGAGCGCCGCCAGCTTTCTTCTGGTGACAGTTTTAGAAAACGACCTCTAGCGAAGAAAACTTTATGTTCTATACTGTGGCTGCAATGCAATTCGTCATTTACGGAGTGCCCCTGAGGATCGATGCGGGAATGTTAATGTTCACGGCGATAGGAGTGCAATAAACGTGCAGCCGCTTTTAATTGCGAGGAATATATACCTGAGGTGGTTTTACGCTGATGACTCGACTCTCTGTTCGAGCTTCTGGTGAAGGAGATTAGGTTGGCTCGCGCGTGTTGTTCTACCCTTCGATAAAAGACGTAGTAAAATTTTACGAGGCGTTGCTCGGTGTACAATAGCGGTGAGTTTTGTAGTAAAAGAGGTGACGGGAATAGGCTGAAAAAAAACTAATTTTTTTTTTTTTTTGTCGGCTTAAGTTAAACGTTTGCTATCAACCAATCTTTCACCAGCTTATTTCCCTGGAGCACTTGGCTTAAAGTGGCACTAAAATACTAAAGGCTAGGGAATGCGAAAAAAAAAGAAAGACGGAACTAATATGAAGAATAACAAATAATAAATATTATGCAGAGTGTTTGGTAAAAAAATATGGGACCTACTAGCCTGCATTCATGAATCGCTGGCTGGCAAAACGGGAAAAGAAGAGGGACCGGCCTTGGTTCCATAAGTTAATGTCCAAGAGCTTAGATGGTCAGATGTTGTAACTCCTGTCTGGATGATGTATATCGCTGCGCGAAAAATGACATAAACTGTATTCCGTTTCGACACAAATCGCAGGCAGTAGCGTCTCAACGACACGTATAGCTCACAGATGTAGCAATATCAGTCAGATTTTCTGAGAGAACCATCATGATATTAATTCTAAACAGAATGCACAAAATGTCACCAGATTGTGTAGATCATGCTGGACACGCTGGCGGTTCTGTGAGTGAAATGCTGTTCTATTACAGCTTCTAATTGAACTGGACCTTTACTCAAATTTTTCAAGGTCCCCTGAACACAAAAAGCGCACATGTCTTTGTTTAGACCTTTGGCGAGACCTCTGGCTTTGTTTGGAAGTTTGGCTGTAGATGTGGTGTAACTCTCAGAAGATATTATTGAGCATGATGGAATTGCGCTAGGAAGAGAAACGTCCTTCGCTAGCCGGGCATTATTGCTTGCAGTACAGCTCCTGGAAAGATTTTTCGTAACCTTTACTCGGTGAGATTGCTCATCGTTTCTTCGTTCATTGCGCACATCACCAAGTTTCGCCCTCCGTATTGTCATGTGTAACGCGGACACAGAGGTTGTGCTACTTCTGGCACATGCGGCCTTGCGTTTATGGTTGCTGGTTTGCTATGCGTGCACACACTCGTTACCTAAAAAAGATTAAGGAAGTGCTCATACTCGGGGATCGAACGAATGCAGCGACAACAACAACAACAAATATCCAAATATCGTGACTATGACATGAGGTGATTCGCCGCTGGAGTGCAGTACACTACCCCATTACACACGAAACATTAAATGTGAGATATGAGAATGAAGTTATGTAAAGTTATGTACAAGCACGACAATTGAGCTCTACTTCACTGGTTGCGCCACGCCGCAAAAAGGAAGTTAAAGCAAAAAAGGCACACACACACACACACACGTGCAAAAAAAACACCAATGGTCATTGAGATACAGAGTATGAGTCTACAGCGTCTGGAGCAAACCGGTAGACAAGAGTAACTACAAGGACAACAGAAGACGTCGACGGTGTTGCACATGGCTTTGACATGTGCCAGGAATTGCAGCCATGTTGAATGTCTGTCTGAGCGACAGCTGTCACTGAACGTATGCGATTATGCATGAAGCAATGGCACAGTTAATATATTTTGCGTCCCAGCACAGACTACAACTTTGGCAACATTCCCGATTATGAGCGCTTGCTTAATATTTTGTAGAAAGTACTCATAGACATTTTACACTGTGGAGAGTACCTCTATTGATGGTTCTTTAAAATATGATGAGGCTCCTCATCATATTAAAATATGATGAGGAGGCCTTTATGGTAACTGAAGTGGTTGGCTGCTAGTATAGGACGTGCACTGGTTTCCATTTATCGTTTGCAAAGACTATGTCTATGCATGATCCATGTTGTGTTGTTATGTTGGTTGTGTCGTTCCGCAATTGCAGGCTCAAATCTTCTTGTATTGTTGACTCAACGAGATGAGTCACAGAAGATTGTCTACTCATGTTCCTAAACTTTCACTAACCATATAACCCGCTCGTTATCCGTATCTTACCTATTGCTATTTCGGAATGAACAACTGAGACGAGTTCTAAAACATTGCCACATTACTATCGCACCGAAGTGAAGCATCCCACACTCTAAGAAAAAAAGGTTGAATTTCGTACCCATCTCGGTAGAGCTGCATTGCAACCACATTTCTACTCTAACGTATTTTACCTTTTGGGTATAACTGCAGGGTAGAAGCACACTACAGAGTAGGAGCTGTTGTTCTTCCAGCATGGGTAGGATATCCTACCTTTTTTCCTTAGAGCAAGCGTGGGAGAGAATAGCAAGGGAAAGGGATGCCGTCGCTTATACCAACGGAGGAGAAGGCGCGAGCGGATTGGCCCGAAATGGTAGAATTACTGTCGTTCTATACTAGCTTGGGTAGGAAATTCTACATTTTTTTCTTAGAGTGCATCGTATATTCTCGAGGAGTGCCAACACCGTTGTGCTTCACATTTAAACCACCCCGCACATCTCAACAATTCCCTCCCTAGGAAAGCTTTAAAATGCTGGAGAAACATACTTATTGTTCTTGCTCTTCTTCATCTTCTTCAATTTCTGTTGGCGGTCGCCTAGCATAGACTGTTGCGTATAGGGTGCGTATAGGGTGCGTGTAGGGTGAATACTAGCTCCATAGTTGCGTACTTCGTCGTTTTTCGGCCGGGTATGAGGTGCAGGAGAACGCTCACACCTGGGGTGTTCACATCGTCGTTTTTCGGCACACGGCTGCTGTATTGCTGTAAAAGAGCTACTAAGTAATCAGTTGCGTTTTATCAGACATTCTTAGGATGGATAGAAATCATCCACAAGTACTGCTTGTGTAAGGAAACACGCCTCAGGTACGGATCCACCCGTGTATCGAACGAGAAGTTGTACATCTGCGATAGAAAGGTAGCCTCCTGTTCGAAATGTCGGCGATTGCAAACACGACGCATGCCTCTCTGCACGAACCTTTCTCACTCTATACGTTTATCTATTCGAAATCACTTTCTGTTGGATGCTGCTACTTACTCGCAATTTACAATTAATTTTCCCTCTTTTCAGGTGAGTTTATTCCACTGTTCCACCTATATGTGACCAGCGCAGTGTAAGTTTATCGATAATTGTTTTGCATTACGTGACTATGTCGTGATCACTTGTCATTACGGTTCGAGAGCATACCGCGCCCGCTTTACGGGTACTACGGACTAAAAAAAAATATTTATTTAATTTTTTAATCGACCTCGTTCGAAGAGTCGATCAATATACAAAATATGCATGCAGTCGGTGAACGTTATGCCAGGAATTTTCGAAAGATCCCACAAGATTTTGATAGTTTCGGATTCTCTGAGACTAGCTGACGTCGCCGGGAGCACTTGAGTCTGTCTTCGAGCAAGTGCGCGTCTCCGCTCTCCACGCGACGATGGCAGACTGCCAGCAACTGCGACAAGGAGACGGAATCAACCTTCGAGGAGCAGTGTTGCTAGGCGCGTAGGTAGCTTGGGCATCTCGTGACGTCATACTTTGAGAGGCTAGAAATTAATTTTGTGCTGTTTTTGGGAGAATACAGTGTGAGACACGTAGATTGCAATGAATAAGATAAATATTACAAATTAAATACTATACAGGGTGTTTTTTTTATTCGTTACAGAATTTTTATCAAACAAACTAGCACAGCCAAATTGATGCCGTTTTTGCAGTTGAGTTATATGGCCAGGCGAATATCCTCTCGAAGAAATTATTAAACTATAAGGTGGATAATTAACTAAAATTCATTAATTAACTCTTAAATTAGGGGATCTCGCGCAAGATCGAGATAACAGAACGGGGGATATTCCTCGTTGAAAGTCATTCCATGTTTTAAAATCCCTTAAACGCGCACGTGTTTTGAAATATCCATAGCTGAATTTCGCCATGCAAATGAGCCGAAACAAGAACTACGCACTGTTCGAGCGCAGAAACGACACGGCTTCGCATTATCTGAGTCAGAGAGCAGTCTACCCGGTCAACAGATTAGCTCCTACACCAATCAGCTACATCGCTCCAATGCACGTGGCCCTCTCACGTGGATTGCCTGTCGCTCTTTCTGCGCTCGAAATGTGCGTAGTCCTTGTTTCGGCTCAGTTGCATAGCGAAATTTAGCTATGGATATTTGAACAGACGTGCGCGTTTAAGGGTTTTTTAAACCTGGATGTCAACGAGGAATAGCTCCCGCTCTGCTATCTCGCTTTTGCGCGAAATTCCCTAATTAAACAGTTAATTCATGAATTTTAGGTAATCACTGATCCTGTAGTTACATACTTCCTTCGAGAGCATGTTCGCCTGGCCATATAACTCAACTACAAAAACGGCATCTATTTTGCTCTGCTAGTCTTTTAAATAAAAATTCTGTCACGAATAGAAAAAATACCCTGTATATGCAAATGCACTTCGATACTATAAATGCCATTAATTCGGTAGGTTTTGAAAACACGAGATTTCGTACGTTTTGTGGCAGTTTCAAGGAGCATGAAAGCGCTTGAAAAAAAAAACAAAAAACAATGTGAGTAGGAAGTTGAAATTAGAGTTACAGCCCTGCACTCTTGACCTTTTTTCGCAACGGCCTATGCATGCGCGCCTTGAGGTGCAGGACAGGGTTATCTCTGTCTTCACTAGATGGCGCAGTATGGGGACGACAGAAGTGGGGACCGGTTGGGAGACTGCTCGAACGGCGCGAGCTCGTCGGTCGCACTCCGGACCGGTTTTGGTCCTACCTCATGGATTTGATTTGGCGCGCGCCAGGCGTGGTTCGCTGGAGCGCCGCTAGGATACGACGCGTATGTGTGTGTGTGTGTGTGTGTGTGTGTGTGTGTGGGGGGGGGGGGGGGGTGATGGCAGGATAGGCTCGCCGTTGTTGGCCACACAGAAGTGGGCGTCGTCACGACTATAGCAAAAAAAAAAAAAAGAAAACGCATAGCAAAACAAAACACAAAGGAAGGACGCGTAGGTGGTGGTGGTGGTGATAGGGTTTGCCGTTGTCGGCCTCACGTATGTGGGCGACGTCACGACTCATACCCTGGGGGAATGTGCGTCCTGGGCCGACTTCTAAGGGAACTGTGCCGACATATGTCTGAAAGCGTCTGAGGAAAACCCAGGAACAAACCCTAGACAGCACAGCCGGCACCGGGATTCGAACCCGGGTACCTCCCAGTCTCGACGTGACATGGCCAGCACACTAACCACTGAGCCACGGGAGCTGGTGGAAGGACGCGTATGTGAAAAAGGTCCATAGCACGCTCCTGGCCAACCATAATCTCGAATGACATCGTTCTCTTTCTTGATTTGTTGAAAACGGGAGGCGTACGCCTTTTTGTGACACTTATGCTGCAAATGTTAATTTAGAACAATTCAAGATGTTGTCATGTTAATTGTTAAATGTGAGGCTGTCATGCGGTGAAGTTATGTTTTAAGAGTGTGGGACGTCAAAAGGAAATGTACGAGTGCAGCGCGCAATCCTGCACTCTTAAAAACAAACTTCACTGTATAGCACGTTCCTATCCAACCATAATCTCGAATGATATCGTTATCTGCAAATATTTGTTGAAAACTGGAGGCTTACGCCTTTTGCTGATACTTGTCACAAAAAAGGCGTACACCTCCGGTTTTCAGCAAATCACGCAGATAACGATATCGTTCGAGATTATTCTTGGCTAGGAGCGTGCTATGCGGTGAAGTTCATTTCTAAGGGTGTGGGTGCGTAAGGGCGCTGTCAAAACTCGCGGTTCAGAACACAGGGGTGGCCTCCGATGTATTGCTCCATAAACAAAAGAGTGCTGAGCGAAAGCAATGCATTCTGGATAGGTCCTGGTCACACGTCACAGCAAACATCAACGCACACGTGACCTTAAAGATGGACGCGCCCGTGATCGGCAGCCAAATCGCTTGCAAACAAAGCGTTTACTGTTTCTGTGTACGGTTTTGGACGTCTTTCCACCCCGGTACTTATTTTTATCCGATAACCTCTGATTTAAAAACGCAGTTTTGTACATGAGGCCTCGTACTGACGATCACTTCCAAAGATGTCATGACGGCCCACTAGCGGATGCGATGCACTTAAACTAAGGAGAAATGTATAGTTTACGCTGGCAAAATACGTTTATCCCCTGCTTTTATGCCGACGGAATTATGTCGGCACCTCAAAATGACGTTTTGTATGACGAAAAGCACCCAATTGACGTTGGTTACAAAAACGGCGGGATTATGTCACCCTGTGGTTTAGAAGAGCTGCTTCTCTCGGGTGCCAGTCTGTGACGTCACGTCAGTCGCCCTATAGCGAGGCCGCGTGTCTTCTTTTCTCTTTCTTCCTTTTTGCTCTTGTATTTGACGCCGCCCGTCCCGAACAGTCGACCGGTCGCGTCGCTAGCACACGATTCTCGGCAGCCAATAAAAAGTGGTCTTGACGTCAAATGGTACACACTGACCTGACGTCACAACACGCGAGGAATAGCTAGGTGAGATCGCCGCCACTGCGCGCATTCTTCTAAACTAATTTTCTCAGCAAATTCGGGCTTCTCAATGGGAATATTTGGCGTGACAGGTCGTGAACGTAGTATGTTCATATTATTTAAAGAAATTGTTAAAGGGGCATGAAAGGGTTTGTTTGAACTTGTTAGGGGGACCCTCCATGATCCTTTAAAGCGAAGCTGGTTCAGTACAAAAGATACAATGCTTACAATCTCAGTGCTGCGACACATACACAGAATTATGAGGCGTTTCGGCAACTCATTGCTTGTGAAAAATATTACGAAACCCTTTTTTATTTCTCCATACTTCGTACAGATATATTTTATTACTTGATCCACGTTACAATGTCGTCGCAAAGGCATGTCGCTGATATTACGCGCATATTACCTGTGTGCGAAGTAAACGACGAACCCGTAAACATGTTCAGTATTGACGTTGAACCGAGATGGGCCTGTAATTCTATTTTTTTTATATAAAAAAGACGAAATCGAAGAAAGTAATGGCTCGCGGACAGGAAACTGCAGAGTCTCCTCCGTTACACCACTGCTCATACTCACAAATGGTGACTTTCGCCATCTTGCACATTTCAGACTCCTGTAATGGCAGACGACAACCGTGAGAGAGAAATAAAACTGTGGTTCGGAGCGTTTCACCTAACGCCTTAAAAAATCATAAAATTCTACTTCTGTGTAGTGTCCCGGTTTGGGCGTTTTACGTTGTAAAGAGTTTGATTTTAATGCGAAGAGGGGCAAAGCTGCTAGCCAAAAAATCGCCGAACGTTAAAAACTGTGGATAGAGGGCGGATATGAGGTGATGAGATGTGTCTTCTCCATGCATCATTGGAGAACAGCCTCCTTCGTGTAGAGCAAGCTGCGACGTTATGTATGTGTTGCGCTCGCCGCAATTTCCTTAGAAGCGGGGAAATCTTGGAGAAGCGCCCATCCTCAACGAGAGCACCCTTTAATCTCTCAGACCCGGCGCTTTATTAATCAGAGAGATCCTGCTTCTTCAAGAGCGCTGCACATTGTTCAAGTTCGCGATAACGCTGTCTACTCACGGAAGCGTCTTTCACCACTAACGTGCAATCTGCAATCGTTTATTAGAACTCCGAACGCGCTCTGGAAGAGGGGATGTGTGTTCCAGGCTGAGGCCCTAACACATAGAGGAGGATATCAAGCGCATGCAGAAGTAGAGCGAATACCATCCATCAGTGCATTCCTCGAGTATAGGCCTTAACACTTAGCCATAACTCGGAAGTGTTGTAACTGTTCCCTCGCTATATGTAATCGACAAAAGTGAATCTTGGTATTTTTGAATTCTCGCGTCGATTATTCGGGAATGTGTTACGCAGGGTAGTTAACAATGAGTGCCCCATTTCATGCCTTTCCAGTTGAAGAATGAAGGACCATTGTATACTCTGAAACAAAACTTGACACGCTCTGCGCCAGCCATTGCGCCGAATGGCACAGCTATCGCTTCTGATTGGAGGAGAGAGAGAGAGCTGGGAGTACGCCGTTTTGTGACAGTTGACGTACGTCCAACCTGTCCCAAAACGCGTATACCTCTCATGTTCAACAAATTAGCAAAGAGACGTTGGGTAGGGAAGAATAGTCGATGTAGTGGACACCCGGCCTATGATAGATTGTCTCGGATGATTCAGAAGTATCCATCTCATTCTAGAGGGCGTTAGTAACTCGTAGTGCTCTTTCGACGGGTCTTATCCTCGGTAGCGGAGCAAGCGTGATGTAAAAACCCGTTCTCTGTTATGCGGTGAAAACGCTGTCCAGAGACAGAGCTTTGGCGCTCCGGTAAAATGATACCCATAAGTAAAACATATTAAGCACAAGCGCTTGACTCAACAAACATTCTGCGGTGAACAACCTTTTATTAGAATATTTGTTATAATTAAAGAACTACACGGTTCGCATTTCACAAGATTGATGCGAGGGAATCGGTTACGGCATAGGGATTATATGCAGAGGAATGTGAGAGTGAAAACTGGAAACAAGTAACGTGCTAGATATTTATTTGTTGTCGACGTGAATGCTGCAGTGTTCTGAATAGGTGTCATGGAAGGTGGGACAACTTTAAACTTGTTTTGTGGTTCAAGTGGTACTTGACTGTAAATTGCATGCTGTAGTTCAACAAAATCTCGTCGTTTCAAAGACATTTGGGAAAGATGAACCTCGTGTTCAACATCGGGTTTCTGTATGGAGAAAGTATTGCATAGTGCTGCTATACGTTCGTGGATGCTAGAACAGTGCATTCTTAAAACAGAACTCACCATCACACCTCGTCTCCACCATTACACCGTCACCGTCATCACATACGCCGTTATTGTGAAACTTATGCAGTCATGTTAATTGTCACACACATATGTGTACTTCCGGCGCTTTCCACAAACCAGTGGTGATCATGGTATGATAATGGTATTGATAACGGTATCTGTGGAATGGCTTAGCTTCAGTGTGTTATGTGGCGAAGTTCTCTTTTTAGTGGTCTGTGTGCCATCGCGATGAAGGCGATTGAGGGCTGTTTTTAGATATGATCGTAATCGGCAGAGTTTGCCTCATATCGGTGGCTTGGATGATAGGCAGAACAAACACCAACGCTAGTTTTAGTTATAGGTGAGAAATAAAAAATATTAAGTGTTAGTCAGCGCCGTAACGGCGAGAAAACAACGCCAGGCTATAAAATTAAATTGTGAATAATTTGATCCGAATCTAAATGAAAGATTGTTCAAAGTGATTCTGATCATGATACGAAATCGTTTTCTAAGCTATATTCAGGTCCGGTCTGTCGCCTTAAATACCACATTGAGATGCAAGTGGAACGATATCAGTGTGAAGGAGGACAAATTGGACCTTGCAACCAAGTGTCGAGATGGATCTACAACAAGGATTGATTGACCGATGCTTACCATTCAGTGCCGGCCAGAGCACGTCCCTCGCTAAACCTTAAACGGAACCTGAGACATATCACGTATCTCCTGAGAGTCCCGCCTCGCCATCACTCAGATAACGGAGACGGCACGCAAAGAAATCCAATCAGCATTTATTGAGCCGTCCTTACGTGATTGGCTTTGGCAACCCCCATCCCTCCCCCAAACATCCGGTTTCCGGAAATGAAGGCAAAGCGCTCGAACCGGAGCTGCTGGGTGTCGTTTCGGTTTATCGAGGGGGACCCCGACCCCCGGTCATTAGCACCTCTTCAGCGGCTCTCGGATTGCCGAAGTCGTAAATCCTGACCCTATCCCCTCCTTATCCGTGTTTTGAAGCGGCGCGCCAGTTTCAGCTTCCTTGATCAGATGGCAGTGCGGATTATACGACCGTGCAGGATAGGTGGCTGGGTTTAAGGGTTTAGGTGGGTTAGTCCTAACGTGCTTGCTTTACCGGTATTGTCTCCGCATGACTTTGAGGATGAGTGATAGGATGAGGGTCGTTCACAGGTTCCTTCCGTTTACGATTCTCAGCAGGGCGGATATAAGGTTGAGGTTTAGTGGGGCGTCGGATGGCGGCGTGAGGCATTCCTAATCCTGGAAAGAAGAAGGATGCCCTATTAAGGCTCTTAACTATAAAACAGAAGTGTGGACGAGATTACCAAGTCTCGGCCTTCAATCAAGGCGTAACCTTTCGGGTTTTCTCGACAATGCAGCGTACAAAGAATGCAACGCGGATTCTGACACTAGTCAAAGTGCAACGCTAGCATATAATAAGTCTCACGTTTATCCGTGTCGAAAGTGCGCTTGACCACATAACAGACTCAAGAATGATCACTGCGCGAGATAACCCTGGGGGGGGGGGGGGATATATTTATTAGACGAAAGGAAAAAAAACGGAAGAAAGGTCAGCCAAACGGGACGTCAGCTTGCTATTCTGCAACAACAAGAAAATTAATGAAGATGAAGAAAAAATAAATAAAAAGAAAAGAAGAAGAATGAAGATGAAGAAAGAAGGACAAAATAAATAAAAGAAAATAATGAAGAAGAAAGAAAAGAGGAAGAATGAAGATGAAGAAAGAAGAATAGAACCCTGATTCGAGGAGAAAGCAAGCACTGACCATTCCCGTAAACTCAGAGTGTCAGAAAAAGGCGTATGCCTGCCATTTTTCAACAAGTCACGAGAGAGAACGGTGTAATTCGGACTGGTGATCGGTTATGCGCTTTTAACACGGTGAAGTACTGTTTTTGGAGTGTAGGGGGTATAGCGGATTACCAAGTTATGTGTTTGACGCCACAGCAAACTGCAGTGAATATCGACGTATTGTCTTATATTTTTCAGTGTAATGCATTCGATACGCCCTTCCAGATGGTGTACGCTTTCCTGCAGAACACATACCCTACAACATTAGGTGCGAATCGTGGAAGCCACCTCAGTACGTCTTTTCGTCTACGACACTGCCTAATGCGACATGCATGGTAGACCCGAGTGGCCGTCCGGAAATGGCGATCACCCTCTTCCGGCACGCGGACAGTCGTCACTTTGCGAAGTCACTTTAGCGAGTGGCTCCAATGCTGCCATATTCCCGCGAGATTCGCACCCGCACAGCCACGGCTTACGCTCTAGTTCTCGGACATCTCATTGTTCGGCTGAAAAAACGCCGGAAACGAATATGACTGCACAGGAAAGGTCCTCCTCAGCTTCCGTTTCCGATGGCCAGTTTCACGGCACCATCTCGAAAGCTCCCTCGTTCCAGAGACCAACGAATGGCTGACACCGGTAACGATGGGACGTTAAAAATAAATACGAGTAGCTGCGACAAACATCACGTCCTTAGCTTTGTTGTGACGTCACTTGTACGTGACTTCTTGATTGGTTGGCCTTCTCTGGGGACAGAGCTGCCAATTGCGCGCATCGGTGATTTGACCGCCAGCTAAGACGGACGTGGTGGAGTAGATGTATCAAATTGAGGATGGCAGAGCTGAGTAGCCTTTTCGCCTTCTTTTGTGCCATCATAGTCAAGGAGGCATGAGGTTAACTTTTGGGAGCCAACGTTTCGTTTTTCCCGTAAACGTAGTCATTGGTGCCCCATACTTTTTCTTTTTTCCTGGGAATCGCGAGCCGCCGTAGCGGTGGCTAACCTTTCCCTCCTATTTTTTTATATACTAAACATATCAACCCCCCCCCCCCCCCGGTTAACTGTGCAAGAATCCATCGAATTATGTGTTTAATCGAAACTCCGTTTGGGCAACCAGATATTATAAATAAACGAGCTAGTTGGTACAGGTCCATGATGGGGATAGCAAGCAAGACAAACATAACCACACGACATAAGCTGAAGGTGGAAGGGGATAAAGAAGAACGCAACGAGGAGCCCGGAGAGCTAGAGATGAACTTACTAAGCGTATCAAGACGGGCTAGTGGGTTAGCCGGGTTCTTAGACGGCCGGCTAGCTTATGTTGTGTGCACTGCTTGCTCTCCCCATCATGGTCGAACATGTAGCTCTACAAGTGGCGGCAATTAGGACTTTACGATGAGATTTTTGAAGAGATTTTGACAATCACTGCGGACAGGTATTGCTTGAAGTTTTTTACTGTTTTTTTAATTCACTGACACATTGCTCGTACACTCATGAAATGTGGGTCTACGAGGCCGCAGCCTGAAGTTTGGATGAAATGAAGCAAACCATGAGATGTTAGATTAGCACGTGGATGGGAGGAAAACTGCTGTCATCCGACATAGATATACGGTACAAGAAAAAAAAAGAAAAAAAAGAAAAGTCAACTTTCCCCTCGCTGTTTGGAACAACAACAACAACTTTATTGCGAGATGATGAATGGGGAGTTTCATCGCCACGGGCGATGCTTTACCCCTACTAGGACTAACGTACATATTACGAGATTATTGAGTCAGCAACTATTCCAAAGCAAAATTTCATTCGAGAAGGCTCTTCTGGTGCACTTTCTAAAACGAACTTTACTTCCGAGCAACTTCAGGGCAACGACTGCTCTGGACGATGGCTTTCTTATTGTTGATTCGAGAAAAAAGCAACGATAACGTTATCACTCTAAACCGCACGTGGTTGCCTTCAAACACGTTATGTGGCCGACAAAGTTATGTTTTTAAGGAATACGCTGGGACGCTCTCGACATACAGAAAAGTAGGCTTACGCTATTCACCCTTTCACTGTTTATAAACAGAAGGCACAACCGGAAGTTGTCTAGGGTTCCCAGCGTCAACGGCTAATGTAACACCACGCCTTGTCACTCATTTGAGGTAAATCCTTTCACTATTTGTAAACAGTGAAAGGGTTTAACTGAGATGAGTGACTCGGCGTGGCGCTGCATTAGCCGTTGACGCTGGGAACCATAGACAACTTCCGGTTGTGCCTTCTGTTTAGAAAGGGTGAATAGAGACTTGACCGTATATAACATGCTCAAGGGCAACCACTCCAGGTAATATAGCTATATAACTTCTGACTTCATGAGAGTGCGAGGCGTTCGCCATTTTGTGACCATTGTGCTGAATGCAAAGTGCTCTAAAAAGGAGTGCTCCCCCATTTGGGAGAGATCGACATCTGTCTGAGGAGCGCCTTGTGTGAATCTGTCGCGTACAGTGACACATTCCTAACACAGAGTTTCACCGCATAACACGCTCCAAGCCAACCATCATCACTAATGACATCGTTCTCTCCCATGATTTGTTGAAAATGGGAGGCGTACGCCTCTTTGAGACAATTATGCAGCTATGGCAGTTGAGTCATTTCATGCCAAATCACCCAAAGGTCGTGCTCGACCCCCTCAGTTTTGTTTCCAAAAATTATCATGGACTCCTTATTGCAAATAAAGACACTTTCCCGAGTTTTACTGGACAATGTTGAACTGTTGTCGATTTAGGCGGGGTCAAAGTTCGTCAGAATCGCGAAAACCATGCTACGAAAAAAGTTACCTACTGAGCAGGGTTTTGAGTCTAGGTGGACTTTAGTGACATAGAATGAAAGAGCGTGGCCCTAACATTCTGCCAATATCAAGTTCTTCCCTCGTGTTTCATTTTCGGCCAGCGAAACAGGGCTGCTTTTTGGTGCTATTTCTTACAACTTTGCGCCTTGCTAAGGGCATTTTTCGCACAAGCTGGAAGGAACAAAGAAATTCAGTGTGTTCTGTACCTTCCATACTTCAAAATCATATGTTTTGAAGACCGACCACACAATACTTTTTGCCCCATTTAATCCCAAATGCCGTACTTTTGGTAAAGTTGGCCGTTTTCAACGCCAGTTTTGAAAATGAAGCGGTCGGCCGAGAACAATCCAAATAGATGGAGTTGACAGATTAATATCTATACTAAAGCATATAAAAAAATTGAGAAGGTATTTTTTGATAAGTGCGAGAAAATAACTTTTATATCCCATCCACTCTACACATAGTTACGCTGAACGGCGCACGGGTGGGTCGCGAGGCTTGGTTCGGATAACGTTTTTCCGTGTGGTGAAGTTTTCCTATCCCTTATGGAGAACCAGAACAGACATTATATTCAGCTAAGTCACATCTATGCTACTACCGCGTACTAGCCCGAGACGTTCATGTGGTGCTTGCTAATCTATCCACACTGAACAGCTGGCTGCTGATGATTACCCAAGCAGGCTGGAATGATAAAAACAGTTTATTTGCAATTCAGACTGTCTGCATATTTTATTTTCGCGATTGTAACAGTTTGAAGTAAGAGCAAAAAGATACCCACGTAAATGAATGCACAACGATTTCATTATTATTTCATATTTTCTTTTCAAACGTTAAAAAGCAAAGGCGACCGTTGGTAGGGTATCTCATTAGAAGAGACCACTACAATTTCTTCTGTACGACGAAAAGATAGGTCTTGAACGCTGCTCCGACTGGAGTTTCCGTGTGTGCCACGCACTTTCATACCGCAGTCCTTCATTTTGCACGCGCGCATTTGCTGACGTTTCTACTTCGGCCATTGTTCAACACAACGACTTCAGCAAGAAACTTGGAGCAATAACAACCTTTTTGATTACCCGTCATGCATCACATGTGAGAAAGACGATCATAAACTAATCAGCTGAGCCGCGGATGAGCTCTCCTAAGCCGATTTCAAGGCCATGTGTTAAAGGTTACGTGGATGTACAAGCGCGTTTTTGGACGCTGCAATGCAGCAAAAGCTATCCTCTCACAACGTGATCTGCGTTGCTATTAATCATAAGAAACGCGCATTTGAAGGGATAGTATGGTTTGCTCATAATGTACCTTGTGAGTACTTTCTAAAACGAACGAGCGATGTGAAAGCATCGCTGTCGTTTCTCATGACTACCACTTTAAAACGCCGCGAATGAAAGACTCTGAGAAACACCTACTAACAATACTTACCAATGCACTGATAACAATAAAAACTACACATTTGATTAACAAAAGGGCTGGCAAAAACAAGGAAATGCTCATATCCGGCTGCAGGACGCGGCTTGTGAAACATAGAGGCACGCGATCTGTTCGCGCGCCTCACAGCGCAGGGAGCCGTCTCGTGCGGCCCTCGCGTAACCTTGTGGGACATAAAAAATATTTGCTCGCCCTTATCAAAAAGTACCTTCTCAATTTTTTTATATGCTTTAGTAGAGATATTGATCTGTCATCTCCATCTATTTGGATTGTTCTCGGCCGACCGCTTCATTTTCAAAAACGGCGTTGAAAACGGCCAACTTTACCAAAGGTACGGCATTTGGGATTAAATGGGGCAAAAAGTATTGTGTGGTCGGCCTTCAAAACATGTGATTTTGAAGTATGGAAGGTACAGAACACGCTGAATTTATTTGTCCCTTCCAGTTTGTTCGAAAAGTGCCCTTAGCAAGGCGCAAAGTTGTAAGAAATAGCGCCAAAAAGCATCCCTGTTTCGCTGGCCGAAAATGAAACACGAGGGAAGAACTTGATATTGGCAGAATGTTAGGGCCACGCTCTTTCATTCTATGTCACTAAAGTCCACCTAGACTCAAAACCCTGCTCAGTAGGTAACTTTTTTCGTAGCATGGTTTTCGCGATTCTGACGCGCTTTGACCCCGCCTAAATCGACAACAGTTCAACATTGTCCAGTAAAACTCGGGAAAATGTCTTTATTTGCAATGAGGAGTCCATGAAAATTTTTGGAAGCAAAACTGAGGGGGGTCGAGCACGACCTTTGGGTGATTTGGCCTGGAATGACCCAGTTGTCACAAAAAGGCGTACTTCCCGCGTTTCCACAAATTAGGATTGATAACGGTATCATTCTGTGCAATGGTTGGCCTTCACCACGTTATATTCCGTCTCGTACGGTGCACTCTTACAGCAGAACTTTACCACATAACATAACTGTATATAGTGAAAGGTAGGTAGGTGACTCGGTGTCTTTCAATATATAGCGGGTTCAGGTCCTTGCGCAACCAGAGGACGGGAGTTCAAGAGTTGTACTTGCACATAACTTCATTTTCATATTTCACATCTCATGTTTCTCGTGTAACGGGGTAATGTACTGCTCTCAAGCGGTGAATCACCTCAGGCCATAGTCATGATTTATTTGTTGTTGTTCAATATAGAGCGTGAGAATTTCCGATGCGCTTTAATCATAAGCATTTAGAATCGATCCTTACTGCGGAAAATAAATGAGGAAATAAAATAAATGGAGAAACGAAGACGACTGAAGTAAAGAAAGAAAGGAAGAAAAGGACACCAATTGGCGTTTCGTAACGTCCCTTGCACAACACATCGTGGCTTTGACATTTTAATCGAAACCGCTCCCTACATAGAATGGGAAAAAAGATGTCATAAGCGAGGCAAGAAATAACCATGGCCACCCTCCTTTCAACAAAAGACGAAGGAGAAATGGACGTGCGAAACGGCCAACGTTGTGGAGAAACGTGTCTCGAATACAACGCGAGCTGGTCACAATGAAGGCCCCACTCTGAGCTTTCCCCGATGGAGATTCCCTCTGGCCTTGCCCGCGTCCCTTCTCTAGTCCATTCCATCTAGTCCATTCCAGAGCCGTATTTTTTTTCCGGATGGAATTCATGCAACGTGAGAGTTGGCGAGTGACTGAGTTGAAGTACTGGTTTATGTTTGCACAACTGCAAAAAGGGTTACGTTGTGTTGTCGGTGATTTCACGTTCAGGAATTCGGCACGAAATATGAAGAGCTTGTAAACGTTGAAACATGACAAGGATTACCGACGTCAGGGTCTGATAGCTACGCATGTCCTATAGTGCTCCCCGTACCTTTTTATGGCCATGTCCCTTGTATGTCAGGACGCAACTACTGCTACTGCACGACAACGATTGCATTGTGCATTTTGCCACCGGAGTGCAGTGCATGTACCCCACTCCATGATACGTGAAAAATATTTGAATGAAGTAGGAATAAGCGACATGTTCCCAGGTGGGTTGAAAAAAAAAATATACATAATGTGGACAATAGCAGAAACCACGACGTGTCACTAAAGCGCCAGAATCAAACAATCACATGGTTTTCAGAAGCTCCAACTTCGACAAGTGAACGAAGACGCCGACGATGTTGCACAGAATTTTGACAACGGCTTAGCCAGGATGAATGACCTCACGGTGATGCTAGTCAAGCGAGCACGAATTACTCAAAGCTCTCTCCTCACAGCTGTCGGTCCCCGTCAATGTCCTGCGACGGATGGGGCCCTACCTGCACCGACCTTAAGCTCGTCCACACCTCCCTGGTGACCGGAACCCTGAGGTACAGCCTCCCAGTCCTCCATGCCGTAATCAAAGCCAATGAACGCGAGCTCCTCAACATCCAGGTCCGCAGGCTGCGCGTCTGCCTGGGTGTTCCCAAAACGTCAGAGACATACCTGGTCCTAGCAGAGGGCAAGGAGTCTCCAGCACACATTCTGCGCGACCTGGAAACCCTTCGCGCCTACTCAGGATACCTTACTCGTCATCCCGCCCACCACTTGCGGGAAATGGACCATGACTGCCCTGCGTCGGCATTCGGTGCCGCTGTAAGGCGACTGAAGGTATCGGTCCCATCAACTGCGTCTACTTCGCCTTACACACCCCACCAATGTGGTCCATGGTCACACCCACTGTGTACACACATATCCTTGGCATCACGAGCAAAAACGACCATCCCCCACCTGTCCTGCGCTACCTCGTGCTGGAGCACCTGGACGCCCTACACAGCCAGCGACTGCAAATATATGCCGACGGCTCGGTCTCCGCGGGCGTCTCCACAGCAGCACTCTTCCACCCTTCCGAAAACATCGAACAAGCCTTCAAGCTTCTCCACGAAACGTCGTCCACCGAAGCGGAGCTTGTAGCCATTCACGAAGCACTGAAGCTTGTATCCTCTCGACCACCTGGAAGCTGCACAGTCCTCACAGACGGCAAGTCGGCGCTGGAGGCACTGTCTTCGTCACCTCCAGCCACTCCGTGTGGTTTCAGTGAGTGCCAAGCCACATTGGCTTGCCGGGAAACACACGTGCCGACGCAGGAGCGAGGCGCGCTCATGGCGCAGCTGTGTGCAACACTGTCATCCCGTTATCACCCTCCGTCTGCCGCATACACATCCGACGGCGCGTTTCCTTCGACACCCGCCTTTTCATGGAAAACACTGTCGCAGCCAATGCCTTCCTCCACCGCATTGACCCGAAGATGGCCTTCACTGTGTCGCTACGGCTGTCTCGAAAGGAAGAGTCAGCTCTCCATCGTCTTCGCCTGCATGTTGCCCGTACTCCACCGTTCCTGTTCAAGATCAAGCAGCGTCTCTCTTCGGCGTGCCCCTCCTGCTCCACCGACGCCGACACCCATCATTTACTCTTGACCTGTCCAAGATATGCCGCTCCTCGGACTGCACTCACGCACCGCCTATCTGCCCTGGGGCACAGAGACCTCTCTTTGGCCACCCTACTGGGCCCTGTAGGGCAGAAGCAATGGGCTGTTACCAGAGCGCTATTACGCGGTGACTCTGGGCTCCTAGACTGCCTCTGAGCGATCGTGCACTCATGCCCCCCCTGCTGCCCATGTGCCGCTTGCGTCTTTTTCCTTTTCTGTTTCTTTTTTCTTTTTTTACAAGGAATAGCAGGTCGACTTCTGTCTGGCTGACCTTTCCTTTTTGCCTGCCTTTTTTTTTTTCGTAGTAAACATGTCCTCCCCCCCCCCACGAATTACTTGTCTCGTCATTTTGTGCATGTCACAAAAACAACTTTATTTTGATGATAGTCTGTTTGTAAGGACGTGCTTGCCATGACACGCTGCTGTTGGAGCATAAGCTTGTATCACTGTATCCGATCCAGTGATTAAATTACCCAGTAAAACCAACATCAAGGCGGAATTTGTGCAGAAGAAAGGTGAAAGAGCATGATAAACGAAAAATGACGACGTCTATCTATACACTCTAAAAGCAGAGCTTCATCGCATAGCACGCTGTGCGCCAACCATTGCCACGAATGATAGGGTTATCGCTTCTAATTAGAGGAGAGAGGGGGCGTACGCCTTTTTGTGGTAATTTGGATATATGGTAATTGCCACAAGAAGGCGTACGCCTCCGTCTCTCCTCGAATCGAAAGCGATAACCCTATCATTGGCGGTAATGATTAGCGCGCACTACGTGCTATGCGGTGAAGTTCTGTTTTTAGAGTGTACCGAATACATGAGAGACTTGTTTATGACACACACCCCGGCGCACATCAGATCATTTTGTCCTGCTTGGCGGAAGCGGTCAGCGCATCCACGTGTGAAGCTCGGTATGTATTTTCATATATACAGGGTGTCTCAGTTAAATCCCCGGGCTAAATAATTCGCGAACGGGTGCACCAACCTAAGAACTTTCATTTTTACAGGTATCTGGCCGATACCTACAAGCCGCACACCGTGTGAATGGGTGCGAGGGGCTCATTATTTCAATAAAAATTAAAATGAGCTTCGTGAAAAACATCGCACGCAGTGTGCCAACCATTGCACGAACGATACACTCTAAAAACAGAGCTTCACCGCATAGCACGCTGTGCGCCAACCATTGCCACGAATGATAGCGTTATCACTTTTGATTCGCGGGGAGAGGGGGGCGTACGCCTTTTTGTGGCAATTTGGATATATGGTAATTGCCACAAAAAGGCGTACACCTCCCCCTCTCCTCAAATCAAAAGCGATAACCCTATCGTTCGCGACAAGTTCGACAACGATTGGCGCACTATGTGCTCTGAGGCGAAGTTCTGTTTTTAGAGTGTAGGATTATCGTTTCTGGTTCGGAGAGGGTGAGCACGCCTTTTTGTGTCAATTTGGATTATGTAATTGACACAAAAAGGCGTACGCCCCCTCTCTTCGAATCAGAATCGATAATCCTATCATTCGTGGCAGTGGTAGGCGCACTGCGTGCTATGCGGTGAGAGGGAGAGAGAGAGATACATGATGACGATGATATGGGGATGACTATGCGGTGAAGTTCTGTTTTTAGAGTGGAGAGTAACACTTTATCAAAGTGGCGATGGTCTCGAATGCGGCATCTTCACAGCAATTCGTCACTAAGTGTTCGTCGTTCGACAAATATGGGGGAAACTTCTGCTTTTGGTGAAATGATCGTAAAGGCAGTGGGCATCTTCGCGACAATTTGTAAGCCGTCACTTTCTGACAAATATACAGATTTACTAGATAAGATGGCGTACACGCAGGCAACCTAGTTAAGTTGTTTAGGGTCAGACTATAGTGTATGCTAGCCTAAGTTGGTTTTGGTTAAATCCCATATGAGAAAAACCTGAGCGCATATGCGAAAAAAAAAAATGCAGATGACACAACGACAGCTCACCTGTCTTTGTGCCATCCTGCTTTCTGCCACTCAAGCCCAGGCAGAAATTTAGAGAGAGGCCCAGATCGAAAGTTGCAAGGATGTGCGATTCCCGTGAATCTGAGAGGTCCTCGCGTACCTATAGGTGCGTTGCCTCCGACCCCTGGGCAGGATAATTCTCCCCCGTGCACAGACACATGCACAGAAACACAAATGCTAGGTCTGGCACACGGGATTTAGGGGATCAGGGAGCAGCAACTAGGATAGCTGAGGGAAAAAGAAACATGGGAGCGGGGTAGAGGGCTCAGTCCGAGCTCAAAGGATTGCATTTCTTTCTTCGTCATCTTTTGCAAGACGTTGACCCGGCCGAAGGCTCCACATTACGCCTACGATCGTTTTCCTTTCCTTTTCTTTTTTCTTTTTTTTTTACGTTTCTACGTAAAACAACCGCAATTCTAGCTGACGCGTTTGGATCACATTGTGTTATGCCACGTATACAGTGATGTCACGATGTATGCGGAGGGATAACTTATGCAGTGTGTGGTCCTATTCACTGTGGCGCTTTCGCAGACTGCGAGATGTTTTGTGTCATTTACCGCGGTAGCTATAGGCAAGGCAATGACGTCCTGTGTCTCAACTGCGAAGCAACCTATGGGACGTGTTCTCACCGTCTCAGAGTGCATCGACGTAACCAGATGTCTCTCTGAAAACAAGAAGTAATAACCAGCAGGCTGGTGTATCGACGAAGTTGGGGACATGACATGGGTAACATCTATCAAGTTCTTGTGTCCACTGTCCTCCGCAAGCTGAAGTTCACGTTATCCACTTCTACAGCTGTCTATTGTTAAACTTCTCAGGCCGCGGTACAGCCCTGATAGACGGATGCAAGGTATACTTCTTAGTATACGCGTAGTAGCGGCTCGGTAACGGACTTCTTAGTTTCGCGACCATTACTCATCCACTCTAATCGCCATCTCATTACCTCCGATTGCACTGGGACAGTGGATAACAGTTCCACGTCACCATCATTACTGTGTACCTGTGTTTGTGCTCGCATGTTGCGCAGTAGAACTGCCGCTGCCATATTAGGTCAGTTTCGGCAGAAGACACCCCAAACAGCGTAATATACTGAAATATCAAGTATATGGGGGTGGGTGGCAGGTGTGTTGCCAGTGCGGCGCTACGTTTCTCAGTGCTAACGAAGAAAACAACCTTGATCTTCCCGTCCACCCGTATGCACTCACACTTTCAGTACATTGGGCTGCTTGTGACTATGTGCTCGGTATCCTTGCGGCCAAAGTAATCACCAGCAATCATGGTCACGTCAGGGCTGGGTCACAGACGCATACACACGCACGCGCTCTCACCCCAGACGTTCAGAAAAGGACGCCGGAAGGGGCCGTTCGCAATTTTGTCGTCATTCAGGTTCAACGGCTACCAACTCTATGTTTGTGTGGAAACTTCGGACTTCGCTGCTGGCAATGGCCTCCCGTATTCAGAAGGGCCGGTGCTTGGAGAAGAAGCACCCTAGGCGGTTGCTCCGTCTTTCTCTGTCTTTATGACATGTACGACGTTGCGCCGAGCGAGCAGATATGGTCACCAGCTGTATGCTATCCGATATAGGCGATGTAGCCGGGCATTCCCTATATTTAGGAACACACATAGAGACCACGAAATAAAAAATAAAAATAAAAAAACGGCGATGTGGTTGGACGCACAATAAACACGAGAGCGCTTCAATGTCAAAAGATATAACAAATGTAGGGACGAGTAAAATTAGACCCAACAATGAACCTGCTCGGGAGGAACAACGAGGAATACACAAAAAGAACAAGAAGGCTGCCATGTCTTCGGCTGCGTAGGAGGGTGGGCGCCTCTCCCCTTGCGCCAGCTGAATCACGTTACTCAGCCCTTTGTTTTTGTCCTGTCATTTGGTTCCTTGCTTCCTGTGTTTCTTGTTCCGATGGCACCTATCGAATGACACGGTGGAACAGAAATGCGCCCGTATGAGAGAGTGTGTGTGTGTGGGGGGGGGGGGCAATGTACTACTATACTGTTTAGGGTCAGGATAATGGACCAGTACGCGAACAGTATTCGGTTAGTCAAACAAGCCTATCTGAAGTCGGGTCCGGAAATATGTACTGTCATTTAGACCTCATACAGACATGCAGAGTTTCCGGTCTGTGCTGCCCGTTTTTAGCGGGCAGCACAATAGCCCATACGAGTCATTGGGGCTGTTCACACCTCCGTGTATTGAAGAGATTCGTCTGTCAGTTCCGTGAAAGCCATTGAATGTCCTCTTCTTTCCGGACCAAACTCCCACATTCAAGACTATGTGGTTGTGAAAAATGGACGATGTAAAACAGCTGCAACACGGATTCGAGATAATTCACCTCAGCTGTGAGTCTCATTATTATATTTTCACAAAATTACCGCAAGCAATGGGACATGCATTTCCCGTCGCCACGATACACACCCGAAACTCTCCATCATCAAAGTAGAGTGTCGTCGTTGTTGGTTCAGCGCATCGGTTCGTCTTTTCAGAAGAAAAATCGAAAGCGACGGTGTACAGAAGGTCTTGGGATCAGACTCCTTCTCTACCTCGAAATGATCGCGGGTTCGAACCCGGCCGAGGACGCCAGCAACTTGGTGGCAGGGTACAAGTTGCTTAGACACGCCGTCTTCCGCGAGGGACGTTAAATACGGGGTGCCGTGTGATGAGCTTTCATCGCACGTTAAAGAACCCTCAGGTGGGCAAAAGCAATCCACAGACCGACCGCTGTGGCGTCGCTCATGATCTCAGTTGTCTCGCGACGTAAACCCCTAATTATTAAATTATTAAATCTACCTCGAAATGGAACATTGTAGAACAGGAGCACCCTGCAGAGATCTGCTGATACCTGCACGTGAAGTATTTAAAAACCTTGTCCAATGACTCTCCATGTCCAATGAAAAAAATTTGTCCATGACTTTCAAAAATACCAACTTTAGTGGTGCATATCATTTACGCATATCAAAAGCAGGAACTGAGCTAGTTAGTACGGTTCATTCTAAATGGTAAAGCGCAAACAAAAGGACAGAGTACGAGGAACCAGACGAGAAGAAGCTTTAGTTTTAGATCAGTAGCACTATCAACCACAGGACGTAGTCACATAGTTCACAGCCATTTGCAAACTGAGGTGGCCCATCACCTTTATTTGCAGACCGGGGGGGGGGGGGATATATTTATTGAGAAGAGAGGAAAGAAAGGGTTGCAGATGGTTGTACCAGCTCCTGCCAGGATCTTATCTGAGCTAGTTTGTCTGACTTAGTAGTTATCTGAGCTGAGTTAGTTAGGTGATATGAACGTAGTCTCAGTTCATATTGCACCACGCAGCGCTAACTATGTCAATCAATCAGCCTGTTCTGATGGTCATGCACATTGTTGAAATATCAGCGTAGTGCAACATATGCTAATTCTCCACTCGCCGTGCTAGTGCCCTCAAGTAGATCGCACTGGAAGGTGGAAGAAAATTGTTTCGTCTTGCACTGGCAACACACCATCATTCCCCCCTCCCGTCCCATTTAGAGAAAACAGAGCTCTCTTTATGTGAAAGAAAGTCACAAAACCAATGATCGTGCAACGCGGCGTCATCCCATAAATTACGCGCACTCCCTTCTTCGCAATAGAGGGAGTGAGGGAACAGAACAGTAGAGCCACTTCCCGGCGACGAGCCGTTATTTCCGCGCTGTAGCGCTGCGATCGACTCTGTCGCGTGCGCTATTCGAGAGCTTCGTATTTCACGCCACCATTGTGTCCAGCTATAGCGACGCTGTACAACAATGTCCGCCTCACACTCTTCGCTTCATTAATCTTTCCCGCTTCTTGCTTTTTGGCCATCTCATATTCTGACGGCGTCATCTTCGTTCTATGGTTCTGCAGCGAAAACAAAGGAACGGGAGATCCTTAAAAATTTTCTTCCCAGAGCCCTGCTTTTTGCGTTTAGGTTAGCAAATTGCGACAAACAATGCCCGCTGATTACGAACGAGTTTTCCCTCGCAGGTGTCGCTGATGTGCATTGTCAGCAGACAAAGACAGGTGGGTGTAACGGAATTCAATGAGATTCCAGTCTGTATAGGTGCACTACGTTTGGTCTCGCAGGTGTGGACTTGAATTTAAGTTTCCCGCGATCTAAAAAAAAAGTTATTTATTTTATTTCGTATTATAAATCAACCTCGCTGGAACTCTCAGTGCGCTAAATGTAAATTCCTTCAGTGAACGTTACGGGCTTCCGTGCATTTTTGGAAAGAAACCGGAAAATTCCATAGTTTCGTATTCTCCAAGAGTAGCTGACGTCATCGACAGTTGCCGTCTCTCTCCTAGCAACGGCGCAAGCGTTCTTTGCTCTTCATTCAACTGGGGTGTACTAGTACACTGCTATACTATACCAGTGTGCTATAGTGTAGAAGCATACACTATATGTCAACTTTGGAAACCTACCAGCAGGAAACGGAAATCGATCATCGGGAGGCAATGTTGCAGGACGCGTTGCAGAATGCGCCACCTATCATGCCATACTTCTCAAAGCTAGAAATTAATTTTATTATACTTCCGCTTCTTAAAGATGAAACAATATTACGTAATGCAGAACACAGAGGCACGTGGAATACATAAATATTTTTTATTCCGTGTTAGCGCCGCGAAGCAACTGTGGCTATGAGTGGCGTACACACGAGGACATTTGGAGAGAGGACAGCAGGGAGGAGTGGGGGACAGGTGGGCATAAAATCGATATGATTCTGGAGACACGAGATTCGTTCCCTCATGGCACTTTAAAGTGGTGTTGCTCTGTTTCCTTGGAATAGGTCTAAATGACATGTCATGTGCTTACGCTGAGCCTGCTTTCCCTGCAAGTTCATAGTCGTCAATATTCGACTGGTACAAAATGAAAAAAAAAAAAAAAAGTAAATAAAGGCTTTATATTTCTTCTTTTTTTTTCTGTTCGCCTCGGTGTTTCGTTCCAACAATTACGCTCGACGTACGTACACTCGATTATTTTATTTTAATTTAATCGAATTTTATTTTAATATCGGATTTCCACAGGCGCAACGTGGGACGAACCATATAGCTCTGTGACGTCAGCTTTATATTTTTTACTTTCTGTTTCTGTTTACACGGCAGTTTTATGCGCATTGTTCAATATGTATACTTGCATGATTGGTGTTCAAATAAACTGCAAGTATGGAAACGTACCGCTCTTCCACCTGTTCCACCACGAGGAGTGTGCAGCGGTGACTTTCTTACTGAGCTCTCACATCTCTAGAGTATGCTGACGTAAGCTACGTGTTTCTGTAAAAGCACGGACTGTGGTTCCGACTATCGAACAACGCCGTCCACAATAAGTGCATGTCTTATCCGTTCTTTCGCTCGTAGCGCATTCCTTTCTGCTGTTCTCCCTGCCGAAAAGACAGTGGAAGGAAATCCTGTCGTATACTGCGTGCCGGAAACGGGCCTTGTCCGCACGAGCCAGTTCCGCTTCCGGTGCCTTTGCTTCCGGTTATTACGCGTCCATCTCGAGGAGGTCTACAATCACAAGATCTCACCCGCATTGCTTGGAGGACCACCTACCCCACCCCTATTGGCGATCGCACTGGTCCCAGTGCATGCGGAGCAGTGTTCTCCATGCTCGCTCAAGCAGAGCACCGCTGCTTTCTCACATGTCCAGTTCCTGCGTGCGGCAAAGCGTTGGTATGACACGATGCGAGTTGTGGTCACTCGAACAAGGCCAGCAGCTGTAATGGGGGCAGTTATTCGGGAAATATCTGAAGACGCTACAGACCTGCTGGGGTGGGGTTTGGAATCATGTTGAATACAGAATCACAGACGTAGACCACTATATACAGCAGACGAATTTTACGCTTGGCAAATGTTTACATGGAAATTTTCTGTTTTCCTGAAAATTTTATTTGATTATCCTGGTGATAAGCATTCCACCGAACGTATAGAAGCCACAGTTGCGATGTTACTGTAAGAGGACCGCGAAAAGTTTCAGGTACGTTTTGGTCTGTATGATTTGAAAGGGAAAAAACACCAAATGTGAACTTCCGAAAGACCTTTCTTCGAAATGGCATTGACAATGCACTTTCCAATCAAAAACAGGTGGCGAGCCCCTCCATTATGTTGCATTAAAATCGATTCCTTGTAGATCCCTGGGTGTGGTCACTCCCGACGATTTGCTTGTTATTCCCCTGAATACACGCTCTGGAACAGCAGCAGCTGGAAAAGCGCAGCAGGCAGCATGTGTGTAACGACATGTCCGGTGCACAAATACGTGACACGCCATGCTGCTACCGGGGCCCTCTGCCAGATTCTGGTATATTCGTAGAATTTAATTTGCTTGAAGAAGGAGGCTCCAGGGTTGGCAGACAATATCTTTTACACTGAGTACAATGACTTGCTTCGGAAGCTCACGTGGCAAATGCCTACGGTGACAGTGCAAGGAGAGCAGACCTGCAAGAGAATGTAGGGCTGGGAGCGCTCATATGACGCACGGAAACTTGTGCATTTGAGCTATGGTAAGCTGTCTGTTTGCATGTGTCAACGCCTATAGTAGGTAAATTGCCAGTTGTGTGCCCCAGCGCGGTTCAACATAATAAGCGAGCGAACACCGATAATTAATTTTCCCGAAAGACCGTATGCCCGGAATAGCCTGCCGCAGAGGCATTTGTTCTGTAATGTCAATGGCACCACTATAGTGCATAACTTCGAATAGTTTCTCAGAAATATCAGGAACGAGGAGGCCCCTTTCGTCCTGCAACGAAGGAACAGACATTATCAGACGGTTACGTGCAAGCTAAAGCGTCGACCACCAGGACAGACGAAACTAAAACGACGAACTCTCTTCATGCAGCGCTACAGTACCCAATGGAGGAGTTACGATGTCTTCATGTAGTTCTTGGAATCAGCTTTGCCTGTTTTCTATTTCTGTGGTATGCTGTGGAACCTAAGCGCGAATCGGGCAGGCTAGCAACTGGCAGGTACTTGGTGTAGAGGACGGTGGTCTTCCTCTACGTGAGCCCCGACCGGCGATGATGGTATGCCACAGAGAGGCGGTGACGGTGGCCTGTCTCCATGGCCGCGCCGGTGGAACTGAGGCCGGTGCTCCACGCGCGTGGCCATCGTTGTCGTCGTTGCCGTCGCCGCTACACTTGGTGTGTCTTGTACAGAAATGGAACAACTGAATATGCCACCAGTATGGAAGTGCTGGATAATGCTCTGCGTTTGTCATTTCGAACCGTGAAGATCGCAACGGGACATCTGGACACAAATCCTCGTGTTGAGCAACTCTGTGCATCAAGGAGGAGGACTGACTGCTCGATGGACTGTTCAACGCTAGGTACTGCTTCGAGACATCTAGTAGCTCCGCCAGCAAAGGAGCGAAAGGCGGTAGCGCCGGCGCTCTGTGCAACATTATTGCTTATTGATAGCGGGCAGATTTTGGAGTGTGGCCCCCGGTATGAAACTGATCATCCATTGGGTGTGCTCGCGTTGTCTCCCAATAGATCTAGGAATGAAATGGCGCGTGAGTTCTGTAGGTTTATATTTGGAAGTTCACAGACAGCAGGCACTGAAATACTTCAAGCACATACTTCCGAAATTCCAGAGGAGTTCACAAGAAGGGAAACCCGTGATGAACCAAGCGATGAGTGTGAATTTTTTCACAGGCTGAGTTCAAAGCAGCAGTATACCTGTCACGCGTCCAATCGTCGCCAGGTGCACATGCAATTCAATATTGCTAGCGACAGTAGTACTTCCTGTCTGCTCCGTGTCTACAATACGTCATAGAGAGACGGTTAGGCGCGCGAGAGCTGTGAAGAGGCCTTGATAGTCCCGTTATTACAGCCCGTTAACAGTTGTCCCTCTGATCTTCACCATTTCGTCCAGTTAGCCTGACAAGCCTGTGAGCCTTCTTTTTTTTTTTTTTTTTTCTATCAGCATTAAACGTATCCCCCTCCCTGACAAGTTGCGTTGGAAAAATTCTGAAATGCATAACACTGCATAGCCCATTGCGGTGGCTTGAAGGCCATCCTATCGTACCCGAAGAAATGGCAGGCTTCAGTGTGCACCGCAGCTCAACAGACACCGTCCTCGACTTCGTCACCACTTTCGACCACGCAAAGAATCGGAGAACAGTAGTTGCGGCTGCATAGCAAAGTCATAGTATAAGAAATTAGTTATGGCTGTATATATAGCAAAGTCATGCCTGGGTTGATGCGTGCAGGTATCCCATACAGATAACTTTCTCGTGTCTGGCTGACTTTTTGTGACACAGGGCAGTTTTTGTTCGCACGCAAAAGGGCGTCACGCCGATGGTCGTGTTAGCTCATAAGGAGCCACAGGGAAGCTTGCTTCGCCCAGTCCTTCCTGACTTCGTAATGGTGGGCCTGAAGACCTGCATTGCCCCCAGGACCGATATATCTATGTATGCCGATGACGTCCGCATTTGGACCGCTTGCAAATCAAGACCTACAATAGAGTGTCGTCTTCAGCGTCGGTTGGACAGGAGTTGACGGCATTTAGTAGAATCAGCTCACATATCAACAAGTCGGTATGAGTATACGAGCTGGGAAAAAAAAAGAAAGAAAAAAGAGCAACGTTGGCGTTCACCCCTATACTGTTAGGCAACAGTATCAGCGTTTCCTTTACTATACTTTGCTCAGACAATTTAAACATCACATATTCCTGTCCGTTATTCTGTGTTCCAACTTGTCCTGGAATAAACAGATAGTCCACATTATAGAGCACTGCATGGGCCGCTTTCTTAGGCCCAGGCCCGGCTTGAGCCCGACCTTCCTTTGATTTACCCGCCCGAGCCCGGCCCGGCGGCTCCATACCTGGCCCGGGCACGGCCCAAGCCCAAGTAATTTCTACGTTTTTCGGCCCAGGCCCTTCCCGAGTCCGAGAACTTTATACATGCCGTTTTCACCACTTCGGTTTGGTGCGACATCTGATTTCACAGCAAACGCGCTCTGCGCCAACCACTGTGTCGATTGATACAATTATCGCTTCTGGTTTGAGGAGAGAGAGGGTCGTATATGCCTTCTTGTAGCAATTCAAATTGTCACCAAATGGCGTTCGCCTCCCGTTTTCAACAAATCAGGAGAGCGAAAGATATAATTCTGCGTGGTGGCTGGTTCTGAGCGTCCTTAGTCGCGGAAGGACCGGGAGTCTTCGTGGCACCGGAAGTTGTCGCGGGGGCTTGTTTATGTTTACCCGATGTGATGTGATGTGATGTGAATAAAGAAAAAAAAATGGGGATGTGAGTTTCGACGAAGTCAAACTGGCTACCCCAGTACATTTAATACATTAAGTTCAAACATGATGAGATGATGAAAACACAAAGGGATGATGTCCAGAGACGAATAGAGATGATGATGTCATGTATAGACCCATTGTGGCGGGCTGTAAAAGTCGGCCTTTGCTAACTAACAACACAGGCTCGAGTCCGAACTAGGCCCGGCAATGTACGAGCCCAGGCCCATAATGGTCAAACCCGAGCCCAGCCCAGGCCCGCAAAAAGAAGGCTTTACGCGTTCCGACCCGGCCCACGGGCCGGGCTCGGGCTTTCGGGTAAGCCTGTGCAGTGCGACACACACTGTGCTGCGTTCGAGTGGAATAATAAGGACCGGCATTTATTCGCTGAATTTCAGCATTGCATGTACCACGCATGTGAGTGTTCCTATCGAATACATGATGGTAAAACATTAACTAGTATTTCAAAGCGAATTTTGTAACAAAATGCTGCCCTTCGACCTACGCGTGCGCATGCATGCACATTTATACACCCATTCATTACGTTCTCCACCGCCCCATAATCGGACCCAAGTGTCTTCCTCGCTGTATAATAATCAGGGGACGTAATCTCGACGGGCACACAATGTAGGAATTGTGATTCGCTGTGATCGGGTGTCTGATTAGCTCAACTGCTCTCACGCGGATAGGGTGTACAATTAGGGCTGGGCACGATCCCGACGGCATGTGTCGGGAAGGAGTCATGTCCCATCGACAGCGCACATAATGACGTCCTAGATGAATGAGAGGACGGCGGTACTGCATGAACGGTCAGTAGCTCACGCTTCATGTTGAATTAAACTGGAAGGGAGCTGCATACTTAAGTTGTACGCTAAGTAAGAGAATACAACCACTTAATTGGGCTGAGGTTTAACCTGTCAATGACTTTGGGGCAGGCATCGATTGAAGCTCTACATTTACCATATTTTTAGGAGTTTGGCATTTTTACAGAGAGCAGCATGCAGCAAATTGATTACCGCCCCTTCAGTATTAGCAAAGTCGTCGTGTGCAACTCTTCGCACCAGCTGAATGTTCCGGTCTGGAGTCGTACTTTTCTGCACGGGATGCTCACTCGGCGGACGAATGTAGTGTACATGATGGAAACGATGCCCAACCGTCACTCCGAATCATTGTTGAAATCAGCGGGAGTACGCCGTTTTGTGACGCTTTGCGTTTACGTTAATGTCACGGGAAGGCGTACATTCCGCTCTCTATACTCCAATTGTATAACGGTGGTTGTTGACTTTGTCATAACGGTATCATTCAGTGCATATACTTTTAAAACCAATGGTTGCGGTGGCGCTGTATTGCCGAGCGATCTTCCTGCCGATGTGCCCTCTTCAGACAGTTAGGTATATACGCCATTTGTCACAGAAATGTGTACTCCCCACACTTTGCGGAAGTCAAGATAATAACACTATCTTTCTGCGCAATATGGCTAACATTAAGCGTGTTGTGTGGTGAAGTTATATTTTGAGATTGCAGTGCCAGGCATTTTTCTGTTTTTACGATGTTTCACAGAAGTCCCGCACTTTTACTTGGGGGGGGGGGGTATATGTTTATTTACACAAAAGGAGATGTCAGACGTCTTTTACTTGGGAAATGATTACATTTATGATTAAAGGGGCGCTTACCTAACGACGTCATTTAAAAACGACGAAACACTGCAGTTAACACAACTTATACAGTGGCATGAGGATCACTGACAAAGAAGACAGTGCTGCCGGGACCTCTGTGTATGCAAATGACGGCTCGCAAGAGGTTTTCCCTAGCGACATACGTTGCTCAATTAGTAAACGGGGGATATATTTATTAGAAGTGAAAAAGAAAGGGGAAAGGGCGGAAAGTCAGCTAAACGGTGTGCCAAGGCTATCTTGCATAGCTGTAAAGAATCCAATCACTAGCTCAGCAAGCGTGAGCTTATGGGCGCACCATTCAGCGTCCCTTGCAAGGTCGAACCGCTACGGTGGATCCGAGTATATTGCTGTACATTTGGCGTTCTTGAACTTGGGGTTAGATTATGCATTATATGGAAGTGCTCACCCAGACAAGTTGTCCCCCGGGAGTTCTCGTGAAGCGGCAAATTGGCTTCCCTCTGCCATGTCGAGCTAGAAAGGCTTTCTAATAGAACCATACAAGAGGATACCCCAAATCCCCCGGGAACGTCTCCGCCCGAATTGCTTTTCTTTCTGTCTCAATTCAAAGTTGCTTCGTATAGCTATTTTCTCTGTCTCGCTATCACGGTTAGAGACATGGCAAGATGTGTAGGTTTCTGTGGGTTCGTTCAGTGAGGTGTGTGTGTGGGGGGGGGGGGGGGGGCAACCGATGTCAGGCAGACTTAGTGTCCGAAAGATGTCCGAAGTCCTCAAAATCGTTCCAACTTTTCGTTTCATATCGGTACACGTTTATACACACTACAAAAACACATGATGGTGGTGACGTCGTGTACGCCTGCTAACTCCACCACAGAACATGCTCATATCTAACCCTAATTCCGAACCATATCGTTATCCCGCCTGGTTTTGTGGTACACCATGCATGTATCCCTATGCTTATCTCCTTTTCAAGATGTGTATTCACATTTTTGAATAGACAACTATTATTATTATTATTATTATTATTATTATTAATATTATTGCATGTAACTCAAGGGGTATAAGACCATCCCGTGTCACATGCTCGGACACTATATGCCCGCACAGCGTCAATGAAAGCCAGGCTTAATTTGTCGAAGGTTTCACTTCGATGTCGTGTTATTGCTCGTCATTGTATTTGTGTTAAGGTAGTTTATCAAATCATCGTATATTTATATCATGAAGTTTATGTTTAATGAAATTTATTTAATAATACGACTTCCTCCGCAGTTATTTAATTTCGAGCTTGTCGTGTATTTCGCTACTGGACCACGGATAAAACGTTGACGTTCCCCATCGCCCAACTAAATCATGTTTATAGTCACCTTTACGCAAGACTTCCCTGTAATGAAACCATCTTCCTAGCTATATTTCGCATTTTTCGCCCGTTACCGATACCTCTCGGCTCAAAAACAACATTATGTGATCCACTTCATGTAGCGCTTCTAACATGGCTTGCTTTGTAACGTACGTGCCTTTATGTAAGGTGTTTTGCAACGCTTTTTTTTCTTTTTTAGTATTCTTTCGGTTTTTCTTTGTTAGTCCAATGATGTTTGTATCGCTCGTTATTGCCTCTGCCCTCTTTAATGCTGCAGGAGTTTTGAGGGTAATTTAAAGGGGCCCCTTTAGACAAATAAATAAATCGGGAGGGAGGGAGAACGGTGTAGTTCGGCACGATGTTTGACCTTGAGCATGTCGTGTGGTTTTGTTCTTTTTTTAATCATGCGAGGCCAACTTCGGCAAGCGAATATACATAGTCACCACTACCACCTTATCTCCGGTTAGTCTGCGTGTCGAACACGGTGTGACTGTGGTGCTTGCACGCGTGTCGCCTGACGTTAGTGGCCGACGTCACGTTTTGAACGCCGGTTCGATATGACGGCAGTAATGAGGACGACGACAGTTTCAGAGAAAGAGTGTGTCATCATTATTCGCAAGTTGTTAACTGTTTATGAAGACACTGATTGGGCTACACGACAACTTCGTTCAGTCGCACGGTCGGTATACTATATCCCGCGGACACTATTCTTCTAAACGTCTCATAAAAAGACAATATTCCTCGTGGACTCCAGAAGTCCTTCGTGATGTCAGTTTTTCATATATTTCATTACCCGAACTCGGGGGGAAATGTCCGCTGTTATAATCAGTCAGGGTGACAAATTTTAGCTCAGTGACGCCCCTGTGTGTTCGCCGCGAGCTGGAAAGCAAAAGAAAAAACGTACACAAAAGACAAGTGCATTGTTTTAGGTACGCGATTTGACGTTGCTCGCACGATGAACTCCGAAGATTCCGGATGCTCTCCTCTCCCGTGTGAACATGTGACAGCTGCTCACCCGTGCCACGATTGCAATCAAACACGCCATAAGCGTGGCCAGAAGTAGCAAACGCAGATCGTCTCCGCCTGATAACGTGCGCTGGCATTCTGCCCGATCCTCCGCCTCTCAGTTTGTTTTAGCAGACGACAATTTGAAGCCGCCTCCAGAAAGAAACCGGAGCATCCGAACGTCGCCGCACTCCTCATCGTGCGCCCTTCGCCGTGGCAATGGACGATTTCGTGAGCACCCGCATCCATGCGTAAGATATGTGTTTTCCCGCCGTTCGTCCTTTTCCACTTTCGTGATCAAGTCTAGGTAACAGTGAAAGGGGGAAAAGGCTCACTTATCCGTTCTACATACTGATAAGCAGAAGACATACCACTGAAAAACTGAAGGAATAGACTCTTCTGACTCGTCAACCCTTGAAAGTCCCAGGTCCCTGGAGGAACTCCCGACACCTGTGACTGTGTTTTTCGGCCTGGACTTTAATTTTGACCCAAACTGGTGTCGACTGGTGACTTCTCTGCGTTTCGAATTCAGGAGGTGCACTGGACTAACGAAATGGATATAGTGGACAATTCCAGCCTATATGCTATCTCGCTCAATCGCTGTGTCAACATATCGTGCAATTGCTGTATGCTTCGACAGAACGCAGCACTAATAAGTTCTTCGATCGTCGCTTTGTAACAGTTGTTTCACCGATTCCGTATTCGTCGTAAGGTTCTCTCTGCTTTCTTCAGATTTGCACCCCATCACGTTCTCCTCCTAAGAGTCGCTAGACATCTCATCGCCATCTGCCGCTGTTGTTTCGAAAGGACCTAATCTACCACACACCCCACGAACTGAGTTGCTTCTTTTCGACACAGTTTTGCCGGCTTCAAGTGCGTGCCTCAATCGCATTGGCAGCCTGGAGGGGAGTTCGGAAGAGACGTCCGTCAGCACAAAGTAGCCTCTCGCTCGTGGGACCGACTCGCAGAAGACAATAAGCAAGGCGCCCTCCATCACCCCTTAAGCCTTTTGGGAGTACCCTCCCAATCAATACTGCTACCTATCTATTCCTTCGGGCTGTTCTCTTCAAAACTCCAGGCACGTTCCGCTAAAGGAAAAGTTGAGGAAGCTGGTGTACCTGTCATTGAAGGAAAGGGCTCTCGGCGTCCTGCCCTTCCGTTCTCTTTATATTGCTAATTCCTTCACTTTTTACTCCGGCGTATCAAGAAGACACGAGGATTTTTCGAGACCAAAGGCTCCTTTCTCCGGAAGGGTCTATCTTTATTTTGAAGACCTGTCGCCGGATTAAGTTGTACCGTAACTCCCTCGTTCTCTCTCACTATAGCGTTCATCACTTTTGAGGCTCCACGCGGTCAGTCGTGCCGTTGCATTTGCCCCCGTTACCGAGCGGGATTTCGGTCGTGCAGTGTGCCTCGATGTGTTGTGATTCTTCTGCATGTGTTGCAAAGTTCTAACACGCGTCACGCGTCTTCTCATCTGCTTTCTCGAGGCCATCGACGTACATGCGCAGAACGTTCTATACGCGTCTTCATAATGGTGACACACAGTGAACAACTATGGAATGAGAAGAGTATTTACTTCAGCGAGCACCCGTGTACTGTGCACCGTGCAGGGTAAGGATGACGCTGAACCGTGATTTTATGCGACTGCAACTCCGAATGATCGAGCGAGACACGTCGCGTGGTCCGCTCGTGTCTTGGATTAACAACAAAGACATCTTTCCAGACGAGGAAGAAGATCAGCTAAGGTAAACGGAGGTTTTCCTACGTTTTACTAGCAGTGTTATAGAGAGAGATGTAGAATACAGACGGAGATGGAATGGAACAGTGTTGGTCAGGCTGCGTGCCTTTTCTAACGCCAGTTGTGGTGACACTGTACAGTGTGACAGCGCTTCATCTGTGATCTGTCTGAGATTAAAAGGGATCAATTTTAACCCTTCGGGGACTAAATGCATGGAAGTTCATCCGGAGTTTAGAGACTGTATGCGCAGTGATAGGGAGTAAATAAATTTTAGGGTTAAGAAAAGCGGAAATGGGATATCGTTAGTTGCGGTTTCTTTCACCCATAACTCACGAACAACGCAGCGGATGAATCCTGTTCCTTTTGCATTACTGCCAAGTTAACGACATCATTCGTTCCCTACAGGAGACATTTTTTCAACTTCAGTGCAGTTCAGGAGGGTATACATGCCGTTTTCACCGCTTCTGGTTTGGTGCCAAAACGACATCCCGTTTCACAGCAAATCCTCTCTGCGCCAACCACTGTGCCGATTGATACAGTTATCGCTTCTGATTTGAGGAGAGACAGGGTTGTATACGCCTTTTGTGGCAATTCAAACTGCCACAAAAGGGAATACGCCTCCCGTTTTCAACAGATCAGGAGAGCGAAAGACATAATTCTGCGTCGAGGCTGGTTCCGAGCGTCGCGGAAGGACCGAAATTCTTCGTAGCACCGGAAGTTGTGGCTTTAACGATGAAAGGTAGTCACTGAAAAGGCTAGCCAGCTGTAGGACTCGAACTCACATCTTCTGGATTACCTGTCCAGGGCTCTACCAATTGAGCTAAGCTAACACACCTCCCCAGGCTTGCAGGTTGTGGCTTGTTTATGTTTACCCGAGAATGTCATGTACACTGTAAAAAATTTCACAGTAAAAAAAACAGGCAAATGCAAGGAAAGTTGGCTGCCAAACATTGGCCGTCTTTTTTACGGTGGCCCCGTATAAGTTGTGCCCGTGAAAAATACTGCATTAGCCAGTAATTTTAACAGGCATACCCCGTGTAGCATTACTGTGCTGTGGTCGTTAAAAAAACAGCATTGGCTAGTAATTTTAACTGGCATATGCCGTGTACCCTTATCGTGCTGTGCCCATCCCTGGAGCTCCTCTTTTTTTTTTCCTACATATAGTCGTAGCAATGAGAGCAGTTTAAGTAATGACCATGCGTAACACATTGTGATGTTTGTCACATTGGGATTTATTTTCTATGTACATAGTGATGAAATGCGCCAATTACCTCTGGCATCAAAACCCTGCAAAGAGAAAGGAAACTGTTACAGGGAGCAGTGCAACTGATATGCAGTTATAGTCACTGTTTATTTTTTCAAAGGAAGAACATACGAAGGAACCATATGCACCCATCAGTCAGCTCTGGCAGCAAAACACTGCAAAGAGAAAGGAGATTATACTCACCGTTTTATTTTTTCAAATGGAGAATATATGAAGGTGCACACAAAACGCGGAGACGGCACGGAACTTCTTCTGGCAGCGTTCATAAGGACATCTGATCATGACCCTCTATTATGTGCTGCTTCATATGTGACAGTATATCTGTATTCGTAGTGAATTGACACAAGCACGAATGGACGTGACATACTTTCGTGGTTTCGGAGAGCAAATCGCTTCGAGGCGACTGTCCTGGTGTGTTCTTGTAACGTCCCAAAACGTGACATTTGAGTATTGCATAGTTCGCCGCCGTGTGCACACATAATGCATGACAGCACGGTATTCTGCTCGCTTCATGTACATCTCTACAGTGGTCAACGTAGTCCATCAAAGTGTTAAAAACAAATCACACCTTCCGCAACGATACATTACAATAAGAGCGCCTTGATCACCCTACGAGCCAGGACGCCTGACACACGGAGATCTGAAACTAGAAAGACGCCTCACAGCAAACGCGAGCCACGATTTACTGGTGTCCCGTAAGTTCAACAAAAACAAGGCCTACGGTGCACCACGCTCAAATCGCAAAGAACAGGATGTGCGAACAGAAATGTACTTACCTGGCTACGTGCATTACGAGAATTACAACGACCACTTCTTCTTCTTTGTAGGAGGTAGCCCTCCTTCCTCCACGATCGTCCGCGAAAGATGTTCGGCGTCCGGCGGTTGTGAATGACGGTAATGACCCGTACTTGGCTTGCCTTGCCTCCGCATTGAAGTTTTTGGCCGGCGCATGATGATGGCGCCACCGTTTTACGTAGTTTTCGCAGTATTTGTGATTACGGTAACACGCCGTCGTCAGATACTATTAAGCGCCCGTAGAAATCACAGTATTTTTTTACAGTGTATGCAGTTGTAGCCCTACATGGCTGCTTCCACTGCACAGGTGTACGCAGGAGTTTCTCACATAACAACGGAAGGCATACACTGTTAAAACAGAACTTCACCACATAGCACGCTCCTAGCCTACCATCATTCTGAATAATATCATTCTGTGTCCTGATTTGTTCAAAACAGGGGGGAGGCGCCTATCTGGGACAAGATCCAGGGAGGTCTCCAGTTGCGGACACTGTAATCATCCGGAGACTATCGCGCATATCCTGACAGAATGCCGTGCATACCATACTATGCGATAAACTCACCTTCCCCACGCCAGGCCTGGCATACTGACGGACGTCCTCTTCCCCGAAGGTTCTTGTGCGGAACGACTTTCAAAAACTCGCGGCCTCGTGCGCTTTCTTCAAGAAACGGGCCCAGCGGAAAGACCACTCTAGTGCACCTCTCACCTACAGTGTGCCTCCGTCCCATCAGTATCGGTCATCCTGCCTATGCATCACTTTGAAGTCCTCTACTCCCCTCTCCCACTTTCCTTTCTTTTTTTTTTTTGTTTTCTTGCTATAGTCGTGACGATGCCCACTTGAGTGCGGCCAACAACGGCAAGCTACCTCGACACCCCCCCCCCCTGGGACAAGAGATAGGCGCCTCCTCCCATTTTCAACAAATCAATACTCAGAATGATATCATTCGGAATGATGGTTGGCTAGGAGCGTGTTATGTGGTGAAGTTCTGTTTTAACAGTGTACAGCATATCTACAGCAGTAACAGCATACAGCATACTGTACAGCAGTTAATAGCATATCTCCGGCATGTGTTCCCCCGGAATGTTCACAAGACCATCGAAATACGTTTGCCTTTCTTTTTTCTTTTTTTCTTTTTTTATCGTTTGCGAAATACGAAGGAAACACAGGATCTTATGCCACTGGCTGCTACGCTGATAAAAAGAGCCGCTATCGGGTCTACTGCGTGAAAGACAGTGTAAGAGCGTCTCGTCGATATTCTCTTCCTCCGGTAATGTTCCGCTTCCCTGGTTTACAACCATTTAAGCCGATTAGTTAATTAAGCCTACCTTCTTCCCTCCTGCTACTTACCAAACAAAGTGTCTGTAGCTTTTCAAACTGGCCGGGTATTACGCATCTATTGATTACCGGAGCCGATAGCGTACAGCGGCTTTCTGCATGGTGCGTATCATCGGACGTTGTCCGTGAGGGCTAACGGTGCGCCATTTTTGCTGTGTGTGTTCCGTGGATTACTTCATGGTGCCTGGTAACGCTAGCAGTAATATAACGGGCTCGGGGTCTTGTTGTAAAGGTCATTTTTGCAGTTTCAACAAGGAGACAACAATCGTGCGATCTCAAAGGTATGCGATTGGGTACGTAACATGAGGATGTCGAACCGCAACGTGTTTAACCAAACGAAACTAAGTTGATACATGGGAGTGAGACGATTCCGCTCTGAGCTTGCAGGCATGGGTACTGGGTGGGTACTCGGTACATACATCCTCGACCTTCCCGCTCTTTCGTGAGCGAGTATGAGGTCCATTTTATAGGACAAAAAATGAATGCTGGTAAAACAAATTTCCAATCAATCACCAACTTAGGGCTCATATCCATAATGTCCATAGCCATACGTCGGCTGCAGGCTCCGGCAGTCGATTTCTGCCTCCAAATAATGACAGTCGAGGGCGCTCATTCCAAAAAGGGGGCGCTCAGATGCGCTCATTAGAAAATCAAACATATTCCGCCCTTTACGGTTCTTCTTCAAAATAATTCGAGAAGAGGAAAAAAAAAACGAATAGACTTTTATTTATTTATTTTACTCGCCTCCCCCTTTTTTCTGTGCTGAAAAAGAACAGAGAATAAGATATCGCTCATTTTTCTCTGAACATCCCTATTAACCTCTTTTGCTTCTTTTGTTCTTTTTTGAATATCACCCTCATTTGCATAATTCTTAGACTTTCCCGCCGCGCTGAGCTATTATACATGCTAAGCTTATACATCCATATTGTTTTCCATCTTTTTGTTTCTTTCCCACTCAATCTATCCGCCAGCGTTTCTTTATTTATTCTTCTCTACGTTTTTTAACGCTGTCGCGTCTTGGCATGGAACGTACGTGACATTAACTTTGCGGCGGTGTATAAGCAGCTGACTGTTGACTGTAAAAACCTGAGCATGAGGCTGAATCAGAAAATCGTCCCGAAAGCCGTACGAAAGTGATAGTAAGTACGCTTAAATAAAATCTAGGAATCTAGAGCACAAAATGTAAGAATCGTGGAAACGACAAGTGTTACCGTTTTCGTTATCACTTCTAATTTAAGGAGAGTATGGGGCGTTACGTCTTTTGTGTTCATTACCATAAATGCAAAGTGTCATAAAAAAGCGTACACCTCCACTTTCAATACATCACGAGAAATGATTATATCACACTCTTAAAGAAGCATGGAAGTGACCCCAAAAATATTTTTAGTTTTTCGCTGCAACGTCTTCTACAACGAATAAAATGAGCTGCTGCGAAAGAACGATGAGCGCAGATAACCCAGACAGCACGCGCAAGACTCTCTTCCGCACAGCTTTAAAGAACGCTCTCCACATCCGAAGAGCGCCGAAGCGAAGCCGAAGACGGCGTGACGTATCACGGGCTACGGCACGTGACCAGTGACGTCCAACGGCACAGCTGAAACATGTATGTGGCTGTCTTTTGTAAAATGTATTGCGCAGTGACGTTACGCCGCAGATCGGAAATATTTTGCATGGTGACTCCTGGTGGGCAGTTTCACAGATGAAGCAGGGTTTCGAGTCATGTTAAATGTCACTTTCATGCTCCTTTAAAAGTGAGGGGGGATAATGACTGAATCGGCTCCCCGTTGTTGGCCAACAGATGTAGGCATCCCTCACCACAATGAACTTCACCGCATAGCACGCTCCGAGCAAACCATCATCGCGAGTGACATCGTTCTTTACCCTGACTTGCTGAAAACGGGGACGTACGCCATTTTTGTGGCATTATGCAATTCATAATTGCCACAGAAATGGCGTACGCTCCCAACCCCGTTTTCATCAAATCAAGGGAGAGAACTTTGTCATTGAGGATGATGGTTGGCTAGGAGCGTGCTATGCGGTGAAGCTCTGGTTTTAGTGTGCATCTGGAATCATGGTTGCACTCTTAAAACAAAGTGGGGGGGGGGGGGGTAATGGCCGGATCGGCTCGACGTTGTTGGCCACACAGAAGTGGGCGTCGTCACGACTATAGCAAAAAAAAGGAAAGAAAGACGGATGGAGATGCGCAGAGGGCGCATGAGTTCGTCGGGGAGGGCAAAGTATTAGATGGGTCGTTTAGGAAAACAAAGCTTCACCACATAGCACGCTGAAGGCCAACCATTGTACAAAGTGATATCTCTATCACTCTTGATTTGTGGACAGCGCGGGGCGTACGCCTTTTTGTGACAATTAACATTCTTGCATAAGTGTCACAAAAAGGCGCACGCCTCCCGTTTTCAACAAATCATGGGAGCGAACGATGTCATTCGGGATGATGGTTGGCTAGCTGCGTACTATGTGGTGAAGTTCATTTTCAAGAGGGAGACGGGCTTCGCGCGCAGAATGGTATGCTCGGCAGTCTCGCAGGACGTGCTCGGGCACGCTAGCGGACATCATCTACCTCGGTGGTTCTTCTGCCGAACGTTCCGCTAAAGCAAGAAACTTTATTCTCTTTCTGCAGAAGGCGAGTCTTGCTCAACGACCTCCCTAACACTTTGCTCTCCCAGACGAACTCATGCACCCTCTACGCATCTCCACCCTTCATCCTCTATCCTCCTTCCCTCTCTTTTTTCTTTTTTCTATAGTCGTGACGACGCCCACTTCTGTGTGGCAAACAACGGCGAACTGATGCTGCCACAACTACCCCCCACCCCCATCAACTTTTAAGAGTGTAGGTAAGAGCGTGTGCGGTGGTGAAATCACCTTTCTAGAGTGTTGGCCGAACGAAATATTCACGGCAGGCTCTCGTTTGATTGTGCCTGAAAAATCATCGAGCTCATAAAAGGCATATCCAATCATCATCATCATAAAAAGGTAATATGTCCTCTTGCCATACAAATAGTAAGGGGGATGCGTTCCCAAGGAGTTGGGATGCAACTGAAGCCTTCCGAAATACGTGCATAATGCGTAGTGCAAAATTCTTGGTAAAGTCGCTTTGCTTTACGTAACGCAAAACGCGGACCAGATTTCCCGTCAGATTGCCGTGAAATCCCATTTGCAACCCATCTCCCTCGGGTGGCCTAACACAAACGAGCTTCTCATTGCGGGAATGACAGCGGAATATGGCCAAAATTAAATCCGCAGAAACAACCTTTTTTTCTGCATTTAGGCCATCATAATTATACCTAAAGAGGTCCTCTTTTAAATAAGGCTAATTTTCCAGAGTCAGGAGCCAAATGAAACGCTTCGTAAGCACGGCAACATGATAAACGAGATAAAGAGTGGAAATGCCCGCGATTACGCCAAATGGTGGAACATGTGCGCCAAACGAGCATTCAGGATGAGAGTCCCTCCGAGTGCTCCTTGCTGGAGATTCATCGCGTATTATGCGGCAGTCTTTGCTAATTTTGTTAACACCTGCATTTTTTTACATCCTGATGTGCGTGCGTTAATTCCGGAAGTTGAAACTCTACATGCTCACGGTGCTTTCCGTTCATGATAATGCGTCAGTTTTCTCACTCATGGGCCGTACAGTTTGCATTATACTACAAGCGCATACTGGTTTAAACACGTTGTAAAAGTGAAAAGAAAGTATTTACCGATATACCTAAGGTTTAAAAACATCGACATAACACATGCCAGCCATAATGAATGAAGTCGTCCTCGTACCTGATTTGCTGAACAACAACAGCTAATACACAATGACGCTATCCCCCGGTTTTCTTTTTTTTTTAAGGAATAGCAAGACGGCCTATGGAGGACTGACCCTTCCTCCCTTTCTACACTCTAAATCGTTTCACACCTTTAAAGGTGTAAAATAGGTGTATCAACAAAGATCACACCCCTTTCACACCCTACAACTTAGTTTTGGAAGTTCCTGAGGGTGTAACAATGGTGTACTACTCCCTCAGGTGAAATATGCTGATAAGTGTGTCGCCTGGGTGTAGGAAGGAGTATGTCTATGTTCGTTCACATGAACAAAAGTAAATATATACAACAGGGAACGGGAAGTTACATTACAAAAGTGCATGGCGTAGATTTACAACACGTCTACCATCTATTAATGTCTGCAGATTTAGAAGATCTGCTGAGATAATGCTTAAATTTCTTAAAACACGTTGCTCCTCATTGTAAGACAGAACAAATGCATGATAGTGCTCATCATGCTCAACTGTATTGTTTGTATGAGAAAAATGGTACCAGAGTTAATAACATATATGCCTGTAATCTCAACGAACACGGGTACGTCCTCCTCGGAAGATTCTTTGGCAACAACACAGCCAACAGCAAATGTGTTATCATTATCAACTAGATTCTGCGTGAATATCACGGTCGTGAATGTAACTCTGAATTGTTTTGGGGGCATGTTGAAGTAGTATCTCCTTGGAACCATCAGTAGATGTGGCATTTCTGGTGAAGGGCTGCGACCACAGATACATTTGATAAAATTGATGTCTTCTTGCTAATGAAAGGGTTATGTTCGAGTTTTAAATGTCGAGTTTTTCTAGCAACAACTTTATAATGCTGGTGTTTTCCTTTGAAACGCATATACCATACAGCTAGGAGAGGACCAAACATCCTGAGCCTTGAAGAAACGAATAAATGCAACGTCCTAAGCCATGAACATGCATATGGGGGAGGTGCCTGCTCATGAGAAGGTCTACAATTTCACGAAAAGCTATATACAGCTGCCATGCTTCATTGCCATGCACATCTGCCACGCCATACATGCTTGTCTGTATGTCGGCTGTGCATGTTTACACACACATTTAATCACCTTGATGTACATACATATATGAACCTCAATGTGATTATATGTAATATGTTGGTAATTGTGAATACACAGTTACCAGCATATTGCCACGAACCCAGCAGTTTTATTCGGCGTTACACCCTTTTACACCGCAATTGCCATGCGGGTGTTAAAATACACCTTAAAAGGTGTGCGCCATGAACATTTTGATTTACACCCTTTAAGGTGTAAAACGATTTAGAGTGTATATTTTCTTTTTTTTAATAAACATATTCCCCCCATCCGCAGTCTTTCACCAATGTTTAGTCGTGGTAACACTACCCTGTCCATTACAAATGTGATAGGTTAAAGAAGTGGTAGGAGTATGAGGTGGGGATGCTGCACTTTCCACAACACAAGAGTGATAACCGTATCACTAACGGTCAGTATATGCGTTCAAAGATACAAGACCACGACTTAGCTCAGCTACGAGATAAGCATGACTATGTTTTTTTTTTGTTCTTGTTTTTTATTCGTTAGCATTAGAACCCCCATGTCGGAAAAAAATGACCGTCGACGAGGCCTTGACATTGGATTGGGTTGGATTGGATTGGATTGGTAATTAGAATCCTAGGCGAAACAGCTCTAAAACTCCCGAGCCGTACCTCTAGGTTTAGGATGGCGGATACGCTACGATGTTAGCTAGTGCTAACGCATATCTACCGCATAAATTTCATTGATTGTCCTCATCAATGTTTTTTTTGTTCCACCGCTTTCTATGAAATACAAAACAGGTGTCACGTGATACGGGTGCGCCAGAGCGAAACAGGCCTCTCCCATCAGGTCTCCAAAAATAGCGTGCCTCACCCTGCTCCTAAATCGGACATGTTGTAAAATGTCCGATGTTGCTGTACATACCGACGCGCCGTAAAAAATTATCACCAATGCGTGACAGCATGCTCGCATTTGTTTTTTTCTCTTTTATCACTTTTGTACGTGGCAATTAAAATATGTCCGTTCGTATGGCGTAGGCATTCACTTTGTACGACCAGGAAGAAAACGGACGATAAAAAATATCCAAAGGATGCGCCGCACGTGTTAATAAAACGGCAGAAAAGGTAACTGGGACGAGGCACAGCAAACAAACATAGCCACCACAGTCATAACATCCGGGCACATGCAAATAAAATGGCGCCCTGATGACGTCGTAAAACCAGGAAGGTAATGAAAGAAAGAAGAAAACTAAAACCGTTGAGCTCTTTCCTGTGTACTGAAACGAGCACCTCTCTGACGTACTTTAATGTGCACGTGAGCGGACAATCCTTTTTATTGCGTCATATAAAAGCAACGGTGAAGGTGTGGCCGGAGTTTGCCTTTGCACAACAATCATCATCTGCTGGAACACCGATTGGCCATTTGGCCAACATCTGAGGAAAATTGCCTTATTTTGCCCTCTTCTTACTGTTGGTGTTCGTTTTTGGCACCGAAATTAAATTTGCTCAGAGTCAAAATCGTTCGACTGTCACTTACCGGGTGACACTGGCGTAGCCGGAGGGGGGGGGATGAAAAATTGAAAATCCGTGAAAAATTGCTCCCTCCGTGAAAATTTGCCCTCCGTGAAAAATTGCCTAGCGGCGCCCCTGAACACGCGGTTGCTTCGTTAGCATTAGAACACCCATGTCGGAAAAAAATGAATGATAATACGTATTCGTCGATTGTGTACACGAACGCTATTAAAGATGTGTATTATGCAATGATATATTCGAGAGCTGTATATTTTCTTCCTTTGCCTGGTTCTTACGCACGGGAAAGCATTGCCCCAAAAATTCGTGTACGGATACGTGAAGGTTGTACAAATACTGGTGAATGCGATATCGCAACACCTTGCCGGCACCAAACACCCCTCGGCGAGTACAATGTTGCCTGTCTGTTATGTGCTTATCGAAGCCAGGTCGTGTTAACGGGAGAGACATAGTTTAAATGACGACGGCAGTACGCTCTTCTATGCCGTGATATCCGTTGGCTTATTTTCACGTCTCTGATGAGTTTCACAATATTCGGTTGAAGCAGGAAATACTCTGGGCAGCAGCATAAAATGATTTCTTTTTCGTTGTGACTCGCTATTATTTGACTTGCTTACAACACGGCGCTGTGTACAACTTGTGTTTCCCGGCAACAATCCGACACATTATAGAAGACTGTAGCCAGTACGTATGCGAGCGACGGGCCTTTAAATGTCAACTTGAACTGCTGGATCAGAGGCCATTCAACATCGGCAAAGTTCTCGGCCCATGGAGTAACCCTGCACATCAGTGCCGTGCACTTCGCGCTTTTCTTTCCTTTCTGAGGGCCACCGGTCTTCTTCAAGAACTATAGGGGTTTCGATTTTGTTTTCCTTCTCTCTTCATCCTGTCATGTGAACCTTTTTGGAGTGGGGTAGGGTCCTGCACTCAACGCAGGGAAATATCCCACATCATCATCATCATCATCCATTCATCTATGTTGTTGTTGTTGTTGACTTGCTTAAAGGGACTATCGCATCCGTCGTGGTCGATTCCGGAACTACAGTTCCATTGTACTTCTCGTTGATCGCCGACAATGACGCCGAAAATCCGACGCGAATCAGTGGAGTTGTTTCTGTGCAATTTGATGTAATGCGTGGCAGACGACGTAAGAGCAGACGACGGATGTTGAGAGCATTCCGGAATTCCGTCTCTGCAAACGTCACTTGGACAAGGCTAATCAGGGAGCGACAGAGAGACCTTGCCGTCCGATCGCCGGGCGGGAGTGATGGTGTCCGCTGGTCGCGGGGAGGTCTGAGGTCGGCTCCTGGAATCCTGTTTCTGGTTAGCGTCGTACGTGTTTTTATAGCGAGGAGCGTAACACCACACACACACACACACATACATTGGATGATGATGAGATGAGCGATTCACCGCCGCTGAGGCGGAACACGGCCCCATTGCACATTGGGAACGGAGGAGGGGATGATGATGAGGGCGGGGGGCACTTTCAGAGATCCGTCACCAGACAGGAGGAGCGCAAGAACTCCGCAAGAAGACGAAGGCCTTGCATCTGGTGGGCAGCGTTCGACCACGGTCCGAGGATCTTCGCGAGGTTGAACGGCCGTTTGTCGATACGTTGCATAGAAACTTGCATCACTGCACGCAGCAATGTAATACGGTGTTCCACGGAACGTGGCCATGTCAGCACTCACAGTGGTAAGCGAAAGTTGGCGTATTTACCGAGGTCTTTTCACTTACTATGTTGCGGTGCGAACGCCAAGCAGACGACCTCGGAGACAATCACCTGCGCTGCGCTCCCGTTGGTGTGCACGGGTTACGTCATTCTGGCTCAGCTGTAGAGGGAGTGCGAATCTTTAAAACTCGGTTGTTTAATAAGTACGTTGTTCTCGGAAGAGAAACTTGGCCTAGTGGACTGTGAAACCATGCCGAACATTACCGTATCGGTTTCATACACACCTTTTCGTATGCGATAGTCCCCATAATTCGATCGTTAAAACCATTCGAAAAACTTCGCTGGCTTTACTCCTGTCTCTATACTTCCAGATAACTGAGCAACAGGCAACATGTATATCTCCGCCTGCGAATAATGTAGTCCGCACATTGAGAGTGGCACACAAGAAGGTGGCGGACACCAAGGCAGGCGGGGAAATCGATTCACATGTTTCGTTAGTGCGAATATTTGACTCGTTTGTTTTGAAAATATGCACAACAGGCGACTGGCGTTTTCGCAACATGATCAGTGTACAAGCAACAGATTGAAGCAAACGGGTGCACTACGTCAGCGTTTCCCAAACTTTTGGCGGTGACGGACCCCCGGAAGCGATGACAACTAATTCACGGACCCCCCCCCCCCCCCACACACACACAAATATACCGGGATACACGCTGTGTACACAGCATTGCAGACCGCGTTTAATATGCGCGACAGGGTATAACAAGATACGAAATTACATTTGTGCAGGCATAAACATGGTCAAGTGACTGTCTAGACAGAACCGAAGTTGACTTCCAACGCCGCGTTCAGTGCGAGGTATCATCTGTAGTGCCACCATCGCTGCAAGAGGTCCGCAGGGTGCCAAATATAAAATGCGCTAAACACAGGAACACTCTCAGTCAGTTCGAACTCGAAGCAAAACGATATGACGCACTGTATTTCCCATGCTACCCAGTGCATAACCAGCAACCTCGTCAGCCGCTGCGTGCTTTCGATACAGCTTCAGAAACGATTCCGGTCTGATTTCTTCGTCTTGTTTGTATGTGTATGACGCGAACAAACGTGCATTGCAGGACTTTTCTATCAGAAATTAGAAGCTAGCCGTTGAAGCATACTTGTAGCAATTTTGGAAGTTCTGGGTGTTTGGAAATCGGGCAGCATATACGAGCGCGTGTTTGTGGGGACGAAAATCCTCACCGAAATGTCAGAGACGGTCGCGGACCCCCACAGACACTCTCGCGGACCCCCAGGGGTCCGCGGACCACACTTTGGGAAACACTGCACTACGTTATGGCACGGAGCCGTTATGCGCCCACCTATGCAAGTGACAGACGTCTTAAGATTTGTGGGCGGGGTTGTCCTGTCCAAAAATATAGTTCGAATCAACTAATAAATTTGCCAATACACTACGGAAGCTATTTTCTTCGGAAGCAAGAAACATCTTTTTGATTGTAAACGGCGTTCTTGGTTTACTTAATTGTGCTTATTGTGAAGGTCCTGTCAATGTCCTGTGCCAGACTCTTCCAGATCTTACGCAGTCCTGCAAGTCGTATGCAAGTCAGGAAACCTTTTTTCGCATCGATGCTTCTGCACTAACAGAAACGGATACGGTCGCGGACAGGAAACCTTTCTGATATACAGGAAGCAAGATGCGCGAGTAGGCTTGTACAGAAAGCACTCCGAGACCTTGACCGTCAACGGTGGCGGCACTTCTGTTGCTCCCTATCACCTTTTGAGAGCCCTGCTCGGATATGGAGAGTCGCAAGAAGTTTAAAGGTCAGCTATGCCGGTATCCCAAATAGTCGAAACGGTTGTGATATTCTGAAAGCACACATCCAGCTCTCCCCAAAATGCACCTTCATTCTCTCAGTTCGGTACAGTACCATCTAAAAAAAATAGATAATTCATTCCGAAACAGACATGGGCGCAGCCATTTTTATGACGTAGATGCACCCGAACGGGCATTGTGACGTACGCGCCTTCGTACTTGTCAGTGGATTTCAGCTACGGCTTCTCGCGGCTTCACGTATCTGTGCTTGAAGATGGCGGACAGCCGGGTTCCACCGTTCCGCGATAAGTAAACAGTGTGGCAGCTGCGAACGCGTTCGCGAACCAACCTCTGTGCGATGTTGTGACTGGAATTCGTCGTTTGTGTTTTGTGAGCACGTACAATTTGTATCAAGTCGCGTCTGCGTTAGCCCCTTTACAGCACTTGCCCATTGTAGAGAATGACGTTTCGACAGCCGTGTTCGCAAGAAAATGCCGACAGCGTTTTATTCCTGCACGAAAAAATTGTGCTATGTATTTGAGAAACCGCATACTGCTATGGCACAAGTTTTACGTACGATTTATCAATGTGCAACAGCGTCGACGATGGTATGTAACCATGAGAGACGTAAAACGAAATACAAGTCACATTTTAAACTTTTTGTGGGATTCTGTGCATTTTCCAGAAGCTTTCTTTGAATCACACACTCCCATGTCAGGCTGCGTTGTGTGGTACGCTACAAACTACTGCATTTTATGTCTAACATCTGGATATTGTTTGTAATGAGCACCGTCGCACAAAAACATGCGCACGAAAGCTCCAGCAGCCATGTGGTTGCACACTATGCAGACGCAAAAGAAGTACCATAGCACATATTCCCACTTCTGTCTGAAGAGTTAGGGCATAGCATAGATCCTAGAAATCAGGTGCAACTTATCCTTCTGTAGAGTGCTCTTTCAATTCACAACTCAGCCCATGGGGTGTAAAAGTGTTAGAGGCAATTACGTGACTTGTCGTCCTGGGTGACATCACTGGCCAGCCTTGGAATTAATTCCGTACTCAGGAATTATTGTACAAATCACTTTGTATGTAGGACATGATAAGCAATATGTAAGTTGCAACCTTGTCTGCAGCATTCTCGATTGCCTCTTACCTTTACAGTTAGAGACACGTTACCAAACCATTTGCAAAGGGCACTCTTACAGGGGCCGTGTACCTTGAGTTTTCAATTTATAAAATTTATAAAAATATAAGTATACAATATGTAATATGAAATTTATATAAAATAAAAAATAACATTTATAAAAAGAATTTATAAAAAATAAATAAAAAGGCTTCATGGAAGCAATCCGTTAGCATACCCATTGCACATGAAGCACAATTACATATGCTTGGACATCATCTAATTAATCTTCTGAACCATATGTGTGGCTGCATACGAAATTTTTTATGCGCATGCTCTACCTTCCTATTCCTACATGTGCACACGAATAACAGTGAATATACGTGTAGTGGCAAAAAGCAACGCTAGACTCTACCATCATTGTGCCCCTTTAACTTTTCCACATTTATGTCTGGTAAACAGGGAATATCTCACTAGAAAAGAAGACATTTGTGCATTGTTTGGCAAGCAAATAAATATATTTATTTACATTTTCCATCAATCAACAATGTTGTGACCTGGTGCAAATATTAATGTCAACAAGGAAAGTACTTACAAATTATTCCTATGTGCTCAAATGTAGATATGACAATTATGTTTTTGTACCTCAGCACAGTACAGTTTCAAAATTAACAAACTGCACAGCAATCTCAAGAGGGGAATCACGTAAAGCTCCAATAATAGACTGTGCAAACAAAGCTAAAAAAAACAAAGTACTTCAAGAAAAATCTGAATAATCGGTTGCCGTTGCGATATGTACTACTATGCACAGTTCATGAATGGAACATGTTACTTCATTGCATTGCCTCCATGTGAGCACTAGGATAGGCAGCTTTTTAGGTCGCTCTTTTCGTGTTTTTCTATTGTCCTTTTTGTTTTCTGTTTTTTCAATAGCAAGCATGTCCATAGTGAAACACAAGCAGCCAAGGACAGGATGAGACATCTACAGTGCGACTGCTAGCTCTAAACTGATATATTTATTAGCAGACTCTGGAATATACACATATATGCTGCTAAGCAAATGACAATTTAACCAATAGAATAACAGACAAGGAGAAAGGGTTATTTATCTACCCCTCTTCTCATTTTATTTCACAGGCTGCCCTAGTATTATTCTGAGTGTGCCCGTGCATTCCCTTTGAGATAACGTATCTCGGACAGAAGCAAATCCAACAGCGGACTGCTTACACATGCAACTGTCTTGGATTTCTCTAACCACTTTATTATTTAACCGCTGCCTTGAGCTGTGTGTTCTGGAAATTTAGGCAGCATCCAGAGTCCCTGCAATGTGTTGCCATGTTTTTCGAGGGCATCAAAAGTCTGTCCTTGGCCGCCTGTGTTTCACTATGGCTCTCAGATACAAACTACCCCATTTCAACACAGTAGAAAACACAGATTTGTAAATAGCATCTGTTGATTGCATTGTACATACCCCCCATATAAAGGATCATAGTGGATACTACATCTTGTGCGATAATGTCAGGAACACAAAAAAGCTAGATTTGAAACCACTCTTACGTAGTAGTACTATTATTTGTGTGAAGCTACGCAATCCCTGTCCTGCAAATAGTTTAAACCATATGTTTCATCTGCCAGCGTGATGATCCCCTGAAAAGCAATTCACACTTGGCGGGAACTACCGGTTCTGAAACCTATCCCTGACATGTGTAGCCATCAGGGAGGAAACCCAAGGGCTGCAGTGGGAAAGCCAAACACACACGGGCTATGTTCTCACTGTGTATCAGCTGCTCTGGCTACTAAGAAGAACATGTTCCAAATTAATAGAACATGGCTTGAGATGACACGCCGGCAAAAGCTAAGCAATAAAATTAGTAGTTAAATGCACAATACGTAAACACTTGTCATAACATGACAGTTTCCTTCCTGCATTCATGCGCTACCATTAAACTCACATAAACAGTGTACTGAATCTTTTTTTATAGCATTACACATCGTTTCACAGAACTTGAACAAGATTATATAGCACACGATAAAAGTAGAGTGAGCATAATGTGCAGAAAAAAATGGCTAGGAAGCAAGCGAGCTGGTGAAGATGATGCATATGTAAAACCCCGAGACTAGGGAACACAAACGGACGTGTCTGTGTCTGTCCTTTCGTGTTCCCTAGTCTTGGGGGTTTTACATCATGCATAATGTGCAGCTTTCCATTCACGCTTAATGGCCGTAGCAGTAATGCATGAAGGCCACTGCTAAGTTGTGTTGAGAAACACCACTTTATGTTTGCCATGTCTAAATGAAACGTACCTGACCTGATCCAAATTAACCATGCTGAGTCTGGAACACACAAAGAGAAAAACGCAACACACGCCACAACATTAACAGGTAGGCAAATGAGCTGTGGCGAGCTCCACCTTGGGACAAAGTCAACAAGTAATTCACCAAAAGTCAATGAGCGCCTGAAATGTAACATCCCTGACTGGTAGCAGGATGGTCCACGTTCAATTCCTGGTGCTAGCACTGAGTGGCTTTTTCATGAATTATTTGTGTAAGTTTCGATGCGCTTGAGAACCATTCGTCAACCGTGTTCGTGTATCCTCATGAGGTGATGACGGTTTGTCATCTCAAAGAGACTCCCTTTCTGGCATGTGTCCTTATGGATGCTCATCACTGCAGAAAAAAGAAGAAAAAAAGGAAAAGCATTTAATGACAAGAAATGGGTATTCGTATTTACTGTATAATGATTGTGCACAACAGAAAGAAGACTTTTGCACAGAAGGCTGTGCTTCTTCAGGTCTAACATCAAGTTACAAAATTCCAGAATATATGACATGTTGTAAGGTAGAGAATAAGTAGAGTTATTGAGTTGTCGAGTTGAGTTGAAGGGGAAGTTGTACCCCTTTTTATTTTATTATATATGACTGTATAATTATTTTTATGTCTGTACCAGCCCCCCTCGCTCTCTACCATTACAACATGTTTTATATATTCTGGGATTTTGTAACTTCATGTTAGACATTAACAAGAGCAGCCTTGTGCACGAAAGTCTCGTCTCATTAAAATTTAGATGCTCTCAACAGTTTTCTTTCTGTTGTGAATCTCTATCGCAGCATACCTGCACATTGCTGTTCTACGTACTGTGACTTTGCAGTAAGAGTATGGACTTTGGGTAAAAAGACATCAAATCACTGCTCAGGTATTTTTGCCTATCGAACAGTATGTATGTATGCAGTATGCACACAGTATTTGTGCACCGGACCCGCTAAAAATGTAGTGAATGTGGCATTGCCCACGGTAATGCACAAAGCTGAACACAATTATTGTAGAATCCAGGTATTTTAGCTTATATGTCAAGCCAGTACCACATCCAGTGTGAAGTTGTGACAAATAAATAGTTTCCATTTTTCTTAGCTCCCAGAACACAGACAGTGAATTAATAAGAGTAGACAACGTTAACATGAATTCTGGGCTATTCTTCAATTTCCTCAATGGACGTTGATGACACTGAAAATTCTAAAACGTTATCAGAGGCGACATCAGCTTCGGTGTGTCAAAGGATTGTATGTCCAACAGTAATCCAGCTAACAGTAACAAAAACGTGCAAAAGACAAATTAACTGAACTAATGTAACGTACCTTCTATATCAGACAGTGAAGCTTGTAACACCCCGTCCACAGGAACCAGTGTCCAGACACAAAAGTGCTTGAACTGAGAGATAGCAGCTAATCGGAATGGCAACCTTTGTTTTCCACCCTGAAAGCACAGGTTGTAACTTTGAGGGCAGATTTAAAAGTGGTGTCAAGATGTCTGCATGCGAGCGCACACGAAAAGTTGAGCATAGGTGAATACTCAAATTATAACATCACATTGTCATACCTATTGGTGGAGGTAGACTGCAACTAACGTGTCAGCAATTTCTTCATGCACCAGATGTAAGCCAGATCATGCTTCATTTCCGCCTTCAGCGTGCACCTGTGATAATTCAGAAGTTAGATTATCAATACTATTGTGTTGTTGATCGTGGTTATAACAGAGTAAGCGCAGTAGGACAGCTGCACAATCGATTCATTAAGCTTGCTATTTTTTATATCTGAACCTCAACTTACCTTTTTTGCTCTCGTTTTTTGCCTTGATCCTCCGTGACACGTTCAAAACCTTGTGCGTCGGGCACCTGAGATTTTCATCAGACGATTTCGTGCCGAGAATCCAAAGTGCCTCTGGAGTCGCGCGTAACCTATGATAACATTCGTGGACGAAATCCTTGCAGTGGAAATTAGCAGGCACCAGTGTCAGCCAAGAGCTTCGCACTGCTTGGTCTTTTGGCAGCTCATAATAGGTAACACTTGAATGCTCCGATGAATTGTTCTAACAGCGTAGCACCGTCGCATCTTCGACAAGTTCGCCGTGGCATATCACGTATATATATCGCTCCAGCCCATAAAAGGCAAGGTCAGAACAAGGAAGCGCAGTTTCCAAACGACGCCGTGCCAAAAAAAAAAAAAAATGTACATGCTTTGTTTCCGGCTTAGCAACAACATAACAGCTGTTCGCTTATGTACGATGCACAGAGGACGAAACGAAAGAAGCCAAGCGGCCAAGCCAAGAGTCCATGCCAAGCCAAAGACAGATAAACCGAGAACAGTGACGTCGATGCGCCCGTGCGCAGGGTTTGCCGACGGTCTGATGGCCGGGCATGGGAACTAAAAAAAACTGTTTTCTAAAAAACTACGGACAGTTGGAGCAAGATATTTCGCACACATATTTAGTGTTAGGTAATGAACACACAGCGCGACTATCGCTCAGTTCTGCGGCACTTCAAAATCGGCATATCTGACCTTTAAAGGAGAACCCTCCAGCTAGGAACACACTTGGAGCTCTTGCGCTCTTAACATCTACGCCTGAGAAAGAGTTGGCCAGGGAATTCTGCCGTGTCATTACGAAGGGAGCCAATGTGACCAGCACCGAGGAGTACCTAACCCGTACAGCCCATGTGACATCTATTCTCGAGCATGCTAACCCATCAGCTGTCCCTGCCTTTGATATGGACTTCTCCGTGGCAGAACTTTCGTCAGCCATTTCAACTTCATGCAAGAAGCTTTGCTAACGTTGCTTAAATAGCTGATTTCCTCAGTTAACGAGGTCTTTTCGTCCGGACAAGACAAGGCGACACAGAGCAATTCCCCATCTCTCAGGGGGTACCACAAGGAAGCGTCCTAAGTCCGCTCCTCGTTAATGCCGTTATGACGGGCATTGGAACCTGCATTCAGCGGAAAGTCAACTTGTCCCTGTATGCCGATGACATCTGTATTTGGACTACAGGCACTTCCCGTCCAGCACTCCGTCAGCGTCTTCAGCGCACGTTAGATGCCATGCGCCTCTATTTACACCAGGCAGGAATGGAGATATCCGTAGAGAAAAGCGCAGTTCTAGCCTTCACGCGCAAAGACATGCATAGATATCGCCTGTATATTGGTGGAAGCCCACTGGAGCACCCAAGAGCTGCACGGAAGCGACACACTCCCAGGTAGCCCGCCGCGCAACTCCCGCTTCATCGTCTTGCACCCCAGCTGACATGCAATCAGTGATAATCAGGCTGCTTTTCGTGGCACTAAAGGCCATAGTCTCTGCGTGCCCCGAGTGTAAGGCGCTCACTGAAGTCCAATCGATCCTTCAACTTGAAAACGCAATCGCCCCCTTACTGCCAACCGAGCCGGTTGGGCGCTAAGCCCCGGCTGTGTGACGGCATCGCTCCCTGGACGGCGAAATGGCGGTGCCAACAATAGTGCAGTATCAGACGACAACAATCTTCCAGTGGAATTCAAGAGGCCTTCAATCCAAAATATCAGACTTTCGCCAGTTTGCGTGGCGGCACAAGTTCCCCCTCATGTGCATCTCGGAATGCGGGCTCCGAGCGGATTTCCGTCTGTCGAATTATATCACATATGTCTCACAACCAAGCGGAACAAAAAGGCGGGCAGCCATCTTCATCCGCTCGGACATACCAGCTGTGCAGAGGAACATTGTGGCAACGGGCGCAGGGGAATACGTCTGCTGCTCGATTCGAGTGGGCTCCCGGGACCTCACAGTTGTCTCCCTCTACATACCACCCGCTGTCCCATATGATGTGAGCGACCTGGAGAACATCCTGGACAGTGTTCCTACGCCATATGTCTTATGTGGAGACTTTAACGCCCATCATACCATCTGGGGCAGCGTGCGGTCCGACCCGCGAGGACAGCGGCTTGCTGCGCTGTTCGAAGAGAGGAACCTCCACATCCTTAACGACGGTTCCCCGACCTTTGTACAGTCACCACACCGATCGTCGTGCCTGGACCTGACGGTTGTGTCTGCTTCGGTTGCGCGGCACTTCACCTGGACTGTTGGCGCTGATATGCTTGGCAGTGATCATGCCCCGGTATTAATCAACATTCGCGGAGCACCTGGGACACAGCTCAAGCGCGCAGTCAAGAGGACCGACTGGCAACGCTACAGGGCTTGCCGTTGATTCCACCTTCCCAGACCCCGTACTTGGGAACGCCAGCCACGGCGACTTCTGCCGCTTGGTGGTCGGCGCCACACACTGTGCCACGAGAGTCTTTCACCTTCCCACCAAGTTCTTAGCGGTCGACGCGGAGTACGCCAGATTACGTGCGATCCGGCGGAGAGCAGAGAGGCGGGCCCGTCGCACGCATCTCTTGGCCCATATGCTGGAAGCGCGACGGATACAAAAAGCCGTTCATAGACACATCTGTAAATTGGCCAGAAATCACTGGAGGAACTTTGCTTCCTCCCTATCTCCGCGAACACCTCTGTCCCGACTATGGATGGTACTCAGAGGACTAGCCGAACCTGTTACCCAGAGAGACCCGTTCCGATCACTCTCCGTGGCCACAGGACGCTCCGAATTACAGCTGGCAGAGGAGTACTGCGGCAGACTTACGTCCCAACCCCCCGACGGCTCAGCGTCAGCCCGTGACATCCCGGTTGTCCCGGAACCACCAACTGAGCCCTCTCTGGATCAACCGTTCTCGCTAATGGAACTGGAATCGGCTTTGCGTCGCTCACCAATGCACACATCCCCCGGGGCAGATCTCGTCACCTACAAGGCTCTCCACAACCTCTCGCTGCGTGGACGACAGCTGCTTTTGCAGATACTCAACGAGTCTTGGTGCGCCGGCGCTGTGCCCCAGGAGTGGAAGGTGGCGGTTGTTGTTCCCATCCTGAAACCCGGAAAATCACCTCACGACATAGACTCCTTTCGGCCTATAGCCCTTACTAGCTGTGTGGCGAAGATCATGGAGCGCATGATTCACGCACGGTTGAGCTGGTACTTTGAAACCACGAGGTACTTCCCCGAAGCCATGGCGGGCTTTCGGCAGGGAAGATCGTCCATCGACAGCGTGGTCGATGTTGTGTCTAGCGTTCAACAAGCACAGTCTGAAGGCCAACTCACAGCCGCTGTTTTCCTGGACGTCATGAAAGCCTATGACAGCGTCCTCCACAGCGCGGTTGTCGCAACGCTGCAAGAGTCGGGTGTCGGGGCCCGCATGACGGCGTGAATCCGCGACTTCCTGTCAGATCGGTCTCTATTTGTGCGCACCACGCAAGGTGACACAGCCCCGTTCCCTGTCCATCGCGGCGTACCGCAAGGCAGTGTGTTAAGTCCGCTCCTATTCAACCTCATCATGGCTTCACTCCCGATGCACTTGTCTGAGCGCACCAACATTACAATTTACGCTGACGACATTTGCATATGGACCTCTGCCATGCGACGTGACGCCATTCAACATCGCCTACAAGACGCCCTCAACACCATCGTGTTATACCTTGCCGATAGGGGACTACGTGTCTCCCCGAGCAAGACCGTCGGTATGGCGTTTACCGGGCGGTCATTCGCCCGCTACCCTCTTCATGTCTCTGGAACCCCTCTCCAATTCGTGCCGCACTGCAAATATCTCGGCGTAATCATTGACAAACGCCTGTCATGGTCCCACCACATCAAGGCACTCTCGGCCAAGACGTCCAACTTTGCGAACGTCCTGCGACGGGTCTCTGGACTGTCGTGGGGTCCGTCTTGTGACGACCTGCGCCGAGTACACCACTCCCTCGTGTTAGGCCTGCTGCGCTACAGCCTCCCGGTGTTGCACGGCCTGAGTAGGACTGGCGAGCATGAGCTCCTAAATATCCAGGCCCGCAGCCTTCGAGTGTGTCTGGGCTTGCCTAAGACGACCGAAACATACTCAGTCCTTGCGGAGGCACGTGAACCACCTGCAAACATCCTGCGTGACAGGGAGACCCTTCGAGTCTACACGCGGATCCTAACGCAGCACCCCTTCCACTATCTCCGACTCATAGGAAGTGACTGCCCCGACTCTGCCTTTGGTGGCGCTGTCGACCGCCTGCGGGTGGTTGTACCCCAGCCCTCTTCTACCGTGTCCTTTGCCCCTCCTCTGTGGGCCCTCGACCGGCCCTTCGTGTGCTCCACTATCCCCGGCCTTGGGCGAAAGAATGACACTCCTTCCTTTGTCGCACGTCAGCTTGCCCTGGAGCACCTCTCCACGCTACATGACCAGCGGCTAGCAGTTTACACCGACGGGTCGGTCGTACCTGACAGAGCGAGCGCAGCATTTTATGTGCCCCACGAGGACATCGAGCGCACCTTTAAACTTGCAAACGAGACGTCATCCACGGAGGCTGAACTCTTTGCCGTGTACGCGGCGCTTGAGCACATTTCCATCTCGCCACAGGGAAACTGGTCCATCTTTACAGATAGTAAGGCAGCGTTGGAGGTCATCAGCTCACACGGATCCCAGACGATCAACGACCTCCACGCAATGACTATCTCGTCATACAACTCCGTTCTCGCCTCCGGTCATACCGTCTGGCTCCAGTGGGTTCCCAGCCACATAGGCCTCCCTGGGAATACCCGTGCCGACGCTGCTGCAAGGCGCGCACATAGCTGTGACATCCCCATCGCAAACCTACCGCTCACGGCATCAGCTTGCCACCTTAAAATCCGTCGATGGTCTGCCTCTGAAACCCGCCACTTCATTGCAGACGCTATTCGATGCAACACATTTCTTCGAGCCATCGACCCCGCGATGCAACTTTACCCCTCCCAACACCTTACCAGGGCCGAGGAAACCCTCCTTCATCGCCTCCGCCTTAACGTCGCCTACACTCCGTCACTCCTGCACAAGATGGGCAGACGCGGCAACGCAAACTGCGATGCCTGCGGCGCCATCGCTGACGTAGCCCACCTCCTGCTAACGTGCCCGACGTTCTCGGCGCCCCGTGCCGCCCTCGCCCGACGCCTCCAAGCCTTGGGCCACCACCCCCTCTCGCTCGCTACACTCCTCGGGCCTGTCCCGCGCCCTGGGCAACGGGATGTTACCAAGGCACTCTTCGAGTACCTCAAGGCCACAGAAATGATGACCGCCCTCTGAAGCACAGGCGGCAAGCCTCACCGCCCGCAGCACATCGTTCCCATCGCGGCTTCTCCCGCACCTGTTTTTTCCTCTTTCTCTTTCTTTTTTTTTAAGGAGTAGCAAGCCGGCACTTGCCTGGCTGACATCTCCTTTGTGTGAATAAACATATACCCCCCCCCCCCCACTGGAGCAGGTGACACATCACAAGTTTCTCGGCGTAACTCTATCATGGAATTTGTCGTGGAAGCGCCACATAGACGTTATTGAAAAGAAAGTCCAACGCTGGGTCAAGGTCATTTGTCACTTCGCAGGTATGAGATGGGGGCGAGACGAGAAAGATCTCCTCATGCTGCACAATGCCCTGGTTCATGGCTCAGTGATGTACAGTCTTCCCGTCCTGCATGGACTCCCTCAGACATTGATTCAAAGGATTCGAGCCCTGCTCGCGCGAAGCCTTCGGGTATGTCTCGGGGTCCCGCGAGGCGCTGAAACCCGTCTAGTAGTGGCTGAGGCCAGGGACATCCCCATTGAGGTTCTCCGTACTCGGGAAACTGCACGCCACTATCTGCGTCTACGTGCCCATCATGCCCGCTGTATCATGCCCGCTGTATACACGGATGGATCGTCGACCAGGGACACTTCATCTTCAGCCTTTGCCATTCCATCAGTCTGTTACACGTGGGTGTCGTCTGTCTCACCGTATTTCATCGACATCCGCTGAACTTTATACTATCTTGTTATTCTTGACATATGCGGAAGACTGTGAACTGCGGCACTGGGTAATTTACACCGACTCCAAAGCAGCTCTCCTGTGCATTAAAAACATGGGCATCCGCGGTTCCCTTTCCTCAGTAGTGATAGATATCATCTGCGCCCTGAAGTCCCTACAAGATCGCTCCCACTCCGTTGCGTTTCAGTGGGTTCCAGAGCATTGCGGAATAACTGGGAACCACGAGGCCGACGCTGCCGCTGCCGCTGCACATCAACAACGGCCTTCTATGCCCATTATACTCTCGAGAGGAGACAGAAGATCCCTCCTCAGGCATTTGTCCGATTCCTGGTCTAACCTACAGTGCAACACGACATTTTAACTAGGTCCTTTTTGGGAAGTGTAGACCCAACGCTGTCATACTGGCTTCCTGCAAAGCTTCCTCGTCCTCGGAAGTTGCTCATCCACAGGCTAAGTCTGAACGTGGCCTTCACTCCGTTCTATCGCTACCAGCTAGGCTGTGAGGCTAGCCTTATGTGCAACGAATGTGGTGTACTTGCCAACGTAGAACACATACTCTTCCGCTGCCGGACCTGTATCAACGAGAGGCATACACTGCAGTCACAGCTTTACTCCCTTGGCTGCCGCCCCTTCAACTTGTCGACCATCCTTCGCCCTTGGGACACCGCAGCCCACTCCAGGGCGGCCTTACGTCATGTCGTTGGCTTTTTTGAAGCAACAGGCCTAAAGGACTCATTATGATCCAGCAGCGCTCTCGGACATTCCCACCATCATGATCACGTTCAGCATCGCCATCGCCGCTCCGATCATTCCCGTCATCTCTCATCGTCATCACTCATCATTGTCACCACTCATATTAGACCCCCTAGCTATGGGGTAGCTTTCCACTTCTAGAGTGGAAAACCTCCCCACTTCATCATCAGAATATATGTGTTGTTGTTGTTGTCGCGAAAGACATTGTTGCTGTTCGGACACACGTGTTGATGGCCTCCTCTTGATGGACCTCCCAACTGCTTCCATTCTTCAGTGTATGTTTTTCTATCAGTGTGTGTGTACGTCCGTGTCCTTTTTTCCTCCCCCCCCTTTCAATGTCGTCATCTCCACACGTCTTTGTTCTTCATTCTGGGTTTTTCAGTCATTTCCCCGGGTTTTCATTCGCTGTTCCGGTTTGCTTTTCCGCACACTGTAACTACTGCAGTAGCTAGTACAGTATCGGCCGCTTTCGTACTGACTTTTCCATTTTTCCTTTTCCCTGTTTAATCCGACCAAATATAGTCGCTCAGTGGCGAATAGAGACATACATTCATGCAAATGCGTATGATCACTTGTACGTACTGGCTTTCACGGGGGAGAGCATACACAAAAATCAGGATGTATACTCGTACTTCGCTTTCAGTAGAAGGAGGGCACCTATCGCGAGCGAGCCTTGCGGGAAAAAGAGCTTTAATTAGACGGAAGATTGAAGATTCTCTTGTTGAGAGCAGGAAAACAACTCGTAATCAGCCTGTTCTCGCTTTGTTTCGCGAGAACATCGTTCGACAGCACTACACGGGTCTCGGCTCGTGGCTATTGATTTCTGCTTTCGTTAACAATGTACTCTCCATTGCGCTGAACAAACAAGGCTCAACGAAACAAACTTAGTGTGGACGTAGGTAAATTTCTCATCATCTGGTTATCTCATGATCAATCATATATGCGTCTATGCGGCCAGCAAATGGAAGCGAGTTTTGTGTGGCATAACCAACTACTATACACGTACTATTGTCGCCTGCCCTTTTGGACTACCTCGCCCCTTTACTGCACTCTTCCACCGCATCAGGCTCAACGTTGCAGTTACACCTGCCTTTAAACACCGTCTCGGCTCAACTTAGTCTTCCCTCTGCCCCACTTGTGGAGTGCACTGCGACCTCTGCCACGTCAGCCTGGCTTGTGGGCAGTATCACCACGAGCGTGCACTGATGAAAGTTTCTATGCAACGTATTGACAAACGGCCGTTCAACCTCGCGAAGATCCTCGGACCGTGGTCGAACGCTGCCCACCAGATGCAAGGCCTTCGTCTTCCTGCGGAGTACTTGCGCTCCACCGGTCTGGTGAGAGATCTCTGAAAGTGCTCCCCCTCTCATCATCCCCTCATCCGTTCCCAATGCGCAATAGGGCAGTGTACCGCCTCAGCGGCGGTGAATCGCCCACCTCATCATCATCCAATGTATGTGTGTGTGCCATTTTGGAGCACCGTCGAAGACTGTTCGAAGTACAATAATTAATACCGTGTGATGTCTGAAAGAGGGATGTGGTATCACGCATCAGTTGGCATCACGTATTTTCAGACAAAATACAAATAAATAGTGGCTTTACGTCACGAGACAACTCATCGTGTATTTTGCACCTCGCAGGTTGCACTCTGTGCAGAATAACCCCTCTGTACTTTTATTATCACAGCTGCAAAAGCAAATTGCAGATTGCGTGCAGATTGCGATGCGATGTGCCTAAACAAGGCAGATTAAGCATTAGTTCTGAGTAGTCTGCGGAACTTGCGTTTTGCGCGAACGGAATATTAACAATCTATGCAGCCTGAGGATCGTAGCTACCTGTGACCAACGCAATGTCAACAAACATTGTGTGCTTTTTTTTTTTTCTTTTTGCTTAGACATTCGCCTTTGGTTTCGACGCCTGCTGTTATTCCCGCTTATTATGTGATCTCACGCAGTAAGGTATAACTTTCCGATAACTTTTAAACATACACGATAAACTCGTGCCTGCACGTGGAACTCGCACTATGAAACGGAAAAACTCTCTTTCCCATCTTCCATCCATCACTGAAACATATGCAACAACCTCCAGTCTTCAATGGGGCCAAGAATCTCTACCGTTACAAAAATATCGTCCCGGTCACAGATTTCTCCCCCGAAACGCAACGTGAATTATGAAGAGGAGCACAAAGTGGGCCTTTATTGTTTTACGCCCTCCCCGTTCCGTGAATCAGATAACATCACTTACGCAGAGATGCCACTGCGATTTGTCACTGCTTTAACGGATGATACTTGTCCACAGAAACCCCACCCTCGCACGAGACGCTATTCGAAAAGTTAAGAGATCATAAGGAAACAAAACACTCTTAGCTGGAACAAAAAGCTCGCGGACAAAGAGCATACACTGTTTCTCGAGGCGCTTAGTCATCGAGAAGATTGAGCGACGCTTCATCTTTCATGGAGGGTCTCATCCTCACTTGGGGCAAAAGAGTAGGGTGGGGCGGGAACCATTAGAAAGCGTTCATGCGAGTCACCCATAAGTGGGACCGTCCCGCATGCGGATAGAACGTAAGAGCTTGAAGCGTCTGCTGCTCCAGTGAAGGGCAGTGCGTCTTGATTTGAGTGCAGTTAGCGTTACATACGCTTCCTCTTGTTCTGTCGAATCACAACAATGGTGTTGGGGGAAATTTAGGGTTAAGTGAGTTAGGAGGCTGGCTTTGCCCACAGACGGATTAGTCATGCGTGCTGAGCATTCGTGGACGTTCGGTTGCCTAGGAGGGTGTTGTGGAGAAAGGCTTCGAAGACGAAATCAGTCTTGGGTAACTTCTAACTGTGACTAGTTATGTATTGCAGTATCTAGTTACAGTAGCTATAGTTACTTTTCTAAAAACCAACTTGTAACTGTAACTATACCGCTTTTGGTTAAAGAATACTGTAAAATGTAACTGTCACTAAGTTACTCAGGTATTGCAATATTTTCCACACGTCAGTTGCCTAGCGGTCTTTTTTGGAGACTTCAAATACCCTGCCGCTTTTCCCAAGAAGGAATTCCACTAATTTTGCCATCTTATACGCAGCCAGGATGGCCTATCTTAGACTAACCCACCCCTTAGACTCCCACCGTGCCGTTAGAACCCATGGGAAATCCTCTGTTTATAACACAGTATATAACTGTGCTAGGACAGTACAATAAGTTTCTGGGAGTTACGTTCTGCTTTTCTCTCTCTCTTAAAGGAAGACACCGGGACAATTCGAAATTCGAAAAAAGTGCTTTTATAGGGCTGAGCGTTGGTGGCCGCTGGATTTGGCCGTGGACCACGCAAGTTTGACAAAGTGAGAGGGCGATAGTCCAACTGATTAAGAGAGAGTGAAAGTGTGCATCTGAAAGGTTGGCAGCGCGGGCAATGTAGAAGGATGTACCACATCCCGGCTTACATCGCGCTTGTCCATGCCATCATGCAGCTTCTCTACCCACTGCCATGAGACACAAGCCATGTGCCCAGCCGTCCCTCGTCCATGTGTCGTCCTCATTCTACACCTCGTGGTATCGACGCACACCTCAACCGTAAGCACCGCTCCGCGTCTGAGGGGCGGTTATCCATAGGGCGGTGACATGTGGCAGCCCGTAGACGATGACGATGCGGACTTGCTGACACGCTAGTCTGTTCTATCGGCAATGTCCTGGAGTGAAGCCAAGGGTTAAGAAGCTCCCCAGCACATACGGCCCTCCTGGACATTTCATCATCGCCGATCAGGACTCGTGTAGAGGAAAATCGTCTCTACATTTGGTGACCCAAACTGCGACGCAGGGGCGAGCATACATATGTTTAATACCATTCGGTATGTTAGAGACGAATGCAAATGAGTGTAGAAACTCGTAGTCAGACTTGTGCCCGTTACCAAAAAATAGGAACTAAATACCGTTACCGGTTACTTCAGAAAAAAGTAACTACAACTACTCGTTACTACTCGTTACAAACATACAAAAGTAACTAGTTCTCGTTACTCACAGGTAACGAGTTACTTTTGCGTTACCGCCGCATAGTTAAAGGAGCCAACAAACATGCCGTCACTTGCCTTCAACTCATTATTAATGAGAAATTGCACTTCACAAGAAGCTGATACTCGAAATTTACATCACTGATCTTCGTTCTCTTTCGTGTGAAGACATATGCTGCCGAGGTGGGGGTGATCGGAGGTTATGAAACCACAAAAAAAAAAAGACACCGGTTTTCGTGCCACCGATCACCAACGGTTCCCAAAAACAGACGAGGGGCTGCGTCATAATTTAGGGCGCTCAGAAGCTTAGCAAAGACAAAAAAAGGCTAGAAATCGAAACGCGTTTTTTGTAGCCACAGTACAACTGGTGCCCATTCTTGGGAAGGAGTGATGGTCGGAGATTTCGGAAACAAGAGAAAAGACAAGGGCCTTCCTTTAACACGATTCAGCGCGTCAACAACACGTCCAGCGAGGGATCGTAATAATACTTTGAATCACACGTGGTCGTGGGTCACGCAGGTCCACGCATTGCGCCACACGGAGTGCCGAAATGTGCTCCCCCGCGCTGAAGAAAAGGAACGAGTAACGTCAGTAACGAGTTACCAATTTTTGTAACTGGTTCCGTTACTATTACCATTTTTTTTAAAGTAACTAAATCGTTACTTCGTTACCACAAAAGGTAACCGTTACCAAGTAACGAGTTACTTGTAACGAGTTAGGCACAACTCTGCTCGTAGTCAATAGGAAGCTGGGTGGGGTGCAAACGGTACACGACTTTAAACCGTAGGGTTCAACAGTCTGGAGGAGGCCCAGAAGATATGATGAAGTACAAGCGGTCAAAGTGTCTCAAGAAAGTGTTGTCGACGATGTTCTCTCAGGTTCGCAGCCCGTTTTGTAGACGATGGCTGCCGCCTTTCCCAGGATCTCTCCGACGACCTACTGCCAGACTAGAGACCTGGACATACGACTGTCGCCTATGGAACAGCCGTGTAAGGGATAGTTACGCCAGTGACCGCTAGCTATAGGCGCCACTTAGCATTGCTGGTGAGAGGAAGTGACATGTACTGCTCGCGACACGGTTGTCTGAAATCTCCATCCTGTGGCGGAGCGGTCCCGTATCGGCGGTGCGGTACAGTGTTCCGCAGTTGCTGTGCGCAGTCCCACAAGGAAGTTTATTGGGACCCCTGCTGTTTGTTATACAGGGTGTTACCCTATAAAAGTCTACCCGTGCCGCCATGCCGTACTCGCCAATTACTCAATGCAGGTGGCACATTGTGCGATCTTCATATAAAGCTCATAAGGACATTTAATCTTGGTGAATTTCGAAGTGATTAAGCGCCGCAACACGAAGTTATAACTCAAAACGTGAGATTCCCGTAGTCAAAACAATCAAGATGGCGGTGTTGAGAAGAGCACTTGCCATGCTGCTCCCCAGACGACGACGTGTCGCATATCCTGCCAGCCGGATGGAACTGCAGTTTTCATTTCGCTTTCGTGTAACTGTCGTATTTTGCTCAGAAGTAAGCAAGTGAGGTACGAAAAATGCCGACGTACTCAGCAGACGACACCCAAAAGGGATGTCGTCTGCTTACTGAGAGGCGCCATCTTGGCTGTTTTGCCTACGGGAACCTCACGTTTTGCGCTATAACTTTGCGTAACGGTGCTCAATCACTTCGATATTTGCCATGGATGAATGTCCTTATGAGGTTTATACGTAGACAACACATTGTACCGCCTGCATTGAGTAATTGGCGAGCACGGCATGCCGACGCGGGTAGACTTTTATAGGGTAACACCCTGTAAAACGAAACTCTGAACGAAAAATTCATTTGGGTGAAAACTGTTAATTTATTTCGCATGCAGACAACACAAGTATACTTTTTGTGGTATTATTATAGATGCAGTTATTGGTGTTGCAAATGGAGTGCTTTGCAAACTAGAAAAATAGATTGATAAAAATTATCTACACTCTTAAAATGAACTTCACCACATAGCACGGCAGTAGGCTGCACGAAAGTCTTGTTTTTAATGTATATAGTAAACAGCTGATGCTCTTAACCGTCTTTGTTATTTTTGATTCTGCATCGCCGGAAACTTGCACATTGTTTTTCTTCACGTTCTAAAAATAAACAGTTTAATATAAACAAACTGTGAGGAATTGTTTCAAGTCGGCTGAAATGGCCTGCGAAGGGACCCTGTTGGCCGGGTGTGTTGGTGGACGCCGTTCCCAGACCAATAGCTGACAGGCGCCCTTCCCGTGTCTGGGAACCGAGGTCACCCAAATGCTGCGCCCTTGGGATAAGTGTATATAATGTACAATAAACAGATCGTGGATGGTGACGTTCTACGAAGTGTACGCTGGCTGCTGTGCCCGTTTACTGCGACGCTCGGGGGCAAGCCCCGTCGAAGCTCATTTCCTTACAAAACGATTAGTAATATCTTCCAATTCGTCCCTTGAAATTGCGAATTCGGTAAATTGTCTAGGAGTTACCTTTAATACGCAAATGCTCTGGGACGAGTATGTTGAATATATTGGAAACAAACTGTGCGGAACTGTAGGTATGTCTCCCAAACGCTAGCTAACGTTGAGGAGTTCATGTTACATCTGCCACTAACATGGGTAAAAAGGATGTCACAGTTAACTAACGATTAACCGATTAAAGGGCAACCTCCATGGAGCGAATTTTTGCAACGAAGTTCGCGCGGCAGACTGCCACGCGCGTTCCGCCGCCAGTTGTTCGCCGGCACCAGCTCCATGGGGCGAAAAACCAGCGGACGGCGTCGGGAAGTCATGCTGTGATGTCACTGTTGCCAGGATATAAGGTGAAAGCTTAGTGAAATCAGTTGCTCGAAAAACTGCATTAAATGTCACAAATTTTGCAACTAAATCCAACAACTGTCTGAAAAGATGCGCCCAGTAACGTACCGAAAGGCATATTCACTACTGCGTAAGGAAAATATGCTTCTTGGCAGAGAATGCCTCACGTTCTAGCGCTGCAGTTGGCGAAAGCGCGAGCAGACGACAGCACCCAGTTGCAAGAAGAGGACGATGACGATGATTCACGAGAGCAGACAACCACGTGCGGACGACCTGGCGTATATTCGTAGCGGAAGAGCACTTTGATTGGTTCATCTGCAGTTGACGCTTCCGGAATCGCGGACGCTGGGCGAAAATATCTAGCATGGGCAGATCGGCGGCGGACGCTCACATTTTTGACGCCTCGCGCAGGGCGTCCGACGCTCAGCGAAGTTCGCAGCTTTTTCGCTGTACATTCGCTCCATGGAGGTTGCCCTTAAGGCAACCTCGATCTCTGTTGAAAATTAATCCGTGTTGCTGAAACCGGGCAGAAGCTAGCTATTGCAGTTCAACTATGAAACCCCGGAGGCAGCTTATTTCATTGCCCTGTGATTAAACGTCACACGCAGTGGTCAATAGCGGCTAAACGTGGTCGTCGCCGAAAAAGGGTTCGTAAAGAAGCTCTCTACCAAGACGTTTCTAGCATCTCTCCTGGATAGACTAAAACAATATTCTGAAACAGTGCAACACGTGTGTCTATACCACACACCTGTATCTGTACTCTGAGTCTGCGCGTTAGGCCAGGACATAATGCTTGCCATTCTTCATCATCACTCTCAAACCTCTTTCACGAGAAAATCCGTAACCAATGTGCCATATCGTAACAACACTACACGAGCGTTCTCCCTTGGTATGCTTTGAGATGTTGTACTGCATATGGGATACGCTTCGTTATTAAGTAGTTTGAGAGCTCGTGTTACTTTCGTTGCCCGCGACGTTGCCCTACCAAAACTGTCTATGAAAGCGGGCAATATGGCGCACTTTTTATTTGAGATACACACCCTTGCGTCCGCTGGAAATGTCCGGCAGCCCGTCACAGTACACATCGATTCTGACTCACGTAATTCATAAGCAGCAGTACTTTTGGTGTGCAAGTCGAGGACAGTGCCGCTTCACCAGTTGCGCAAATGATGTTCGCATGTTGTCGTTTCTGTTTATGTTTGCAGCATACTTTTTGAAGGAAACACGGAGTAAAGCTCGCTCCTTTGCGGGCGCATTTGTTGCGGTTTGTGTGAACTCTGAGAACATGCTGCGTATACGACAGCTATCAGCATGCGCGCACTTCGGTTTTATGTATCTTCTATTTACGGCAGATTCCTATTTTTCTCACGGGCTTTACGCCGAAGCACGCTCAGATGTTGTTCACATATAGTACCACGTGAGGGAGAGGGCGCGAGAAGAGACAGGGCAAGGCACCTGTCGGCGGGCCCGTTGTCCCGACCCGACTCCATCCTTCGCACGGCATACCATCCCATTCTAGTTTACCATAGTTAGTAGGTCGTGATCTCTCCCTTCACGAGGATCTGTGCAGGTCGCAAGGGCCTCGATGCGCGTAGCGCTGCCGCGGCACATGCACACGCAGTGTCTCTTGGCGCCTAGCTCATGACAGCGTTCGCCTTTTTGTGACAATGACCATGAATGTAAAGTGTTACAAAACGGCGCACACCATTTTCATCATTTGGAATGTTGGTCATTGGAACTTATCGTTGAAACTCGGAGCGTGTTGCGTGATGAAACCTCTTTCTCTTGCTTCGTTGCTAGCTCTAGAAGACCTCGAAGACTGCGTAAGGTGTTCAACCTGGAAGTCAACGAGAAACAATCCTCTGGAGAATCCATTTCCGCAATACCCGTGTTATTGTACGACAGACATTCCCGCAGAAGAGCGTCCCTTCCTTTGCGGGCTTCTGCTTGGAGCGCCATAAGGCCCCGTAATAGATGGTTCCTTGATGATGATGGCCGCGCTCTTCGATTGCTAAGCAAGAGAGGAGATAGGCTGCTTCAAGATGCGCTCGCAGCAATGCTCCTCGTGAAAGCTCTAGGGGCGACGCGGCTGCTATGCCGTGGATGTCCTCGTCGTATAGTAGAACGACAGACAATGAAACGTTTTTTGAGTTGATCACACGAACTGGCGGAAGGTGCTTAGGAGATCTTGTTGAATGGTTGAATGACGTCACTATCTGCTATAACAAATCCGTGCCATTGCTCATCTCTTTTATGTCGTCTGCGCTTCTGTGTTAACACCGGAATGGGCAAGAAATAACGCAGTATTTTTTTACACGTTTCTCCGTGTTAAACGTAACAGGCGTTTTTTTCATTCAGCGGGCTCAACAGAAAGACGTTGTAACTGCGTTCAAAAAGGTGTTTGCAAACAACCCATCCGAAACAGTGGTTATTGGTGTGTTTTTTAGAATACACCACTAGAGAGCTGTTTGTGTGAAACTTGCATAACAAACATATATGTGCCAGAGGAAAAGTCACTTACACCCGAAAGGTGTAGAAAGAACATACTGTGATCTGTAAGAACGTACGTGGCCTCATCGTTCTTGCCGTTCTCAGGCACGCAGGAACCTCCATCTTCTAGGCGCGTGCCTGTTGTGCGCTGGCATCAATCTGTAATCTAGAATACAGAAACTCCACGGAGAAAACGTAAAACATTATTACTATGCTTTTAGTTGCGCAGCCTGCAATTTCACTCTGTTTCACAAATAGACCGCTGAATTTCCGTCATCTGACCTTCGTGATTCCTTTCTGCTCATTGCTACGTAGACAATGGGTTGTGCAATTGCAACTGTTTTCGCGAAAGCTGGCTCAGCTGTTTCGCCGTTGTGCTTTATCGATATTGTCGCCCCTGTATAATGTCCTCCGAAGCGTCTGATATTCCAGTGGCTTCGCTCTTTTCAGCTTGAACAGCTATTGGATGATGACGGAGTTTCTTTCTTGCGTATTAGATACATTTTTCAATATAGTAACCGGAAGTTGTTTGGTTGTTTGTAAGGAAAAAAAAATAGAGGAGAAATTGAACTCGTCTCCCGGCTTGTTCTGCTACTCCTAACATAATTCTCCCCCCCCCCCTCCTCCCCACACTCCCCAAAAATACTTCTCATGTGCTCTACTCGCAACTTCGCTATTCACTACACTCTCAGAAAAAAACGGATAGTAAGCGTCAAAAAACGATCAAATTCTTGACGTTTATTCTATGCGTCATGGGCTTCCACTTAGCGCTTTGACGGATAGTAAAGGTCAAGAATTTTATCGTTTTTTGACGGCTATTTTAGAAGTAAGCCATTGACTTCTATTTTATGCGTAGAATCTTTATGCTTATACATCCCCTTATTACGGCCATATACCACAGTTATACCGGATAGTATACGTCAACATAGAACGCTGTATAGGCGTAACAGACTTTGTACCAGCGTAATAATCAGAACAGATCCCATGCAAAAACTGCGAGAATTGAAAGGAACGTACGAAAAGCGACACTCGATCTGCTTCTCAATGTGCATATATGTATGTACGTACGATGTTCATGGATGCTCAATGTTCATGTATGCTACATTGTACTGTACTGTATGTACAATGTACTGTATAGTATGCTGCTGAAGAAAGTTCACAGGATACATTGCACAATGTACATGCTGTTGAGGAGCAAGATCTAAGGCAGCTGAGGGTGCGGGGGAGCATGGCTAAGAGGAGTGTCTCCTGTTCCTGAGGATGCATTTGCTTCAACACATCATGCTCAGCTATAATCTCCAATAATAATTTTCAATGCAATTATAAAGAAAGATTTTGAAACTGAATCACTAACACAGACGCTTCAACGGCGGGAAACGCCTATCGAAAAAGAAAAAAAAAAGAAAAAGAGGTAAGAGTCACCTGTACCAAAATGATCGGCTTATAGATAGCCATATATAAAGGTACCAGCCCGGTGAATAATGGGCGTACGCTTACAAATTTGCAGCGTAGAGATAGCCGGGACAATCACAACTCTGGCCGACGTGCTTGCTGGCCGACGGCGTGCTTGGCCGACTAAATCGTGCCAAGTTGCCTCGTTCGATGCCGTTTCTTCCCGCCATACGTTTGACATGAAATCATTCGGTAAAATTCAGTTAACTCAAGACCCCGAGCCCATAACGTGGCGACTTAGGGCCGGGTCCCATAGCTTTATGTGAGCAGCAGCAGCAAAGCAGCAGCAACACGGCAACATGGCAGCAGAGCTGTTTTCTGCTATATTATGGATCTGTAGCTCACAAGTGGACTGTGAAATGATTGTGCTGGTTGTCTGAGTCTCATTACGAAATTGGCTCTTCGTTGATATGTAGGAAGTCTCGTGACAATCAGCATAGGTTCGTCCTTTCGCACTGCTGTGCAGAACAGCATCTGCTGCGGTTGTACGGAAACTCTTCTACAGGATTTTGTCGTATTCATATCGCCTCGTTACTAGGATTCGATATTTTGATTTATTGTGACTGTCAAATGCGTACGTTGCTGTTGGTGAAATAAAGCTGTCTAACGAAAACAAAGGCCTCTTCTGCTAGTCATCACTAGTTTCTGCCTGTTTTCATAAGACAGCGAGTTCATTGTCTATCTCTACCGAACTTTTTTGTAGCCTGAACACTGTCTATCTCTATCGAACCCAGAGTCAGTTTCATTTACAACAGCCTAGCTCGCAAGGCGTCGATCCCCACAGGAAATGTGGTTGGTACGGTTTTCACACAGGCTGGACGTGGAAGTAATTTGCCTGCACGTTATCAGGTCACTGGTTATAAAGTACTTACCAGAAAACAAGCGAACATGTTACCTGCAACTCTGGCACAACATATGTTTCACGCACGTCTTGTCGAACACTTTATTAGCTGCAAATAGTAAAATCAATTAACTGAATTATGTCCCGAAAGCGCTCTTAATGCGGTACCGATGGTTGAACACCAGACATGTACAAAATACCGCAAAAAAGTATTTGAAATAAGATACAGAGTACATCAGCGAAAATGCAAATCGTAAATCGTGTTCCCCGTGCCATTTACGCATAAAACTTTGACCTTTACGGTTACAGCGGATGCGCTGACAGGTACCATGAATAAAACTCAGCTTGACGGATACGGCGTCAGTCGCTTTGTCGAAATTTACACTTAGTAAGGGTAAATTTGATGTAAGCGTAAATTTATCCGTTTCGTTTCTGAGAGTGTATGCCCATGTTCGCTATTCAGAAGTCTACTATTCACAATTATCCCAAGATGATGCGCAGAGAATTCTAAAAGGTTATGTCCATGCCACAGCTCTGAACAAATTTCACAAGTTCCGCCAAGGCAGCATCGCTCGTGTTCGGTGCCCAAAGTCCCAACACTTTCACTATATTGTATATATATACTTTCACTGTCTAGTCGAGCAAGTGTAGCTTTCAGTGTAGCTTTTTGAGACGCATACCTAGTGCAGTGCATTATAATATGCTCACTATCCTCCACCGTTGCACAAACCGAACAATTCGTTGAGTCGGCTTTTCCAACTTTATGAAGAAAATGACGGCCATAAGGCACATTCAACCGACACCGGTGCAAAAACGTCTGAACAGAGCGCGGTAGACGGAACACACAACTTCAGCTCCGGATCTATGCGATGTAGCACTGACGAATCACTCTGCAATTGTACCCATCGCCGTCTGCACAGTTCCTGCGACAATGACTTTAGTGAAGATATCTCTGACTTCACTGATATCATCTGACTTTGAGTATATCATCGGATGTAGTGTTGAAGATAGGTGTGCTATGCCTGCTAGTTCGTCTGCAGCTTGATTCCCTCCTTTACCCACATATCCGGACGTCTTCCACTTGGAATGCATGGCTTATGCGTTTTACAGCGTCAGCTGTATAATGGAGACTTTCCTGCGATCGTGTCGGCGGCACACGCATGTCCGCGCAAAAAGACGACAAGGGGAAGATACTATCATAGAAGCGGCGTGAACGAAAGCGACGAAGACAGCGGGGAAAGACACGCGAGTATGTTATTTGTACAATTTTACAGTGCGTACAATTTTAGTGGAGACTTTCCCGAGATCGGGTCGGCGTCGTCGGCATTCGCATGTCCGCACAAAACTCTTATCGAATCATGCGCTCAGCGCTGGAAATAAGGAGGAGAATCTCGCCAGTTTACAACCTCTATCGATGGAAAGTGAGACAGCTGAGTGAGCTGGCAATGTCTTCAACTTCTATCACGGAATGGCGAATATGGACCGAACTTTGACGGACGAATTTCATCGACTGCAAAAGCACCGCCTACGCACCATCACGACGCAGTGCGTGGAACCACTAGACAAGCCCCACTCGTTGACACTCGCAGGCCTAAATGTACGCTCCGTACAGCTCCACGCAGAAGACGTTGCACACGACTATGTCCTCCGTAAGACATCACTTCTGTGTCTTTCCAAGACGTGGATGAAAACGGAGAGACCGAGTCGACGGCTTCAAGTGCTGCTGCGGGGCACGTCGCAGTGGCAAGGGCAACCGAGCGGCTGGAGTTGCCATTTACCTGCGTGCCGGAGTATTGGCTACACCACTTGAAGTCACCCTCCCTGGAGACGACGTCGGAGAAATTTGTGCCGTGCAGCTTCCCACAGGGCTCGTGGTGGGTGTGGGCTATTTCTCGCCTCGCACCGCGCCGGAACGCATCCGCGACTTTATCGTTTATGTACTCGCGCGTTACCGCATGCACAAGCTTCTCGTCTTCGGAGACTTCAACGTGGTCGTTTCACTGGCAAAGACGACCACTTTCCTAAGTGATGTGTCCGAACAACTGGACCCCCCGGTGTGCACCGACATCCGCCAACCTATAACTAGACATGGCTCATGCATAGACTTGGCGTTCCAGAACAGCCCCCTCGTTCAAGACAGCACTCACCTCGCCAGCCATTTCAGCGACCACAATTCAATACTCATCACGCTTAAATAAATTTGTCGACACATTTTCATCCGGCCTCATTTTACCACACGCACAGCTGACGCTGAATTTCGTGTTACACGAGTCGGAACCTTCCTGTATCTTTCGACAGTATTTCGAGGTGTTTTTGTACCAAAAAGATCAACCGAGGGAGAACAATGCGTACACCACACCACATTCTAAAAACAGATCTTCACCACATAGCAAGAGCCAGGGGGCGTTCGCCATTTTCTGTGTGGCAGTTATCATATATGAAAATTGCCACAAAAAGGCGTACTCCCCACTCTCTTCGAATCAGAAGCGAGATCCCTGCCATTCGTGGTAATGGTTTGTACACAGCGTGCTTTGCTGTGAAGTTCCGTTTTCAGAGTGTGCCAGGTGTGCAACAGCGGTGCACATTGTATAGAAGATCTAAACCACGTCGAAACGTGTCTGTTGCTGTTGCACCACGTGCGTGCTCTTCCATTTACCTGAATATAGACTCTTGAAACAATGGTGGTGCTGGTTCACCAGTGGTCACCACATAACTCGCCCCTAGACAACCGTCATCTGAATAACATCGTTCTCTCTCCTGATTCGTTGAAAACGGGAGGCGTACGCCTTTTGGTGACACTGACGCGCATTTTTATTCAAGGGAGACCTCCGTACAAGTGTCACCAAAAGGCACACAGCTCTAAGGCCAACAACGGCAAGCTGTCACCATCACCACCACCTGGTGACACTTCTGGTGTTATGTTGGTTTGTGCACAGTGGTATGTGCTGCAAACAGTGGCAAATCAAAGGGGGCGGGGACGGTTGGGCTGTCGCCCAAAAGGCTACGTTACACATTAGTTTTCATCCTCTCCCCTCCCCAATTACGCGTTTCGACAGTGAAACTCTCCCCCCCCCCCTCCCTATGGCGTGGGTCTAGATCCGACTCTGGCTGCAAACAAGAACCAAAAGTATCATGACTCATGTTAATGGCGAAGACACCAGTAAATACACGTACACCACGCGCAAGTGGCTGTTTAGTATCTGTTTCAGTTTAAATATTTCACTCGACTGGTGATGTTTTTCGATGCTGTTTTTCCTGTATGCGGTTTTTCCTTCTTTTTCTTTTTGCCGAGTGACGTGGGTTCGCGGCAAAGCTTGTTAACGGGGATATAATCAGTTTCGCCCAATCCAAATTATTCGACTGAGCGACCGAGGACGGCTGCTGGTGTTACCCAAGCAGCACAGGTGTAGTGGAAGTGTGAGTCCGTAAGGGAGGCTGGGTTCAAGGCCGCGTTTCTTTTTTTCTTTCTTTCGACACAAAGTTCTGCCTGCCCCCTCACCTCGGGTCAACGAAACGCTATTATGGGAATGTGGGCATTTCCTTCCCGTCGTACAGCGCTGAAGACTAACACCTGAAGAAAATAAACTTGCCCGTGTGACCACATACATCCCCATGTGCATTTCTAAACATTGATGTGCATATAATATCGCTAGTAATCGTGAAATTATGCCATGGAAGCGTTTTCTGCAAGCAACCGCAGAAATAATTGTATTTGTGCTGCGTGGGAGCGGCACGGGGAATTCCTCATATAAGTGCACCATTTCCATGTACGCGTCGCTCCTGGCGTCAAGAAACGACATGATGAGAAGACGACGAAGCAATGATGCCAAATTAACACACCATGGGCGTAGCTGGCATTCTTTGAGGATATAGCAGGATACCATTTGTTTACAATGGCATAGCCTGCCCCTGTGGAAGCACGCAACGCGTGTTGCACCCCAAAAAACCACGCGAAAACTTGTAAGGCATATTCATAACACGCCATGTTTTCATGCCAACTATCATGGCAACGCTCGTACAGTTCGACGCAACACATTACAGCCATTGCGAGAAGCTTCAAGGCGCATTCGTCAACACCGGCAAAGAGAAAGATGTTAGGACGGAGAGCGTGACACGTGAGTTCATCGTCGTCATCCACACGGAACCATCTTTCTTCATGCGCCCAGCGGCGCGAATGCGAAGCTCCCGCTTCATTCGGTGATGCTTTTACGGTGGAAAATGGAAGAACCATACACCGACATTTATGCCTTGCATGTTTAGGCATCTGACGCATTACAGGCATTGCGAGAAAAAGCTTCGTCAACTCGCATCACAGCCTACAGCAAGTTTTCATGTCAACAAACATGGCGGCCGCCGCCAGAAGTGGCTGGGCATGCGCATACGCGTACCCAGAAATGGTCAAATGATGGAATGTCCCGCGTGCGCCGTAGGCTGCGATGATACAAGCCGAAATGAAGATGACCGCGTGCTTCACTCACAACCTCTACACTATACTGTAGTGTAGTGTTTTTTCCTTCTTTTTTTCTGCGTATTAGTCATGACGCTGCCCGCTTCCAGCGTTGCCAACCACGGCCAGCAGTTTTCATCTTCACCACCACCACCACCACCACTCACTCACAACCTCGCCGTCGTCGTCTGTGTGGCAGGACGAAATAGCCTGTGTGGCAGACCACAGCGGGAATGGATGTTACAATGCGTGTCATTTTTATCAATCATCAGCACATACGTTCACTGACATGTAGTCCACTCCACTTGGCGTTAAGAACTACTATATCGTTCACGTAGCAGTGAGTACAGGGCTATTTCTGGACAGGAGGTGCTTTTGGGCTGCCATGTTCAAGAACGACGACGAGGCACAGTTTAGAGCTCGGTTCCGGCGCCTCTAGCCTTGTGTTCTCTCCACATATCTTTTGTCTCTTTCTTTCTATTAAGGGCCAAACAAGATACTATAGCACAATTATTTTCTAATCATTTTTCGCTTGAAAATTGACAATAAAACATCCTTTGCTTGTGAATCACAATTCCGTTTATATTTCGCCATTTTGTTTTTGTGTCCTACATCATTTTCTTTTTACTTTATGTGCGCAAGCTTATCACGAAACTGACAGCTGCACTTTTGCGGAGGCTTTTTATCACTTCACCCAGCCGTAATTACGTGCTCCACACGGCAACAACCTCTGAGGTACACGGGCCGCAAAAATAACTCCCGCAAAAATAGGGTTCCCTTCCAATACCGCCGTGTCGCTGTTTCCATTCTATACAGCTAATGGACAATGCAGTAAACGGCCTTCACTCGGTTTTGTAGTCCCTCTGCGCAACGTCCGCGTGCATGCGACGGACAGCTACGAAGCACGCAGGAAGACTGCGTAGGCGAATACAATGGCGCATACGGGCTGAACATGACAGCGTTCACGATGAGGCCGACAAGCAGACGGCGGTAGACAATGGGACACGTAGTCTCCCACGCTTCGCCCCGCGCTTCTGTTCGCTGTTTGCAACTTTGGACACTTGGCTGCCCATGATCATCGCTGACCCTTGGAGGCCACGAGAACTAGCGATAGTACTCTAAAAAAAGGTGGTGGTCATGGCCGAGGAGGACTTGTTTGCTTCACTCGTGTGGGTGGGGCGTCATGACTGCGTTGTGTCGAAAATCGATGATGATGATGGTTTGACGGCGGGATTAGAAGTCTCCTGTACTGCACGTGCCTGGGCGGTTATCTTATCAAGCAGCGTCAAAGGCGTATTCGACCCATTCCCACTGTTTTCGCGTACCTTTTTCCGAGGGGCCCTCCCAGACGAAGGAGATCCTCTAGCACGCTGCTTCTAGAGTGAGCGGGATACCTTGCTCGTACCCCTATGCAGGAAGACGGCAGTCTCTTCAGATATGTTTGCCTTGAGACACACTCCCCGGTAAATCCGCGGTGCAAGCCGAAAGTATTGCCTAAAGTATTGGAACGCCGAGTACCCTGCGAGCATAATACGCAAATGTTTCCGAGCACATACCGGGACGAGTCTACAGTTGTACATTGTTGTTTGAGGAAATTTATTAAACGTGATGCATAATGTAAAACCCGGAGACTAGGGAACACGAAAGGACTGACACAAAACGAAGTCTACGACTTCGTGTTGTGTCTGTCCTTTCGTGTTCCCTAGTCTCGGAGTTTACATTATGCATCATCTTCACCAGCTCGCTTGCTTCCTAGCCATTTTTTCATTCTTAAACGTGCCTTGTTTGCGAGCCTTTGGCAACCCTGCTCACAGATATTTAAGAGGGGCTTTCTTCCCCTTCTGGCCCTCTACAGTTAAAACAAAACGACATAACCTATTCAGAGTCAACTCTGAGCGTTCATACTACACTATAAAAACAGGACTTCACCACATAAAACGCTGAAGGCCAACCATTGCGCATATACCGTTATCACTCCCGACATGTGGAAAGCGTGGGGCATACGCCTTTTTGTGAAAATTCACGTAGCTGCATAAATGCGTGCTCGTCTCGTTTTCAAAAAGATCAGGTGAGAGGACGATGTTATTCGGGATGGTGGCTGGCTATAGGGGTGGTGGTGGTGAAATTGCTCGCCGTGGTGGGCCATGCTTGTAGCGGGCAGCTTCACGACTAACGCGGGAGGATGAGGTAGATGATTAGATGAGGATGAGGTTAGATGAGGTTCCAGGCATTAGTTCATTACGCAGTGAAGATATTGAGGCGGCCAAGGATGATGCAGAGCACAACACAACACACAGAGTTTCGATCAGATTAGGTAGAGCGGGTGCCAGACAGAAAATCACTGGCTAGGGGCATGTTTTAAGAGTGAACTAAGTCCAATCTCTCGATTTTAACAAATCAGAGGACAGAGCAATATCCTACTGAATGACGGCTGACTCTCAGCGTGTAACGTGGTCTTGTCTTCTGGTCAGTAGAGGACACCGAGCGTACACTTCCCGAGATGCATCCCCTCCTGCAGTGAAGCTTCTCGGCAAGGCGGCCACGTTACCACAGACACAGGTGACGCAGCATGCGAAGAGATAACACTGGGAAGAGATAACACTGACAGTCTGTTGCACAACATCCTCGAAAACCGTCTCTCCACACTGGACAGCCGGCCACTTACCATTGCAAACATTCTGGGTGCATGGTGTATAGACGACAAATGCCGCAAGGCGGCAGGCTACCTGCTACAATTCCTCAAGGCCGCAAACCTGCGGGACCTGTGACACGTGCTTCCGCGCATCTTCATTTTCGTGTGTCTGTAACTTGTGTGTGTGTGTGTGTGATTTTTATTTTTTTTTTGTCCTGGTGAACTTTTTTTTAAGAGTAGCATACCAAATATTGGCTGACCTCTCTCAACACATAACAACAACAACACGCCTTTCAGTGCCTCAGTCCACGCAAGTTATTCACTTCCTGTATCGTGAAACTCTCTCGCGGCATACTGCTTCTTTTTTCTCAGATGCTCCATTCGTTATCCCTCCTACAGTATCCGGTAAGCCGATATTTGTGAAACGCAACCACACAAGCTGCGGATAGTTCGTACAGTAACAAAATGGCGTCATGGACGACCCCTCCGTAGCGTTGTAATGTCCCGCCAGCTGGCACCAGTATCCTTACAACGTCCCTCTATAAATCCCGCCCATACTCTAATATCTGACAAAGTAAAGTCCGGCCGCCGTTTTCCTTGCCCATTTTACGACTTCAGCGCCAGATGTGAGTGAAGTTTAGAAACGTACTCCCGTCCACTCTGAGCCAAGCGTTGAACACGACTAGAAATAACCCTTATCCAACACGTCGTCGTCCTCGTCTCCGGCTATTGGTTGACCCTGTCGAAGTCGAGCGCAACGGAGATTCTTGTTGACATAACGTTGGGGCGTCGATGTTTTATGTTCTGCCACATTGTTGTCGCTCCTTCCTTTATTGCGTTTTTCTTTTCACTTTTCCTTCTTTCTTCTTGTAGCCGAGGAAATTGTGGAAGTGTGTGTATGTACACAGCATTGGGCAGTTGCGTGACGAATCGCCAACGGGTTGGTTCTTGTCTTATTTTTCCTTCTCGGTTGCCAGCGGCAAAAATGCGGAAGTTTAGCTTCGTTTCGGGAAGTTCGTCTGACGCGCTGTCTATGTCCAAAGAGCCGCTATGCTTTCTATATCACACGTCTGAATGTTTTCTGTAGTGATTTTGTTTTGCCTTGAACAAGAAATCTTCGCCCTTAGAGCAAAAGAAGGACAAATAGATTGTTCAGTTTTCGCAGACATCAAACTTCCCATTTATTTATTTAATCAACATACCTCAAAGGTCATGAGACATTACAAGGGGGAGTAAGAGTAAAGTACATAAATTGTTGCTGCACACACACACACACACACACACACACACACACACACACACACACACACACACACACACACACACACACACACACACACACACACACACACACACACACACACACACACACACACACACACACATCTAGTCCAAAGAACATCAAATACATGATTTATAAATGTATAAAAATAAATAACGGTGAATGTGACATCACCCTGACTCTGGGGTGAGGCCGGATCGGACGACACGAACAAGGAAATAGAGTGACTAAGAGCAATGTATCGCAGTCACATGGCTTATATAATCTCAATTGCATTATTTCCCTATGTTCTAAATAACAGATGCAACAAGAAAACATTATTTCAAAAGATATTACATTAATGTAACATATTACATATTCACATTAATGTAGGTCTATGAAGTCCAAAATGCAGTTACGGAATGAGGGTGACATTAGATACCAACCTTAATTAGATAACCGAAAATGGCATTTGCTCCTTGATTATTCTGTCTTCCTGCGCTGATATAGATTAAGGAAATTCTGCTTTGTCGAACTGGACGTGCTCTCACCTGTTCCAGCGTTCTCTCAGTAACTATGCGTTTGCAGTGAAGCACGCTTTACAGGCATCCCGCCAGTTTGTCAATAAATACGAACATCAATACTGTCCCCATTCTTGAGGTCCTTTGACCCAACGATGGACTACACTATCTGCGGTCGTGTCTCAAGGAGGGAAGAAGCTGTCACTCATCGGCTCCGCCTCAACGTCGCCCGCACTCCGTTACTGCTGTTCGAAATGGACCAGCATGCCACACCCTTATGTTCTACCTGCAACGTTGAGGCAGATATTCGTCACCTTCTGCTCGACTGCCGCCGTTCCAAGTCCTTCCGCGACAACCTCAACTCTCGCCTGACCAGCCTCGGGTACTCCATCTCTCTCGCAACACTACTTGGCACACGGAGCAGTGGCGTAACCGCGGCGCTTCTGCACTACCTGCGTGATACCGGTCTCCTCAGCAGCCTGTGGCATCGTGTGTGGGACGGCGGAAGATCTCTGACCCTCCATCGCTTTACTTTTAACTACCACAGGACTACGCACTAACGAATTATTTAATAAGGAATAGCAAGCCGTCCATTCTGGCTGACCTTTCCTGTGAAAATAAATAGATCCCCCTCCCCTCCCCCCCTCGGAGCTTATTTAAAACTAAGGAATCTCTTACTAAGGAATAGCTACCCGTCGTTTCCTGGCTCACTTTTTCTGCCCAATAAATAACCCCCTCCCCCCCTCTACCAGGATTTTTCGATTCTAAATTGAAACGCAAACCTGCAGTACACGTTCCTTATCATGCTACGTCGATGGCGGTGATATTCAGCAGCTTACACAGTCCACAGACACTTATGGAGTTATGTTAATTGTCACAAAGAGGTGTACGCTCCGCGCCCTCTACAAAACTGGACTGATAGCAGTATCGTACTGTGCAGTGGTTTGCCTTCAGCGTGCACTCTAGAAATGGAACTTGGCCGTATAGCACGCTGTGCGCCAACCATTGCCACACTCTTAGAAATGTGACACTTAATAAGAGGCAGTTTTTTGAAAAAATTTGCCGCCTAAAAGAGGCGTCACCACGTGCTCTCTACACAAAGGTCTACACTGTAATACGATGTAGCGCGTGGGATACCCGTTACATTGTGCTTCCTAGGGTATGCAGCACGAAAAACCGCCTATACAGTAAGCGGTCCAACGTGCCGTGTCGCGCGCCCGTTATTTTGTACCACATGACACAGGCAACATAACTGAGTCTGAGGACAGCGACAAGGTAAGACGGATAGAGAACACACACGAAGGATTCAATAATGTGTCCGCTGTGTGTTCTCCGGTCCGTACTCGTCGGTGTTCTCCGGCTCAAGGCCATGTTGTCTCTGCCATGATAACAAAAGGTTAAGCGCAACAAGTAAAACTACGCAATTACAAATTCAGGGGCGAATACAGACGCGCATTTGGAAAGCGTACGGCTGGGATAAAGATAGGTAAAACCCTTTTATTTCGCGAGCTCTTAATTTTCGCGAATTTCGCGAATCGAGAAAATCGGAGAACTTTAAGGGCACGCAAATAGTTCAACGGCGGGTGTATATCCCTGTTACTCGATTCGCGAAAATTTAGGGCCGCGAAATTACCCTACCTTTCTTCCTGATATGGAAAGCCTGAGCGTGGATAACCATCAGAGGGACAGAACAAATACACCACTCGTGTGTTTGTTACATTCAAACCATTATTTCACCAGAAGCATCAGCTCGACACCGATATGTGATGTGTGTGCATTTTGCAAAGTCTCAATCGCTTGTTTTACAGTAGCCGGTAATGCTATTTGGAAACGTCTCCAGTCAGTTAGGGATCAACAAAAGATATACGGAAAACATATTTACTTATGTCAAGACACCTAGACTCAAGCAACAAAGCAAGCACTATGCAAAAGCTGAAGCATTTATCACACAGCAATATCACAGAACAGTAAATATCACAGGACGTTTTCTTCTAAAACAATGCAGAACCGGCATTTTGCATGGCATATAGTGAAAATCAAGGTAACGTTGAAGTCCTTATATAACCCCAAAACCGGCTGAAAAATACGCTTGTAAATGCACACCCCGAGCACCGATGGTGTACCATGATGGTTGAGGGAGTAGCTGCTGTGGCTTCGCTTTCTGACGTGCTTGCTGGGTTGTTTGAAGGAAACCCCCGTGTTTCAAATTTTGCAGAGGCTGGGACGATGAGAGATGTCGCTGACTTATTGAAACCTCTAGTTTTGTTGAGTGATTTGGCACACCATCGGAACTCAACACGCTGCTTCTGGTGTTACCTCTGCAAGAAACTTATGTGTTTGACAAAAATGTTGCGGAAAAATACTGAACGCAGGCAAGGGAAGATTTTGAATTTGAAAATGATGAAAAATGAATATCAATTTTGCGCGCCTGCACTTTAGCAACATAACTGTCCAACGCAAAACAAAAAGTGTGATGAGATCACTCAAGATAATTTTCTTGCTGTTTCGCTCGTTGCTTTGACAGAACTTACTGCTCAGTGGGGCTGCACTTTGCGAAACTTCATTTGAAGCGTGACTTGTGTATGGTGCGCCACTGCTTCATTCTAGCACATCAGTGTGAAACAAAGAGGGAGAAATGTGAACCTATTTGCGCAACCACAAATTCATTTCATGGTGCAACAACCAATTTTAGTTATTACGCTGAATAACATGAACTATGGGAGGGTGCATACAGTAGTAACCCCCCCCCCCCCCCGGATCGTCGGAACTGCATATCCCTCCAGGGAACTCCCCGAGCTTCTCTGTTACGTGACATTTGTGAATCAAAATCGGCACAGTCACTGCTGCATCCCGTTCATTCGCCAATCGCCATGCATGCCTCGCAGATTTGGTTCGGCCAAAAAAAAAAAAAAAAAAAAACACCAACTTTAAGCTTCTATACATGTCACCCTTTCTCATGGCTGATCCCTGTATGAATAATCACTACTTTTCGGTACACCTGTAATAAATGAACATAAATACTTACTTACCTTGACCGTGTCAACAACGTACTTGACGCAACTGACGTGACCGGCACAAATGTAATTGCACTGCGTTTTTGAAATGACAGGCCCGCCTTGCCGCTTCGTTTTGGTCGATGTTGACTGAGAGACCTCCTAAACGTCAAATTCCGTAAATTCCGTCAACAATACCACGGTGCATTTGATTTTCCACTCGCAAGCGTAGACAAACAGTTAACCTCGCGTTCTAGGGCTATGGTCGTTATGGTGGTTATCGCTTATCAACTGCCAGGCGAGAGAGAGACGGTTGGCGACGCAGGTAAGTGCGAAAGTAAGCAAACACAAGAAAAAAAAAAAACAGAGACATTTTGGCTTACCCGGCACAAATAAGCGGCACATTACTTTCGGTTGACAACTTTCCTCTCATGAAGCGTTAGACCTTGATTTGTGGCGCGTATTATGAATAAAATGACACACACAGCCTTGTATCGCCTACAAATTGACAGGCAAAATGCTTGAAATAGGCGTTTTTCCATCGCAAGTGGCACAGTAAGCGTATTTGGATTTAGAGTGCACGAATGATGGGGTTATCACTCCTGATTCGAAGAAAGATGGGGGAGTACGCCTTTTTGTTGCAATTTGGATATATGATAATTGACACAAAAATGGCGTACGCCCGCTCGCTCTCGCTATGTGGTGAAGTTCAGTTTTAAGAGTGTAGCGAAATTTCCAAACCCGCGTTCATGAACCGGAAAAATAAAAAGAGGTCCACGTGAACCTCTACGCCCATGCACACTCTACACATCATATTTTTAAAGCTTCGAGGCCAGTGTAAAAGCCCTCGGGGTGCCTCAGCCACCTTTTTCTCCGACGATTCATCATGCGGAGGCAAAAAAAAAAAAAAAGTACGACGACGATGGCGAGAGACGAAAGTGCAAAGAAAAACTCCGATGTCGCTGTATCCGCAACAACATATGTACTTTGCTCCGCGTGTCAAATTCAACATCGCTTTTTCTTCCCTCCGGGGCTGATCGCTGCATATCGGGATACACGGTTTCTCTCCTATATATGCGTTCCCTTCGAAGGATATTTTCGCGCGTCCATATTATGCCTGATTTTGATATAGCGCGAGTAAATGCAAATGAAGGAGTTGTGTAGAACAACCTTTTTCAGTCATGACATATTACGTCGTTTGTCACGGTGCTGACTGATTATAGACTCCTGTTTCTCCGTTTGACACTCCTTTCTTTGTCTGATCCATATTAAGGTGACGTGGAATTATGTGCGACCACGTGCACGATTCTGTACCTCATTTTTTGTTTTTTGTTCCTTTTGTGCCGGCTACAATCTTCTTTAGTTTTGCTAAGACTTCCAGTTATTGCAAAAATTTTGACTGGAATACAATAGTCGCCTCTTTTTGTTGCAGGCATTGACGGGGTGTTCCTTTCGACTGTCGTGCAAAACCCTGGAATCTAGACCGTAGAAAGGCAATTGTTTAAAAAAAATTGAGTATGGACATTTTTAATAACGATAGTAGGGAACTCAACAGACGCTACTATATTGGGAGTAGTTGAGTTCGAGCTAGGCTCATAAGCATATATATATCTGCACAGCCCCGATCAAAACTTGGTCGCAGTTCTATCACTTTCTTTCACGTTTCTTTTTCTTTTTTTCAATTCCGGTTTACGATGTCACGCGTACATATGAGATTGGTTTTCCGTACCGACAATGCTGAGATGAAGTCCTGTCCTCAGAGGCTCAGAAGCTCTAAGCTGGGCTCACATAAACCTAAGCTCTCCTCACGGTTGTTAAGTAACTGAGTAAAAGTGTCGAATACCTGTACCTAGAGTATACTTTTTGTGTATACTTGAGGAAAATATTAGGTACATTATCGTATGGGTGTCTGCATCTCTAACTTAGTTACATTTTTCAGTAGCTTTTAATGTTTGTAGTACTTTTTTGGTAGGTAGTCAAGGGATTGGGCACAAATATTGCTAATAACTTGCGAAAGCGGAAGCCAAACCATAATAAACAACTTGGGTAGGGAATAAAGTGTATATCACTATCTTGTCAATGTACTGTAAATAAAAATATTTTTCATAATTTGTTACTAAGTTGCGTACACAATCTTTAAGAAAAAGATTATTCATTCACAACTAAGAAATGAATTGTTCAGTATCAGGAGAACCAAGATATTTATGAATTAGTTAACTCTTGAACATGATGGAAGGAAAAGTAATTGTAATTGTAATCCGGTACCCTTTGGGATGTCGACGTATTTTTTCCTACGGGGTATCTGTACTTACTTTTGAACACATTTATCTGTAACTAATTCACATATTTTTTTAAGTTGCTTTCACAATCCTGCCTGTCCTGTGGAAGGTTGATAAGGCTTTATCTTTCCTGCTTAAATCTTTCAGGGATGTGAAGTAAAAATACAAGCAGGTTTTCTTGTTTTCTTCAGTTACCGAAAGCTGTCCGCCGGCAACTCTCACGTGCGCTCGGCGGAAACGGGTACCCGCCGGTAACCGCTGCAAGATTTAAGAAAAATATTTTCAGGAACAGTACTCGTAGTAATATTGCTACGCGACCGTTGGGCCGTATTCCAAGTCACAATCCAAGGCAAGCCGCGTAAACAAAGGTGCTCTCGCCCTAAAAAGAAGAGCAGGCTCACTTTTGAATAGTACGCGGAGTTGAAGGGAGACCGCAAGAAGAGTGTGTGTATTGTCATCCAGTAGGAGAACTACCTATGGAGGCGGTAGTCCCCTTTATTATTATTATTACTATTGCCATAAAAGTGATAGGGACCAATGACAAAAAGCCACTGTTTGTGGCTTGGCGGTGTCACCGGTCCCCTACAGCAGCAGCGTCGTCATCAGCATATGATGCACGAACATGCAAAATACACACAAACCGAAGAAATACAAACAAATGCGCTTATGATCTGCTAAGAACACATACACTTTTGAGCCCTTTTACGTACAAAAATATCTCGCGATGCTACGTTTGGAGAAATTTAACAAATCTGGGTTAATTGTGTTCAAAAGTCGTGGAAGTGTTTGTTGCATCAGTTGAGTACCAAATGAGGTTCTACAGGTTTTGAACGTCCATTTTTGCTGGGGACGGGACGGATAACTGCACACGTTTGGTAATAAATTAGCAAGTTCAAGAAATACCAGATTGCTGTTTGCAACTGGTTCTCTGTAAGCCAAGCACAGTCTGTAATTGTACGTGCGATGAATATGTACAATATTATGTTTTTCGAATAACCCAGCTGTGCAGTAGAAAGGTAATCCTTCTACAATATCATTTACACCGACGGAAACACTGTCTTACATGCCAACAACAACAACAACAAATAGATCATGACTATGGCCGGGGGTGATTCACCGCTGGAGAGCAGTACACTACCCCATTACACGCGAAACATGAGATGTGAGATATGAAAATGAAGTTATGTGCAAGTACAACACTTGAACTCTCCTCCACTGGCTGCGCAGCACTACGTCACACAAAAAGAAGGTGAAGAAAGAAACACATGAAAGAAGCGCCAGTGGTCATTGAGATGCAGGGGAGGACCCTACAGCGTCTGGAGCAAACCGGAAGACAAGAGGAACTCCAAGAACATCAGAAGACATCGACGGTGTTGCACATGGCTCTGACATGGGCCAAGAATTGCAGCCAGGTTGAACGTCTGTCGGCTAGCACCACTCAGCTGAGCACAGAGTTGCCGCCTCTCCGTTTCGTAGAGCTTACATTCTATTAGGACGTGCTCAGTGTTCGCTACGACGCCACATTTGGAGCATGTAATGTAGGCAGTGTCTTACATGCCAGATAACAACGCTCCCAATAGCGAACTTGCGAGTAGAGCACCGGAGAAGTAGTTTTTGGGGGTGGGGTGGGGTGGGGTGATAATTTTTGTTAGGAGTAGCAGAACAAGTCGGGAGACGAGTTCAATTTCTCCTTGTTTTTTTTCTTACAAACAAACAAACAAACGCTCCCAATGGAAGACTGCAATCCCCACCTCAGCGATTTTTGGACTACCCCTGAAATGTCCCAAAAAAATGCCCAGGGCACTGGAATTAAACAAAAGACAGAATCAATGGTGAGCCAGTACGAACAAAGCTAAGACTGTTTGAAGACTGAAGAAGACGGTTGAAGATACTATTACCGTACTTATATTTTTCGCCTATTTTCGTTGTGTCTCACATGACTGAAAAAGTTTTCACCGAAAATCACCTTTCCCAGGTTTCTCAAGAATGAGCACTTTTGTCTTGCCGGATTTCAAAAAATGTAATCGACATAAAACATAAAAAAAACATAAAACATAACACGAGAAACACTAAACATAACCACTGACTCTTTGCATGGGGTTGTCACCAAGTACGTTGACTTGTCCGAGAGGCTGTAGCAGTCGTTACTAGGATAGTTAATCTAGTAATGTGAGTTCTGCTGATACAATCGAACAATAATACCCCTGTCACACGGGCATTTCGATCCTTCTCGAATCCGACCTGCATCGAACTTCCCGAGCACGCTCGAGTTTTGACGCTGCTACACGGCCACTTTCAATGCGCATTGAATCGTTGACGGTGTCGAGAATATAGGCAAATGAATAAACGGAACTCATTAATTTCGCGTTTCCTATATAACAGCGATATTAGTGGTTTTATCGTATACCGATGTAAGCATCATTTGTAGCTTCGCGCGCATGTCCGTCTTAAGTTATGACAGTTCACCGGGGTCGGGGATGCAAATGGCGGCCGTCGAGCCGTCTTGAAATTCTCAATCCTGTTATGGGAACTGTCTTGAGTCAAGCAGGATCAAAGTTCGATCCTGCTTGGAAGCGGCCGTGTAGCACCATCCGATCTGCATTGGGTTCAAGCAGGTTCGGTCGAGCAGGATCGAAAATGCCCGTGTGACAGGGGTATAACAAGCTCGTATCACCGGGGCCTTTCCAATCATTATTCTCGACGTCCTTTTCGTCACGATTCACTCCCCACAAGGTAATCGGAAGGGTTCCTATCGTTGGATATGCTCTGCTATGATGAATAGTAAGAAATGTCCTCCCACGACCGCAGAGCAACTGCGTAAGTGTCACGAAAGGGCCTACGTCTCCCGTTTTCAAAAAATCAGGGAAGAGACCGATGCCATTCAACACGATGGAGGTCTAGGAGAGTGCTATACGGTGAAGTTCTGTTTTGAGAGTGAAGTTTTTTCACATTGAAACCAGTTTTGACAAATTTTCTCAATATTTCTGCAAAGTACTATAATCATCATCGGTCGTCCTGTTCATCGACCCACGTGTATTGCGCGAGCCCAGATCCATCCAATACTGGCGCGTCTGCGGGCGGGCGAGACAGAAACCGGCCGATATGATATTTTTTCTTATTATCGAAATTTTTTGATGGGGCCGTGGTAGCCAATATGTCTTCTCTTTGAAAGCCCTTAAAAACGATCTTGGGACGAGGCCGCCTCTCACTCGGGGTCTTTCCTTTTGAGGCTCGGGTGACAAATGACGCTTCGACAGAGCGAAGCGCGGACATCGTCAAACCACCAACTCACCAGCGGCCAGCAAAAGAGAGAGTTTCCTGGGAAGCGTGAACTGAGCGACGGCCAATTTTTCAAAAGCTGTCTCTCGCCGAACGCGCGTGCGTTCCGCGCCAAACGGACAGCGGTGCCGTTTGTTTGCTGCTTCTCGCGCTTCGAGCTGCCGACGGAGCACAGTCAATTTCGATAGCACTCAACTTCAGTGCCGCTGTCAAACAAAAAAAAAAAAAAAGAAAGAAAAAAGCGCGAATACGCTACGCCGCAGGAATGGCCTACCGCATAGCTGCGGTATGCGCGCATCGTCGGCACCCTCGCTTCGTATTTATTCCGTGACTTTCTCGCACTTTTTTTTTCTTTTTCTTTTATTCCGATGCATTTCGAGATGCAAATTCTCCGCGCATTTACAGCGGCGGCGCTCCGGCACATGCGTTTAACGTGCCCGGTGTGTTTTCCTTCTTCTTATTCTTCTTTCTTTCTTTTCATTTTCCTTTTCTTTTTTTCTTTTTACATTTTTCCAATCTACAAGTCAGAGTGTCCACAACCGAAAATTTTATCGGTTCGGTTCAGGTTCGGCTTCACACATAGAGGTTCGGCTCCGATTCAACCCCAGTGCAACACATGCATCGGTTCAAACCGGTTCGCGGAAGGTTAACCGGTTCAAAACTGATTCGGTGGATAAAATATGTGCGGTGAAACTGTGCGTATACAATCTGAAAAGTCTTGTGATGTAGCGATACATGCAATAAGGACAAAGATAAGCTTCGTTTTTCTCACCGTTTATTTACAGTTTTCGGGGGTGATAAGGGAAGGCATGGCACAAAAGAAGAAAGAAAAAGAATAGGTGATGGTATGCCGTAGCCTCCTATACAGAGTGTTTCACGAAAAATTAGCCAAGAATGGTTCATCGCACACCAAAAAGACGGACTGCATAGTGTTACCAGTAGTGTGAGGATACTGTAACAATTTTTCTTTTGTAATTAATTAATTAACTAATGAGTCACTCTTTTTAATAATAAGAATTAGAGCCAAAATGAATGAGAAAGATGTAGCGGGCGATACAACGACACAAAACCCGTTAATTCCAACTTTGTACCTCTAACGGATCCTTTTTTTCCCGGCTCCATAGACTAACTTTCGGGTTTGCAAACACCGACGCGGGACCTGACGCAGACATTATAATCCTTATAATTTTTATTCTTGTACCTCAAGGGCCCAGGGGCATTACATGAGGGGTGGAGAAAAAATTGGCGAGTTCAGTAAGTGGTACAAATTCAATCTACAACAACACTCGCTGAATTAAAAAGCTGACTAATTAATTTCACTTAGATATTTAATTAATTACAAAACAAAAAATAGTCTAAGTATCCTCACGCCACTGGTAACACTATGCAGTCTGTCATTTTGGTGTGCGATGAACCTGTTTTTTCTTTAGCTGTTTTTTTACTTTGGCTCATTTTTCGTGAAACACCCTGTACACTACATGGACAGCGGTTGGCGGTGGCGATGGAGTAAATGAGGGAGTAATTACAGCTTCTAGTCCCCTAGGTTGCAATAACTCACCGTTTTAGTAACCGTCCCCTGAAATTTACTCCTCATCACGCTCTAAAAAAGGAGCTTCACCGCATAGCACGCTCTGCGCCAACCATTGCCGCCAATGATAGGGTTGTCCCTCCTGATTCGAGGACAGAGAGGGGGCGTACGCCTCTGTGTCAATTTGGATAATTGTCACAAAAAGGCGTACGCCCTCCTCTCTCTTGACAACGTTCTCTCCCTTGATTTGATGAAAACGGGGGCGTACGCCATTTTTGTGGCACCTATGTGAATGCCGCAATGCCACAAAAATGGCGTACGGCCCCCCCCCCCCCCGTTTTCAGCAATTCAAGGGAAAGAACGATGTCACCAGGGATTATGGTTGGCTAGGAGCGTGCTATGTGGTGAAGTTCATTTTTAAGCCGGTCCTGCCATTACTCCCCCATCCCTCATTTTTAAGAGTTTGTGTACCCATCACACTCGACATATCACAGTTTAATTCAAATTCAAGGTGCTTTCATTCGCGCACACGGGTTACGTACATATAGGACTATGAGCACAAAGCGTGAAATGCTGCCGCCATTATGTGACATTTATTTATACCCATGCATTTAGCCCCGAAAAAGACGAATGGTTGAAATCATCATTCAAGGAATGAGGTGTCGGCACAGTTCCCCCTGAAGTCGGCCCAGGACGCATACTAACCCTCCCCCTGTCCCCCACTGCTTCCTGCTGTCCTCTGTCCATCTGTCCACGTCTGTACGCCGCCCATAGACACAGTTGCTCCGCGGCGCTAACACGGCATTAAAAAAAAAGGAATGATGTCGTTATGTCCCCTGAATAAGTAAAAATGGCGCACGCCTTTCCGGGATACTTTGAGAAGAGCGAAGTGTCATCACATATCTGACCTTATCGCTCACTAAAAAAAAAAAAAAAATGACTGGCAACCACAGTATCGTGCAGACAGATACGTCATATCTTGCATACGGATTATTATGCAATACGCGTCATACATAATACATAGCATTAAGTGTACATTATGCAGTCTCCTGCGTGTTGTTTACGCAAAGTGAACACCCCGCACATTTGCGAATACGTATAAAAACACATCTGCATTCATTTTTGTTTTTATCGGGAGCAAAAACAAGGAAAAGGCCGGGGGAATTCTGAGGCGAAGCGAGTCTTTTGGGACGCAACTGACTGGGCCTGACTTTAGTAGCTTTCGCTGTTGGCAGAAACGCTTTCGTGGTTAGCATAAGCATGCGCCTGCTTCAGTTGTCTTAGTCGTACCATTCCGATTCAAAAGAAGCCCTGAAAGCCCGAAGAAGAAAATTCCCATCTTGCTGTTTCCTGCGAAGTCTCACGTAGGGCCAGTAGATCTGGATCCGGAATGCGAACATCCTGTTACGTGAACAAACTGACTTGGCGCACCTTTGCCAAAATGGCCCTTTTCCAACTTTTAAAGCCGTTTGGCCTCTTTGTATTCGCCAGTCATTTCCAACTGCTCTGTGCTTTCGGAAACGTGTCTGCATACAAAACACTCCAGGCATTAGGGAGTGAAATCTCGGTGAGAGTGGGGGAAAGGGAAAAACGAAGCAAAATAGGCTTAGTGTGGCGAAACCACCTAGGCAGATAAAAACAGGGGGTTCAAGAAAGAAACACAACCGCATTTTCGCCTCGATTTCTTCGCAGATTGGATGCACTCTCGGAGAATCTATCTCGCCGTAGGGGGGCGCTGGGTGCAAGAACGGCCAATCAGGATGCGCGTAGAGATGGTGGATCCATCTGGAGCATTTTGCTTTTATTTATTTCGCTTTTCTACCGAGGTGCGCCTCGTGTGCTTGAAGTTTTTAACGCGTTTTTGTGTGTGTGTGTGTGTTCGGTATTGTTTATTTTTGTTCCGTTATGTCACCTTCTCGTTCTCCCCAGAGAGGATATTGCACGAAAGCAGCATGCATGGAAGGCGGCGCGTAATCGAGTTGGATAAAAACATTCACTTTTTCGTAGAGCAAAAGTTGTAATGTCTGCCGTACCACCCTGCATAGCGGACTTTGCAGTATTACACACTTATTACTGAACGTTTTTCTAACGTAATGGCGCGTGATCTAGATCGTAGACGATCATTGTGGTCTAAATGCACGCATCACCTTGACAAGACATTCAAAAGCGCAAGCGTGACAGCAGGAATGGAACTTCCGACATGCGGGTAGTCTTGCGAGTACTTTCAGAAGCACCACCACACCTACAAAGCCGACATGCTACCGTCGCACTTCAGCTCATTGGTGCGTACAGGACCTTTGTACAGTGCTTCCCGAGATCAAGTACGGGAAATGAAACAAAAATTGGTAAGATTTTTTTTTAGCCATACCACGCGTTGGAGGACGTAGTGCACGCTAAAAATTCGTAGATTATTATTATTTTTTTAATATACACTCTTAAAAATGAACTTCACCGCATAGCACGCTCCTAGCCAACCATCATCTCGAATGATATAGTCAGCTGCCCTGATTTGTTGAAAACGGGAGGCGTACGCCATTTTTGTGCCATTATGAACAGCGTAAGTGTCACAAAAAAGGCGTACGCCTACCGTTTTGAACAAATCAGGGCACATAGCGATATCATTCGAGATGATGTTTGGCTAGGCGCGTACTATGCGGTGAAGTTCATTTTTAAGAGTGTATGCTTCGTTATTCGTCACACACCGCCTTAACAGCATTTCCTGTGCCCTATATACCGCCTGCGAAGCCTCCTTTCAATGCGGGTTTGCCTACGCTCTTGAAACGGTCACTTCTTATAGAAGTGCGATGGCAATATGGCAATGTTTTAGAACTTGTCTCAGTTGTTGACTCAGGAATAGAAATAAGCAAGATCCGATTAATGGTTAACGGTTAAACGGCTAGGGAAAGTTTAGGAAGATGAGTACACAATCTTCTATGGCTCATCTCATAAAGTCAACAATACAACAAAAATGTATATGCGTTTTTACTTCTAAAAGTAAAATGTACACTCGTCAAACGGTGACTTCTCACGTTACCTCTCGGATAACTCCTGCTGTAGAGGTTACATAATCGGTAACGATTACATAACTTATTATTTATGTAACCTCTTATTTATGTGACCTCTTACTTATGTAACTTCTTATTTATGTGACCCACAGTCTAATGAGTGGGCTGTTACGTTACGCCTTCAACATAAACTGCCTGCGTTGTGGTAAGATGAAGAGACCCTCTTGTTCTGACAACTCTGGTAATCCACATGCACTCCTCCCCCCTCAAGAAACAAAAGAAGGAAAAAACGCAACTATGTGTGGTGGCAATCCTCGCTCCACAACGGAAAACCAGCGAGAAAGACAAGAACGGACATCCCCCCCTCCCCCCATCGTCTGTGAACGAAACACCATGGGCTCTCTCCACGTTTGAATTGGACTGTGGAAACGAACAAAAAGCACAGCCGAGTAGGTCTCATAGCCCGCCTCCCTTACGAAAAAGCTCGCTTTCAGCACGATCCGATTATCTTGGCTTCATGCACCCTTTAACGAGTGCCGTCAACTAAGATCAATAGTGAAGAGTAGATGCGCCATACGACAAAACTTACGCCGCTATAAGGATGATGATGAGGAAACTAACGAGGGAGAAAAGAACCCTCCAGGCAAAAGAAAGCAGGCTTCTCCTCGCCTTCATCCTCGTACCTCTGTCAATGAAAAGAGGGAATGTTTCCAAGCGGCGCTTACCTTTTGGTTTTACTTTACCCCCACGTTTCTTGACTTGACCAATTGTTGCTGAATGTGTGAGTTCCTTTTCGGTCCTCCATGCGGCGATAATAGCGATCTGGATCGTCACAACTAGATCGTGCATATACTCGTGGCCGAATAATTGACTGTATTAGACGCTTAGTCGCGATTTTGACGATGTCAAAATTCTTACTCGCAAAAGTGGAACTTTGCTGCCTCTGCAATCTAAAAACAGAGGGAGAGGGGGGGGGGGGGTCGAAGTAGCTTGCCGTTGTTGGCCGCACTCAAGTGGGCATCGTCACAACTATAGCAAAAAAAAATAGAGGGGGAGAGGAGAGTTGACGATTTCAAAGTGAGGCATAGGCAGGATGACCGATAATGATGGGACGGAGGCACACTGTAAACGAGATGTGCGCTAGAGTGATCTTTCCGCGAGGCCCGTCTAAAAACAGAACTTCACCACATAGCACGGTGAAGGCCAATCATTGCACACTCATAGAAATGAACTTCACCTCATAGCACTCTCCAAGCCAATCATAATCTCGAATGACATCCTTAGCTGCCCCGATTTGTTGTAAACGGGAGACGTACGTCTTTTTTTTTGTGACAATTATGACCAGCATAAATGTCACAAACAGGCGTACGCCTCCCGTTTTCAAAAATCAGGGCAGATAACGATATCATTCGAGATTATGATTGGCAAGGAGCGTGCTATGCGGCGAAGTTCATTTTTAGGAGTGTAGGAGCGCGTTAGGCAGTGAACAACAACAACTTTATTTTGGCTTTGGAGAGTGGGGAGGTTCATCGCCACAGGCGATACTCTACCCAGTTAGGCAGTGAAGTTATGTTTTTAAGAGTGTGGTGACACTATACCAGAAGCCTCATCATTACAATGTACTAGATGTTTCTCTTTGGGTGCATCAATTGCACGCTAAGACCGATAAGGACAGAGATGACATCTAACTGCGAAAGAAATTGTCCATGGAAGTGTAAACGACTGACGTTTAATTCACTTCCCGCCGTTTCTTACAGCATACTTCACATGCGCATACACGTGAGTAATGTTGGCATTTTTCTTTAGCTTCTTCGATCTTCCGCCTTATTTTTGGGAATGTTACATCCTGACGACCATTTCCCGTCTCAAAGAAAGTCCATTCTTTTCTGGTCTTAACCAGCCCTGTGTGATACACGAAAGAATAATAATGACAAAGTCAAAAAAGAAGAAAAAATGTAAAAGACCGGAACACAAAATGGAGCTTCCTTTCTTTTCTCTTCAGCCGCCGGAAGTCGATCCTGCCAAAATGGAACATTCTATTCTGAGTTCCTTACGGTCAGAAATCGAATGTAGAAATACAGTCTTGGTGTAAATACGTCCAGAGTTGAGGTATAGCAACAGCAAAGCTTATGGTGAGGAGAGAACCCACTGGTATCGACATTTCGCTGTCGATGCAAAATTGTTTCGCGCATTCTGTCATTTATTTTATTTGATTTATTTATCTTTTCGCGTTGTCGGTGTCCGTGCTTCGATCGTAGTAAGCCAGGAGACGGAAATAAGATGCTCTTCGTTCCGTTCCTATACTTTCTCTATTTCCCAGACTGAGTTTTCGCCATATTCGTCGTTTGCGCGAATCATGCTTCGCACGCGAGATATTTCCGAGGGAAAATCCTCGAAAGTTTTATTGCATTAGGTTTCGAAGACGCATTACGTTGTATATCTCGTCGCTTCGCTGACAGCAGGGACCATGCGGCCAAGTCGCCGTTCTAGAACGCATTTTATTGGAGATTGTGTTAGGGTGATTAGGCGAAATTCGGTGGAAATTCTGCACATGTTATCCGGGACCTACGTTTCGGATGTGCTAGTGGAGCGCCCGATGTGCGTTCCATTCCTGTGGCTTGAGAGATATAATATGTAAAGTGGGTTCGGAACCATTGCGAACGCGTCCGTCCGTCAGCGTCTGTGTGTGACGGACGCATTAATTTGCTTCCAGTTCAGGTCCGCCCTTCGCGACGATGCTTTCGGATAAACGGCTCGTGACCCAGTAGCAGCTGACTAGGTAAAGAGAAGTACAAAAAGAGAAGAACGTACACGTTACGGTTACCGGGACAGCGACACACATTCCATGCGTCGCTTCGTCCAAAAATTGAACTCGGCGAACCTATGCGTCCGTCGCTTCCGAAGAGGCTTGTGCCGGTTCGCTGACGGACGCATTGAAAGCCGCAGTCAAACTCGGTACACTAACGTCCGGTCGCACCTCCTTTCTCTTCTTGTACGGTTCTCTTCGAAACCTCCACCGTGCATTTTACTTCGTTCTCTAGAATGGCTGTAATCAGCGACTTCTTTTTTTTTTTTTTTTTTCTGGCCGAAGATAGGTGATGCAAATCCAGGAATTGTTACTAAGATCGCCCTCTGTTTCTTAGTGAACAAAATTTTAGAGACTGAAATGTAAGCAGAAAGGCCTTTACATGAGGTTTTCCCAAACGGTGCTGGAGAAGGCCCACAGCAACAACCGGAAGAAGCGCCATCTTTAGTAGGTGTCAACTACCGAGCTTGCCTTGTCGTCTGCGGACCCGAATGCCGTCGTGTCAGTTGTTTCTACGAGCGAAGCGAAGAGAGGAAAATACGTACATTTCCTGGCACACTGATAGCACATGCCAACTGCGATACCCTCTGTCCGAAAACGTTTCCATCGAACAAACTTTCGTTCTAAGTTTGGCCACTGTATGTACTGCGGCGTAGAATGACTACTACAGGCTTGTCGTGGTTTTGCCACTTACTGTGCACTGTTTCCAACAACAAGAAGTCAGTAGAAAGATGCGCTGTGGTAGCCCTCACGTTTTATATGATCTGAACAGTGTGTCAGAGTGACAAAAGCAGTGTCGTCTGCGTAGACGCTGCAGTGTGTGCTGTATCTGCAAATAGGCATTAGTGTCTCTGCCAATGTCCCATAGGTGGAGCCACAGTTGAGAGTACTCAGTGAATCCAAGATGGCGTATCAAAGTGTATCGAAGTGTATCCGTATCGTATGTGGACGCGCTCATAATAATTCAGCGTTGGATATATCATAGGCTTAGTCTTTCCCCAGGAAGCGAGAGGGGTATATCTGTTTCCAAGCGTAGCGGTTTGTCTGCGTATAAGCTGCAAAAGCTTAAGTGGCTGTTTTCAGATTTTTTAAACTAACGTATCGGAACCTCCGGATACCTGGCGGCTCTTATAGTTTCTTTACAATATCCATGTAGCGAGAAACATCTTAAGAAACATAAATTAAGTACGTTCTTCGTAGCTTATCCAAGAAGGCGAAATATGACAGGCGATGGTGGCCGTAATACTTTAAGTGAAACTTCCCTCTTCGTCTCGCACATTGTACAATGTCTTCCGGGGAGTTCTTTTCGCTTTTTCTTTGTGGCCTCCGAAGAGGTCTCTATACATTATAATACATCATAAGAGTTCACAACCGCTCGTACAGCAGCAGCGACAGTGGCCTTAATAAAGGGCCGCTATATTGAGAGGGAAAGAGATCTAAAGCAGGAGGGATGATCTGTCATTCTTCCGTTATAACTTTTAATATGCGACCTCACTTAATTAATTGCCCCCTATTATTAAGCTACATGGAGTACGACATGGAACCACCGAAATTTTAGTCTCTTTCTTTTCCTATAACAGCGGTCCAAAATGAAAGATGACCGTTTTTTTATATCCCCGGGAGAAGTCGGGGTAGAGTGACGTGCACGGGAGACTACGCGCCTCAGATTTCAAGTTTTCCGTGTTTTGTAGAGGCGGATATCGGAGAAAAAGAGAAGCCCTGTGATGTCTATTGAAAGTTCTCTGTTTCCAGAATAAGAAGCGGAAATGAAAAGAAAAGCAGTACGCGATTAGACAAAGCGCGAAAAAAAAAAAGAGGAGATAGCGAGAGAAGTGGTTGTACAATTACTCCGTCTTCCATTACGACAAAATGCGTTGGACTAATGTTGCGTGAGTTACTTTTAGAGATATGCTGCGTCTACTGAGTAATTTTGGAAACAGTTCGGTAACTGTTTCCTAAATTGTTCCGGATGGCGGACAACGTGCAGATAGGCAAAGTATAGCTGCATTTTGCGAACTACACTCGAATGCGAACGGGAAACGTCTCTCTTTTGCGTATCTTGAAGAAATGCGTCGATTGCACCCGCCACTTTGTTCCTTAGGAGGCAAACTAAATTGAGTGTTCAACTGCATTGGTCCGGTAGTTTCAATTAGCATTTTCAATTCAGAGCTTCAATTCGAACGTAAGAAACTGCCCATCTCTCTGTGGTACGTCACCTACACTCTTAAAAATGAACTTCACCGCATAGCACGCTCCTAGCCAACCATCACCTCGAATGATATCGTTATCCGCCCTGATTTGTTGAAAATGGGAGGCGTACGCCTTTTTTGTGACAGTTATGTCACAAAAAGTCACAAAAAGGCGTACGGCTCCCGTTTTCAACAAATCAGGGCAGATAACGATATCATTCGAAGTGATGTTTGGCTAGGAGCGTGCTATGCGGTGAAGTTCATTTATTAAGAGTGTACTTCAAGTATGAGCAGGTTCCTGTAAAGCGTGCTTTGCCTGCAATACAACAATGCAGAAAGGAAGCGCGCCGTCAGGCGCTGTCCCAAGTGGCGCTGCTGTCTTTCGTAAAGCATTCTTTCCCTCTACTTGGTTTTTCGTTTGCATGATAGTACTTCGGAAATTGTGGTGCGAGGAGTTATGAGGGAAACTGCTGACGAGATTTATTACATCGGAAGATGTTACGGTAACGGTCCCGAAAACATGATAAGCCAATCGCTCTGTTTCTTGGAAGCGGGTGACGTCACAGTGCTAAGCTTGGATTTGATAACTTCCTTATAACTTCGTTTTCGTAGAGTTCTTCCGATGTACTAAAACTCCCTACTGTATTATTTACATACGGAGATTAAAAGATGTCTGTAAACTGATAAAACCTATTTACAAGAACCAGCTCGAACATGGGGCACAAAACGCTCTCTCATACGAGAACGTCAGACCCAAATTTCCGTACTGATACGACGTTAGGTATCAACTCAGATCAGATAACTCAGCTCCGCACGTGCCCCGTATGTACCCAGATACACGTGGTCGGATCCACGATTTTTCTGAGGGAGAGGGGGATCCGGCCTTGTACAGCATGCCACATACTCTATACCTAAGATCAAGCGAAGCACTATATGAGTAATTGAGTAATTGAGGGGGATGATGTCAGGACCTCCGAATACTGCACCTCCGCGCCTGCAGGTACATACGCTTGCCTCATTAGTTACGTAGCACTTGAGGCACGAGTGTGTCAGCTATTCTGCTGCTGTTTTGTAATTTCGAATTGTAACATACACTCTGTGGTTGATGGGTTCATTGCGTCTGCTTTCTAGACACAATTCTTTAAAAAAAATCGTGTCTGCGGAATACCCAGGTTCTGCTATTTGCTTTTGAGGTTCATTTTCCCGCGGACTACGAGCATTGGAAAAGTCAGTGTACACTACTTCCGGATTAGCACCTTCGTGTTTCTTTTCTTGTTTCTTTTTTGTCTAATCTAATATGATCTAATAGCCTAATACGCCGTCGACAACGTAACTGGGAGAGAGAGTTTCGATAGGTGGCGTTATTTTTACTTTTTTCACATTACTGAGCTGGACTGGATTTTCCAAAACTATGACTTCTCAACATTTTGCGCGTCGCTGACAAAAATTTGGACTCTAAACATGTCTTTTGTATTATGCATCTCCTTCACGGTGATTGAAAAAAAAAAAAGCTGAAATTTATCCACGTCCTCCTTTAGCTTCCTTGCAGTATGTCCGCTAATCTGCAATATAAATACGAAGTGCGAAAATGTACGAGTAAGCGGGTGAGCAAGCTAGCTGCGCAAGCTGTGAAACCAGACCAGAGTAGGACGTAGAATACGTCCATGCTCTCAAGCATCCGAATGAAGCTGCATACTGTGCTTTCAGAGCTTGCAACCAGCATGCCTGGATTTAATCTTTGCCAGGGAGTACGTCCCCCCACCCCCGACCCCAGAAAAAAAAAAGTAACGTCCATCAACCCACAACACGATGCATTCACAACGTTCGATATGCGTGCTTTAAATATGTACCCGTTTACGACATACTTCGTAACTCCTGTAACGGTGAGATTCTGCTGCTTTTACTGATGCTTCGGTGTTTTCTCCTATTTTTATTCAGGGCTGCTCAGCGGTTGAACCTGTCGTCCAAGAAGAAGCGCCGTCACACCCCTGCTGGTGGAATGGGAAGCACAACCGAGTCGGACAGTCAGTTGGTGACCCACTTCTCCGACATCATCCGAGACAGTCCCCCACCTGCTCCCCCGACTCTTCTGAGGGGCATCGGCCGAAAGGACACCGGCCTCGGAAAGGTCAGTTATAACTTTATTCGGTTCCCAGAACGTCGGAGTGCTCTCCGCGGACATTGCCGTCACAGGTCATATGGGGCTTACACAAAATCCCGCGTAGAAGAAAAAAAAAAAAAACAGAGTGCACCTCTGGGTATTGCGCCAAGCGCGGTAACTTCATATGAGCAAACACAGTCTGACAATCACGTGGTTGTGTCACGTGGCCTTATAAAGCTACGGACGGACCTACACGATACCCTGTAAGGCTATCGCTTAAAAAAAAAAACGAAAGTAGGCTTTCTATAGTTCATTGTCGGGCGTCCAAGTTGATCAAAAGAATCGCTCAAGAACTGAGATTCCAGCATTGTTTGTTTTTCGTTGCATAGCTATTCCATTTTAAAAGTAATTACTCCAGCTTACGTCGAAGAGTCGAAGACGACTCTGGATTATGGGATCGGGAAAAAAAGTTTCACTTGAGGTAACTTTTGCGTAAGATGTTGATATGATACGACATCCCTCCTTAACTGTTTACGAGTACTCCCGTTACATATAGAAAGTATTTGATATGACGTAGAAGCGAGGCGAGGCGCTCGATATATGCGGAGCAGCCTTTGACTGCTTCCTCGTCGAAGCTCGGAGGTGATGCTGCCCCCCAGAGGAATATTTTGCTCTTTTATATGAGCACCGAAACGTGCTGCTGGCCAACAACTTGGTCGTAAAGGGACTCACCTTTTTGCTTCACTCAAAGCCTGCAGGTGAGACTCATATACTTATTCTTGTTATGTCCGTCTTTTATCACCCTCGCCTGGACCGAAACGATAGCGGCAGTCGTGGTGCGAAATATGGGGAGCGTAAATATAACTCTCCTTTTTCCCTCTCCCTCCCTATTTCTGTTGTATTTTATAATTTTTTCTGCGGATAAGTAAAGGTGGTACGAACTTCCGGGGTAGCGCTTTCGAAATCTCCCGGCGGGCAGATAAGCCTGCGCTGTAATTGTGAAGTCCACTTTCGTGAAGTGAAAACTATCAGAAGCCAGCCTTTTTAATAATGGGAGATTTGACGACGACTGTGAAAGCTGCAAGATGACAACATCTCCACTGCCATTTCGTAGCAGGTGTCAACACCAAAAAAGCCGTCACGTGATTCGGGTTACAGTGTGCAGCATAGAAACAGAAGTTTGCCACATAACATCCTGAAAGCAAAGCAACGCAGAGAGTAACACCAATATCACTCCTTGGATGAGATAGCGAGACGTACGCCTCTTTGTGACTATTACCGTGTATTCACACGAGGGACATTACTCCAGCGGAAGATGCGAAAAGCGTCATAGCTTTCTGCTCTCACGTGAACGCGAGCGCACAACGTCGTGTCTTCACGTGCACTGCTAACCGTGGGGAATATCATGCGACATAACTCAAGTTATTCCGTACCAGACGACATAAAAAGACGCTGACTCTGTCATCTGCTAAGTGTTGTCTGCTAAGTGCGCAATACGCCAGTCTCGATGTTCCGGCTCCGTGTGAATGATCAACATAACACGGGGCGGAACTTCGGCTCCTTGAGCAGTTTTTGCTTTTTCTTCCACTAGCATCTTCCGGTGAGGATGTCGCTGGTGTGAATACACGGTTAAAGGGGCGCGAAAGGGCAAAAATTTCTGCGTTACTTTGATACTGCGTTACTAACTACGTAAATTGCGTAAATTGCGGTACGTAAATTGCGGCCCTCGATACCGCTCACCCGGGGCTGTCGGTTGTCCCATCGCACTTCTTCGACCTCAGCCGAGCTGTACAGAATCCTTTTGTTTTTCCAATATGCGGCCAACTGCGGCCCACGGCGATGGGTAGTTTGTACGGACTCCAAGTCAGCTCTTCGATGCCTGAAAACCGTAGGTCTCCGCGGCTCACTGGCCACACTTGTAATAAATGTTCTACGCCTACTGAAGTCCATAACTGCCCACGATCACACCATCGCTTTTCGATGGATTCCGGGTGATTGCGGAATCTCTGGCAACCACGTTGCCGACGCTGCGGCAGCGGCCGCTCATCACCAGCGCAGGTGCGTCCCGATTGTACTCCCAGGGGGGATAGACGGTCCCTTCTTCGTGACTGGGCTGTCTCCTTATCCGTCGAACAATGGCGTCGGGATGTCCCTGTCAGTACGATACTGGGAATGGTGAACCCAAAATTCTCGTGCCGCTTCCCGTCATCTTTACCGCGCGTCATTAAGTCCCTCCTACATCGCTTACTGCTGAATGTTGCCTTTACGCCGTACTACCGTTACTACCGTTAAGATAGGCTGTGCCAGTAGCCCGGAGTGTGGTGTGCCAGCGACCGCGGATCATGTGGTCATCGCATGTGCCACTTACAGGAGGGAGCGTCACTTGTTGGCAAACGACTTTGCGCGGATTGACAGCCGACCCCTTGACCTCAGACTCATTTTGGGACCATAGGACAAACGAAAGCACATGTCCGTCTTGCGACCCTTTATCAAATTCCTTGAAACTACCGGCCTGATCGACTCCCTCTAAGACCCCACCAGCGTCGTCAACATCATCCTCATCACCATCCTCTCATTTTCCCCCAATAGCAATGGGGTAGCATTCTGCTCAATGAGCGGAAGACATCCCCATATCATCGTCATCATGCATCTCTCTCTCTCTCTCATTCGCGCATAAATTAAGAAGACGCAACGGATGAAACCCTTTTCTTTATTGCTGTCAAAGTAACATCACCTTTCAAAGAGAAAGTTTTGCACTTTAGTGCCCCTTTTTCGTGTATTTCGTGACAAGAAGATCTGCTTGCGGAACAGGTTCAAAGTCCTTTCTTGAACGTGTCTGCTTTTAGTCGGATTTTTTGTTGTTGTTGTTGTTGTTGTTGTTTTTTTTTTCACAATCGGGCTTTGATCCTTATTGTGAAGGGGCTAATTATTTCATTCCCCACATCACCGGCAGCAATGGGGTAGATTATCACCTCTGGCGATGAAACTCCCCATTCATCACCTTAAAGTAAAGTTGCTGTTGTTGATGGTATAGCCCTTTCTTTCCTTTTGAAGACTACTTAAACCACGTGCTCGAAAAGGCCCGGTGTCTCTTTTCTCGTCTTATCGATTCGCAAACGCTATGCGCAGTGATGAGACCCTTCTTCTCGGCTTCTTAGCAACGTCAGGTTCAAGTCCTACGGAGGTGGCCTTGCCTAGCAGTGCGTTCTTTCCGGCTAGGAAAGGAGGAAAGGTGCCGACATAACGAAGCACCGATGTTTCAGCAGAGAGGAGGAGGCTGGTCGATGTACTCTGCCCTCCGGGTTTCCCTCCTCCTACTCCTCCTCTTGCTGATGTCCATGCATTTATCTATTTTCTAGCTGGATCATGCTGCACGTATAGGTACAGTTACGGTGCCCCCGCACGTGTAGTATCTCACCTGCTATGTATTCTATCGTGTGTGTGTGTGTGAGCGCCACACCACCTTCGTCGATATCCCACTCATATATTAACCCACATCTACACAGGTAGGGTATCGCAATTTCTGCGGTGAAACACGCCTCATCCCATCTTCATACAGGTAGGGTATCGCAATTTCTGCGGTGAAACACGCCTCATCCCATCTTCATACAGGTAGTTGTTATTGTTGTAGGTACATACAATGCAGGAGGCTCCGTTTTGCGGTGTCCTATTGTTACCCTTTGATTCTTACTTTTCTCGTTGTCGTCTATAGGCACCAATTGTGTCAAGTAACGTGCTCGTGGTCACCGGGTATCCCTTTGGCCTCCTGTGCTGTAGTAACAGCACGATAGAACTTCTTGTAGCAAAGGATCATGTGATGTTCGTTTACTGCGGCAAACTGTAAGAAAATCTGACTATTTGAAGGGGAAAACTACTGAAGGATGTTGGACCAGCTCAGGTAACAAAAAGCGGCAGACGCAGCCAACAGCACCCTTTTTCTACCGAAGATATCCCCCCCCCCCACACACACACACACACACTCTTCATTACTGTAAAGAATGTTGCTTTGAGAAGGATATGCGATGTGCTTTTCTTTTGCGCCAAAGTAAATTTGTTCCTTGATGACCCAAAGCAATTGCTTTCACCATGCTCTTTGATAAATACTTTGAACTCTAGTGTAACTGGCGAAAAAGAAATATTCAGGTGCCACATTCTAATAGTTCCGAGGCACTCCTCTCCATTACTGGATATACAGGTACTTTACGCAATAAGTTCTGTAAGACATATTATTAACGTACGGACACTTCAAGTTGTTGTTACAAGCTATACTGTGCGTACGTGACGCTGATCTTGTGGAAGTAAATTTTTATCGCTTGTTAGCAGCACGAACCAGTGTTACAATTTTGAAGGAGTTGTGGATGAGCTGTAGAGCAGTGGCGTAGCAAGGGCCTCGATAGGAGGCCATGTGCTCCCCCCCCCCCCCCCCGTCGAAATGTAGTCGACCAGCCGTAATCGTGGTGCTATTTCTTGACGGCCGACTCATGAGAATACGTGTAAGTGCTCAGTAGATCGGAACATCACTGGCAATGACTAGTCCCGAGTTGCGCATGTTGATGTTGCTCAGACAAATCTTTTTCTTCTGCTTTGTGTCAACATCTTGTTGCGTTTGCGGCAATTTATTTCGGCAATTTGTTCCGTAAAATTACATGCCCTGTTTAACAAATTGTAAATGAGTGTGTAATAAACTCGAACAACCCTACCCCCCACGCGGAGGCCTCCTGGGGAAGAAAACTCCTGGCCACGCCCCTAGTGTATAGGGAGAGGAGAAAGGACCCTCAGTATGGGTCGTCTTCAAAAAGAAACTTTGGCGACATACGCAAGAAAAGAGTGCCGGAAAACGTAGAGAAAACCGGAGACAGCGCAGCGCACCTACCACAGTCCGCTCTTTGACACGGCCTTGGGGCTACAACCAACGGCCGGACACTGCGATCGTGCAGTGGCGTAGCCAGAGGGAGGGTTTGGGGGTTCAACCGTATCTTTGGTAGTGCATTTGGAAGAGGGAAACGATTGTGAAATCCCCCTCCCCCATGTAAAGGCGCCCATAGAACCCCTCCCGAAATATTTATCTCGCTACGCTACTGCCATTCGGCAACGCGTATAGCTGTGAAACTACACTCTTCAGCGGTTGTTGCAAGTATGGTGAAGACGATTTCTGAAAGGTGCACTATCTGCATGGCGGCCTCTTTACCAATACGGCACCTTTTGCTTCATTTGCAACCATAAGAGCACTGGATCGTGAAGCAACGCTTTCTCCACATGCTAAAGTGAAAAGAGCGTCCGTAAAAAGCGGCTCCTGCTTCCAAAATCGTCCGTTTCATGGCCAGAGTCTTTTATGGTCTACTAACCTCCTCATCCGGGTACTCGGCGAGACGAGTTTGATGACGCTCCTAATCCATTACATACATAGTATGATTTTAGGCCTCCCCGTCGCGTACTTTTTTCTTTTTTTTTTTTCCTTCCCTTCGGTTTGTTCCGAGCGGCGAGATAATCTGCGCTTGTAGATTCCGCTCGTTTGGCCTTTATAAATCTATTATAAATCCGTTTTTATCGTCCTTTCGATGGACTCTGGAGCAAGTTTTGAGCCTACTTTGGGAAATCGTTCGTTCCTAATCCTTCGTGCTATAAATATTCGCCTAATCTTTCGAATCCGTGATTTAGGAATTCTCCGAATCACGTTTCCGCGTTACTTGTGGTTGGTGAAGCTCGCCTGCTCGGCAGCGGCTTTTCTGACTTTTATGTTGAAAGGCGCCTCGCAGTGTTAGTGTTTCTATGCTGGATAATCTTTCTTTTCAAAACTAAGTCGATGAACAATGCTCTAAAGAATCCTTTGGTACAGGGCTGCGGGAAAATTCATGAAATCGCACAGTCTAAGACAACTAAACTAGATGCATTGACAAAACTATTAGCTCCTTCTGCAACTAAAGACATGGGAGTTTATGCGATGCCTAGGGACTATTTGCATGGCGACTAAGCCTGAGCGTTGGTACGCACAACTATAAGGGCGTAACGTAATAACGCACAAGAGAAGGAACTATTTGCAGATGTGGGGAGTGAATTTCAAGGTAAAACGAGGAGCAACTGCAATTTGGGGGACTAGAAGCTTAAATTGCTCCCTAATATACTTTTCGTATCTTCGATTTTTTTATTTTATTTTTTTGTTTGGAAATACTACTGGCCGCCCGTTGGAGGCCAAAGTAGGAGTGTACAAATATAGAGAAATCACGAACAGCAGCATTATACAAAGGTACAACTTCAACAATACATCTCGTGCGTACACGTTTGGATACATCTTGAAATACAAATACAAGTACAACATCCATTTCATGTATTACCACGTAAGAGAGCGTTAGTGACATTTTTAACGAAGCTATTACAGGTGGGAGATAGTACAACTTCTTCTGGCAGGCTATTCCACTCTTGGACAGTGCGAAAGAAAAAAGAATATTTGTAACAATCATTTTTGGCTGGAATACATCTAAACTGGGGACTATGCGTAAATCGAGTACATCTCACAGTAATTGGTGTGACGTAGTCTACAAGCATTATCTTTAAGTTTCCATTGACCAGAAGATAGAAAACTTTTAGTCGATTTATGTTGCGTCTAATTTTCAGTGCACTTAACCCTGATCTAGTATACAGTGTATCTAGGGGATCATCCCTTCTGTACTTATTAAAAATAAAACGTAGTGCTTAGCTTTGTAATTTCTCAAGCCTATCTATGTTGATCTGTGTGTGGGGATACCAAATAATGTCAGCATAATCAAGCAAAGGGCGTATAAAAGTCTTGTAGGCTGTTAATTTTGTTTTCCATGTTGCATGCTTTAGCTTACGACGTAAGTACCATAATTTCGACGAGGCTTTCTGTGAAATATATTCAATATGTTTGTTCCAGCGCAGATAATTAGAAATGATAACTCCGAGATATTTGAAAGAGACAACCTTTTGCAAGTGCTCACCATCAATATGATAACGAAAACTGTGTAGCGTTTTTTTCCTACTTATGTTCATAGAGGCACATTTCTTGATGTTCAATTCCATTTGCCAGTCCCTACACCATTTCTGTACTTTCCCTAAGCAGTCATTCAAACGGAGTTGGTCTTCGCTATTCCGGATTACAGAGAACAACATACAGTCATCCGCGAACAGACGGAAATTTACATCGATACTGGAAGATATATTATTAATATAGAGAAGGGACAAAAGTGGTCCCAGCAGGGGTCCCTGTGGAACTCCTGAATTAACAGTAACAGAGGTCGATCTGTCATCGCCAATCTGTACAAACTGTTGTCTCATATACAAATAATTTTCAAGCCATGTACATATTTTAGAATTCGATAAAACAGATCTTAATTTGTATAACAACTTCGTGTGACAAACCTTATCAAATGCTTTTGATAAGTCAAAAAAAATCACGTCAACTTGACCCCCAGAGTTAATCACTTTTGCAAAGAAATCGGTGGTCACTTTTGCAAAGAAATCGGTCACTTTTGCAAAGAAATCGTGATGTCCAACAACTGAGTAATAGTAGAAAGACCCCGCCGAAATCCGTGCTGGTTCAAATCGAAAAATGATGCGCTTTCTAAATGTCCTATTAAATGCTTTGACAGAATGTGCTCAACAACAACAACAACATATGTATTGTGATGATGAAGTGGGGAGGTTTTCCACTCTAGGAGTGCTCAAAAACCTTAGCACATATGGATAACAATGTAACAGGGCGATAATTGCAAACGTCAGTGGTAGGACCAGATTTATGAATGGGAATGACTTTGCCCCATTTCCACTGTTCAGGAACAAGCCCGGTATCAAAAGATTTCTAGTACATGAGGGTAAGGAATTTACTAACCCATTCGGCGTATCTTCTTAAGAACTTATTTGGTATACCATCAGCACTCGCTGCTTTCGTTGGATCAATATTTAACAACAGAGCAAAAATACCAGTCTCTGTAAACTCATGATCAGACAATACCACTTTTTGAGGCAATGTGTAGTGCGGGAGGATTCCATTATCAAACGTAAAAACTGAGATGAAGTGTTCATTAAATGTTTTGGCGATTTTTGTGTTGTCTTGTATAACTGTTCCATCCACAACCAATTTATCCACACTTTTCTTGTCCGTTAATAGAAACCTCCAAAACTTTGACGGACAATCCGTCATAAAACGTAGTAGGGCCTAATTATGGAATTTGAATTTCTCTTTCCGTATCTCGTTCCTTAAGGTGCGAGACAAAGCTGACAGATTTTGTTTATTGACGACACTAGACGATGACCGACGCAAACGGTTTATCTTCCGCTTTAGTTGTAATATATTTCTGGTAATCCAGGGGCTATTACGTCTGATTTTTTTTTTTTTTTTCAACGGTACATACTTGTCCAAGCACTGACGAACGATATTAACAAAATGAACCCATATAGTACGTCAACCGACGCATTAACATCGTTGTACAATGAAAGAAAATTATCATAATTAAGTTCTAAGCAGTCGAGTATACTTTCGTTAGAAGCATGATTAAAATCCTGAAAACGACGAGTATCGCGCGAACCAGATCTGTCTAAGACCAAACTAGTCTCAAAAACAACCATAGAATGGTCAGATATACCATCAAGTATTACACACTCGTATTTTTGCCTCGATACATCGTCAGACACTATAACCAGATCTAGCACAGTACCCAAGCCAGCTAGCGGTCTCGTAATATTCTCTACCACTTGGTGCATGTTTGTACTAAACAACATGTCTAACAACCTTTCCGAGCACTCATCACCAAATCTTTTAGTAGACAGAGTCGTCCAATCTATGTTCGGCAGATTAAAATCTCCAGCGACAATAACTGTATGGTTTTTTATAGTCAACACATAATCATGCAAGGCCTCTAGCACCATATTATCGCTACCCGGGGGCCGATAAAAGGTACCCAAAACAAGAGGGCGCGTACAGCACAATAATCTAACCCTCACTGATTCAGTGCCCGGTAAATCCGGCAATTGAACATAATTTTGTCGTGCTTCAACAAAATTGCAACCCCGCCCCCACGAGAGCCTCTATCTTTCCTGATAATTTTATACGAAGGCGGCGTAACCTCTGTATCAAGTATGTGTTCGTGGAGCCAAGTTTCAGTTATGACAAGTGGATCAGGTTCCTGTTCAATCAAGACATTCTCTATTTCCACTGTTTTGTTCATCACACTGCGTGCGTTTAAGTTAATTACTTTGAAGTTCAGACTGGTTGGTTGAACAGGCGACTGTCACTCCGCCGATTTATCAGTCTTAGACGCAAGTTCAATTCAATTTTATCGTGCGAGATAGTATCATAAGAAGTGAGTCGTTCAACGCCAAGGGGCCATTGTCTGCACAGGGTGGTATATCCCCATCTCACATACCTTCGCGGACGCACACACCATTTGGGGACGAGCGCGAACGGTGGCGCCCCTCCCGCGGCGGCGGAGCGAATTGCGTAGTGTGGATGCAACGCCATTCGCCAGCTTGCCAACGCACGTTTAGTTGAGTTTCATAATGGTGTTCAGCGGAGGGACAGCCCCATGAATGTTGCCTGTCCTGAAGCGTGGCTAGACAGAGTCAAATGAACATTAAATTCGTAATGAGTATGTCCCTGTCTAAATTTATGCGTGCTAGAAAGGTGCGCGTGTGATGAGGTGCTGTTACGGACGGACTTTGCCTTCCAGTTTCCCTATCGATGCCCACACCAGCTTACAGATGCGGATATTTTTGTGTAAAAACAGCCTACTTATCGGTCTTGAGCGCCGTGTCACAATTATTTGTTTGTCGTGCTTGGTTACCGTCAGTGTATTATGTTTGATTACAATTATTTGGTGTAGTGCAGAATTACTCAGACCAATCCGGTTGCTCATGGGAACCGTAAAGTTTGAACTGAATTGAAAGATAAAAAGCGGGCGTCATAGAATGAGTGCAAGGTGTAACAATACATTTGAGGATCGTGGACATTAGCAGCTAGTACAGAGTTATTCAATACAGATAAACTTTCAAATGGTAATAATAGGTGTTAACAGTTTTCATCATTTTCATTTAAACAAATAACGACAGGTCTGCAATTGTGTGAGGTGCAAGCTTGATCGCCCCCTTTAGCACTATAGTGACAGTCCTCAAGGAGCTGCATATTGCATACATTGAACGCTGTCGTCAGTGATCATATGTGGCTATCTTGTGTTTGCGTATAGTTTCGTTCCGGCCGCCAACAAGAACTTGTATGTATTCGTGTTTGTTTGTTTCATTAATATTATTATTGTTATATTGTACAGTGTGATGTCCAAGTCCATGAACTACTCTACAGTGGAAACCATACAGCAGTGTAACACCTTTATTCCTACATAACGAGCTAGAGATATGTGACTGATGTGATACAAGTTTTCTTCAAGTGTGAGACCTAATCTGTATCCTGCGACAACGGCAAAGCACTACGAAGATCGATAACACAATAAACGAAATCGCCCAAAAACATATCTGACAGTGCAGCGCAATGACGATTTTCTCAGGCCGGCTTTTTGATGGAGGCTTGTCGGGCATTCGTGGATAGATTTCTTGACGGCACAATATTTCGTTCCTGAAAACAACGTTTCGGATCTGGACGGGAAACCAAGAGCACCATATTGTTGCAGTTTTCTGTCCACCCAGTAGTACCTTACCCTTTTATTTCATTCCGACGTACGTTTTAGCGAAACGCTCCGAACATGCCTCATAGCGCACCAATTTTTCGTGCGCTTGCTTTCCGTTTCGCAGCTTGATTATCAAGATAATCATAATATTATAAACTTTTCATGTTTCGGCTAGTTCTGGAAGTTCATTCCAAGTGTAGCTGATGACGATTTGCAATTAAAAACAGCGCAATGCCGTATAAACACGACCAAACGCGATCACTACCGCAGACACGCATCCCGTTGTTTCCACACTACACTCTTAATCTGGTAACCGTAAACGTTACGTATAAAAAGCTGTAACTTCTAGCATAAAAGGTACCATTTCCTCTTCGAAAGGTTACAGTCCTATATTGCGGTTACAACGAGTGGCGCGAAAGGTTACAGCCCATTTTTAGAGGTGACGGCTACATTCCGAAACAGCGTCACCTGTAAATTCGGTGTTCCCTGCAAATAAAGGCAACGGCGACAACTTCTAAAAACAGCCCGCGTGACTTGTCCGAGCGCTCGCGCTCCACGTGAGTCTTTATCTTTCTTCAACTGAGGTGCGTTGTCATGTGATGTGTGCCGTGCGAACAAGTCGAGAACAACGGACGCGGGACAATTCCCCGGTCGGTTGCATTGCATTTAAATTCTTAGCGATCATTTGGGGTTCGAACTACGACTTGCTGCTTGTGGTAACCCGGTATTCCTGCGATGCCTTCGCGCCGAAGCAGGTAAGCTGACAGCTTGCGGCTATAGTGGACGCCCACGTCGTTGAAACTTGATTATTGTTTCAGGCGACCATGCCGTTTCAGAATACGGACATCCATGGCGTACGCCGCGGGAGGTGCACCGACGGACACTGCGACTGCCCAGAGTATATATGTGAGACCAACGAAGCGGGTATGCCGAAAAGAATATTGTGCTGCTACTGCGAGCATGCTCGGGGAAAGCACTCTGGACTTACTACAGGATTGACAGTGCGCGCGCGGTGCTAACTGTTCTGAAACAAATTTCGCATGAAAGTGTAAGTGAAAGTAAGATTGACTGTCTGGGTACTTTGAACATTTTGTGTATTTGAATGTATCTATCCTGATGTATGTATCTTGTAAGCATTCAAAAATACATATTTCTGGCACTAACCTTGACTTGATTGTACTGTTTTTTCTCTCCACACACATACAGTGTTCTGTCTGATATGTTGCCCGCCTTTTCCCTGTTCTAACCAGCACCCACAATAAAGGGTTAAACTTAAATAATAAATTATGAGGTAAATTTGGCCACAAGTCACTACCCTGGTTAGGGGTTACAACAAAACATATAAAAGGCACATGTACTCCTAATTTATAGGTAACCGCTATATTTTTCCAGGGAACGCTGTAGACGTCTAGCTTAAAGGAACCAAAGGCAACTGTGTAGACTTATAGATAAAGGTATATTTTTGACCAATTTTTTACCTTTATATTAAGGTTATCAAAATAAGAGTGTACCGGCGGATCACGTGACTTTTAGAGCGCCCCCTGTATAGGTTGTGGTCGCCGCCGATTGAAGACTCTAATTGAAGTCGTTGCTTGAGCGGCTCAACGTCCCCTCGGTCAGAAGTTTTTGCGCATTGTCCGAACTTCGAATAGCTGGAACGGCGGCTAGTTGCTCTAGAATTCTCTGCTTTCAAACGAGTCACCAATCACTGCCTCAAGATTTTGTGAGACTTATGAGGCTTAGAAGATGTCAGCAAGACCTCTGGAGGCGCACCAGGGCGCAAAGTGCGTGTTGTCGTCGCGGATTTTGCTCAAGATAGAACTAGGAGAATGTCTGCACTTTATATACTCTTTTCAACCAAACGATACTCAGTGAGATGAGGGTTGGGGGCAATTTCGTTGGTCATACTAAGCCAGTGCGGTACTCTACCCCATGCCTGTGGGTTCGTATGAATGATGTAAATATCTTTAAAATGTGCATAGATATTACGGGGAGAGATCTATAGTTCCTCAGGTAGGCCTGTTGCCGCTAGGAAGGCCATAATTGAGCGAAAACCGTGACGCTGGTGTACAAATTTGCGGACGATTCTTAATGGCTTCGAGCTGGCACTTCATATTGCAGGAAACAATGCAGCGAAAATGATATTTGTCGTGTACACTGCTCTACTTTGGAGCCCATCTGGATTCCAGCGTTCACGTCAATATTCTGCCTATGTATTCTCTTTTTGTAACGTATTAAAGTATCGAAATGTTGCCGAAACCGGAGCATTTTTCCCCATGTTCTGCTCCTCTCTGGTAGCGCTCTTTTCCTGATGAACAACCGTCAAGCTTCCTTAGCAGAGATATATAAAAAAATATTAAGACATAATATTTGTTTTAAAATAAATGAGCCAAGGTTTTGAAGAAAGAGAATCGTGGAGCGAATTTTCCCACAACAGTAAATCGCGCAAATCCCGCTGCAGAAGTACGTCGATAACTTCGTGTATATTCGATATTTCGGCTCATTTACTTTTTAAGGCAACGACCACCTCAAGATGCCACAAAATTTTATCGAGATGTGTATGTCACTGCTTACGAGCTAACAAAGTAATGTTCCACTGTCACGAACAGCACCCTGCGTAGGAGGAGACCGTAGTTGGAAATAAAGTCAGGCAGACGGCCGTCATAAAGGCTGTCTCAAAGAGCAGCTGTGCGGAAGGCACTGGGAATTCTTTAGGTGTCTCTACAACGACGCGCATAAAAGGAAAAAACATGGAGAGAGAAAAACGAAGTCAGGTCGCGGCAGGCCTTGGTCGTTAGTAGCGCCTTAAGAAGAAACGAAGGAGAGAAGTGAGCTCGTAAATTTTAACTCGCAGTAAAGCCCGTAAAAAGTGGCTCCCTTATATCGTGAGTAGCGCAGTAACACGAGCGCAGCGCCATCTGTGCGCCAAGGGTGGCGAGATTGGTGAAGAAGTGTGAGCTATTCGAGTCGTCGGGAAAAGATGAGCCGAGGCCCCGACCCGAGGAATTTACAATTTACTCGGCTCCGTTACACGAATAAATGGAGGTATTATGACTACTCCAGGGACCGGGGAATGCTGGTCGATACGTATTAAAGGATCAGTAGACATTCATTCGTTGCTGAAGCGAGAAGGAAAGGTATCATTCTACCATCATTTTATGCATCTGAGTTGAGTTGAAAGAGTGAAGAAGAAAATTTTTTAGATATTTTGTGCATCTCTTTCGGTTAAAACTCACTGTTGTTTGGTCAGTGCGGGCAACAGTCATGCGCAGCGAGAAGGGGCAAACAGTTTTCGTCCTGGTTGGAATATATTTACATACTCACACGCTTGTCGAACCTACTCTCGTCGATAGAAATAAACATAATACGGTGTGTCATTTGCTGCGATGTGCACACACACACACACAAAGAGACGATGATGAGATGGGGCTGATGCCGGCCAGCAGGCTGGGCGCTGCCCCAGTGCCATTTGTAGATATTGAGAGATGAGGGATGATGATGAAGATGAGGATTCAGGTGATCAAGGCAGTGTGGAGAGGCCTGTTGATGACAGGAAATCCCAAAGGTGACGGAGACATTGGTGCATATGAACGCTACTGGACCCAGCACCCTGCCCATGGTAAAGGGGCGGTACTCGATTGCATGCAGTCCGTGCTACAAGATTTCGCGCTCCCGCTGGTTCTCAGGGCATGAGCCCATGAGTAGGTGGTGCAGGTCAGCGCGCACATTGCATGATGCAGAAAGGTCCGATGGCGAACGGCCAAGGCGCTGCCTCATAACTGGGGTAAATGCAACATTCAGCCGCATACGGTGAAGAAGAGATGCGTAGTGTTGCGTGTGATCTAGTGAAGGCGATGAGGAGGCGACAGAGAGAGAGAGAGAGCACGGAGCACGTGAAACCCTTAGGTGGGCAAAATTAATAGTTGTCTCGCGACGTAAGGGGGCGGAATTATCATATTTTTCGCGTTTCTTTTTCTTTCTCTTTTTCATAATTTATATACTCGGTTCAGAACAGCTCCGCACTTACATGTGCTTTTACCAAAAACACGCAAGTATAGTTATGAGTGAAGCTGTGGATATTTTTCTATACTCCTGTGTTTCGGGGCCATACACTGAAGGTATTTGACGTTCGTCATCACCGCATGTGTTTTCGTTCAATATTTATTCACACGTGGTGGAAGGCCACTGTTTTCCAATTTTCGATTCACCGAATTCGACTGAATCTTCCCCGATAGGCGTCCGTGCCTGTCATGGCCTCTTAGAAACCGAAGCTAGAGTGTTATGGCAAATGTCATTACAAAGAACTAAGAATAAGAAAATAAAGAACAATATAGAATAAGAACAACAATATAGAACAATAAAGAATAAGAACAAAGAACAAAGAAAAAGAAGAAGAAGGAAACTAAGAATGCAGTATTGCCACTGCCACATCTGAGAAGCGCACCCATCGTTGCTTTCAAGTGGTTAACGCTGGCTCAAATGAACTGTGCTATCAGTTAACATGACTTATCTTGTTACGAAGTGAAACTATGTAACTGGGCTTGCACAAATTACCTCGACACGACCGTTCTGTTTGGAATTAGCGTTGAGCAATGTCGGTTGGCTTAACAAAACGCAGCAACACAGTCTTCGAGGCAACAGCAAGATCATTCGCTGGAAAGTGAAACGCTTCTCCCAGACAATTGTAATCTGGCAACCCTGTTTTGCCGTGGAGAGCGATATCTGTACACCTTAAAATCAGGCACTCTCACTAATTGACTAACGAAGTTAAGCTAATGAGCTCTTTTAATTCAGCAGGCTAGAAGGACAACAAGCGTCCACGACTAATTTGAAACAAGAGGCGTTACAAAGCCATCTTCCTTATTTGCACACCACAGCCATACTTCTTTGTTTACGTAAGTGTTAGCGGCATAGCAAGGGGACTGTGGGTTTGGGAGGCTTCAGCCCGCCAACGGACTGTAGTCGACCGTGAAACAGTGGCGTCATTTCTTCACCTAGATGCATTTGCTTGAGCACCAAACAGATCGAGTCATCACTAGCTACCTTACAGTCATTAGTACTAGTCATTACTATAGCACCTGGAGATATCACTATGCCAGTGTACATCGTTGCCGGTGATATTAATGCGTTGGCATTAGGAGTGTCAAAATGGAAAAAGCTGTATGTATGTATGTATGTATGTATGTATGTGTGCGTGTGTGTGTCCGTGTGTGAGGTGGTGAAGCCTCACCGAGAGAGCGGTATAAGTGGACATGGAAAGGGGATATAAGAGTGTAAATGTAAATGGAGGCAAATGATTTGAAATTGGAGTAGTCGAATGTAATTAAGAGTAAGAGGTAAGAGTAATTGAAGGTAATTAAGAGTAAGAGGTAAGAGTAATTGAAGGTAATTAAGAGTAAGAGGTAAGAGTAATTGAAGGTAATTAGAGGTAATTAAAGTCAATTAAGAAACTTGAGTTTAAAGGTAATGAATCTAAGATATATGTAATTAAGAGAAAGACTAAATGAAATTGAACAATACCGAAGGTAACCACAGGTTATACCGAAGATAATTAAATGTAATTAAAGGTAACTAACGTCAATTAAAAGGGAACTGAGAGCAATTAAGGCAAGTAAAAGTAATTAAAGGTAATTAATAGAATTCTAGACTGCCTCATGTAACCTGTGGTTACCTAAAGGTAATTACAGGGTAATTGAAAGTAATTGAGGCTAATTGAAAGTTAATTAAATAGACTTACATATAGTAATTGAAAGTGTCAAACCGGGAATCAAGCATTGACTGGAGGTGGACAACCGCAAGTCCGATTAGACCGGAAGTGGAGAACCGGAAGTCGGGTTTAGACTTGAAGTAGACAAGCCGAAGTTGGGTTTAAACCGGAAGTAGATACCCGGAAGTCAAGTATGGACCAGAAAAGGCAGTTAATGCTAACGCATTTCTTTCGCATTTACCGCTAAATTGCCGGTGAATTTTTGTTCAGCCAGCCTTTTTTATTTTTTCGCAACCCGTCGCTGAAGCTGAAGGTAAACCTTCCCAGCATCCCCTGGGCCCTGAGTAACAACAACAACAACAGATATATTCTGATGATGAAGTGGGGAGTGAGTAAAAGGGCCCAGCATCCCCTGAAACAAAAAAGAAACTAAAAATGCAGCTACAGCAGTGTACCGGAACTCATCCGCTACGTAGAATACGTCAGTGTCGTTTTGTGACGGGGCCATTTCTGTGTACCGACGTGCGCCGACAAGCACTGTTTGCATGTGTATCTGTCTCCTTTCTTCCGTGTACCCTAGCACAGGATTTCTAACGTTGTTAAAGTGTCTCAACAACACCCCGAGGTTTTAACGCTTTTCACCTCTTCTACTTTTAAAGAGCGATCACTCTGCTGTTAAAGAGTAGCTCACGAGTACATATATGTAGCGAACGTTTGCAACCAAAGCGTTCGCTATGAAAACGACCCGATCAGAAGAAGCCCTCGAGGTGCTTGGTGTCAGATTAGTTCCCTTTGTCCTGCCGAATTCCTACCAAAAGTTCCAACGGCGACCGCCTGGCGACCGACGAGGTAGCCTGGCGTATACCGCGACCCCATGTACATACACGCGTAAAAACGCAAGAAATATGGCAGCCAACATGAAACAAATGCGGCTGATACATATCGAAGGCCGCGTTGCTCATCAACTTTGGCTCAATCCGTGCCACCCGGCACCACCTTCTCCCCCTGCGACGATCCCCCCACCCTTGTATAGGTTGGGTCAGTCTCCCTTGATCTGCTGCATGTCTCATTTTCTGAGCGGGCCAAGCTGTTACAGAGAGGGAAGACGTCGCCCGACGCTGATGGACGGACGGCTCGCGAGATTTCTTTTCCATACGTTTCTCCTTGTAGTTGTTCTTTTGTTCCCGATACGTCTCGATCACTTTGTCTCAAGTGGCACCGTACGTGACAGGCCTGGAAAACGTGTCCACGTTTCCCTGCGTCCCGTTGGCTCCAGACGGAGAAAAGGAAAGCCCTCCAAAGTTACGTCCGTGTCCACACTCGAATTCCTCTTAACACCTCATTGGTGGTACTGAATGCGCAATAATTTTTAACAAAAGCGAATTATTTTTCCAACTGGTGCAACGAATGCTGAAACTTTCGATCACTCGTGTGATGCACTCTACTGATGATTTTATTCAGAACCACACGAAAGAACCGTACTTCTCTGAAGCAACTGTACTCTAAAAACAGGTGGGTCGTGGTATTGGATGTATAGTTGGCGCAACACGTATGGACACGACTGTAGCCGAGATGAGATGAAGTCGGATGGGGATTAAAAGTATTACGTGTAGTACTTTTAATCCCGCATATACGCACGCATAACATGCACATAATACGCATGTTACGTATTAGATAAAGGACAGCGAGGGATGACCGTAGTCTCTAAAACGTAAAAAGAGAACTTCACCATATGTAAAAGCTTCAAGAGCAACCACTGCACGGAGTGTCATAGCTTCTACTTCTGATTTTAGGGGAAAGCGGGGGCGTAAACGGCGTTGTGTTAGCATTAACGTAAATGTAAGGTGTCACAAAAAGGGCGCGCACCTCCTAATCGCAACAAGTCAGAACACACGTTAAGGCAAGTGCCTGAGGACGATGGCCGCCGATATTTTGAACAGAGACTGTCGTTAAACTTCCGAAAATTGTGAAAATAAATCCGAGGTCATTCAGCCTTCCCGCCGTTCGCACGTTTTGCACAGCCGCCGATATTTCGAACAGAGACTGTTCTTTTTAAAAAGAATAGTCTCTGTTCGAAATATCGGCGGCTCTCGTCCTGTGATACTTCTGTTAACATTTCCTTACCGGTTCACTGGATTTTGTACCCTTCTGAGTCAGAAGACAGAAGGATAATATTGCTAATGATGACGGTTGACTAGTGCCGCGTCATACCGTGAAGTTCTCTGGGCCGACATCACAGTTCCCTGTGAAGTCGGCGCAGGACGCATGGTCCCCCTGCCATAGTCGTGACGTTACCCGCCTGTCCGTGGCAGGCTATGGCAAGCAGTTCCATCATCATTATCACCATCACCTCACGTTCCAGAGTGCGTGTGCGACATCGTGTGACTATGACCCGTCTTGAAATACAGCCTTGCAAGACGCTTTGCAGTCGCATCTTGTACGCGTAAAGTGTAAAGGTCACAATTCGACGCATAGAAGGCCACGTTTCCTAGTTGACAGGGAAGGTATACCTTCTTTTTTTTAAAACAGTTTTCCGGATTTGCGCAGCCATATGTACTTACTGCGGCACAGTTTTCCGCGTGGCGATGCATTCACACTTCTGGAGGGAGAACTGCGTCTAGGTCAGGGAGGCACGGCATTAATAGTGACGTAAATCAATATGAGTTCACATAGGCTGTCACTTAATCTGGTTTGTGGTAAACAAACGTCAGAAATCCATCCTGAAAGAAGGATTAGCGCCATCGAAGCACTTAGCGGCGGCCCAGGATTAGTTGCTGCGGAATAATCCCGCGACGACGGTAATCTTCTGGGCGTCGATATCGCCGGATCCACGCACTACCGTTGCCTCTCGAGGAGTCATTCCTCGTAGTTTCGGGGCGAAGGAAATGATGTGGCACACATAAGAAATGCCTGACCGGCTTGTAGCCACCGCCACTGCACTGAAGCTTTTTGCCGCTTTCAATCAACCATCATCACCAAAGAACGGTACTCTTATTAGTGTTAGCCGCCTCGGATAGGGTCTGTGTTCACCTAAAAATGCATTTTTAGTTTTTGACGTAGAATACAACCTTCGGCCCGCTGTCAGGCTTCAAAGTAACGTTTGCGTTCGGAGCAGTATAAGCAAAACTCTAAACACGACAAACTTCCATTTCTGTCATGCTGATTGACGTGGCCTTCACAGCACAGTGGCGCTACCGCTTGAGACAGGTTAACTCTCCCCACTGCAGTCACTGCGGTGCTGTTGAAGATCTCGATCACATTCTTCTCCATTGCCCGCACTACTACCCTTCCCACTCCATACTCTCCGCCTCCCTCAACGAGCTAGACTCCCGTCCCCTCTCCCTCACAAAATTGCTTGGCCCCTGGCCGCATCCAGCTCACCCACGCTCTGTCCTCAAGGCTCTCTTCGCCTTTTTGGACGCCACAGGACTTGGATCCTCATTGTAACGGGACCCATTCCTTCATTCCCTGCTTCACCTCCAGCAACGGGGTAGAGTATCGCCCCCGGCGATGAAACTTCCCACCCATCATCCTGAAATAAAGTTGTTGTTGTTTGACGTGGATTCACGAAACTTGTTACATTGATTCGAAATGAGATGACCCAGTCTGATCCGGCAGCGATTGACATCCGACGGTTAATGAGAAAGCCGCGCCGCTTTGTGTAGCACCCACACAATCTTTGGCGTTCCGAGGGTTACTACCGGGGAAATGACCTCAGATTATAGATAACGTATTGACAAGATAAATATTAAAATTTCACACTACCCGTTTCCACCATGTGAGTTACAGTAAAAAAGTTCGTGCTAAGAGGCGGCATTGGGGACTTCTCGTTGGGGATGGTATTGATCCAACTACCATCTTGGTCTTACTGACAAACCTTAATTAATCCACCGCCTCCCAATCACACACCACGATATCATTTACATTCCAAAACCCACGTATCGCACCAAATTACACCACAAACGTATTGTACGCTCGTCGAGATCTTTGAGGACCAGTGCAGCGTAGCTTTTTTTTTTTTTTTTCATTCAAAATCGTCATTCAAAATTCATTCAAATTCTCATCTCAGGTTGCATGACATCAGGGCAACGACGCCATAAGAAGAGGCATTGTCTTCGTTTTTAGTAATAATAATAATTTGTGGCTTTACGTCGCGAGACAGCTGTGATCATGAGCGACGCCACAGTGGTCGCCCTGTGCATTAATTTTGCCCACCTGAGGGTCATTTAACGTGCGCTCTACGTCTCAACACACGGCGCACTGTATTTAACGTCCTTCGCGGAAGACGGCTTGCCGAAGCAACTTGTACCCTGCCACCAAGTTGCTGGCATCCACGGTCGGGTTCGAACCCGCAACCTTGGGATCAGTAGGCGAACACGTCACCAACTGAGTCACACACACCGGTCGTCCTTAGTCCGGTCACCCAGCTCTGCAGTTCTATCATTTTTAAAGAGACCATCCTGCGTAACTTTTAACCATGTTTCTCCTGTCCGCTCTCGACCTTGGTATTGTACGATATAATGGCGAATTCCAGTGGCCGGTCTGGGGTTTTTTTGCTCTCCTGCGAAGAATTCGTGTTTCATTGGTTGACCTGAAGCGAATTGGCGTCTTTCGCTGGTCGAAACTCGCTCCACCACGGAGCACTGTTTCTTGCTTCGCCGAGAAACATCAGATTCGACCGAAACTTCGACACTTCGGCATCTTGCGAGGCCGTCCGACAGCAGGTGCCCCAAGATTATCACGAACCGTCAAATGACAGTAGCCGCCATATTGCGACCCAGAGTTGCCCGACAAAAGTTTCCAAAACGGGTGACAAGAACGTGTTGAATCGTGTGGCGTGCTTTTTACTGTTCCAGTGAACTGGTTGTGAAACGTTCTCGCCATTCTGGCTACGGCAGATGCGGTTCAGATTCGATTTCGATTGGATTCATCATTCACTAGAATCCGCTACGATTCAACTTCGGAGCACTATGTATCCAGACAACTTATACAAGTTATACGGTATTTTTTATGCTGATAACAATGAGTCAGCATATGCCTGACGTCGCCGTTTCCGCTCCGAATAGGAAGAAATAGGTGAAAAAATATATAAATATAAATATGGGGAGTTAGGCCTACCTGACCGACAACAAGTGTTGGAGCGACTCGCTGAGTTCGCCAGATGTGCCCTGCTCTTCTCTGGAGCGCGACTGTTTTTCGCTCATTCATTCGAGATCGATCCCTCTGTGCCGAATTTTGTTTCTCTATCGCTGGTTATGGTGGCGGTGGTGGTGGTGGTGGTGGTGGAGATGAGAGCGGCCCGCCATTGTTGACTTCATGTTCATTGATTCAGATGTTGAAATGATGACGGCCGAAAATTAAGTTGTAGGCCGGTCACTGCCAGGATTGGTGAGAAGTCCCGTGAGCAAATAAACTCTGAGTCGTAGTCCTTGGGCGAGTCCAGTTTGTTGGAGCAAGCACGTTAGGCTGCGAGTTTTGCAGTATCTTTCAGTGAAAGAGCCTCTGGGATGTAGATCATCATCCAGCGTACAATTCCCGCAGCGTCCAAGGTATATTTGTATTTTTCCCGTACCTCAGCATATGCACGACAAATGAGGATGTGTTCGATAGTTTCGGTTTGCTGACAGTGTCTGCACATTTGCGTTATCCAGAGAGCCAGCCGGCATGCACACCGCTCGGAAATAGGTAAAAAGGCCAAAGTCACTCAAAGTGCGAAAATTTCTTCAGGATACTACAGCGGAAGATGCGAAAAACGTCATAGCTTTCTGATGTCACGTGAGCGCTAGCAGTCAACGGCGTGTCTTCACGTACACTGCTAACCGTGGGGAATATCCTGCGACAGAGCCACAAGATATTCCCTAGCAGACGACAGGAAAAGACGCTGACGGTGTCATCTGCTAACTGTCGTCTGCTAAGTCCGCAGTACGCTACCCTCGATGTTCCGGCACCGTGTGAATGCTCAACATAACACGGGACAGAACATCGGGTCCGTGAGCAGTGTTTTCGCTTTTTTCTTCCATTAGAATCTTCGGTGAGGATGTCGCTTGGGTGAATACACGGTAACAGCAACGCAAACGGATCGGGAGTCATCCGTAGCGCTGTTCGTGATTTATGAGCGAAAGAAACCGCAATTTGCGCCTTTCCTCTCCCTCTCCTTCTTATAAGAAGGCCGACAGTGCGGAGCGGGCTTCCATTGATCTCCTCAAACGATTTGTCCAATCATCGCGGGAGATCGTTTGAAGAGACCAATCCGAGGCCTCTCCGCATTGTCGAGCTTCTTGAGAAGGAGAGGATAGCGCTTTCTATCGCTCATAAATCACGAACGACGTAGGGGTCACTACCGTTCATTTTGTGTTGGCATCAAGGTAACGGCATCTTTCATTCCACGAGGAGATTTTTTTTTTTCCTTTACTGGCCCTTTAAATATTAAGACCAGGGCTTCGAACCGCAAAAAATACGGGTTCGGTTCGGGTTCGTGTTGCTTGGATTTCGTTCCGGTTCAGTTCCGGTTCGGCCACGCCAAAAATCGAACCCGTTCGCAAGCCGGTTCGCAGCCCTGAAGCGGTGCACGAACCGGTTCAACGCTTTCATTTTATATCTCCCATAGAACTTTTATCAAGAAATGCGTGGGTTATAGCTTACTGCTGTAGTCTGCATTGACGTTTTTATTGGTCAAGAACTCCATTAGAAAGGAGAAATGGATGGAGACTTGCAAATAGCGTCCACGCTCAAGAAGCGGTGTAGTCCTGCTACTTTCTGTTCCTAAAATCTCTTTTTTGACACGCACAGTGCCAGCAAGGTACACTTAAAAAGCCTAGCTAGATGAACAGCATTTTACATAGACGACGGTACTTGCCGGCACACTGTATTCGCAGCGTGAATCGATCTGAAACCGCACTGAAGCATGTCGAAAATAAGTCTGCCAGCCTTGCTCTGTCCGAGCTCACAGCAGTGTACCAGTTAATCCACAACACAAAGGTAATGTGTCACAACACGATTGCACTACCAGTAAGCAGAACTACGTTTACTTTTCAAACAACCACCAATCAAACAGCACCGTTCTGCGTACGCTTATTGTCCACTTCTCGTGTTTCTGACTTGTTTAATTTTTACTGCTTACCTCTAAAGGGAAAAGTTGGGCGCTTGCACGCTAATCACATAATCGTCCATAACCAGCCTACTCCATTTCTGCTTCATTCGTCCGCGTGGAGCTTCCTCTCTGAAGAGAAGACGCCGCAGCGCGTGCGTACGTCGCTAGCCGCGGCGTTCACAAGGACTACTGCGCTTCAACGTGTTAAAAAAGACGCTGAAAGCATACGTACTATACGCCCTCGTTTGACTGCTAGGTGAAAATTTGCGAAATCAACGAATGGAGACCAATGTGTCCTCGTTCGGGATTGAGAGGCACTTAAACTCTGCTGACTTCTTTTGTGTCCGAACCGTTTCGTTGGGAACCGGTTGCCTCTATTATTTTTTCGGTTCTGCTCCGGTTCGGATTCAACAGTGTCAGGAAAATTTCGGTTCGGGTTCAGGTTCGGTTCCGTCAAAAATAACGGTTCGGGTACGGTTTTCGGTTCGACACCCTGATTAAGACCACATAAATAATGCCGAAAATGGCTCTTCGTTTGCGCGGGTATACATCTCGCCCGCGATCGCTTTCTGTCCTGTCACGTCCGTAGCATCCATGCCTCTCTTTATCCCAAGAGAGCGACACGCAGGTTGAGTAATTACGATCCAGTGCTGTGTGATGCGTCGGCCTAGAACTCACTATGTGCGAGGCTTGCCGTATCCTGTTCATATCGTTCCTAACACGTATAAGGTCATATTGACGTGTGCTCGACTTCTCTGTAATAATGCATATCATCTTGACGTCCTTGCATACACGTGTGTTAGAACGTACTTATTTCCTAATTTATATACACTCAAGGACAAGCAGGCATTGCATGGGGATTAGGCTTACAATATACGAGTATTACAGGTTCAATTACAAAATAAATTACAGAAAGAATACATTTACACCAGGTTAGTAGTTCAGTCAACTTGGTTACACTAAATCCTGGCCCACACGGTGTCAACCACAGGGCGTCAAGTTTTGCATGAAACCGGGGTGCTCGTGACGCAGAGCCCCTATGCATACGCGGAGCGGTCTACGGCTGAACCACAAGTTCGTCATAAGAGAAGCTATCGGCAACGGGTTTAGCAGGAAGTGACGTCATAAGAGAAGCTATCGACAACGGGTTTAGCAGGAAGTGACGTCATGCCATAGCCGTGAGGCAAGCTGCACGATCCTAACCTTGCCTAACCTCACTTAACGAGATTGGCAGGATGTCACGTCATACCATAGCCGTGAGGCAAGCTGTCCGAGCCTAACCTGGACTAACCTCACTTGGTATAACCAGTGAACTAGGGAACTTCATTCATAGTTGACGTGTAGTAGCACCTCGAATGACACTCGTTAGGATATGGAGCCTACCACTTGCCTCACCATACACTAATCTCGTTCCCAATAGCTACTGTTATGTTGATCTTGTGTAATTCTCGCGAAAATCACATGATCGCGTAAATCTGTGACCCTGTGTAAAAGCGAGAGGTCGTTGGTCTTATAGCGAGAAGAGGTATTCGGTGAACAGTGTTAAACGTTTTACAGCGGTAGCTGTTAACGGAAAGGTCTCGGGGGATCGCTGCGGCTGTATCACAAAACCCTTCGCGTCTCCGATCTAGAGAGGAGGAAGAGGGAGAGAGTATCCAGCAAACAAGCAAGGTGGAAGCGTGGACATTCCAGCCGATCTGATACCTCGCTTTTGCGGTCCACGTGAACAGCGAGCGCCATATATATGCGTGCGCAGTGGTTGAAAGAGCAAGCGGCCCGAAGCACCGACGAAGGAAACGAACAACCCCAGCAAGACACTCTCCGAGCGGACATGAATACACACGGCGATGGAGAGCAGCGATGGAGAGCAGCGAACTGCCCAAGCGGTGCATCCCGAGCGAATCACCAGCGGCGCTACGTCGGTGGCAGAACCCGATAGTGCGAGCTCGCCGCGGCGAGTTGAGACGACGCCGCGAAGGGAAGAAAAACATGCTGGCGCCACAAAGGTGTTTCAGCGAAGGTTTCGCGACAACCCGTTCGTTGGATGCATGTGGTGCAGGTGCAAGCCAGTTTCAAACGTGTCCAAAACTGTGTCCATTGTTTGTCCACAAATTTACAGACCGTCACGGAAATTGTTTTATACGCTTTTGCCAGTGAACTGTATTTGTCCCGCTAATCCCAGCTCTACACATCGCCACTCACTTCACAGATCACAAGGAGTGACAGACGTCACTCTAAAGTAGTTGTGCATATATATCAGCAATAAAGTGTCAACATCCACATACAACAGGTACCGCTGGAATTCGCGTTACACAACCGTAACCGTCCTGTAATTTTTTAGATAGAAATATGTACAGCAGTGAGTCTGATTACGCTTTCCTGCTCTTGATTCTTAGGACCCTTCTACATATTCCACCGAAATAAGATACCAGAAATGAACACCCGTCTTGGGACCAGAAAAGCGGGAACTTTACCTGAACCTTTAACTGCCCCCTCTACTTCAACCCGGAACGCGCCCGTGTTCTTGTACCCATAGAGGATCAAATCACATACAGCACGCAGGCACTCCACTTCGCATTTTCTTCCCCATTTCCCTATCACGTCACAAGCCTTTTCTTGGCGGCAGCCATATTCTGCTCTCCTCGAGGCAACGGCGGGGATGACAGGAAACGGAAACGGCGGAGTCCTTCGTTTCTGTGGGCTACAGCGTATCCGCTACTTCTGAGCGCTGCCTCAAGTTCAGGACGCTCCTCAGACGCTGTTCAACAGACGCAAGACACATCCCGTGCGCGAAATTTTACGCACTGCGTGACACGCACCGTTTTACTCAGCAAAATACTCATCATGTGCATACACACACAAAGAAAATACCTGCGTTGGAAAACAGGCATACGGAAATAGTCGTAATGCATGAGTGTCGACCTCATATGCACGAACACTTCAATCAAAATACCGCATGACATCGCGATTTATCCCGTAATCTAATTTGTCTGCATAAAATCGCACGCATGATCTGAAGAATTACGACTCTCTTTCATCGGTGTATTCTGGATAATTCAACGGGTCTCTTTCCCATTCCTGATGAATACCCATTGTTGTAAACGCTGAGGAACGGAAACTTAATTAAGGAACGTTATATTTCTCATAGATTAATTACGATTCGTTGTATCTCGTTTTTTCTTACGACGAGGAGGTAGAGGAGTGAAACAAAAAAAGAAGGTACGGCTTAGAAAAGAAGTACAGAACCGTAAGGAGGCACGCGATAAATGAAGAAAAAAGAGAGAACGGTCGGATCAAGTGCAGCGTGACGCATTCACTACAGTATCCCGTCCAATGTAAAGAGTGCACGCATCCACATGGTGGCATTCCTTTCCCTACTCCCAACTTTTTTCTCCTTCGATCCGCCAGAGACAACGGGGATACGAAAAAAAAAAGAAAAAAAAGCAAGGAAACTGCAAGACTGAATGCAAACAGAGCACGAGGCTGAGACATTCCCAATGGCTCACGTTTGCAACAAATTGCTCAGCAAACAACGAAGGACGATTGAAAAAAAGTTCGCGGGAGAAAAGTAAGAAAATAATGCCACGAAAAGTCATTGTGTCTGCGGAGGTCCAATGTCCTTTACGTGACCCGTCCTTCACGAAAGAAAAAAAAAATAATAAAATAAAATAAAAAATAGGAGGCAGTTGACTCGAACGCAGCTTGCCTTAACGTAGCAGCGAAAACACCCACGATTGTGCGCATCCAAAGAGAGGGAGAGAGAGCGGGAAAGAAACGAATATCGAGACGCGCCAATAAATAACTTTATTCCTTTCGTTTTTTCGGCCGAAAAGCGACGGCTGCGAGCGATTTAAGGGATTAAAAGCCATCAGAGTAGTCAAAAGGAAGAAAACTGCTCCTTTTTTGGAAGCAGAAGAACGCATCTAAACTGATCTGCCTGAATGGGAGGCGATTGTTCCCGATGTAATGGGATCGGGCGTACCATGCAGGTAGCACGTTTTCTCAATGAGCCATAGAAGAGGGACGCGTATTTGTGCAATATTGGTCAGCATCGGTCACCGATCCTTATGGCCGATCTGGCCATTCGTTTTACTTCGTTATTTTTAGCTTTCTACCTTGGAAGTTTGAACGTTAGATGAGGCTCATATTTCGTCCCTCGTTGACTAGCAGAACCTCATTGCGCCGGCCATGAAGGCGGCAGTTGTTGAACTAGAATCGCACGAGAAGATGCAATAACGCAGGACGAGGTATTAGTTTCTTGGGGATCGCATCGTCATGTATAATTTAGTTGTTGTGGTTGTGTGACGCGCGATACTTGTATTTGATTGTATTGATTAACATTTCGGGTGTTTCACCTAACCTGTTAAAAAATATATGAAGAAATCTATTTGTCCAAGAATTATGAGGTAAACGACATTTATCTTCAGCGAACGTTGTCACTTTTTTCAGCTCCGTCAAGATAGGCCAAGAAGCGGGGCAAAAAGAAAAAAAAAGAGCTGAGGTCCGCCTATTCTTGTTTCCTTGTCACCGTTGTTTCACATGACCGGCGTGTAACCTTGCTGCCGGTATCAGCAGAAGCACGGAAAGGAAGCTCAAGCGACAGATTAATGTCATTCGTTTGCCGCTTTTTGCATTAGCTTGACGGATAACTGATGGTGACCGACAATTTGCGGTTGTCGAAACGACGGCTTTGCAATTTTTTGTTTCAGCTATTTCCAGTGTACAACAGAAGATGTGTTTCATGTGGGTATATATGGGGTAAATCCCACATAAATGGCCACTGTCTCTTTGTCTTTCTTTTCTTTTGGAATAGCAAGCCGGCTCTTTGACTGGCTAACCTTTCTTTTTCCTTTTTTTTTTATTAAACATATCCCCCCCCGACATGCACTTGCTGTTCCTGGTAAAAAAAAGAAAAAGTAAAACGCCACGTCCAGTTGGCGAAATTCGGGGATTAATTCCACAACTACATTTTTTTGCGGAAGAAAATTTATCAAAGTGGTCGTAGTCGTGGCAAAGTTCGCCGAAGGTAAACACCGTTGACCCATAACAGGATACCAACTGCCGTTTGTTCCCTCGTACAAGTACCTTGTCAAGTCGGCCCGGGATACTAACTAACATACTAACCCCCTGTCCCCCCATTTTTTCGTGCTGTCCTCTCTCCATCTGTCCACATATGTGGTCGCTCATAGTCACAGTTGCTTCGTGGCGCTAACACAGAATATAAAAAAAAGTACCTTGGCGTCGTCATTGATCGGGGCCTCATATGGTGACGACAGATTACTGCCCTCCGTGCACCACAGGCTCGCACATTAATGTGCTTCGCCCTCTCTGTGGGTCCTGTTGGGGTCCTTCTTCCACCAACCTCCTCCAAGTACACAACTCTCTGATTCTGGACAGTTTACGCTACTGCTTGCTGTGCTGTACGGTATTTCACACTTCAAGGAAACGCAACTCGTAGCCTGCGTACTTGCTTGGGAGTTACCTTCCTCCTGCGTAGACCCCGGCTCAATGTAGGTTTCACCCCGCAATTCAAGTGCATGATCAGATGCTGTGACACGGGCCTCTGTTCCACCTGCGGTGTCGTGGCGACCGCCCAGCACATTCTTATGGAATGTTCACTCTACTGCCCGCAAAGGCGAACATTGTGTGATGAGCTTGCCCGTATCAGCAAGAGGCCACTCACCTTAGCTGCACTCATTGGCCCCTATGAAGATCCTGTGCTCCATCGTCGGGTTCTTCACCTGTTCATGGACTTCCTGCCGTCCACTGGATTGCTCCAGACGCTTTAGTTCTTTCTTGTATTTTCATCCTTCCTTCATCATCTTCACATTGGCGCATTCCATTGGCAGAGCTGGGCCAAATTTATTGCCCCTGGAGGGGGCAAAAACTGTTCCATTGGCAGAAACGTGTCAGGCGCTGAATGTTTCATTGGCGGAGTAAGGGTAAAACGTTTGCTCAATAGTTTTTGACCCACGAGACCAAAGCTCCCCAAAGACCAGCTCCCGTGGCTCAGTGGTTAGCGTGCTGGCCATGTCACGTCGAGACTGGGAGGTACCCGGGTTCAAATCTCGGTGCCGGCTGTGCTGTCTGGGGTTTTTCCTGGGTTTTCCTCAGACGCTTTCAGACATATGTCGGCACAGTTCCCTTAGAAGTCGGCCCAGGACGCACATTCCCCCGAGGCGTGAGTCGTGACGTTGCCAACAAACGGCAAGCCCTTTCACCATCACAACCATCACAACCAACCACGAGACCAAAGCTAACCCAGGAAAGCACGTGCTCACGTGCTATGCGCACCGCGTGCATCGTACCTCGAACGATTGTTAGCATTCCATTGACGAAACAAACCCGTGTGACCCCGCCGGGAGCATGCACTCAAACCCCACCCACCGCGGGGCAAAATCTGCTCTCCCAATGGAATACACCAATAATGTTCCACGTGCAATGGGGTAGCGTACCGCACCACCACGGTGAAACACCCCATCTCATCGTCATCATTTATTGTGGTTGTTGATGTTGGGAGCCTACATGACCACGGAAACCTTCTCAGCTATCGCGGAAGCGCGGGAACCTTCCGCGCTTATCATCCGGGACACGGCAACCCTACAAACTTATACCCAAAACGCACTGATACAGGATCCACATCGCGTGCAATCATGATTAGGCAGCGACTGTGATCGTTCTCAGGTGCGGACAAAGCGAGCCTCGGCGACAGAGATCAACAACGCTGACACCTGTCCCCCGTTCGCGAACATGATTACACACTTCGAGGAGGGTTGGCGCAGGCGCAGTGGCTTCCTTTCACTTCTTCGTTTTCTCGCTACTCGCACTGCGGGTTCCGGGTTGGCAAGATAGCGGCGATGACAGCGGCCCGCACGAAGAAAACAACATCAGATGAAATCGCATTTGTATATGTAGAGGAGATGGTATCCCTCTACATGAGTCCCGACCGGCGATGATGGTATGCCACGGATAGGCGATGACGGTGGCCTCTCTCCATGGCCGCGCCGGTGGAACTGAGGCAGGTGCTCCAGGCGCGTGGCCATCTTCGTCGTTGTCCACCGGCCGCTACATCACTCCCCACCCCACTCAGACGCGGAGCAGCGATAAAGCAGATGATGTCCGCGACTTCACTGGAGGAGGGCAGCGAGACCGACCGTGGTTAGCATGCACGGTTGAACAGGATGACGGCACGGCAGACGGTGGCGAAGCATCACAGCTGATGAGTAATCAGATCCGGTAGCCTGAGAAGAGCGAGGAAAACAGTGAGGCGCTGGGAAAGTGGAGGTCCTGAGGTGTCGCTAGCGGCACGGGAGCCGAAGCTCTGAGAGTCCCAGAGGAGGAGAGGGTGAGGCTGTGGGAGCCGTTGAGAGACGCCGAGACGCCGTCTGAAGCGTGCCGTGGCGTCGGCTGCCGCGGCTGGCGCGACGGGCAGGTGAGCGCGAAGCTCGGGTGTCGCGGCCGGCAGTGAAGGAGCGCCGGGGTGCGGTGAACATCGGGCTGAAGCGAAGGGTAATGAAGCTGTGATGCGCGTGTGTCCTGGTTGGTAGTGCTTTGTAGGAGAGAGGTCGCTATGCAGCAGTCCGCTTGTCGAGCTGAGGAAGCCATTCGGGAATGAGCAGATGATGCTGAATGCAACGCACGGATGAGAGTCGTGGCAGCGGGTCTGGACAGTTGAGGTTGAGGGTACCGCCGTGCCATGGAGCTACCGTACCGATCGGATAGGTAGTTGTAGAGCGGCTTCCAAGCTGCGCGGCAGCGTGCCATCAGTGCTGGACATGCGGGAAGGTTGCCAAATTTGGGATGAGAAAAGGGCCAAATTACATCGAACTTGATGTTCATAGTTTGGGTCACCAAATGTAGAGGACGATAGTCTTCCTCTACATGAGCCCCGACCGGCGATGATGGTATGCCACGGAGAGGCGATGACGGTGGCCTATCTCCATGGCCGCGCCGGTGGAACTGAGGCAGGTGCTCCAGGCGCGTGGCCATCTTCGTCGTTGTCCACCGGCCGCTACATATTAATGTGAATTTCTTTCAAGTAGACATCTTGCACCAGTGTTTTCTTTTAATTTGAAACTTCTGGAAGTATTGTGCAAAGCGTCCACCAGACGGTTGCAAATGAAAACGAAGATCACGAACGTGAAGTGCGGACGGTACGGCGTGCCACGCAGGATTGCGCCGAGTAGGATTGCCGACCGATCCAGATTGTCTGTGACAGTGCGTTTTGGGTATTACACACGCTGCCTTGTACGGCACCCATGTCACCACCTTCATGATGTTACGCAGCGTTGCCCTGCTTTTGCGTACGGCAAAGCTGCTCTGCGCTTACAAAGTCACAGCCAACTATCGCAAACCTTGGTCTCCTATACGGAGCCGATGTGGACCGTATGTCTGCCCCCATTCACACATCCGTTCCTGGTCTTGCGTCAAAGAGCCACGTACCAGCTGTTGTGGCATGTCAACTTACGCTGCGACATCTACAGTCCCTGCACTCGAATCGAACCGAGGTTTACACGGACGGCTCGGTGTACTCTGATGGCTCATAATCTGCATTTTTTGGTCCTGAGGATGCATCCGAGCGCGGTTTCAAGCTCCTGCAGCGCGCTGTCATCAACCGAAGCAGATGCATTTGCCATATTATCCGCCCTGCGGTACATCTATTCGGCGACAGCAAGAGCGTGGACTATCCTTTCCGATAGGAAGTCAGCCTTGGAGGTCCTGGCATCGTATTCACACAAAGTGATCAACGACATCTACACGGAGATGCTTTGCCTGTACGCCATGTTGTCGTCTCTAGGCCACAGTGTGTGGTTCCAGTGGATTCCGGGCCGCGTTGGTATTTTGCGGAATGCCCTCGCCGATTCCGCAGCCAGGTGTGCCCGTGCAACTGAGTCTGCCACTTCTGTTCCGCTTACCCCGTGTGTGTGCCGGCTAGCCATTCGCCGCTACTGCACGAATAGGTCTGTGCTCTTTTTCCAAGACGCGCCGTCAGGACGAACACTTTTCTGCGCTCGATTGACCAGACGATGGCCCATACTCTGCTAGGCCGTTACCCCAGGGAGGAAGAGTCCTTGTTCCACAGGCTTCGACTGAACGTGGCGCGGACTCTACTGCTCCTCTTCAAGATGGGCCACCTTCCATCACCAATCTGGTTCCGTTTCGCGTTTCGAAACGACTGTAGTAGGAGCAAATGAAATAAAGGAAACCATACATCTTTTTTTTTCTTTTTTTAGAGTGGGCAAGTAATAATGACACCATAACAGAGAGCTTTGGTCAGAGAGACACGTTTTCAATAGTTTGCCGTTCAGCCTATATTATCACCATCTTTGTTGTTGTTTTTTTTGTTTTTTTAGTTCTTACGGAAGACGCGTAGGTGCCTTCATGTCACCGTTTGACACCATTTCATCCTTATTCCCTCTCTGAGCACCAATTTCTGTTCCATAGAAATACAGGACAATATTAAAAACAATGCGACCACCCTTAGGAAAAGGCTTCGTTAGAAAAGATCCCGTACACTTCGGAATAAAGTGTTTCCAATCCACTTCTTAGTCCGTCATTAATCAGCGCGGCCGATTGCACAGGTATATCGCCCTTTTCAATCACCAGTAAAAAAAAAAAAGAAGAAGAAAAGCCAGAAAAGAGATAATTTCTGCTGCCGTGTTTATCTCATTAATGAAGCAGCGTTAATCTTTTCAGCGTTACTTTCATTCTCTCGCTGGACGCGAAAATCTCGTTAATTGAGAAAGAAACCGTGATCTCTTCCCGATGTTCCTTAGCCGAGAGCCATTCCATTTGTTGACGGAGTTTTCCCGTTTGTCTTCATTGGAATGAAATCATCACCGAGCAAAAAGGCTCGACAGACTCGAAGCCGCCACGTGAAATGAGTCCTCAAACAAGCTAATGAGAGGGCAGGGCCAAACTAATAACACGTCACCGAAAAAGGCAACGAGCCCGTAATTAAGATTAGCCCGTAAAAATGTTCCCGTCAAGATGAAGCTTGGCACCGCTGCGTTGTTACGCGAGCCACGAAATTATCCTCCATGGTCTTGCTCCCTCCTTTTTTTTCCTCTCTCTCTTTTTCCTTCGACTGACGTCAGGGATGATTGATGACGTAACGACCCCTCTCGTGGGATCACGCGCTCTCGCGAAATTTGCTGCGTGATCTCCGGAGGTCCGTCCATATTTTTTCTTTCTTTTTTTTTTTTTCTTCTCAGTGTGTGTATGTGTACCCTTTTTTGCTCCTCGCGGCGCAAAGGTCGTTTAGTTTGGATTTTTAATCTTCTCATTTCTGACTCCTGCGCATTGGTTTTGGGCGTCGAGTTAAGCTCATTGTCGGAGGTGTGATGTGCTTTGTTGGTGGATGTATACCTGCGGTGGATGCTTTGCGAAGTATCGCATAATTTCCGCGACTACTCCATTTTCTTTTTAAATGCATTTATGATGCCGTTAATGGGCGCGGTAAAACAGTGTGGATGTGGTGCAGCAAATGATGCAGCGAGTGCAGTTACAATGATGTAGGTTGCTAATATGATCACCATATTTACGTCGTTACTGTTAAAGTCCCTCCAGTAATTCGACCCTATTCGTCCTTATCCACATTGAATGTCCTGTTCCGGTAACGAATGGATAGCAGAAGAAAGAAAAAAGGTAGGGAACAACAACAGCTACATGCATGACGATGGGATGAGGTGCGAGGTAGCGAGGGGACGTGAATATGCGTAATAGTTTCCTCGTCTGGATCATAAATACATATAGATGGACGGATGAGAAAAGAAAAAATTGGAGTCTGAAACTGAAATATACGGAGAACACATGCACCGCCCCCAAATGAGGCACAAATATCAGCCACGAGTCATTTATTGTATTCTGTTTCGAAATTCTTGCCACTACGAAATGAGATGGGTCTTGTTTCCGACTATGGCCTCGGTGGATTACTTGATATCGTGTTCTCTTACTGTTCCAAAGGTTACGGGTTCGAACCCGTTGTAGGCCGTCGGCAACTTGGTGAAACGGTCCAAGTTTTTCAGACACGACTTCCTCAGCAGGGCACGTTAAATATCGATGCAGTGCGCTGATATTCCTTGCCCTCTAAAAAGACAAAAAGAAAGAGGAAAATGCAGCTCGGCCCTAGGAACACTCCCTTTCGGAGTAAGGTTTGTACCTTCCAAGAGCGAGTGCGGCATTATTCCATTTTGAGGCGTGAGCATGACACCGGTTATAGGAGCCGTGCAAATTTTACTCCGAACGGGAGCTGCATATTCCCGTGAAGGAACCTGAAGGAAGTATTTTTTTATTATTATTGTATTTATTTATTTTTTCTTTATTAATTTTTTTTTTTTTTTTTTGCACTAAAGTGCTCGCACCACAGAACGGGATCATCCCTGTGCCTCTACATGGAGTACGATGTACTGCTTGCGACACGGTTGTCTGAAATCAGCACCCCGTGGCTTATCCCATCTCAAATCTCGATGTGTTACAACACCATTTATTTCGAGTAAGAAACACGTGCAGCATATGGTCCACTTTTAAATACAATATTGGAACAACATTTTCGAGGGCAATCAAGGAAATATGGGCTGCAGAACTACTGAGAGCCGATTTCAGACAACCGTGTCGCGAGCAGTAGCTCCTTTGGAATCGTCATGAGGGAGTTCGTTTCATCCCAGCGAAGGGTAAATGATATTACCCTCACATCTCTGGCTTAGTCGGTACATGTATCTAAGCATGTACGTGCATCTCGAAGCTCAATAGCTGGAAGTTTATACGTCGAACGTCGCCGCGAGAGAAGGAGCATGATCTCACTTATCAAACAGATAACGGGTGTAGCAATTTCCAGCGAGGAGCTACTTTGCATATGCGGGGAGTAAGAGGTGACAGGGCAGAGTAACTAGCTGAGCAGAGGCGTGAAAAGAGAGTGAAAGTGAGTAGTTATCTCCCGGTGATTTCCTCTTTTTTTCTTTTTTTGTCTCTCTCTCTCTCTCTCTCTCTCTCGGGGTGCATCTAATTCTTCCTTCGATGGATAAAGTTAATCCACAGACGGGCATCTGCGGTCATCACTCATGATTACAGTTATCTCGCGACGTAACGTTAAGCTATACCTTTACCCTTTTATTTTCTAATTCGCATTAAAGCATCTGACGAAAACGTCACCGCTGTTATGATCTGTTATATTGATAGATACAGATTAGGAAAAAGAGTAAAGTAAAGCTTGGAACGTTCAGCAGCCATTAAATGCGCTCCATTGTCAAAGGTGCATCAACCGCAATACCATTGCAGACTGCGATGACTTTTTATTCCTTTCTTCCATCTCTTCCATCTTTCCTCCTTTCACTTGTACTTTACACACGAGCTACATGAGCGATATCCAATGGACTGCACTGAGAAACCCAGAGAAACAAGTATCCGTAACGCACTAACAGAATGCGGCGTGCCAAGGGCATGGGTCTCAGAGTTGCGAACGCGGTTCCCGTCAAAATGATGGATGGTAAGCCGAATAGCCTGCTCTTCTTCGCTCAGATCAAGAGGACAAAATATAACGATATAATGCACAGAGCGATATTCGCAAACAACATCAACAACTTTATTTGAATGATGATGATGAGTGGAGAGTTTCACCGCCAGGAGCGCGATACTCGCAAGAAGCCCTATGTAGATACTAAATTCCGTACTACAAACGCATCGTATGGCAACGCTTAAAAACACTTGGAGACGTCGTAAAGCCTGCACGCGGTATCGGAGCCCCATAGCTCTTTCATGGAATGGCGGCTTTCACTATTTTACTTAAGGTCCGGTTTCACGACTTTCTCTTGTCTGTTCCTCACTGTCTGTTCTCGGTGGTCCCACGTTCTCTTTGCCTGCTGCCGTCTTTCGTATTATGCTTTGCCCTCTTTAAACGCCATAATTCCGGTCAGTTTAAATCAAGCAGGATTTCGTAGACATGATCGACCCCTACACGAGCAGTCACCCGTCCGTCCGATACTGCACGTCGAAGGGTGCAGACATTTTTTTTTTAAATATATACCCTATAGGATTATTCTCTGAAACTATTTCGGTTCTGTTTCTCCCACTCATGAATATCCTTTGAGAAGGAGCAATATCGGCTAGGCTTCTCACGTCTCTCGAGTGACAACAAAAATAATGTATATAGCCGGGTCACAGGAGCAGCGTCCAATGAATATGGCCGATGAGAGAAAGTAAATTAAATTGGACGCCCGCCGCTGCCGAATTCCCAGCTCAATTCGGGCGCCGCTCTCGACGGGAGCGTAAATTATGTTGCCTCCCCGCTCTTTTTTATTATTAATGGCCTTGTGCTGCAAACGTTCGTTCTGCTACTGCTGATCATTCGGAGGCAAAGCCTTTTTTCGACGCCGTACATTGCGCCCCGCCTACTGTGGAAAGAAATCGTTACAAAAAGGGAAACACTCGACATCTCAATACGCGATCAGTTGAGCAGCGCCGTTGTCACCTCATAAGAGGATTTCAATCCACTTGTCACTGCTATAACCAGGGCATTCGTCTCCGTCCATCCTCACTTATTGTCACACTTACGTGAACGAGGTGTGCGTGGGTTTCTTTCGGGTCGGAGAATGTAGAGTCACTAAATAAGGAGCACCTATATTATATCTATAAACTATAATAGAATATATAATAGACTTTACTATGATATATAATATACGTACATGTACCCCTATTCAGTGACTCAAGGAGAATGATGGCCTTGAATCCTGGAATACACACAATGATAGGTAAAGGAAAATGTTTTATGAACTATAGATAAGATTTTTCGGAAGAAAGTGACAGTGCACCCTTCACCAATTTTGCTCCAAATACTCACGAGAGGGGGATTCTACAGGGTATTTTCTTTAATCATTTACAGATGTGGGCAATACGGATGCAAATTTTTGCGTGCCGGTTACGCGGTCAGACGGGGGGAGGGGGGGAGCTGTTTATTGGGCAGGAAAAGTCAGCCAGAAAAAGATGGCTTCTATTAATTAGTAAAAAAACAGCAAAGAACTTAGATAGCAATCAACCTCTCAGGGCTGTCAAGGGCAGTCGATGTGGAGCAGCCTGTGGGAAAGAGTATCTAACTACTAGACGACTAATTACCTAAAATTCATTAATTAACCTTTCAATTAGGTGTTTCGCGAAACTGCGAGACAGCAGAATTGAAGACAATCATTATTTGAATTCACCAAATTTCTTAAAAATCATGAAACGAGCGTGTACTGCGAGATATAAATGGTCGAACTTTGATATGCAAATGAGGCAAAACCAGAACTACGCACTCCTCGAGCGCAGGAACGGCGTCGCTTGTGGGGGAGGGGGGGATATGTTTAGTCAAAAAAGAAAGGGAGGAAAGGTTAGTCAGGCGTTGGCCGAGCCGACTTGCTTACATCGCTTGGGCTTATCAGGTCCGGTGGGTGGGGGTGGTGGTGGTGGTTGCCGTTGTCGGCCTCACGTATGTGGGCAACGTCACGACTCACGCCCTGGGGGAATGTGCGTCCTGGGCCGACTTCTAAGGGAACTGTGCCGACATATGTCTGAAAGCGTCTGAGGAAAACCCAGGAAAAACCCCAGACAGCACAGCCGGCACCGGAAAGCGGTTTATCTGGCCAATAGGTCAGCGTTTATTCCAATCAGTTCGATCGCTACAAAACACGTGGCCCTCCGACGTAAGCGCCCTTTCCCTCTTTTGGCGCTCGAGAATTGCGTGGTTTCAGTTTCGTTTCAGGTCATAGAGGATGGATTTAAAGGGACTATCGCATCCGGGAACGTATGTATTAGACGAATACGGTAATGTTCGTCATCTCTTCGCAGTCAACTTGGTCAAGTTTCTCTTCCGAAAACAGCTTACATATCAAATAAACTAGTTTTAAAGATTCTCACTCCTTCTGCAGCTAACACCGTGATGACGTAAGCCAGGCACACGAATGGGAGCGCTGCGCAGGCTCCAAGGTCGTCTGCTTGGCGTTCGCATCGCAATATTGGGTGTTTCACGAAAAATGAGTTTTTTGTTTGTTTTTTAATGGTTCATCGCACACCACAAAAAAGGACGGACTGCATAGTGTTACCAGTGGTGTGCAGAACATCAGACCGAATTTTTTTCCGGTTCGGTTCGGGTCCGGGTTCAGGCATAATGGTTCCGTTCCGGTTGAGCTACAGGAGGACACACATGTCGGTTCCGAACCTGTTCAAGATGCTCTATACCGGTTCCGAACCGGTTCATTCCACAAGGTATATGCTCTAAAATAAGCGGTATGAAAGTTCCGGAACCGATTCCGGAATTTTATTGTTCCGGAAGCTTTATTCCTTTTCGTCCTAAGGTAACAGTAAAGATAGCCCAGAATTTTATATTAGTACAAACTCTGTTTTGTCCCCAAATGACATTCAACAAGATCACCTTTTTACTTTACAAACTGTTTAGGTATGAGCTTCCCTAACCTTCAAACGTGCTGACCGCAAAGCTCTGACTGGAATGCTTGTCAACAGGAAAACGAAACTATAAAGAGCGCGGTTGTCCGACGTTGTCTCCATCGATGCTGGCGTCTAGCTATGCATTTTCGCTTGTATTGGAGACCCGGGTTGCAAAAAGTGCCGCATGAACCGGTCACTTTTGGAACAGGTTACGCACTTAAGGTAGGAACACGCTGGAACACGCTTTGGAACAGGTTACACACTTAAGGTAGGTAAGATGAAACACGGTCAGTCTCGAACTCTCGGTGATTCGAAACCGATTTTGAAACGGTAACCGAAATTTTCTAAATCGGTTCGGTTCCGGTTCAGTTCCAAGATGGCAGCGGCCTTTTCGGGCCTGTTCCGGCTCCTGCAAAAAATAATGGTTATTTCCGTGCTGACCGCACGTTTCCGATTCCGGTTCGGTTTGATGCTGTGGTCGTGTGAGGATACTCAAATTATTTTTGTTTTGTAATTAATTAAATAATTAAGTGAAATTAATTAGTGAGTTTTTAACTATAAGTATTAGAGCCAAAATATCGCAGACGCGCGAGGAGTCAATGTCAAGCCAAAAGGTCAATAATTACTGTGACTACATTTCGTTCGATAACAGGACGCTTGAGAGCGCTGTGATCCGGCGCTCCTCGCGCGTCTGCGACAGGTCACGCGTCGGTTTGTTCTTGCAAACCCGGAAGTTGGTCTTTGGAGCCGACAAAAAAAGGATCCTTTAGAAGTACAAAATTGCAATTAACGGATTTGGTGTCGTTGTATCGCCCGCCATAACTTTCTCATTCACATTTTGGTTCTAATCCTCATAATTAAAAACTAATTAAACACTTAATTAAAAAAAACATCACCTCACACCACTGGTAACACTATGCAGACCGTCGTTTTGGTGTGCGATGAACCTTTCATTTCTTTTTTTTTTAGCTGTGGCTCATTTTTTGTGAAACACCCTGTATACTAAGTGAAAAGTGTTCGGTAAATACGCCTACTTACGCTTACCAGTGTGAGTTCTGACGTGACCATGTTGCGTGGAACACGGTGCTACGCTCTTGGCTGTACGAATACGTCCGCCGCTAACAAGAAACAACATTCCACAAACCGATCACAGACACTCCGCGACCAGCAGACGCCCTCCCCCCCCCCCCCCCCGTATTCCCGCCCGCCCGCACGACTGTCGGTCGTTCGGTTGCCAAGGCTACCAAGGTCCCTCCAGCCGCTCTCTGATTGGTCTTTTCCGTGCTAAAGGGCGCTCACTGATTGGCCTTGTCCGGGTGACGTTTCCAGAGAGGGGACTCCGGAAGACTGTCAGTATGAGTCTTCTGCTCTTGACATGTGTTACATTAAACTGCGCAGGAACAACGCCACCAATAAACCTTTACCTGAGAAATGTCATCATGACGTTGGTAGACAGGCTGAAATCGACACAGATCGGAAGGGGAGAGCTGGGTTCCACGAATGGGTACTTGTTCGCTGCCCCCTATTGAAAGAAAAGTAGGACCAAAGGTCGCGTCCCTTTCAGGGATCACCGTAAGAGTTAATCAGGAATTAATTGATAGGGAAAGAGTGACGCCGCGTTCGGCGGAGTGCCTCCTCTGATCGTCTTTTCCGAAGCACGTTGATTGTGGCGAGAACTTCGTTATCCACCATGGCGATTGCGGAGGAAAGCACGGCGGTTGCCTACAACGGAGAGCTGGGCAGCCGGCCGGACAGCGGTGACGGAAGTGGCGCAAGTTCCGATCTCGTCGAGATACTTCGAGATTATGGCGACCGTCGGCTGCCCCGAGTGCGGACACTCTTGCCGTTCTCTGGTCGCCGTTTCAAGCAACGAGAGCTGGCGCCCGGCAGTGGGAACGTGCCTTCATTGGCTGCCGAGAATCGTCTGCTACGGTGAGGGAGCCAGGCGGCCAGTCGACTGCTCTGTGTACACACGCCTGATGGGCAGCGCCAAAAACAACCGCAAAAACGAAGAAAGAAAAATAAAAAAACGCTCACTTCGTTATTGGGCGGAAGATGTGACGTCACATACTGGAAGCGTGAGGAAGGCACTTTTCCGACGCGTGAATTTGAAAGCCCTCTTAGGCGACGCGCTACACTCGTACACTCTAAGAAAAAAAGGAGTAATTGTACTCCTTTTGGGGACTAAATGCATTGCCACAAAAAATAGTCCCTTTCGGGAGTAAATGCACGGGAGTAAATGAGTGTCATAGAGTGGAGACTGCATTTCACGCTCTGTTCTGACAGTTCCAAGTACATAATTCGTGTGCATGCATGAAAATACTTTGAATCAAACCGTGAACCGTGATAAATCGAGTGATATAAAATCTTGCGACATATATAGGGCACGATTTGCGAAGAAAGAAGCGCTAACTGTTTCTTATACTCTGTGTGGGTGGAAAATTTCTAAGTTGGATGAGATATACAACATTATGCCGTCAAATTCACGAATAGCACATATTTACGTAGAGTGTTGCATTCGGAAGACCATTCGCGAAGTTGAGTGACAATTCGCAGTCCTGGGAAGTAAGGGCAGGGGTTAGGGGACTGAAATTGGGAGTAATTGCGGTCTATATAGGGGACTAGATAACAGCAGTTACTCCCTATTTTACTCTTTTTTTTTTTTTAGAGTGTACTTTGTGTGAAGATATGTATCCCTGTGCTTGTAATCCTAATTTCTCGCCTCCTATACATTTTTTTTTTCGAGACCATCAATTCCCCCAGTCGCATATTGGTTTTGTTATTGATTGCACACCCACAAACGGACCATACCCATTGGAGTGTCTCTCTCCCTCTCTTGTTTATTCTGCGGGAGCATACAACAGGAAGCTAGAACTGAGGAAGCAGACGCGAACACAAAGTGTAGGGCCTCTTTCATGTTTTTTCTCGCTTAGTTCAGTATAACGGGTCATTGATGCCCCACATTTTCGTTTCGCAAACGCAACTTTCTGTTTGTGTCTTCTTCCGATAGTCTGTCGATAAACAAACAAGATTCGACTCACCGCACCGGAACGCTCGAAAGAAGACTTGAGCCGGAATGGAAAGGCGGTATATGTATAAGGAAGCGTGCCCTGAATCCCACCTTTTAATTCCATCTGGCGCTTTTTCTTTTCTCCGTTCTTTTTCTTTGTCTGTGTGTGTTTTTTTTTTTAGTCCTGTGCTTTGACGGATGCCAGCTTCAGTTACTCGGATCACGCAGCCCGTTCCTAATGGAATGCCGAATGAGCCGATACCACTTTTGCCTTCGCGCGCTCGGCGTGCTGCGAAACGGTTTCGCAGTTGCGATTAACGATCTTATTTGCGCTTTTCTTTTTCCCTGTCATGTTCAGCAAGCTCCTCGGTGAATGTTATTTGAGCAAGATGTACGGGAGCCGGCGACAGAAATGCTAGGTACGAAAGGTGGAGTCGGAAATCTAATTTGAATTGTAAGGAGGTAAGTTCTTAGTAAGAAGTTGTTGCAAAGTTACCGAAGCACGTAGCTCCAGCGCTACATATTTATTCATTTTTTCTCGACGTGTCGTGGTGTTCGCTGCGTACGCAATGATGCTAACGAGTAGCGATGATGGAATATGAGACGATACTCCGAAGCTAGAGTCACTAAATAAGCTACGCTTATTTAGTGACAAGCGTAGCTTATTTAGTGACTCTATCCGAAGCAACATAAGCGCTACAGTCACAGAGGTATACATCCGCCAGCGGAGAACGTAGTCCGCACATTCAGAGTCTGGCATACGAGAACATATGCGGACGCTAGCAGACGATTCATGTGATTTCTTAACGAGAATATTTTATGTGTTTACAACCACATACAGATGTGCTCTAAATACATCGTCTCCGACGATTGTTTCCGCGAAATGATCGCGCTTGCAAGCAACGGTTTGAAGAATTAGGGCGCACTACGTTATGACTCGGATGCGTTATGCGCCTGCAGAAGCCAGTCAATGACGTCTTTAGATTTGTGGGCGGGGTTGAACTGTTGGAGTTAAATTTCCCTGAAGTGTAGTTGGCTCGTTTTTTCATTCTTTGCATTTTACTGCATTCCCTTTCTTCGCATTAAACTTAAAGGGACCATGGAGGGACCAATCTGAATTCTCGGTGGAGAATGGCTCTCAAGGATGACTTCTATTTGAAATATATCTGATTTTTGCAATGGTACACTCAATGCGGGCACAGTTAACGCTCAAAAAAAAAAAAAGCGTCGCGCGACCGCTCGGCACCCCCCCCCCCCCCCCCCCTGCAAGCGGTCTGACGTCACTTGCGTCATTTGGTCACTCTAACGTTGCACCAAGCCAGGCCGCCAGCGGGAGAAGGTCACCTCCTTCTGACGTGACATCTAGTTTCTCCACCGCGTCAGCAACGGTCGGATCGCAGCAGTCGCCTTTTTTGGCCGCGGTTTTTAGTTAATATCTCCGTTATTCTAATAAATGTTTCGTTCGTATTCTGCATGGTGAATATATGAGCAGCCAGGAATGCATTGCATATGCTTACAAAGGTTTTGAGGATCTCTTCATGGTCCCTCTAATTCATTTAATGCCCACTCCCGGGCAACAGCAACAGCTCACTACTGCACGACGTTTTAAAATATTGCCCTCTTTATGTCGGTGTGCTGCCATTTAGATGCCGACCGGTGGGTCTCCACAAAGCCCAGCGGTGAAATTAAAGCTATTCTATGTGGCCTTCCCGACAGTTACGGTCACCGCCGTCCTTCACCTGACATAATCGCAGAGACGTGACACAAAGGAACGGACGCTTTTCCAAATATCCACACATTGGCTCGCTGACACCCTGTAAGAAGTGTCCCCCGGGGAATCCTTCGATCAAGATTACCGCCTCACCAAACCCACTTGGATGCTTCCTTCCCTAACGAGGCGCCGATAAAACGACGATTCCCGTCCACCCTCAACTTCTACTGCGGGAACATTTCCATGAGTTTCCTGTGTGTCTATAAAGCAAAGCCGAAAACGAAACAAAACGGAATCCTCTCAAGACACAGGCGTCCCCTGGCGGCCGTTTGGATAACTGCGCAATGGTGCCTTTCCTTCTTGCGATGCGCGGACGTCTGCCATCCACGTAAAGAAACTATGTAGCACAGGCGTGCCTAGAATGTGTGTCTATAGCGAAGACATACAAAAAGAAAAGAGGAATCTGACTGACCTCTGCCTTTCGACGGAATTTCTCTCGGCAGCGTCCTTTCGGCATGTATTCTGGTCGATTCCTCCCATTCGCTTCGTTATACCAACCTCAGAATGGGTGCTGTTGGTCGGTAGTCTCTTGTGCTCAGTGCGTTGTTTGCATGTAAATTTGACGTCCCACGTTGTCTTCCGATGGAGATGGAATTTGACGGGTGTTCAGGTGGGTGTTCAGACATGAAATGCCGAGAACACGCAGAGTTCGAGCTAGCATGCAGGCGAAAAACGATTTTAGATGGAGAGTTTTTCGCTGTTGTTGCAGACAATGGTCGCGGCTGATTACTTTGTTGTACGAAGCATCTTCATCAAATTTAATGCAAGCCTTTGCTCATCGGCACCAGTGAAGATGCTGTTCTCCTTTGCGAATCTGATTGTACGGCCGAACACAAGAATCCTAAGTGATGCAGTCAAAAACTTCTAATATTAAAATTACCGTGATAATCTAACAAATAAATGCTATTTTTCCTTGCTGACTTGTTGTTATGTTCATCGTTATTTCTGTAATACCAGATGACATCTTCATCACAGTATTTATGGTACTAGTTACGGCATTTAAATGCTGTATATTTTATATTTAAATACTCCTATCGAAAAGTATTTATGAAGAGTATTTAAACGCCCCTTTCAACAAAGTATTTTGTATTTATATTTAAGTACTAAAAAAATGCATTTATGTCCGCCGTGTCCAGCGATTAAGCCCCCCTGGTCGGAGGCCACGGTTCATTATTCGTTTTTTTTTTTTTTTTTCAGAGAGAGATGCGTATAAGGTACTTAGCTATATTAGATAAAACTATTTATGGTACACTGCCATCCATAAAGTGCACCCTATATGAAATGAAATAATCGCAATTCGCAATGAAGTTACTTGTGTCAAGACGCCGCGATATATTTCGAGCCACCTCTCCCGTAAGACTGCATTTGAGCGGAACTCGTGGAATGAAATACTTGTGTTCGACACTGCTTTCTTCGGCTTGCAAAGCGGGACGGTGCAGTACACCACCACGACTGCACCATCCACAAACCATGCACTGGAGACAAACAGTGCCCACCGCGTGAAAAATAGCAAAAACCAAACGGCAGCAATGGTATCCGCATAGCATGCGTCGTCTGCCGAGGGTTCCGTATTCAGCGCCACAAACGCGCGGCGGCCGCTTGGCGAAACTACATCAGTGGCGCTGGGGCTAGGTGCGAGTGTTATGGTCGTGTATTATAGAGATGGTCGTGGTGTGATCTTCTTACGAGGGCAGAGGAAAGGGAGTGCTTGCTTCTAGACGTGGCCAAGTTGCCCAAGTACCGGAGCCCCAAAAGCTCGGAATGGATACTAACGGGCTTTTCCTTGGCTTCCTGGTATGTCTCTGGGTAATTCAAGAGAAGCTAAGTATTCCAAGCGCCGTTCTTATTTGTGCCCGATGGAGTAGCTCAAGAGCCCGCCATTGTGTAGGTCCCAGTTCTACGTACGGTGACACGTACAGGATACGCGAGAGAATGAGGGCTCTGTGCAGCGTGAGCAGCAACGTGAACTGCAGCCCCATGACTTGCCACACGCGTGTGTATCGTGTATCCTTCGGAGTCAATTAAGAGTTGGAGTTGAAGTTAGGAAATAAAAATATGGAGACGGAGGCTCCTACGAAACACAGGAGCTGGCTACTCCAAAACACTTGAAAGCCGTTTGGTTCACTAGCCTAGACCAGCGTAAAGCACTGTCAGTGGTGACGCCAAGATAACGGCAAATCTCACATCTTGGGATTGGTGTGTTGTTGACGGAGAGATTAGGGAAACCCTTGTCCACATGCTTTCGGCGGGGAATGCAAATCATGCATTGAGATTTCTCAGGCGATACTACCAGCCCTCTTTCAAGAAGTGCCGCACTGAGGCCGTTCAGGGCAATTTCGGCGGTGTCACGAAGCTTCTCCTTGTTGTCTCCCACAACGCGGAGGCAGATATCGTACGCGTAGATGGTAAGTCGAAGGTTATATGGAGATAGGCGAATCCTTCGATGGACTCCGGCCATGATCAGATTGAATAGCGTGGGCGACAGGACACTGCCCTGTGGACCCCCGCGTTCGAAATTTTCCTTGGAGCAGATGCACCCATTGACACACACATCAAACGTACAGGTAGATAGGAAGTCCCAGAGATATCTCAGTAGGCGGCCCGTGATACAAGCACCTCGTATCGCAGCCAAACATGCTACGGAGTTACAGAGTCACAGGCCTGTTTCACGTCTAAGAACAATGCGAGGGCAAATGTATTTGACTCTCTTGCCTCTTTCAGTGATGTAGTCACTTCAGCAATGGCGTCAGAAGCGGACCAACCCTTTCGAAAAGCTGTAATGTGCTTAGAGAAGTGGTTGTCGCGCTCCAGGACACAGCACAGCCTCTTGTGAATTGTTCGTTCCAGTAGCTTGCCGACACATGAGGTTAAAGCAATGACGGTAAGAGGACAAATGCGCAAGACTTCAGGACAGGTATCCCTAGCATGCTTCCACTCAGGTGGTATGGCACCAGAGGCCTAAACTGAATTGTATAGATGAAAGAGAACCTCCAGCTGTTCTTCACCCATGTTTTTCAGTGCCTGATTAGGAATTCCATCTGGAGCCAGCCGCGCTCCGTCGTTTGAGGCTACGAATGGCGTATTTCAGTTCCGACATAGTGATGTCGTCGTCCAGTGGAGCATTATCAGCGACAGAGTGGCCAGGTGTGGGACGATGGTGACTGGAACTGGCGACCTGCGCTAATTCCTGGGCAAAGTCTTCAGCTGTGACCTTGGGGTCACATTGAGACGCGACCGATAGCGTGACGAGCGGGTTTACGGGTTCGGGAAGGCCTCCGATAGCTTTCAAGATGTTCCAGACCCTAGTGGTCGGTGTATGAACGTTGAGGGACTCGCTCTACTGTCGCCACTGGGTCAGCTGTAATTTCAGGCTATATCGTCTGCGGGCGGCCGAGCCACGCTTATAAGAGATTCAGCCGACCTGAAGATCTGTCCTCAGAGCCCTCCTCTGTGCCCGTCTACGTGCTTCCGGAGACTGAGATAATGAAGATCACGGGCAGGTCTACGTGCCGGGTCTAAAAACAGGTGGTGGTGGTGACGAAAACCGGCTTGCCGTTGTTGGCCTCACTTATGTAGGCAGCGTCACGACTGTAGCCAGAATGAGATGAGAAGGTGTGATAACAGATAAAGGAATTATGAGGCCGAAAATTAAGATCTAGAGCAGTCACTGCCAGAATTGGTGAGAAGTCCGAGCAGTACTCATGGGTCTTTGAGCGAGGCTAGATTCCTGGAGAAAGCAGACGAGGCTGCTAATTTTGAAGAGACTTTCTGTGAAAGAGCCTGTGAGATGTAGGACATCATCCACCGTACAGTTCCTACAATAGCCAAGATATTTCTCCCGCGCCGCAGCATATGGACCGCAATGAAGCAGGATGTGTTCGAGAGTTTCGATTTGCTGACAATGTATGCTGTTTGCGTTGTCCAGAGAGTCAATCTTGAATATTTGTGATTTAGTGGAAGCGCTTCTTGTTCGCAACCTGAAGAGCAGGGTTTGTGTACTGCGGGAAAGTCCTTTCAACGGGAGATCAAGTCGATGATTTTCCAGGATGTCCGGGATCCAAGGGGGTTGTGTAAGAACTATTTCATTGATAACCAATTTTCAGTCGCTGTCTCCCGGGGTTGGCAAACCGGGGCTAGTGCGTGCTGTGATGTACAGCTGATACTAGTTGGTCCGCTTTTTCGTTGCCACTGATGCCGACGTGCGAGGGGATCCATTGCAAGGAGATGTCTCCACCGATTCGCTTGTGTTGGGCACATGTTATTCTGATACTCCCAGCTAGAATGCTATTGCATGTGGGGTTCACCACCATTTGGAGAGCGCTACGCGAGTCCGTGAGGATGACAGCCTTCGTGACTCCCTGATCTGCAACGCAGCTGTTACATGTAATATTGCCAGAAGCTCAGCCGCCGTAGAGCGGATTGGGAATCGAACTGATTTTCCTTGTCATGCCACATTTAATGATGTAGATGGGTAGAAATCCAGCGAACCGGTAGAGATGTAGGAAGGGAGTTGCCTCAGGACAGAAGCCGCCGATATTTCGAACAGAGACTATTCTTCTTCTGGGCACCGTCCTCATCATTGGCATGGTATTTAAAGGGTTAGGTGTGACGTGTTTAAAGGTTCATGCGAATTGTGGGTCAACAGCCCGGAGGGAAGAAAGGTCCGTACGGGTTTTTACGGCGGGAGTGAATGGCTGCTTTGTTAGAGTGTGGAGGGGATTATGTGAACGTAGTGATCTAGGCTACAGACCGGTTGCAGAAAAATGGAAGGCTCACGAACACGTGGACGAAACGGGACAACAGGCAAGAATTCGCAAGCATAGCGAAAGATAAGGAGGTTAGTGGTTACGTGGGGAAAATTCCAGAACGAGCAATTTTTTTTTTTTTAATATATATCTGTAATACAAAGTTGTGGCATGCAATAAAGAGAGCAGAAAGCAGTGGCCATGCAGAACATAACAGATGATAATGGAGGTAGATGGCAAAAAGCATATTTTATTTGTGAAGTGTTTCTAGGGTGCCTTGTGATTTGTTGATACCGGACGGGTGAAGAGCGTTGAACTTGTATATGAGATAAGACTCCCTATCACGTCTGTCACGTGTGGATCTAAACCCGGTTTCTAGAATATATAGTTTAATGTTGTCAAAATTGTGACCAGGAACGTTAAAGTGTTCGGCGACTGCTTTGGGGAGTTTGTTGGACGTGTCGGTTCTGTGTCCGGTAAGGCGGTTGTTCATTTGTTGGCCGGTTTCACCAATGTATTGCATAGAGCAGTCGCCGCATTCAATGCAGTATATAACATTGGAGCTTGTGCATGTGAATGCGTGGTTAACGGGGTGGGTGTAATTGCTCGCAGTGCTTTTGATGGAGTTAGCGTGTTGAACGTGCTTGCATGTTTTGCAGCGCGGGAGGTTGCAGGGTCGTGTTCCCGTGTACGGGGCGCTCGTTTTGCTGATTTTGGCATTGACCAAGGAGTCTGCCAGGTTTCTTGCGCGTCGGTATGTCACCTGTATGGGATTTGTGAATATGTTGTTACGCAAATATCTTCATGGGGTTCCTAGAAAACAAAGTTCTCAGCGCCCTCTCATTAAAACCTACGGTGTACCTTCGATACATCGATGATATACTGATAATATGGGAACACGGGGAACATGAATTTCAAAAGTTCGTAGATCTACTGAACACCGCGCATAGCAACATAAAGTTCACATCACAACAGTCAACTCACTTAATTAACTTCCTCGACACCACGATATCACTAGACAACGGCAACCTCGTCACAACCCTGTACAAAAAGCCAACTGACAAACAACAATACCTTCACTTCAAGAGTCACCACCCGCGTCACTGTAAGGTTGGAATTCCTAATGGGCAGAGTGTAAGACTACGCAGAGTTTGTTCAGACGACACAGATTACGCTGAGAAGCTTGACGAACTCTGCAGTACACTTGCCCAAAGGGACTATCCAGACTCCCTCCTAACCGAATTCCGTCGCAAGGCACTCACACTCGATCGAAACGAGGTTCTGGAAAACCGAAAAAATCCCGGCGCGTGCCAAATAAGCTTCATCACAAGATATTCCAACGCACTTCCAAACATCAAAGCCATTCTACAGAAGCACGAGCCCCTCCTCCAAAGCAGTGACCGACTTAACAACATATTCACAAATCCCATACAGGTGACATACCGACGCGCAAGAAACCTGGCAGACTCCTTGGTCAATGCCAAAATCAGCAAAACGAGCGCCCCGTACACGGGAACACGACCCTGCAACCTCCCGCGCTGCAAAACATGCAAGCACGTTCAACACGCTAACTCCATCAAAAGCACTGCGAGCAATTACACCCACCCCGTTAACCACGCATTCACATGCACAAGCTCCAATGTTATATACTGCATTGAATGCGGCGACTGCTCTATGCAATACATTGGTGAAACCGGCCAACAAATGAACAACCGCCTTACCGGACACAGAACCGACACGTCCAACAAACTCCCCAAAGCAGTCGCCGAACACTTTAACGTTCCTGGTCACAATTTTGACAACATTAAACTATATATTCTAGAAACCGGGTTTAGATCCACACGTGACAGACGTGATAGGGAGTCTTATCTCATATACAAGTTCAACGCTCTTCACCCGTCCGGTATCAACAAATCACAAGGCACCCTAGAAACACTTCACAAATAAAATATGCTTTTTGCCATCTACCTCCATTATCATCTGTTATGTTCTGCATGGCCACTGCTTTCTGCTCTCTTTATTGCATGCCACAACTTTGTATTACAGATATATATTTAAAAAAAAATTGCTCGTTCTGGAATTTTCCCCACGTAACCACTAACCTCCTTATCTTTCGCTATGCTTGCGAATTCTTGCCTGTTGTCCCGTTTCGTCCACGTGTTCGTGAGCCTTCCATTTTTCTGCAACCGGTCTGTAGCCTAGATCACTACGTTCACATAATCCCCTCCACACTCTAACAAAGCAGCCATTCACTCCCGCCGTAAAAACCCGTACGGACCTTTCTTCCCTCCGGGCTGTTGACCCACAATTCGCATGAACCTTTAAACACGTCACACCTAACCCTTTAAATACCATGCCAATGATGAGGACGGTGCCCAGAAGAAGAACAGTCTCTGTTCGAAATATCGGCGGCTTCTGTCCTGAGGCAACTCCCTTCCCACATTTAATGATGATATATAAAAAAGGAAGTAGAGATTCTACACTTGGCGTCAACGTAGCCCTCTGTGAACACCAGGGTGTGTGCGTGAAAAGTGTCACTAATTAGGACCTCAGCAGCTGCCTTGGCTGGGGAGTGAGCTGGATTCGCATTTTCTTTCTTAGCCCTGGAATGTGCAACGAGATATTGTGCATTATCTCACGCCATGGAGTAGCAGGTCGTGGGATACATTCGTCGTAAGGTAGGGGGCGATTCGCGTGGTCTAAAAACAGAACTTCACCGCATAGCACGCTCTTAGCCAATCACCATCCTGAATGACACCGTTCTGCCACCTGATTAGTTAAACACACCCACTATGATGATGGGTGGGCAATTCACCGCCGCTGAGGCGGTACACTGCCCTATTGCGCGTTGGGAAAGGATTAGGGGATGATGATGGGAGCTTTCAGAGAGCCGTCACCAGACCGGTGGAGCACAAGTACTCCGCAAAAAGACGAAGGCCTTGCATCTGGTGGGCAGCGTTCGACCACGGTCCGAGGACCTTTGCGAGGTTGAACGGCTGTTTGTCAATGCGTTGCATAGAGACTTCCATTAGTGCACGCTGGTGATATTGCCGACAAGCCAGAATGAGGTGGCAGAGGTCGCCGTGCACTCCACAAGTGGGGCAGAGGGAAAACGAGGTCGAGCCGAGACGGTGTTGAAAGGCAGGTGTAAAGGCAACGTTGAGCCTCATGCGGTGGAAGAGTGCAGTAAAGGGGCACGGTAGTCGCGGAGGAAGTACGAGAGAAAGCGTGGGGTCTACATCCGAGAGGAGGGAGTGACCTATGTCGTGTTGCCAGTGAGTGATCTTGGGGCCGGTGAGTGTCGAAAGGAGATGTCTTCGGTCGGCCGACGACATCATTATCGGGGATACACCTGCGTGCTGATGGGCGCTCAAGGCGACTCTGTCTGCTTTTTCATTGCCGCTGATGCCGACACGTCCGGGGATCCACTGCAATGCGACAGTGTGCCCGCAAAGGCCACCTTCTTATAAACTAGCAGGACGTCAAACACAACAGGACCGAGGGACCCACTTATCCCCAAGTTGGCCACACACTGGAGCGCGGGTCTTGAGTCCTGATTGGTTAAAAATGTGAGGCGCACGCCTTTTTTGAACACTTATGCAGTTGCAAAAAAAGGCGTACGCCCGGCGCTTTCCACAAATCGGGAGTGATAAAGGTATCATTATGTGCAATGGTTGGCCTTCACCGTGCTATGTGGTGAAGTTCTCTCTTTAGAGTGCTAAGGACGATTTTAATGAGACGAGACTTTCGTGCCGAAGGCTGCACTTGTTCAGGTCTTAAGCAGTGCAGCCTTCTGCACGAAAGTCTCGCCTCATTAAAATTTAGATGCTCTCAACCGTCTTCTTTCTGTTTTGAGCTGTATATGGACTAGGCACTCTCTCGGTTCGTTTCTTTCCTCTTCGTTCTTATTGTCTATTTCGTTTGTTATTGTTGTTCTTCTGTTGCTGCTGATGCTATTGGTATCATTACTGTTACGTTTTGAAAGGTTACATGTACATTGATATCAGACATAAATCGGCATTAGATGGAATATTTCACGGTGCAAAAGAGTATGAATTATTTCCCACAACTTCCCTATGGCTTTGTTCACAGAGGAAAAAAAAACGAGAAAATTTGATGTCGTAACACCCAGAGAGACGTAAGCGCAGCGGTGTAAGCGCTCCTGAACCTTTTCAAGTAGCTCATTTGTGCCGTCTGTACGTAATGTTTTAGCAATGCACGCAGTAGAACAAGGAATATCAAGTAAGCGGTGAGCAGCCCTCTTTGTTGGTTCTTTGACACGCTCCTCTTTTAAATCACATGCATTATAGATACAATGGGCACTGATCCTCCTTTTCAACTTCTCAGAAGCATATTCTGAACATTTCAGGGAAGAAATATTAACGTGCTGAACGTTTTTACTAAGCTAGTCTACGTCCTGACATAACCAAAAAGAAAAAGAAAAGAGGTAAACATAAAATAATTCGCAACTTAATCTATGCAGGCTTCTTGAAATAAGTGATACTCTTTTCTCGTATCTAGAAAATATGCTTTTCGTATTCGGAATATCTTGCACGTAATTCAACGACCACGCGCCGAATCTGCAGCAATTCTCGTGGACACCAGCGTCAACACAAACGAATTATATAATTAAATTTCACGGATGATTCCAGACTATGGAGCTTGCTTCATTAATATATTTTCGTATATCACTGCGTAGATACTATGATCCGAAATATGCCTTTTCTTCAAGACGTGTCCCGAAGGTAACTTCTGTACGTCTACGATTAAGTAACGGCGCAGAAACGCCAAAATATGGCATCAAACCAAACTAGGGCGTATGATTAAAATCTGTAGTTGCGAATCACGTATTGGCGGCCCTTCATAGCACGATCCGTCCACTACGTCCCACTCGCTCCTGAGACTCTGCGAAACGGGTTTTTAAGCCAAGAGAGCGCTGCGTGTGCACGTGATGTGTGCACGTTGCGTGCGCAAATCGCCTCTAGGCCTCTGAATGTCACTGAACGTTCGTTTTTTTTTTTTTTTTTTTTTTTGCTGTTGAGCCGTCTTCCGATCCGGCTGTCTGTCCTTAAAAAGATTAATTAAGGTGCAGGTGGTTCCAACCAGAGAGGAGGGTAGTGAGTGCGTGAAGCACTCCGACTTCTGGGTCACACAACACAACACAACAAGTAGCTCTATCTTCCATGCTTACGAGTGCAACAACTACTAGTTTACCCGCAACTTACTCCCTTACTCTTGGCAGCACATTACATTATGAAAAGTATATAACGGTGAGGTCATGGTTATATGCAGGTGAAAGTGATGCTACGAGTGTGCCCAGCGTCGACAACAGCCTCCAGCGCTCCAGGGGACGGAAGAAGTTTCCTCTCATTAGATGCCCGCAAGAAACAGGTGACCCTGTATGACCCATCGGCCAGCACCAGCTCCTCACCTGAAACACCCAATGCGACGGCGGCGAGGCTGGGCGTGGCGGCGCCTAAGATGTTTGCCTTCGATGCTATTTTCTCGCAAGATGATACGCAGGTACGTTTCTCGACGTTGATGCGGGGCAAAACCTTCTCGGCTGTTGTCGGGTATACAGCCTGCAATATAAAAGGAAACCTTTACCAAAGAGTCAACCGAAGCCAACCGGTTATGTTAAAAATAATATCGTGCACTTTCTTGTTTTGTTGAAAACTGAAGCGTACATCACGCTCTCCCCACAAATAAGAAAGGAGAACGGTATCATTTTGTGCAGTAGTAGAGCACTGTTTTTTAGCGTACAGTGGTGAAAAGGTGGTATGGCCCCAGGGCAGGAGGAATATCGTTCTATAACCTTCAGTTGGCGGCAGTGTTTGTCGCATCACGAAAACGTCCAAGTTGTTTTACTTATGATCTCTCTCTGTCTCTCAACGTATAGCAACCGTGAGAAATAATGTGGCATATCACGAGTCGTATGCCGAAATGGTGTCCTCGTTGGGTATACCGTGCCATATACCCTGCATGCATAAGACGCTGCTTCGCTTTTGAAGCAGCAGATTAATTAATATTTTAAAAACGCTGGTGTGTGACAGACGTCCTACGGAAAACAAGATCCTCTACCTCTCACGTAAAGAACAGAGACGCAACGGAATATGCCGAAAAGAGACCCCAATGGACAGAGAAAGAAATTGTTACGTACACAAATTACAATTCGTTAGATTGCGATGGACACATAAACCTGAACCGTAGGCTTTTCGTGAACATTCCGGATAACAATGGATAGTAACTGTTCTGAGGCCCAAAACACAAACAGATGATCACCAGGCAACATTTTTTTTTTTTTTTTTATCTGAGCATTATACATCTGCGAGGGCCCCCTGTAAACTTCGCTCTGCCTCAGTAAAAAGCGTTTCGATGGAAAGTATGATTTACAGGGTAATATTGCGCAGTGCTGCTAAGCGCTTGTTACGTTGTAAATGTAACATTTTTTTTTATTCCCTGGATGAACTGTAAAAGGTGTCATGTTGCACATGCTTCCATTTTGCAATATAACCTCTTACTCTCTGTATCTGTTAGACGGAGGTGTGTTCGACTTCGTTGACGGACATCATCCAGGCTGTGGTGAATGGCTCGGACGGATGCCTTTTCGTCTACGGGCACGCCCACTTGGGTAAGACGCCCACGTTTCAGTGTCATTAATACAGTGGGTTCCTCATAAGGGACACACGTTTGAATGCACTGGCAAGATATACCTACCGCACTCCAACTGTGTTACTTTGCAGTCATCTATGTGACGTTGAACTAAGTTTTATTTTGTGTCGTGTGTATTTGATATGTGTGTGTGTGTGCTTCTAACTCTGAGTCATGTATGCCAGTCATGTTGTCGAAGGAAGGGATTGCAGACGCTAAAATTTCATGGAAACAGACGTTGTGCATGATTAAATATGACGACGAAAGGAATGCGGAATCCTAACGATGTTTTCTCTTGCGCGTCGTCCGCTACCTACGGCGAGCATACACTTCGCGGCTGCCAAATGAATATTCAGCAGACACGACTAAAGCAGCGACACTTGACTGCGACGGGCTGTTCGCCGCAGTGTGCGGGGCAGAAATAGTCTCCATTGTAACCCACACAGAATCCCGGAAAAGCTACGTCGTACTAAACGTAGAGGGGCTTTTCAGTCTGTTACATTCTCTTCGGTCTCAAAACGAAAGAAGAACAACTTGATTTTGGTGATGATGACTTACTCATCGTCATAATCTATACTCTACTCCGTTGCTCGCGGTAATTTGGTGAAAATATAATGATGTGCCTCACATCGAGTACCCAAGTCTTGCATTGTCCAGAAACGTTGGTAGTGATTTTAGGACAGAGCATTGGTGTACTGGATTGGTCTAAGTAATTTTGTCAAAGTGAGACGGCATGAGCCTAGCTGATTTATAAATATACTCTGTGGTTTATGTGCATGCCCACCATAGCGTTTCGGGCCTTCGAAACTCACGATCACAATCATCTGATAAGGCGTGGTTTCGTGCCCTGCTATGAACTCACGTGAAGGTCGACATGGTGTATCGGTGAGCTCGAGCGTGCCGCATATTAGTGCACTCAGCGGATAACATCGCACTTGTAAACAGAGCAGGTGTGATGTTATCTGGTGAGTGCGCTAATATGCGGCATGATCGAGCTCACCGATACGCCATGTCGACCTTCACGTGAGTTCGTTGCAGGGCCCGAAATCATGCCTCATCAGATGATTGTGATCGTGAGTTTCGAAAGCCCGAAACGCCGAGCTCTGATGCCCACAGTGCCTCAATTGTCATGTCTGCGTGTGCATGCCCCGTTTAATTAACTTCCCATCTCGCTCATATAATCACCTATATGTAAACGGGTAGGGTACCACAATCACTGCAGTGAAACACTTCATGTCACCGTCGTCGTCGTTGTTGCTGTTATTCTTGCTGATTTAGCTCCTGCACATCATTTTCTTACGAATACGAGGTTAAGCGTGAAATTAACTGTACGGCCTCACCCCTCCACTTCACCACGAGATTGGCAGCTGTTTATGAAATGACTAACTGCATCGTAGTAAATTCAGAGAGTAGCAGCAGAGGAGAAAATGTAGTTTTCCGTATGCACGGGGATCGTCCGTAGGTAGCGCGTGATGAGAAGGGCTATCTGTGGCTGTATTGAGGAGCGAGTGGCTCGGAGAGATAAGGAGTCTTATAAGGTTCCAAACGGCGAAGAAACAACCGACCGTTAAATCGGCGATTTATGGCGCCTCCTCCCTTATGTTCCAGCGCTCGCCCTCTCTTTTATGCGCCTATTTATTATTTTGGGAATATTCTTTAAACGTACTTTTCACGCTGCTGTTCTATGACTTCGTATGTTCCCAGAAAACAAAAGGAAAAAGAAAGCTACGTGGACAGGACCGCGGCCTTATATACGTAGGTGCTGTAAAGATGACGTCTATCTTGTAAGGAAACGAAAATCAGGGTTTGTTGAAATGTCAAACGTTTTTGGGCGCGTTGAATTCTGTCGTTTATGTGAAGTAATTACGTCAGAGGTAATGTTTTTCTCGTCATCTTCCACTGACTCCAATCAATACTGGATGCAACAACAATTGTTGTCTTTCTCCACAATGTGACTTTCTATGCCCTCAGCAAAAATAATGTTGCAATAATGACTGTTGGCGGAAGGCAAGACGAGGAGCAACTGCGCGTGATGGAGAAATGAGCCAACTTTTAATAACGTTAAGGCTCTCCTTGTTCTACTTCGAGTTGAACTTAATATTCTGACCGGCTTAGCTTCATCACACTGTGTATAAGAGGCTTAAATTAAGCATGCTCGTTACTGAGCTCACGCACAAAAAAAAAACTTAAAACCTACACTTTATTATCTCGACCATTTCCACCTTCGTAAGACCTGTGCGTGAAAGGTGTTTTAAATTTTTTGAGTAAGTTATTACTGCTCGGTATAGGAAGAGATAATCGCAGGTGAATTTATGGCACGTTTTTAGTTCAGAGCGCCAAATGCGCTGAGGCGGGAAAATATACGTGGCGAACGTACCAAGTGGCCAATAATTTTCGTGCTTGTCTTTGAACGAGAGACAGACAACGTTCTTCAACTGAAGGTGACAGTGGTTACTAAAATTGTTGAGCGTAGCCGGTCAAAGCGTAAGGGGCAGAGAGAAAACCCCATAGGAGACTTGGAAGGGGACGTTCGGTGAGTAATTGTTCTTAGGGGACGTTACTCCTCGTGCCAGAGTACTTTGGTTACTTCTTTTTGACTCCCGGACACGGCTAAAAGCGATTGATTAACTTTATTGCACTCAGAAGTCACTCGCATGCACTAGTCGGACATTGCAGAAAGATGATCTAAAGTGATGCTGATATACCAGCAGCATAGAGCACAATTCTCCTGGCGATGAAACTCCCCACTCATCGTCATTCAAATAAAGTTGTTGTTGTTCTCCTACTTCCGCTTTGATTATGAAGAGTAGTAGCTCCAAATTAAAATTATAGGAGTCGTAGCTACCTCCTTTTTGCACCCGCGAAATATATTTACTTTGAAGCAAATGCGTCTTCCAAAGTGATCGAAACAGCGTGAGGGGATACTTATTGGAAGCAGATTCCCAAATAACGTATTTAAAACAGAGGTAGGCTTCTCATACTTCAGAAGGTATTGAAATGACAAAAGCTACAAAGCACGAAGCTTTGCAAAACAATTTTGTGAACGACGAGCTTGTGGAGCAGACTCTACGCTTCATCAAGGTGCAGCTCCTGATGAAGTGCACGCTCTCCACAAAACCTCGCCATTCATTAAAATTGTTGATTGATTGATTGATTGAAAGAAAGAAAAAAATGGATTAAAATTGTTCCGAAGTGCTTCATTATTTGTAGTTTTTGCCGTTTCAATTCTCCTATACCTCCACCAGCTGTACTTCCACGCTTGCGGGTCCGAGTTGAATATAGTACATAGGCGTGGCATTCACGATGTTGATGGCCTATACACCCTAAAATACGTAGTGTTCATGGCCTGGTACTTTACAGAACACTGTTACTCGACGCCTCAATACACCGTTTTCCCGTGGACGCTGCCATATTGAAAACGCAGCGCCGTCTAGCCGGGGGAGCACGTTGAAGACTGTTTACCGCCCAATAGCCAGAGAGAAGGAAAGCACACGGGCCGTATGCTTCGTCTCTGGTATCGCTTCCCTCCTTGCTGGCTTATGCAGGCTGCAAAAGCGCTGGATGTGAGGCTGGCTGGAAAACGGTGTTGAGTCAAAGATGCAAAAGCAAGAACAAAGTTTATTTCATTAGGATTTTAAATGTACCTTAAATTTGTTAACATCGAGCTTGAGGGACACCGACGCAGCACGGAACTCGTAGTGCTGTTTGCCTTGCGTCTTGCTGGAGTTCGAAAGTTTACTTTAGTCCTACTAATCCCTCGTAAATAATTTATATGTTGCATGAGCATTTTCGAGATTCATGCCTTCTCATTAAGTTTATTATGAACAGAAACATTAGAGCCACTACCAGTAATGATTAAGCCTAATTGCTGTCCATGAATACCCATTGCATTACCTTATCTCTTATTTTAGAGAAAGCTGTTTTGTTGATTGCTTTTAGTACGCGATACATTATAAAAAGGTAAAGAGTACAACGGATGCAGGATTAGAGAATTCTGCCCGAGGAAAATGTATGCGGGAGTTAGTAACGTCTCCTACTTTATCTGAGGGTTTCCTTGGTATCGTATTTTTTGTAGATCCACGAATAGGAACACATTTTGATACGAGAATTATGAGGACAAGGGATTATTGAACCGGGAATTAAATAAGAATCTTATCTTGATATTGGTGCAGTTGCAAAAACCACGACCATCTTATCAGGAACTTCAAAAACAATGACAAAAGCTACAAGTGCTGTTGGAGAGTTTTTCTGTTGGTTTTAACGGTGCTTTTATTACCTCAGCGGTTATAATAATAGATGTCCGTAGGACATCGTCTACGTTTGTTCTAGGTGATGGCAAAACACAATACACTTGACAAAACATGAAACATCTATTCCAGCTACGAATATTCACTACCTCTATTTACGTATAATGAGTTCAGCTGCGAACTGAGTCTTGAATCACCTTTGACTGCAGATTACAAAGCTGCAACATATTTTCGAAATTCATTCCGTTTCCAAGAAAAGCCTACGATCCCCCACTTGCTATAAACAAGCGGCACCGCAATATCGCGTTCGCTACTACCCTGTACCACTCATCCCCCCCCCCCCTCCCATCACCTCCACCGAGCTCGCACGTTTCCCCGTTTAGGCTTGCACGTTCCATCCTTACCGGGGGAACTTCCCCACTAGTAACCCCTCCCCATAGCTAAGTTCGCCGCCACATAAAGTCTTCTGATCGCTATGACTTCTTGGAAACTGGATATATTGTGCATGGATGCAGTAAGCATTTCCTGGAACTCGGCAAAGTTACAGCGACTCCCGTGTCCCTCTGGACCTTGATTACGTTATGCCAAGTCTTCCCTCGCAGGGGCGCTGCGAGACGCCGTCTGCTCCGAGACAGATGCATGCCCGCGGACAGATACGGGAATGCCGCAATTTGTATGTAGATACTTTGCTATGTGGAATGCATCACGATAGTTTGTTATTAGCATGCATACCACATTTGTTCCGTACTGGTCGCAAATGCACGCGTTCGTATATGTTGTAGAAGTGTATTATTTGATTACTTTGCTTCAGTGCGTAACACGTTCTGTGACACGTACGCAGTTGCACGCAAACCGTCACAAAAAGGCGTACGCTTAAATTTCAAAAATCGGGAGTGGTAACGGTACACTAAAAACAGAACTTCACAGCATAAGGTGCTCGTAGCCAACCATAATGCCGAATTACATTTTTTCTCTCTCTTTTTTTTTTTCTTTCTTCCTGATTTGTTGAAAACGGGAGATGTACGACTTTTGGGACACATATGCCGTTACGTTAACTGTCACAAAAAGGCGTACGCCCCGTATCTCCTCCAATTAAGAGTGCTAACGGTACCATTCCCCTCAGCGTGTTATGTGGTGAACTTCGGTTTGAAGAGCTTACACAATATCGTGAGACTCATTAAAGAGAGAGTAGAACTCACGACCCACGGCCCGCCGGACAGCTGGTATAGCCTCCTTTGCATGTCAAGACACAAACTGAGATATCGACTTTACTTGGCAGGTAAACCAAATATAGCAATTAGTGCGGAACAGAGCACGAAACAGCGTTCGGCAGGTTGGTAAGACACCTCGTAGCGGCAACCTTCGAACCGCACTCTTGCAAGTGGAATGTACACATGTGTGGAATCGTACGACACCATGCCTTTTCAACACAATTCCCCATTCTTCACACGGCCACTCTTTTTCTCAATATCCGCCTGAACAATTGCGACAGGCACAAGTATCTTCACCTGCGAGAAGATAGCTCCATCAATTCCCGTCGTAGGAAGTCTTTCAAGATGAAGAACTGCCCTTGGTTGAGAGAAAGGGGGGGGGGGGGGGTCGCGGAATTTTAAATTAATTAAATCCAGTTCCACGGATGTAATTAGGCAGTTGTAAATGAGATTTCCCTCTGCGGAATTCCTGGAGGGCTCTCGACCGCGGCAGCCTAAGCCCGGTCAAGGTTCCACGTTGAATGGCTTAAGATGAACGCCTCAGACACGCTTGCTTATTGTGGCGCAAGTGGGGCATGTGGCTCCTAGACAGCCTAGTGGCTCCTACGGATGGATTGGAATGTGTTATGACCGTTTGACTATCTGGCGAACGCGGTGTGTTTGTTAAATATTGCCCCACCGATGTCGTCCTATTGTGTGGAATAGTCTTAACAGATATAGAAGCGTTAACGGAAGGTCGGATGGAGTAGAAACAGGGTTAACGAGAGTTCTTTAATTGGCCAAGTGTGAGGATCATTTTCGACATGCTGTCTTCCTTGCCGAAATGACTGGATCCCTAGATCCAATCGTAGGCCCTATTGCCGTAACACTCATTCACGAACTCGTCTATAAGCCTAATAAATTTTGTTTTTAAAGCTCTTGACCACTTCGCTCGAGAGGAAATTTGATAATGATTCGTTGCCACTTCTTGCCTAGTCATCGTAACAGCGCTCGACTGAGTGATGAGATGGTAAAGACGCGGGTCGCTGCGGCTTGCAAGTTTAAACATGGACGGAGCCGTCGTCGTCGTAATTTATTACTGAATGAAAGGGAAAATATTTGAACCACTCTCGCAGTATCAGCATGCTACTGCGAATGCGTGCTGTGGGATCACCATAATGATTACCTACACTCTAAGAAAAAAAGGTAGAATTTTCTACCCATCTCGGTAGAGCTGTAATGCAACCACATTTCTACTCAAACCAATTTTACCTTTTGGGTATAACCGCAGAGTATAGAAACAAACCACAGAGTAGAAACTGTCGTTCTGCCAGCTTGGGTAGGAAATTCTACCCTTTTTTCTTAGAGCAAATGTGAGAGAGAGGAACAAGGGAAAGGGACGCCGCCGCTTATACCCGCGGAGGGGAAGGCGCGCGTGGATTGGCCCGAAATGGTAGAAGTATTGAACATGAGAGAACTGATGTTCTGACGCTGGAACAACATAGAAGGGACAAATACATACAAAGCCTCAATTTGCCTCAATTTGCCGTTCTACCAGCTTGGGTAGGAAATTCTGCCTTTTTTCTTAGAGTGTATGAACTAAACTCAGTAAAGTCCGGCGATGAAACCATTCGCCATTCGTGATCTCACAAGTTGTTGTCAGTAAAGTCCAAGGTATGCTGCGGAAAATTTACCTTTTGCCAATCCAGCATAAGTTAATGCTATGTAAATCAGAGATGGGGAGTAATGCAATACAAAGTAATGCATTACCGGTAATGCATTACTTTTGAATAATGAGTAATGGTAATGAATTACATTTTGCCAGCAAGTAATGAGTAATGGTAATTCACTATATTTTGACTGAGTAATGCAGGGTTGCATTACTCATTACTTTTGTCGAATGTTCATTGCGCCACGTGAGAATGGGAACATCCAGGTTTTTTTCAACTCGCCTTTAACAATGAGCTTAGGGCAACAAAGAAAGAGAAAGGCCCAGCCTGGGGAATTCTGCAAGAGTTCAACAGTCGGAGGTGTGTGTCACAAATGTCCACATGATGATATCACCGATTTTCTCCTGAACGCATTTGGAGTAAAGGATAATCAACGAAATAGAAACATAGGCCCTATGAGGGTAACAAGTGACAATTGCACTGGTGATTCGCTGTCTTGGTATGGTACCGTGTTAGTTTCTCTTGTGCTGTCAGACGTCGTTTTTCGCCAGGACAGAATTGTAATGCTGGGTATAGCGAAAAGGCATCATGGAGCCGGCGGGTGAAGACTTGTCCCTTTCGTGGGTCGAATTTAGTGCGTATATCAAGCCAGTTAGGTGCGATGGGAGACATTTTACGGTTCGGTGCATATAAGGATCGCAGCCTAGAATCGCTAGATGAGTCCCCGAAAATCAAGAGACTGTTCGTGTAGTACAACACAGAAATTCCGTCAACCGCTTCCGCTGAACGAGTGTTCAGTTCGGCAAAAGATGTCCTGTCTCCGAAGAGAGCAAGGCTAGCGGATGACAACTTTGAGCATCAACCCCTACTATGCTGCAATAAATGTTATCTATAGCTTTTGCCTATCAGCCTCGCTTCTGCGGGGATTTAGTGGCACCGATTTGGGGGATACACGGGTGGCTATTGCCTATAATAAAAAAAAAAGCAATGAAGAAAACTTATGCATAGAATCTTTGAGGCTTATGCCCTAAAACGTAAACGTAATGCCAGAGTAATGCCATTACTTCGTAAAGTAGAGGCGTTACTAATGCAATACTAACATCGAAAAAGTAATGAGTAATGGTAGTGCATCACAAAATAAAAGTAATTTCCCACCTCTGTATATAATATAATAAACTCTTCCACTCACAACTGCGGTATTGTTGTCTTTTCTGGGGCACTGGAACTAAAATCTGCAAAGAACCATTATTAACCAGCATTATAGAAAAACGCTTTGCGAGCGGTAGCAATTAAGTTTGGCATGCAATGCTCACGCTTCCGATCTCTTCCATATGGAGGTTTGTTTTTGTAAACTTTTCTTCGCTATACGAGTATTTCGTTTTGCTTTTCTTTAAATCCGAAATTCATGGAAGCAAAGTAACGCTAAGGAAGACTGCGAGACTGCAACAGAACCATTCCCTTCGTCCCACAAGGCAGATTGAACACTGGGTCGTTCCTAGTTACCGAACAAATTACGAGCTCCAAACATAGCTGGGCGTCCTCACTCATGAGGACCCTCATGAAGACGCCTCACCCTCACCTCACGACGATGAGGTGAGGGTGAGTGAGTCCAGACCACGCTGAATGTTCCTCACGAGGACAGTCGTGAGGCATTGTCCCTCGTGAGGCCCACTGTGAGGGCCCTCATGAGGTCAGTCGTCGTGAGGTTATGAATACGTGAGGGTACAACGTATTCCGTGAGGAGCCTCACGGATGAGGCCATGAGTCCCTTTCTGAGGAACCTCACGGATGAGGCCGTGAGGCCTTTCGTGGGGAACCTCACGGATGGGGCCGTGAGGCCTTTCGTGAGGGAGCTCACGAATGAGGCCGTGAGGGCTTTCAAGAGGGGCCTCACGGATGAGGTGATGGGTCCGGGCTCCTCTTTGATGATGCCAAACGCTAACGTTAAACCTCACTGTGACAGTAACAACTGTTACCAAATTTATCCAAGCACAGCACGAAACCCTATAAACAGTTCAGTGCCGCAGTATCATTAGTACCAACTACCGGCGCAGTAGTTCAACGCCGACGTCTCATCTGAACATGACGGAAAGTTCTTTTGAGGCTCTTGTGCCTCCTAGTGACTTGAAGATACATCAGGCCGTGAGGGTATTCACGAGGCGAGGGCTCGTGAGGATGACGGGTCGTGAGGCCATGAGGGTCCTTATGAGGAGAAGGTACGTGAGGCCATGAGGGCCCCCATGAGGTGAGGGCACGTGAGGATGAGTACTCGTTAGGCCATGTGGGTCCTCATTAGGCGAAAGTACGTGAGGTGCCGTAAGGACATGAGGGCCCTCATGAGGTGAAGGCATGTGAGGATGAGGATGGTGAGGCCTCTCGGGATCCCGATGCCCTGAGGTGAGGTTTGTGAGGGCAAAATTTAAAATGGAATGTGAGGGTGAGGGCGACTGAGGTTTAGTTACTGGTGAAGAAAATTTGGTGAGGGTGAGTGAGGCCAATAAAGTCTGTGCTTCGTGAGGTGAGGATGAGTGAGGCCGCAGGAAAATGAGCACCTATGGCTCCAAATGCTGCAACACACATTAGCGAACCCGGCACTAAAGAAGTTGAAGCTGACTGAGCAACAGCTACGTGTTCTTAAAAAAAAGAAAAAAATAGTTACGTGATATAATCACAAAACACACACACACACACACATAAAAATGAGGATAACAGCTCCTCTCTCTATCAAAATTGCTTCGTCCATGGCCAAATCCAGCCCACCAACGCTCTGCCTTCAAAGCTCTTCTGACCTTTGTGGACACCATAAGGACTTCGATCCTTACTGCTCATCATTGCACTTTCTGCTTCATAAAATGACAATGAAAACTGCCTGTCGTTCATGTTGTCTGATTGTACGGACGATACAACTTGTCAAGCTGTCACACGCAGCTTTTTTCCCAGCTTTTCGTACAAACCCTGCAATGTACAATGTATGTCACAGAGAGAGAAAAATAGTGGTGTCTCTGTGTCCAGAAAATGTTTCCGAAACCATTACACTGAAACTTGCTGGGTTCGAAACCATTTCAGTGCAACCAGCTGCTATTATGAGAAGAAAATGAAAAAGACGACGGTTATGTGCTTCCTACACTCTAAAAACGCAACTTGACCGCATAACACACTCAGAACCAACTGTTGGTTCATTCATAATGATATGTTGAAAAATGAAAGCGTAAGCCTTTGGATATGTGGCGGCCCGTGGACGACGATGAAGACTTGCCTCTGCTGGCGCGCGCCACTGCGCCTGACAGCCAGTTCTACCATCACCGTCCTGGCGTGAGGCCACGACCATCTGCCCGCTGGGACATTCCATCATCGCCGGTCAGGATTACTGTAGAGGAATACCACCTTCTCTACAGATATATGTTAATCGGTACAAAAAGGCATAAACTTTCGAATATTCTGAATGAACCAGCACGTGGTTCTATGTGTGTTGTTCGATAATGTTGCGTTTTTAGAGTGTATTTACAACGTTTCCAAGCAGGTATGCTGCACTTGCTCATTTCAACGCGCCCTTGAATGTGAAGACCGTCTAGTTGCTCCCGCTGATGTGTAAAGGCTTTTTTACGTGATCGGTTTTGTTCGACCGTGTGGGCCCACGTGGCCCTGTTATAGATTGTGCCCACCGATCCTTAGTGTTTCCAACGCGCTCTCACATGTTCATCCTTTCTCCTGCACTGAGAATCTGTTCAACATTCGTTCCCTCCTCCCGAGAAATCTATTTTGCTGTTTTCCAAACTTAGATCCGCGATAACCCGGGTTTCCACTCTCATTTTCCTGAGTACCGTCGGAGCTGCCTCTCAGTGCCAATGCACACAAACAGCCGCGGAGGGCAATAAAAATCATTATTATACTCGTTCAACGCAAAACGATTGGGTCGAAGCACAAAGAAAATGATTCTTTAAACGAAAAAAAAAAAAACAGGTAAAAGACGAAGAAAAGCTGAACTCGCCGGGGATGTCATTTCTCAGTGGGTGACCGCTTAAGCCGCATCTCCTCCCCCATAGTCCGGTTTTCCCGTTATCCCCGATAATCCGTCCATTCCGAAACATCCGCACGAGGTCCCCCCCTCCCCCTCCTCATCGCTCCCCCGCGAAGGAGGAGATGCCCCCGAGTTATATTCCTGCCATCACCCGTTCTGATTTATATCCCATAGCGCTTCTTTCATTTGTTTCTTTCCTTTTTCGAGAAGCGGGAGAAAGTGTCGAAAAGTTGTGCTACTCTGAAGTATGGGGGAGGGGCCAGCCACTTATTGTCACAGCACACAGTTATTGTCATAGTGGCAGAAAATGCAGACGACACCGTCGTCTGCTTTGTATTAGCCTCAGAGAACAAGGAGCAGTCAAAAACAGGGACAACGACACAAGAAGACACACAAACAGAGGCTCCACTATCAACAAGTTTTTACTGAACTACACAAGCACATTTATAACCAATGGTATAGAGGGGAAAAAGGGGGACAAAAACGGAACACACGTGGGGGCCATAAAAACACGAGGAACAACCGGATCTAACTACTCACATCCAGCTTTTAGTCTGCATTCCAAGTAGTCTTGCGTTGATAGTGGAGCCTCTGTTTGTGTGTCTTCTTGTGTCGTTGTCCCTGTTTTTGACTGCTCCTTGTTCTCTGAGTCATGTACCAACAAGCCCATCAAGCTACTCTTTTGTATTAGCCTATTTATTTTCCTTTCTTTGTCTCAGTGAGGCATTCTTGTGCGCTTTGCCTCAGCTGTTTACTGGAACCCTTATGTGCGGACGATCTCGTTTCCGACAGATTGCAGCGTAACTATTCATTCATGTTTGATGCATATAAGTACTTACGTCTGACGTCCTACTTACACACGCACATACATTGGATGATGATGAGGTGGGCGATACACTGCCCTATTGCGCATTGGGAACGGATGAGGGGATGATGATGGGGGGAGCACTTTCAAAGAGCCGTCACCGGACCAGTGGAGCACAAACGGACGTCCTACTTAGGAGCAAAAGGAACGTTCTAAAAGCAGTATTCCCGAACCACTAGGTGTCGTTCGAGGTCGTGGCTGACCTTACACGTCACACTTTCTACTCTTAATTTAATTATACGCTTATATTTTAATTTAATCGTACGATATAGTTTAATTATAGGTCTCCATTATATGCACGACGCATTCGGCTAAGCTTGCTACGTGAACTATGGCGCAGAAACGACCAAAAAACGGAGACAGAGCAGCTCACGTTTCCGAATTATGGCACACTTTCTTCTATTATCCCCCGCGCGTATGACATTAAGTGGCGTGAGACAGATTGGTTTTCCTTCATCTAAATAAACAACGACAACAAAAAGTGTGCCAAAAAAGTTTCTTTTTTCTGGTGCGCGGCAAGTCTTGACTTCTGTCATCGCCGTAAGCCTTTGATTTATACCTTCTCTCTGCATATAGGTTCTGGGAAAGAGGGACGGGCCTTATCGAGCCCCGGCCGCTTTAGCACTGATCCCTATTTCTTCGCTTATTGAGGTTGCGCTTGTCCGATATTAATGTAAGATAGGGAACGTTGCTCCCGTGTTACTGGCGCTCCGATGCGCGTGGTCGCCAGTTAGGGCCAGAGCTGTGTAAGTTAACTTTAACAAATGCAATTATGTTACAGTTATCACATGACTCTGAAAGTAGCTGAGTTACAGGAACAGTTACTGGGGCTAACATGTAGCTATTATTACGACTACGCGTGACATGTAATTCAACTGCAGCTTTCCCCCGTGATGATAGCATCGGTACTTGTCGATCTCTTAGTTCAGAGAGCACCAGCTCCCGTGGCATAGTGGTAAGGGTGGCCGCTTTCCACGCCGGCTGTGCTGTCTGGGGTTTTCCCTGGGTTTTCCGTCAGACTTTTCAGACGAATGTAGGCGCAGTTCCCCTTCAAGTCCCCTCTATCCCCCACTCCTTCCTGCTGTCCTCTCTCCATCTGTCCACATCTGTACACCGCTCATAGCCACAGTTGCTTCGCGGCGCTAACACGGAATTTAAAAAAAAAACTTCAGAGAGCATTGAATAATGTTGTTAAGAGATATGTAAACGCCCACATCACAAGTGCGTGCTCTCTGTTCACGTTCCCAAGCATCCAACTTCTCAACAAGACGGCAAGAAATACATTGCGATTTCACTGTTGTCCTCCAATAGCTTATCCGCCGTTGAACTAGCCTTTGTCCGCCTCTTAGCTATTTAGATCTGACTGATGAAGGTTGCTAACATAATTAATGCGATGGCCAGTCTGGGGTCTCAACACATAACAGGAAAAAAAAAAAAAAACTTCGCAGAGTGGAAAAGGTGAAAAGGCGAGGTTGTGGAAAAAGCCAAATGTAATTGTTGAGTAAGTATGAGTACAAGTAATTAAGTTACACTTGCTAGAGTTGCAGTCGGTTGACCAGACTTTGACTGGTCTCACATCTCCATATTCTTTTTTTTTATTTTTCAGTCAATCAATCAAGTTACAGTTTCCTAATTTTAGAAAATATTTCGTAGCAGTAGTTAATTACTCAAACAGTAATTAACTGCTGTAGCTAATTTCTCGAAGAGTAATTAACTACAGTAACTTAGTTGCTTGTAATTAATTACTTCATGGCCTTTGTTTCTGACAAAAACCACGTAATTACATTTTTCTGCATGCTGGGAAAGCGTTGAAGAGGATCCGTCCCCTCTTCCTCAACGCGCGACCTATTAGAAAAAGTTAGTGTCATTTCAGACTTTCATTCGACTGCGCCCGTATTCTGCTATTTATTAGTACACGAGCTGTTTCACAGACCACAATTATTTTGGTCATTCGAAGGTATCCAACTGAGAAAGGACTGTCTCTATTTTTTATAGCAGTCTCTATTTTTTTTTATAGCATAAACGCAGAGAGCAGGGCTTGCGCACATGCAATACCTGTAAACGCTACGCGAATGCGGCTCATTTGTTCAGTCATGGCACGTATCAAATATGAACAATACCTTCGGCGTTATCTGTATAGTGTTGCCGCCATCCAGCTATAAGTAAAAAAAAAAAAAAATGACGATTCATAATGTAATGCATTGTTTATTACCTGCATCGTGTCGGCGCTGTGACGTTACAAAGAGTATCCTCGTCAGTTTTTTTCTTTCCTTCCTCTTCTTCTTCTTCTTCTTCTTTTTATGCACTCAAATGTGTCAAAAGGAACGCCTGTGGTACAACGCTGGTTAGCCCTATCGTCGGTTTTCTTCTTCGGTTCCACGTTTGAAGTTTGGGTGTTTAATGCAGTGCTATGACAAAATGGTGAAAAAATGGAACCTGAGAAAGGGACAGAGGAGGGACGACAGGACACGTTCTCGATGGCAAAAGGGCAAGGGTGCAGGCCAGCTGGTACATGGTGAGAAAATGGAACCCGAGAAAGGGTTCTATGGTGCTACCCGAGAAAAGGTGTTATGACAGTTGCTCATGATATGTGAAACAGCATTTTCGTGTGCATTGAACTTTGAAAACAAAGTAGAAGTTGTTAACTGTCGGGGGAAATTTCACACGATTTTCTAACAAGAACGGTGTAACTTCATTACTTGCTCGCGAACGTAAAAATGAAAAAAAAAGCGAGTCGTTTCGGCGGTAGAGGCATACGACCCTCGAGTAAATAGGCGATTGTATTTCACCCGTGACACGTTAGTAGGCGTTGTGCAAACAGAAAAAAAAAAAACTTACAGAAAAAAAGATAATGGAAGGATGTCCGGGGTAGAGTCTATTCCTGAGGCCATAGCACGAATAATACGAAACACACTGAGCACTATCCGCCAACACAATCAATTGAAGTTTCAGCGTTTTTAAACTTTAGTGTGGTTCTAATTATTAAAAAATAATAAATGATTCGTGATTTTGCGTCGCGACTGTGATCATGGGCAACACACAGCGGATGAATTTTGCTCACCTGCGAAGATTCTTTGACGTGCCCTGAAACCTTCGCGTTAGGCACCTAGTACGTCACGATGCCACTAAACAACCTGTACCGTGCCACAAAGTTTCTGGCGTTCCCGGCCGGGTTCGAAACCGAAACTTCGGTGTCTCTCAGTAAGCAATACGTGCCACAGTAAGCAGTGGCGTAGCCAGACCTCAAAGGTAGGGGGGGCTCGATACGAAAACTCGCCCCCCCCCCCGCTGATCCTGTGTCGACAACACACACATACTTGTGCACAGTGCAAACTGAGGATTAAAAAAGGGAACGAAAATAGTTGGTTTAGACGTTCACAGTACGATTACATGTATAGGCTGTCATGACCAATGAAGTGGTGTCACAAGATTGGAAGTATTTTGAAAAGCTCATACTTTGAAAACCATTCAAGAGTGCTTCTTAGATAGACGCCATGAACTGCAAGAACTTTCGCGATAGTCACACTGGTCCCCCCCATATATTATGTTCTCGGATTTGCACGATTTGTGTGGGTCGGTCCGTGGCAGGTAGGGGGGGCTCGGGCCCCCCCTAGCCCCCCCGTGGCTACGCCACTGACAGTAAGTTGCACCATTACCGTTCCGAAGATGAGATAATGTCTGCCAGTCAGAAACCGTGAAAGGAATAATTAAAGGAAAATGGATTGCTTTTGCGGTGAAACAAAAGTGAGGTGTGACGCGATATCTTCTCGTGAGGTCTTCACATTGTTTCTTAGGAGACCCAAGCTTCAGCAATGAGAAATCAAAGGTGATAAAAGCCGTTTGATTCCCGAAAGAATTCTCGCTCAAAATACCGATGACGGATGAGCCGCAGCGGAATTGTCTCCTGGCTTCTCCGTCCTCAGGTTCTCCCTGCCTCTTATAAATGAGACCCAGTGGACGTAGCCATCGGAAAATGGCTTTAATATTTGCGCATTCACAAGCAAGAATGCTCCTAAAAACGGGGGTAGGATACCGCAGCTCAAGCGGTGGAACGCCTCGTGACATTTTTCATCACCTATTTGTTGCTGTTGTGGCTACCGAAACGAAGATAAAAGGAAACCGATAAATCCGTCAACTCTCCTATTCCTCAAGTGAGCGTGTCATCTACTTGCTTCTTTTCCCCTTTTGACGTTTTTAGCAATTTCAGGATTATCTTCCATAACAGCCCTACACTCTCCGAAAAAAGGGTGTGAAAAGGTGGTAACTTCCATAGTTACCAGCTAGGTCAACATAGCGTCTGATAAATGGTGTAAAAGGGTGGTAAAAGTAATTATCATATATCCATATTGCTACTAAAAGGCGTACGCCCCCCTCGCTCACCGAATCAGAAGCAGTAACCCTATCATTCGTAGGTAGAACTTTGCAACCTTTTAGGCACAACACATGCGACAGCTATTACCTCCTAAAAGGTGTAACTGCTCCACCTTTTCTTCTAAGAGTGTACCACCAGATCCTACATGTAGCCTACTACATCCTTAAAACATAACTTCACGGCACAACACACTCCTAGTCAACCATCATCCCGAATAACATCGTTCTCTCCCATTGATTTGTTGAACACGGGGGCATACGCCTTTTAGTGGCACTCTAGCTCTTTCAGCAGTACCACCACCCTATAGTGCCCTGATGGCACTTGTGCAGTTACATTAGTTGTCACAAAAGTGAACGCCTCGCGCTTTCCACAAATTAGCAGTGGTAACGGTATGATCCTCCGCAATAGTTGTCTTGAACGTCTTATGGGGCGAAGTTATGTTTAGTTACTAGTATAGTATCCACTAGTATCTACTCACTACTAGTCATACTAGTCTCCACAAAATTATTTGTTTAAATTTACGTTATGGCACGTTGCTTATGCTATTTAGCTCGTAAAGAAACGAATTTAACCGTCGTATTTTCTGTTCCGGCGCTACAGCGAATACAAGCGTAGTAGTCATACGATGATTATACCACCTTTTCAGGCAAGACGTGGACGATGCTCGGTGGAAGCGGCTCGTCGCAAGAGTTGGGCGTCATCCCATGCGCCATCTCTTGGTTATTTAGGCTCATCAACGAGCATAAACAAAAGACAGGAGCCAGGTTTTCTGTGAGGGCTTCTGCAGTGCACATCTCTGGCAGGTCCGAAACGCTCAGAGACCTCCTGGCTGATCACGCTACAGGTAGGACACCTTCCTGACGTATTGAACGTACACGGTGCGGTACCTGTAGAGTAACCTACGCAATCCTGAGCATTATAAATTTGGCATGCGTTGTTCTCAAACTCACCGTGTGTGAATAGACGGTTGGGAAGGTCAAAGTGGGGGTATCGTACCTCCCGGAAAGAATTACTGCGAACGTGACTCAACATCTTATTCTTTGATTGCATGCGGTAAGTACAGTACTATGAATGCCACGTTAAAACTGCCTACGGAAATTTAAGCCCCAATTTCTCACCATCATATTTAAAACACAAGCGTTACCCAGAAGAGAATCGGCAACATTGTGGCATCGCTTCGGAAACAATTTTACGTTCTGTTTTTAAGACATATTAGTAAGGAAATTGAAACTCTCGAAACCTATAGCTGCAATATAAAATAATATTGCAGACCCTAGGATGGAGTCTGCAATATTTCCTTTTTTAGCCTTGGGATTTAAAGTGTCTTATCATACGGTCGCGTACTCATATGTGGACCTTCATCAGGCACCGAAGGCTCATCTCCGGGCGTTTACTTGAGGGACGACCCTGTGTTTGGCACCAAGCTCATGAATTACAGTGAACTTCGAGCGCCCACTGCTGAGCGGGCCGCGTTTCTACTGGACGCTGCCGTCACCGCTGCCTCAGCCAATCACCGTGAGTATCGTCCTCGCAATTATAAGGTCTTACGTGATGTCTTGGCTGGTGCCGCGTTAAAGGACAGCACCTCGCAAGCATCGCACACATGATAAGGATATTATCCCCTACCTTGTACGGTTTTTAGAGCGTACTCTCGAAATTAAAAGGAGAGCTTCACCGTATATCGCGCTCTGCGCCAACCATTGTCAGGAATGATATGGTTAGTGTCGGGGGGGGGGGGGGGGGGGACGTACACCTTTTTGTTTCACTTATCATATACCCAAATTGATACAAAAGGGCGTACGCCTCCCTCTCTCTTCGAATCAGACGCGATAACCCTATCACTCGTAGCATTGGTTGGCTCACAGCGTGCTATGCGGTGAAGTTCTGTTTTTTGAGAGGGTAGGCTAGCTCTGTGGCGAAACCATGCTATTGACTAACGCCAAGTCCAAGTGTCGTAAAGAAAATGTACGTCCATTTTCACTTATTAAATTTAGGAACTGAAGAAGACAGGCGAAACTCTCACTTCCTGTTTACTCTGCACGTCTACCAGTATCGAGTGGACAAGTCGGGCCGAGGAGGAGGTAAAATATCGAGTGTCCAATATCGTAATGTTGGTCGTATAATAGCGTCCTTATTTCTACCAGTGGCTGGTGGTCGAAGCCGTCTTCATCTCTTTGACCTGGGCAGCTGCGAGAAGACTGCCAAAGGTCCCCTCACTCTGTCAGCCCTCGGGAACGTTATCTTGGCTCTGTTCAACGCGCAGAAGCGAGTGCCCCACAAGTAAGTCCTTTCTTTCCTACCGCTACTGCTAGTGAAAAGGGTACCTATCACACAATATTATTTCTCAGTCTTGTTTGTAGCCTCTGTTGAAAGGAGTACTGAAGTGCGCCCCCGCATACTTTTTTGATTGTTTTTGTTGCGGCGTGTTCTGCAACAATATAAAATGAGCTTCTGCAAAAGAACGACGAGCGCAGGCGGCCTGCAGCGCTAGGCAGATCCATCTGTTCTGCACACCTGTCAAAAATCCTCCGCTCTTGGAAAGAACGTGTAAGAGAACGTGGGAAGGAGGAGGGTACGTCGTGACTTCACCAATCCCCCTGGCAGGACCGATCATGTGACTCGTGACGTAGAACGGCGCAGCTAAAGCGGGTATAAGCAGCGCGTGAGCTGAGAAGAAAGAAATTTATTGGTGATTAAACGATGGGACAAAGAAGAAGAAAGAAGGAAGACACACAGTGGGGACTTGCCCACGTCACACCAGAGGATCGTGCCGGCCGCCCGACGCTTTTCTTTTTTTTCTTTTTCACTGTTTTTTGTAAATGTTATAGCACGAAAATATTTTGCATTGTGACCCCCGTTGGACAGCTCGACGAATGAAACGGGTCGTACGTCTTTTACTGGCGATTGACATGTACCCAAATTCGTGCGAAAAAGATGTACGCATCCTATTCTCAATAAATCAGGAAATACAGCAGCGTAATTCCGTATGGCAGTCGCCTTCTCAGATAGTTATGAGTTGAAATTGATATTCTATTTTGTTTAGAGTCTGTATATCTGGCTGCTATCATGGTGGCAGCGGAAGTAAGTCTGGCAATCCTAGTTTATTGGTCCCTTCTTAATGACGTACCGCCTGACTCCCAATACATGAGCAACCTCTTACGGCACTTTGCTTCGCCAATCTTTTTCTTTTCTTTTTCTTCTTTGTAGTTTTCTTATTCTTTCGACACCAAGACATTTCGATATTGGGTTCTGGAATTGAACTGTCTACTGAATTTTAGTCGCGAAATTAAGTCGTATCTATGGAAACGGCCCACGATCAATGACATATCCAATTAGTAAACGTTGCACAATATTCCCATTAGCATTCGTATTAAGCGCGCTAATTGTTCGTAAAATTGAATAATTATCCGCGACCAACCACGAAACGACGCAGTGTTTCAGGATTAGCTGCATGCACGGTTTCTCTGAGAATGAATGCTCTTCTCGTATATCGGATTAAGACTACGCGTGATTCGTAAAGAAGAGCGTTAGTTTTGCGCGCCAAAGTTAAACAAACAACGTTTTGTTATGAACTTTAGCACGAAACAATGCGGACGTTAAAAGAACTGCTTATTTTATTACGCGTTAAATTCTGATACGTCTTGGATGTGGACCTTGTAAACATCCCCTGCTCAGGTAGCTCGCAACCTGTGAAAAACCAAACTTTGCACTCCCAGATTCCCAGTCTTCTACTGGGCTACTGATTGCACTGCGTCGTCTTTTTCGTGAACTAGGGCGCCTCGAGTTGCGGACGGACAACTTCCCCACCAGTTTTCTCTTACATAATAATTTGGAGTAGATTTACACGATACATGGACTTCATAAGTACCACTCTCTATCCCGTAGCAGCGCCAACACGTGCAATCAAGCATAACGTAGCGGTACCCTCAGTGCAAAGCCTATAGAGACTTCGTCGGTGATTGATGTGGGACTACGAGTGTCATATGCAACGAGCTACTCTCGAAGCCAGGGAACATGAATTGTGCTCAGCGTAATTCCCCTCAAGAGTCCACGCAACTATTCCACTTGATTGACCTGCACACTTGGAGCGTCTACGCGCCTTCTAAGCCACTCTACTGTGTGGCTTCCGTCCGTCGCTGAATGAAGCCACTAATTCGCAAATTTTAGCTCGACTAACGGACGTCCGGGTGTTTGTCCTGCATAACTTTCAAGCACTATTCGTGCAGTTAGAGTGGCGTATTCGATCGCTGTACTCCTCCAAACGGGTACCGCCGTCTCAAAACCCTGATGACGAGCACCGAAGACGGTATCTGCAAGACGTCAGAAGGGGTCCATGTGCCAGCGTGTCCTACTTGTTCTAACTGTTCCATGTCCTAACTGTAATTTTAAAGCTCGTTCTGTAACAGGCACGTTCCTAAAACCGCCTACGTTTATATTTTGAGAGAATGTGGTCTGAACGGCGATTGCGTTTCTAGTGAAAGTTGTGTCTGCAGCTGTTTACACGTGCATTCAAGGATATGATATGCAAAGCATTCTCAAAAGAAAGGTGGTGGTGATGATGATGGGACTGCTTGCCGTAGTCGGCCACGACTGCAACGTCACGACTATCGCAGGGGGGGGGGGGGGGACGTGCATCCTGCGCCGACTGCAAAGGGACTGTGAACTTCACCACATGACACACTCGGGAGGTGACCCGGCTTCGAATCTGGGAGCTGATTATGCTGTCTGGGTGTTTTCTCTGGGTTTTCTTCAGACGCCTTAAGACAAATGTCAGCACAGTGCCCTGTGAAGTCGGACCAGGACGCACGACCCTCCCCCACCCCTCCCCCGCCGCGATAGTCGTGATGTTGCCCGCATGAGCGTGGTCAACTACGGCAAGCAGTTCCATCACCAGCACCACCACCAGTGACACCTGTGCAATTGCGTTAATAGCGACAAAAAGCGGCGTATACAACCAGCGCTTTCCACAAATCAGGGGTCGTAACAGTATCATTATGTGCAACGGGTCGCCTTCAGCATGCTATGTGTAGTGAAGTGCCTCTGAAGACTGAGGAAAGAGGATGTTGAGATCCTAGAAATTGAGAGGGAACCTCGGATGGCATTATATGCGCTCTAATCAGTATGAGCATACAACAAAGGGACAGGCCAGATTCAAACGAAGACTGAGAAAAAGATTCCTCGTGGTTCCGATTGATGCTAATAATAATCAGGCTGCCGGGGGGGGGGGGGGGGGGGTCGAAGTAGCTTGCCGTTGTTGGCCGCACTCAAGTGGGCATCGTCACGACTATAGCCAAAAAAAGGGGATGGTAGAGGTGAGTTGACGATTTCAAAGTGAGACATAGGCAGGATAAACGATACTGATGGGACGGAGGCACACTGTAGATGAGAGGTGCGCTAGAGTGGTCTTTCCGCGAGGCCCGTTTCTTGAACAAAGTTCACGAGGCCTCGAGTTTTTGAAAGTCGTGAAATAATCACGCTGCAAAACTGTCCAACCAAGTTGACAGCCAATTATGTATAATCGAATTCCACTACGCCCTCAAAACAGCCAGCCAGCCCTGTGCCAGCCGTGTTGCCGCAGTGACGTCACTGTTAGCAGCTTCTTGAGCTCCCGATTGGGGACAAGACTCGCTGATTACGTTTTGTCGTGTCACCAAACAGCCACGAATCATCTCCATCTTTGCTTCATACCCGCACGACGTCCGCAAAGCTACAGCAGCTCATGCTCACACTCCAAAAACAGATCTTCACCGCAGAGCACGCTCCTTGGCAACCATCATCCCGATTGACAACGTGCTCTCCCGTGATCTGATTAATACGGGGACGTACGCCATTTCGGTGGCAATTATTAAGTCCACAATGCCACAGAATTGACGTACCCCCCCCCCCCCCCCCCGTTTTCAGCAAATCAGGGGAAAGAACCACCGCAGAATCAGTCGGGATGATGCTCGGCTAGGAGCGTGCTATGTGGTGAAGTTCATTTTAGGAGTGCACGGCACCGTAACGCTGCTCTCTTAAAAGGGAAATACGTACATCACATGACATGCTCAAGACAAACCGTTGCATCGAACGATATCGTTATCACTCCTTATTTGTCGAAAGCTCGGGTCGTACGCCTTTTTGTGACAATTAACGGAACTACATAAGTGCCATAGAAAGGAGTACGGCTCTCGTTCTCAACAAATCAGGGGAGGGAACCGTGTCATTCGGGGCAATGGTTTGCTGGGAGCGTGTTATGCGGTGAAGGCCAACCTTTGCCGTTATCACTCCATCATGGACAAAGCCTGATTCGTGTAAAGCGCGGAACGTATACGCATTTTTGCGACTATTCACAGAACAGGTGGGACGTTTTCAACAAAACAGGTGTGAGGACCGTGTCATTCGGGATGAACGGTTGGCTAGGACCGTGTTATGCGGTGAAGTTCCGCGTTAAGAGCACAGGAGGCACACTGTTGGCTCTCCTCCTTTACCTCCGCAAAGGAAAGATTTTCTACGCAATGTCGCGCATGACATACAGGTAGCCTACGGTGGAATACAAGTCTAACTTCAAAACCAGCTTACGACTCAGGACTGTCCCTGTGAGTTTGACATTTTAGCTAAAAGCTTGCGCTGTTGTTCCCGGGTGATATCCACCATCGAGATTTATCACGAACTTAACCCAACGATTTTCTCCGCAGTATAAAGTGGGCCAACAAGCTGGACCGCCGAAAAGACAGCATCTAAAGGATTCCCTCCATCTGAAAGTGTTTCTCTGTAGGGATGAACTTAGACGTAAACTCAATAACGCTCAGGTTGAGAAGTACGCATACGTGTATCGAATGCGTGTCACTACATACAATAAGCCCAGTCGCAATATCTCCCAGTAGAAATCTTGTGTTGCCGTCCCTTCTCGAAACTTCGTCATCTTTGTTTTTGCTCCCAAGCCGCGTTTGAATATGGCAGCTTTTCCACAGCTGTTGGCTTCTTGAAGAAGCGACATCTGCTCAAAATTGATTTCGCTTTTCGAGTTTGGCGGTCTATTTCTTTTTCTTTGTTCTCCCTCTTCTTACTGCATTCTCGCTCCTTCAACTGTCTGTGTGTTTGCCTGCCTCGCTTCTTAGCAGGATGCACTTAGCGTGGCGCTCCATTCCGTACTGATTCTCTCAGTCTTGTTTATTTCAATATCCTATACCTTTAGTTCATTTTTAGAATCTCGACTTTATTAAGAATAGCGGCTTTATTCTTTCCCCTACTTCTCCGTCGAACAGAATGGAACCGCGTAATGCGCCGTCAGCTTCATGATTCCACTGCAGATGCGTTTGCGCGCCTTTTTCGTATAGCACTTTACGTGTACGCAATGATCTTACAAGAAATGTTGCATCACTATGAATGTTGGCCGTACGTGTCATGCGATGAAATGTGTACATTAGAGTGTACCTAAGGGAAAGTCTGTGAAAATGGAACATTTTTTCCCCAATATCGTAATCGTCTCGTCATCACCATAACCACCACCACCGTCATCACTTGATGGACAGGTTAGAGCCAGATACCCCTTCTCCTTTGAGAGCGCAGCTCCTAGGCGCCCGTTCCTGTGTTGAGCCAGCACCTCCTAGATAACAGAAGGCCTGCGCCCTACGTCACATACGGAGGCCTGCGTGAGCTTTGCGAGCTGCTTCGAACTTTTCTCTTGTTCGCTCTTTCACTGACGTCATAGCAGCATCCACAGCAGGCCTTCCTCTGTAACGCTGTGTCACGTGGGCGCAGGCCTTCTGCTACCTAGGAGGTGTTGGTTGACAGGCGCCGGCGTTGTAACCGGCACAGCGAACAAGAAGCAAAGCGAAGGATGAAAGTACGGGAGAGCGTGAGGAGGTAAGCAGGGGGGAGCGTACGGCGAGAGTGAAGAGGGCGCGAGGAGGAAAGCGAAGAAGAAGGGCACGGAGCGGAGGGACGAGGAGTGAAGTGAAGGAGGAGGGTGCTACGACAGCAGTCGAATGAGCCCACGCTCGGTCTGCGGCTTCTGCCAATTAAAGGGACGGTCGCATCCAGAAACCCATGTATGAAACCGATACCACTGTGTTCGTCATCGGCCAACATTCTACCTAGCTAATTTTTTCATCCGAAAAGTGCTTAGATATTAACTAAACGAATTTTAAAGATCAGGGCTACCTCCGCAGCTGCAGAAGCTCCAGCGGAGGAGTGCGAGGGCGGCGCGCAGAGGACGAAAGGCGCCGTCTAGACGTCCCGAAACTCTATGAGACGCCCACACGGCCACGGTGCATTCCTTTTCTCAAAGACGTGCATCATTGGCCGGTTGCAGAATGACGTCTCAACATCCGGCGTCTGCTCTTGTCATGTATTCCGTCAAATAAAAGTGAAACTCCAGTATTTCACGTGGAATTTGCGATATTTGCGTGGGGGAGTAATTGCAGCTTCTAGTACCCAAAATGCAATTACTCCCCATTTTAGTCCCCTAACCCTGAAATTTACTCCCCAGGACTGCAAATAGAAACTGGACTTCGGAAATGGTCTTCCGAACGCAACAGCCTACGTAAATATGTGCTGTTGGTCAATTTGATGGCATAAGGCTGTATAACTTAGCCGACTTAGCAATTTTCTACCAACACCGGGTAAGAAACAGTTAGTGCTTCTGTCTTCGCAAGCTGTGCCCTATGTATGCCCTATGATTTTATATCGCTCAATACATCACTGTTGACGGTTTAATTCAAAGTATTTTCATGTATGCGCACGAATTATGTACCTGGGACTCTTAGTACCGAACGTGAAATGCTGTCCACACTCTATGACATTCATTTAGTTTTTACATTTACCGTGCATTAGCCGTGCATTTACTCCCTAAATGGACTAATTTTTATGTCAATGCGTGTAGCCCCCGAAAATTACTCTTTTACTCTAAATTACTCTAAAAATAGCCGCCATAAGCCGCAGGGCAGCCACTGGTAGCCGCAGAAAGCCTGTGTTTGAAATCGTCCGCGTCGATTGACCGACACCCTCACTTTATAGACCACTTGCACCCCAACGTCATCGATTACGTTTCGCCGCCGCGCAAAGCATGCTGGTGGGCACCTATCAACCTTATCAGCCTTTTCGGCCTATCAGCAGACGCGTTTTTCCCGCTTCTTGCCAACCAGAGCAAAATATAACCTCGAACCGGTCTTATCGGGACGCCACATGTTTGTAAACAGAAAGTGGTCTATATGTCTACGTGCGAAGGAGTGAGAAGGGCATAAAGCGGGCCTTCTGTATCTATAGCTTCTGTATCTAGGTGGCGCTTTTGGTGTAGTTTTTTGCCGCTCATTTCAGAATCATGGTCCATATCGCTCTCAAACCAGAAAGAAATAATGACGAACACACAACGGGCTCCTGTAATGGTAGTCCTGTAATATGAATGATGTTCACTACCTAAAATCATGATTTTGTCGTCCAATTATTACTATTATTATCTTTCTGATGCTGAAGGCGCTTTGTCATATGCATGTTTTTATATTTCTGGTGACATGCGCCAGCAAGCGCGATGAGCACATTTATTACATTATTATTTATTACACAGGGTACTCAAAAAGATGACCCATAGCATAGCAGAGCGTTGTTGATCAAACTCTATCGTCTACTAAAGCAAACAAAACCAGGCGACGTTCAAGACGGAGCGTCGAGTCATGGCAGAATGAAACCTCTTGTTCTCGATGTAGACATCCAGTTCGTCCTAACGAGCAACATGGAAAATGAGACTCCTCTCCAAAAAGAAACCGAACAGAAGGGAGAGGAGGAATGTAGCAGACGTCGACCGCTACTAAGCAAGGCAGCAGAGTGGCCATTATTAGTTCTGCATCGTCGATTTCGATCTCCTTTTCTCGGCCCTCAGATTACTGCTTCCGTTTTCTTTGCTTCTTTTGGCACCTCTTTGCTGCTTCTGGGCTTTCGTTCCGGGATTTTGATTGGATGTGAAGTCCATGCAGGCGGCAGGCCACAGTCCTTTTTGCTTGTACACCGAAGTGGTGACAGAGAAGAACAAGAAATATACAAGAATACGTGGTATAGACACATGTGCTACACGATGTTGTGTAAATCATACGTGCGAAACGCCGTTGATCTTTTTCTCAATACCTTTCGTTTCTGGCTTCGTAGCCGGGTTTCTGGTGCAGTTTGACTCCCTCAATTTCTACAGGTTATCCGAGCTGGAACGTTGCCCTGTCAACAGGAAATCTTGGCCACATAACACCGACCTGAGTCAATAATCGTATTGTCTCCCGACTTCTTGGAAACAGGAGGTTACGCTTTTTTTCCTTTTTTTTTCTTTTACCAGTGCAAAATGAGAAGCGCACAAAGAGTAAAGGAATCTCCTTGCTTACAAAATTGGATCTGCTGCTCCACTTCTTCCAAATGTCCGAAGATGTCTCCCATTTTCAATAAATCAGGAAAGAGAGAGATGCTAACTGCCAATCATTGAGATTGGTGATTGGCTAGAAGCATGTTACGTCTCGTTCTGCGTTACGTCAAGTTCTGTGCTACGAGTGTATACTACATCCCACGATGGCTATGAACGTGGCCTCATGGCAGCGGAGACCATCATGTTACCATATATCCCCTACGACTGCTCAACTCCTGACCATTACACGGAGCTGCTGCATTTCAAGAGCGGGAATAACTCGAAAAGCGCCCGGCAGAATGTGATGAGCCCCGTAGACGATAACATCCTATATGCGTTCCGCCCAGCATAATATAATCGGATCAGGTATTATTTCTAGTTGTCCAAGTGGTCTAATGATCTAAATATCTCACGTCGGTAACAGCGGCGACGTAAGAGAGGACCAGTCAGCATTCTCAGCACACCTGCTAAGCTGCATCCCATGCTTACAAGTTCCGGAAGACACCGATAGACAAAGCAAATGGTTGGAACGCGCATCACCCTATGGGATACGGGGCGTCACGCAAAATCACCAACCCGTTCTTCCCATGAAAGGCCTTCCCCGGATCATATAAACCACGCTCTATATGTTATAAGCGCAGGATCCGCGTTCAACTCACAGCTACGCAAGATTGGCTCTACGGATGATACCAGTTGCAACAACCTGAAACCATCCAACATATCCTGAAAGAATGCCGCGCATAAAAATACTATACGGGAACCTAACTTTGACTCCGTGACTAGAACGTTAGCAAACATCCTATACACACCAGATGTCCTGTTATGCTGAACGATCCACAGGAACTCTCAACCTCATGCGTTTTCTTCAGGAAACGGGTTTTGCGCTAAGTCGCCTCTAACATACCCCCATCCACGGAGCACCATCGGACTATTTTCTCTGTTCATCCTCATTCGTCCCTCTCCTCAACGCTTCACCCCCTCCACCCTTTCATTAATTCCTTCCTTCATCCTTCCTGGCTTTCAGTCGTGTCGATGTTTATCCCCGTACGGCCAACAGCGGTGAGCCAATATTGCCATCTGTTTTAACAGTGTGTGTGCAATGTGTGTGAAAACGTTACACCGTTTAATGAGGCCTGAGCGCAGCCGAGGTTTCATCTCGGCCCGTAAGTGCGGGAATTCACTGAGCTATGCAACAGGTCTTCTTGGAGTTAAATTTAATGCCACATACATATTCTCTCTCTCTCTCTCTCTTTCTTTTTCAATGCATATATCTCAGATTTTCTTTCATCAAATGTGAAATGGAGAAACCAAGAAAGTCCGCATAATGACGGAGTTTTGTTGACACTGACGACATCGTCATTCCTGACCTAGACCTATTGCCTTATTGGATAAGCGCCACACGGGACCGAACAAGAGCAGGTCCTGTTCGGAACATTATGCGTCATATTAGCTTTCGTTTGCACGTTGGATGTACCAGTGAAACCCGAGCAACGTCCGCTGAGAGGACTGAGAGAAACCCATTCGGACGCCGTTCCCTCTGGACAGCGATCCCCCAAGAGGAGGGATCTAATTACAATCACGCGTCCTTTGCTTTCTGTTGGCTCGTGTATCGGTCCTGTGATTCTGATGAGCTTTGTGCGATTCAATCGAATGCTGGCAGAACGAACACGACACTGGGATGGATGGCCACTGCTGATGAGACCACGCGTAGGAGCACGTTATGAGTATGCACAACATAACCACGTTTCGCAATAGGTCACCTCTAGGTTTCGTGTACAGGGCGGTTCGACAGGAACAAATGAATAACCAACCGAAATACAGAGAACCTTAGCGCTAAGTTGCACGAGCTATTGAACACTGCCATGTATATATCCTTGGGTCGTTCCAAATGCAGGTGTTTCAAAATGTTTTGAAATTGAACACATGGATGGAGTTCAAGGGACACCTCGATGTCTTTTCCCCACACATCCTTTAGTAAAGACGACCCTGCCAAGCAATCAGTGTTCTTAATCCGGTGACCAGCATGGTCTTCTCTATTGGCGAACTCAGTGTTGTCATGGCGTCGCTCTTATCAAGGACCGAATAGCGCCCGGTATGTGGCACCTTATCGTCTTAAAGGGACTATCGCGCCCGTCACGGTCCATTCCGAAACTATAGTGCCGTTTTACTCCTCGTTCGTCACCGACGGTAACGCCAAAAATCCGACGCGACTTAGTGGAATAGTTTCTGTGCAATTTGATGTAATGCGTGGCAAGAGCGGATAACGTAAGTTGAGAGTATTCCGAAATTCCCTCTCTGGAAATCCGAGAAAACGTCACTTGGACAGGGCCAATCAGGGAGCACCCTTTGGCGCGGACAAAGGGTGCGGACAAAGGGCGCGGACAAAGCTCCAATCAGGGAGCGGTCGGAGAGCCTTTGGCGACCGATCGGAGGCCACATAGCTGCAGATACCTACATACCTTTCAGTTAGAAGAAGAAGAAGAAGGCGACCGACCGGCGGGGGGTTGGGGCGGCGTCTGCAGGTCACGGAGTCGCGGACTTTCTGTGATCGGTTTTGGAATGTGTCATTTCTGGGTTAGCGTCGGATGTGTTCGTGCAACCAGGGGTGTATCACCGTGCTCCACGTGACATGGTCGCGTCAGAGCTCCCACAGGTAAACGAAAGTTGGCGTATTTACTGAGGACTTTCCACTTATTATACTGCGGTGCGACCGCAGTGTGTGGGATTTCCCGGTGTGTGGGATTTTCCCTGGGTTTTCCGGCAGATTTCCACACAGATGTCGGCACAGTTTCCCCTGAAGTCGGCCCATAACGCATACTAGCCCCCCCCCCTGTCCCCCACTCCTTTCTGCTGTCCTTTCTCCATCTGTCCACTGTTGTACTCCGCTCATAGCCACAGTTGCTTTGCGGCGCTAACACGGAATAAAAACAAATTGCGGTGCGAACGTGAAGCAGACGACTTCGGAGACGATCGCCTGCGCTGCGCTCGCATTCGTGTGCCTGTGGCTTACGTCATCATGGTGTTTCTATCGCTGGGGCTTCCTTAGCTGCAAAGGGAATGCGAATGTTTAAGAATCTTTTATTTAATATGTAAGTTGTTTTCGGAAGAGAAACTTGGCCAAGTTGACTGTGAAGCGGTGACGAACATTATCGTATTGGTCTCATACACGCGTTGCCGGATGCCATAGTCCTTTTAACGTACGTGTGTCTATAAAACCTGGAAACTAGTTGATAGCTGTGCCATTGTTGAGTCCAAGTGAGAATTTTTCTCGGAGCTCCCCCATGTTCAGTCTACTGAATGGATCAGGAGTTTTGGGAGATAATTGAATGGTACTGTCTTTCACAGATTTGACTGGTAGCTTGAACGGAACTCTTTCTCCAGCATGGAGAAAGAGCCTTCTTCTGCCGTTCTGCAATGGTTTAAGTATTAAGAAGCAAATAGACTGCTAAAAGCTGCTAGGGCGTACATCTCAACACGCCTGCGTCATCTTACACTTACCCATAGGATGCGAGTAACCTTGACAATTCCATTAGCCGTGCTTTTGAAACGGCAGTCATAACCGATGCCTAAATACCGGGATATTTTTCTGTCTGCCAGGGATTCGAAGGTCACTCAGCTCCTGAAGGAGGCCCTGGGAAGTGTCACGTGCAGGGCTGCCATGGTTGCCCACGTGTCCCCATCGTCTGCCCACTACGCGGAGACCCTGGCTACTATACAACTGGCTTCACGTGTGCATCGCATTCGACGGAAAAAGATCAAGGTACTTTGTTCCTCGGTGGGTTTCTTTACGGGAAACGTTGATGTACGGCAGGAAATTATGCTGGACGAGTCCGCCACTATAGATATGGTTCGTACACTCTAAAAACAGAACTGCACCGCACAACACGCTCAAGGCAACCCGTTGATTACTGAGGCAGTTTTGTGTTGTGTTTCCCTTTGTACTGTTCCATCCCTCCCGCCCTTTTGGGTGGTGTTGTATGTTAGATGCCTGTTCGCGGAGTGTCACTGGAAACTAGTGCTGTAATGTACATAGTGGACATATCTATTGTTCTACACCACATCTCGTATATACCATTGATGCATTAAAATCAGTTTCGAAAAAAAAAATGGCAGTTGCTAGCATGCTAGCATCTCTGACCAGAAATCGGACGGTGTGTGTTTGAGTCTCACTGCTGAGCCTCTCTTTAACCACCATTATTCAATTCCAGTATGCAACTGGGCGTTCTGAGGCTGAGGCACTCCCTGCGCGGCGCTCACAGTGGTCACTCTCCGATATATCAGAACCTTCTACATATTTATAGCAGTCTTGTAAATTTACCAGCTCGCGTGGCTCAGTGATTAGCATGCTGGCCATGTCACGTCGAGACTGCGATGTACCCGGGTTCGAATCCTGGTGCCGGCTGTGCTGTCTGTGGTTTTACTGGGTTTTCCTCAGACGCTTTCAGACATATGTCGGCACGGTTCCCTTAGAAGTCGACCCAGGACGCACAGTCCCCCAGGGCGTTAGTCGTGACGTTGTGAGGCCGACAACGGCGAGCCCTTTCACCGCCACCACCACCTTGTAAATTAAATTTTTGGCTCGATAATACGTCGTTATACAAAAATGGTTTGTGTACATGGATCTACCCTGCTTGACGACTTAGGTACGGTTTCTAGTAACCTGAAAGCTCATTTGCTTTCTTTTTTTTTTCAAGCTTTTGTTCACAACGTCTACTTATGCGTAACAGATGAAAACCAATAGGCTGTTTATTTACACGAAGGTGACATGCCTCTGCCGCCGAAACAACTTTTTTACGTTTCATTTGCTTGCTCCTTGAAAGCTAATCTTGAAGTCGTCAGTTGATAGTTCGTCACCGACGCCGGCATCAGTTGATAGGGGCTTGACTAAGGAGTCAATATTATGGCATGCGCTCATGTTTCTTTAGTTATAATATTGAATTGCACAGATGTCTTCGCGCCTCGAACATGGCAGTTCTTGCATGGAGCACCAATTGTCAATAGACCTCCTCGTGTAGTTGTGGTGCAGCCCATTATACTTATATAAACTTTTCATTGACCACCTTTCAGTATGTCTCCACGGGCAGCGGCGCCGACGTTTGCGACGGAGCCGTGTGCCGTCCGTTCATGCGGACGCAAGCCGTCAATGAAGATGGTGGAGTCAAGTCTGGCAGCTCTGACCCGGAATACACATCAAGCAGCGAGCAATCCTGTGATACGGTCATATACGTTGGACGGCACCAAGACTTCACTGACAACGAAGGGCCACCTTGCATACCATCTGTTTCACAAACGGCGCCGACGCCACAGAATTCACCTGCTAGGACATCAACTGTCACTAAGCCGCAAGAGCCTCTCGCCAAGAATAGCAGTGCCTTAGCAACCGCCACACGGACTCCGTCGCCTGACGTCAAGCTGAAGACAGCTCCTGGAGGGTCGGCCACAAAATCGACACTACCGAGGCATGCTACTGCCGGAAGGAGTCCTCATCATCAGCCGTCTTCCCCGGACTGTCAACAAAGGACGCACTCGCTGAAGAAAATGCAGCACAAAAGTCCAGCTAAGGACGTGACAGCAGAGGGGGCAAAGAAGCAAAGTGATGAAGTATGGGTGGATGGGCCGAGGTTCTCGAAGCCACGTTTTGACACAAGGACGTTGCACCACCTGCAGAAGGAACAATGGGTGGACGGTCCTGCAGCCAACGTGGTTTACGGTTACATGGATGATCATAAGAAAACCATGATTGAACGATGGGTAGAAGAACACTCGCGGCACTTTCAAGGAGGTAAGACCAAGAAGTCCAAGAATAAACCTACAAAGAGCCACGGCAAAGAAACGCAAGATGGGGGAGGATCAAGTGCGAGATCGACCCCTGAGCATAGGAAAGCAAGGGCGCATAGAGAAAGCGAGGTTCAGCAAAGGATGTCTCCAGACAGGACGAATCGTCCAGATGACGTCAAAGCCGATGCTCAGTCTTCGACAGGGGAAAAGGCTTCCGAAGATGACGAGGACCGCAGGACGGAAGCCATGGAAGAGGATGATTCTGTCCAGATGCAGGACTCATGTCTCCAGGTGACGGAGGAAGACATTTTAGCAGCAACCGGCGGCTGGACATCTAATAACGAAAATCCTTTACCAGAGGTTGACCAGGGTAGCACTGCAAGCAACGGCGGGAGCAGCAGTGGACGCCACCCGCTAAGAGTGCTCAGCGAAGAAGGATTAAACCTCCCCTCGTCGTTTACAGAGTCAAGATCTATAAGTGTAGACTTCGAAGAAGACGCTACAAACGTGAGAGAGGAGTTCCTTGGTCAAGTGTACGGCGGACTCACATGGCGGCTGCTCCAGGGTACATTGCTTCAGCGCCGCAAGGAGAGACAGGAGAGAAGACGGAGGCTGCACGGGGAAGACCTAAACGCAGTCATCAAAGGAGACATCTTGACTGAGAAGCTGGAGAGGATAGCACGCTTACGAAAGCTCACATCGCCTTATTTTGACAACAACAACGAGAGGATACCATCCCTTCTCGTCATGCGGAGTGGTGCGTCCAGTCCCACGTTAAGAACACAGCCTTATGCAAGTCTTCCCAATCGTGGCAGTAAAAGCACAAACCGCCAAACGGTTTCTGAGATGCTATACGGAGGCGATGAATCAAGCGCCGAGAGTAGTGACTGTGCAGACGTTACAAGTACTCACAGTGAGCCCGCTGACTTAGATGTTGATAAGTATGATATTCAGCGGCTAAATATCAAACCCATGAATGGACTGAAACTGGAAGCGTTTTACAATAGGATACAGAAGTCTTCTGCGCCAATGGTCACTGGGTCGCCACCTAAATTATCAGAGGCAAACACCCTGTTTCAGTCGTATTCAGATAAGCTGGACATGCTAGCCAAGGATTTTGGTGTGTTTCCTGGAAGCGGTTCGCAGGAGATTCAGGCTCACGTGCGATTTCCGTTAACCAATACCGGTAAGCCACAGTTAGAAACAGAAGCCATCGATAGACTGCAGAAACACAACAGTGTGTCGGACTCGCAGTTAGACAAGACACATGGTGCTACCAGTATCGACGATGGTTGTACATTAGCTTCCAGAACAGACCATGAGGGAGCAACATCCTCTGCAAAGTCATCAAGTGAAAACTGTAGAGATTTAGACGGCCCCAAATTGGAGAATACTCAGAACATATCCTCCTCACCCGCTCATCAACCCAAACCTCGTATGAACAAGGCATTGAACTCCTCTTGTCGTGCCAGCCCAACTCACCCAAAATCGGAACATTCTTCTCCAAAACGTATGGTGTCCAGTCCGAAGCCAGGTCACAAAGCTGCTAACGGTCATACTGCAAAATCGCATGCTGTTGTAGCACAGCATGGTGGTAGTCCAGCGAGCAGTTCATGTGGTGCGCTCACGACCTGCTGCAGTCCTACGCGAAGTAAATCAGCTGGGAAGGCAGCCAGAACACCTTGTTCCAATGGAAAACACTGCAATGGCGAGAAGTCTAGGAAGTATCCACGAAATCCTCCCACCAATGTACAGTGCAATCCATTGTGTCGCAGCGTGTCGACACCAACAACACCATGCTGTGCTGCCGACATGAAATCGGACATGATTCAGCAGGCAGAGACACTGGAGTCTGACCTTCTACCATCACCGTATTCTAAGGTGACTCAGGCAAGACCTACGGTCCGCGAGTCCAGTAGTGGTCATGGTAGTAGTGATTCCAGCAGCTTCAAGGGAACTATGAAGACCATTCAAGTGGTGCAGTGTTCGGGCACCAGCAGTGGATACGAAAGTATCATACTGCGAGACAGCACAGCACCGTCCTCGAGTCAAGATTCTGGTAGTGAGAGAGGACTCAAGGAACTAAGGGGCCGCAAGGGATCGCGCAAGAACGGACAAGGTAAGGTCAGTCATTTTTCTATATATGTATATATTACTCAAACTGCGCTATGTAGTAATACCTCAGTGTCCGTGTGTCACGAGCATCTCTCTCGTTACCTTTTCTAACACATTTCCACGTTTTCTCTCAATCGAAAACTACATAGACCATGTGCAAGCTGCAGAACTCATGCACTCGAACAGCAGAACTTCACCGCATAACACGATCAAGACCAATCAGCATTCAGAAAGCTAGTAAGAAAAGAAGGACAACAGGCGGCTGGCCTCTTTTCTGTAGGCCTTTACGCAGATGCAAAGTGTAACACAAATGGCGTATGTCCCCTGGTTTTGGCATATCAGAAGAGCAACGTCATTCAGAATGTTGGTTGGCCTTGAACATGTTCCGTTTGAAGAGTGTACACGCAGAAACGTCGCCGGGTACCCTCGAACGAGCGGCAACGTCTGGGCAACAGTCAACAGCCCTTCGGATCACTTTTCACACATTATCCCCTCTTCCATAGTCCTTATGTCTGTCTGCATTACCCTTTATCTAATAAAGGGTATACACATTTTTTTTTTTTTCAAATACCCTCTTTTGTTTTTAGTTGGACTTTTTATACTATATAGAGAACTACAGATGGAATCTGTACGATTTTAGTGGCTTCGTAAGTTATGAGTAGAGAGTAGTAGTAGAGCAAAACAAAGTTGACCAAAGGTGAAAAGAAAAAAAACGGCAGTTCGTGCGTTGTGTTGTTACTCAATCGAAAAGACCACGATAGCCCGCAAGTAAGCACTTGAGTAGCTGGAGGGGGGTTCAAACCCCCAACCGTAGCTTTCGTAGTGCTTTTCGGAAAGGGAAACGAGGGTGAAATCCTCCTCCCCCATGTAAATTTCCCATAGAACCCCTTCCGAAATATTTTTCTCGCTATGCTGCTGCAAGTAAGAAAAGAATAAGGAATTATTCGGTGTAGAAGACATGTGCAAACCTTATGGCAATGAACCTTCGATTCTAGACAAAAATTGCGAGTCTCTAGAGCATGGACGAAGGAAAGAGAGGAGGAGCCCTGTTGCTCTGAGAAGTGAAGCCGAGGTTGGGGGCCACTCCAGTGACATCACCGCTCGCCCTCCGGTTTCGGTCACATACATCTCTATGGGAGCCCCCCCAACGAATAGTTTCGGAATACTTTGAGAGGTGTGGTGGTAGCGCGCCGAAGTGGCCCCCAAAGTGGCGTGTGCAAAGCGCCCTCATTGGACAGTTCATATAACGTGACCCTCGCCTGGCTCCAAAGAAGCTACAGCTCACCTCCTATCCCCACGTCACTTGCCCCACGCTTCTCACTTCTGTCGAAGAGCCGTTGGGGCGCCTCCTTTTCTGCTGTAGAGCTTCCACACCGTGTATACTAGGCGTCTTTACATAACGAACTGTTCAAAATTATGTTAGTTGTCCGTTAGCAATGTAAGCAAATTATGTAAAAATCTGAGCGGTAATTATTTGTGGCAGAGTTTTAGAACTGGCCTCAGTTGTTGACTTGGTTGGGGAAAATAAAGCAAATCAGTAAATTAAGGATATAGGGAGTGGTAGGCTAAAAGATAAGGAAGATGGGCTCACTAATTTTGTGACTCATCTAATCAGTCAACAATACAATTATTTGTGGCAGTACTATTTTTGAGCCGTGATGTGGGCAAGATAAGTTTAACTGGATTGTGGTGTATTGGAGCTAGGTGGCTACCGTAAGGGCGCCTGCAGCTCCAGTTCTTACGCGTTAAAATATAATAATTGGGAGTGATGGAATTTAGAAGCGGTCTTTTATACCGCTGTCTTTTAAGAAAGCGCAGAGCGCTTTCAGTGCTTTGGAATGTTGGTGCTTTGTGGGCCATCTTCCGGTAATCTTGCAAAAGGAGAAAGGCCTGTTGTCCATTGCCGCTAGAGTCTGTTGGAGTTTAAGTCTGGCTTGGCTATATTCTGGGCAGTGCATGATTATGTGGTGTGTATCCTCTGGGACTTTGCATCGTTTGCAAAGGTCTGAGTCGCTGAGCCTTAGCTGGCGCCTTGTAGTTCCTGTGTACAGCGCTCCAAGTCGTGTGCGATGTTTGGCTGTTATGGCTGATGTGGGCAAGCTTACGCTTGTCCCATCCTACAGTTGGCAATACAGTTATTTGTGGGCACTCACTTATGCCATGTCAGACCACCTTCGGGGTGAAGGAACAGAATAGCGAGTTTTAGTGAATCGTTTTTTCTCAAACGGTTCACAAACGGTTACCTTACGCTACCAAACTTACGCTTGTCCCATCCTACAGTTGGCAATACAAAACGGTTTCCGGGATGGCCAAGGGGAACTGACCTAGAACGTAATCATCTGATTGGTCCGTGGCAAAACCTTTCGCGAACCGTCTGGAAGAAAATTATTCACTAAAACTGGCTAATGTGAATAGAAAGAAAATGGGTATCTAGTTACGGTTGCGACAGGACGTTCGTGAGGCAATGTTTGTTGTCCTGATACGCAGCAATAGATGTCAAAAACCTGTAAAATCTACGTTAGTGTTCGTGCCTTCCGTGATCGTGCATATGAAGAAGACAAGGAGAATTGTAAGAAGTGGATAGACGCCGCATCATACGCGGAGAGTTTTCAATCTGCCGGAGGGGGCCGGGGTACAACGTCCTCCCCCCCCCCCCTTCATGCACAGAGGTCGGGCAGGGTGTCGGGAATTCCGTGTTGCGACGTTGTGAGGCAAATGTTTATAGGATTTTCATGATCACTCGCATGAAACACGCGATTCTTAGGATATACCTCGAAACTTTCATCTTGAGTGTAAGCTGGGTAGACTTCCCGGAGGGGGCCTGGCCCCCCCTGGGAAAGTTCCGGGGGGCTCAGGCCTTCACCCCCCCCCCCCCCCGCGCAGCCGGCGCCTATGCGCTGCATAATATAACGAACGATAAAATGGGCTGGTAAGCAAAAAATATGCGAAACGCTGTGCCGTGGCAACTGTGACACATGCCCCACGTTGGTCATGCACCTGCTTGGTGTTTCCGTAAAGATGTCTTTCAAGGAGGATGTTCGGAATCTAGAATCCGCGAGGCGTAGTGTACCATAGTGAGATGCGATGTAGTATGACAAAGTTCGATATGTTTAGTCAAACCCACGTGGCATTAGTTACGTTACTTTCGGCAGTTTGTGAAAGTTCTGCAAGTGGAATGTTCGAAGAACGTCCCTGGTTACCGTCGAAAACGAAAGTTCGAAATATGCGAAAGACTAGGAGCTGCCATTCTGCCATGCGGGTACATTGTTAAGACTTGGACTGCAAGAAAATTTTTCTCGTCGCTCGATGGTACGAAGGCGATTTCTTGTGTCAAGAACTAGCTTGGAGTGACAATGATGGAATGGAGCTCGATTCTAAAAACCTTAGTTCGCATGTTTCAGAATGAACCTATCGTGTACGCACCTCGAATTCGCGTTAGCTTTTTTACTTCTGTAATTGACGCGACTTATCAGTGGTGCTGCGCTCTTCGATGGAAAAACGCGTTAATCATTAGGGTAAATAGTGTACATTCTTAAAACGTAGAATTGGGTATGTTGGTAGGACATCATGAAATTTAAAGCGCTCAAACCAGAAGAAGAGACGAGAACACACACAGATAGGCGCTGTCTGTGTGTGTTCTCGTCTCATCGTCTGGTTTTAGGGCTTTTAATTTCAGGACTGCAAATTCTGACACGACTATCAGTCAGAGCTTCACATCAAGCGCGAAATTCTCTCTTCCTTATATACACACACACAAAAACAAAACGAAAATTGTGGCATGTATCGTATCTAATTCCTTACTTCTCTGTACTTTGTTATGCTTACAGATATTGAACTTGATGTCTCATGTCGCCTGCGATCTGTCCAGCTGGATATTTTCTGCTAATATTCTAGACTGTCCCGTTTCACTGTCAGCTGTTGTATTTTGTGTGTGCAGGAAGTGGCAGAAGCCGATCCGCGCCAGGGCGAAGCCCACCACAGAGTCCCCCCGTGCAGCGGAGGCAGCCAATGCCCGGATTCGGCCAGCACGTCCACAGATGGCGCCACGCCCAAGAATTGCGAGCCCACCAGCCCGAAGACGAGGTGGGCTGTGCTGGCCTTTTGTGCTGCCGGCTTCTGGACTTCTACTAAGTGATCACCTGAAGAAAACAGTGCTGCCAAATCAAGCCAATATCGAGCACTCGGACACGTAGCCTCGGCTCTCTCGTGAAGACTGTGACATAGCGAGGAGGCACGTTGAAATTGACTGTGCTTGCAGATCAGTCACTTTTTAGAAAGTGGTTTAAACAATCCTATCACACAGGTCGCTGGACTTACACGCGGAGGAGCCTTCCACAAAAGGTGTTTCGGGTTATGATGCGTGAACGAAGGGTAATTTGTGAACTGGTATATAGGCTTTGTCGTGGCCGTTGAGCACGTGAAAGCAACTGAACTGCAATGAGGACACAGTCATCGCACATGTCATGAATGTCTTCTAAAATTCACCGTAAGACTAGCAATACGTTGTACTTTCATCTCTCTTGCGTATTCACACGGCCAGCATTAGAATTTGAGGACCACTTCGTTAAACACAAATCGCATTGCAGGAAACCATTGCTGATTCGGTGGTTGTGGTAATTGGATGTTGCTGTATACACTATATGTAAGACACTTTTGCACCGACGTGTACCGCTGGTGTTGCCCTATTCAAAGCGAGCATTTCGAGTTTTGATGAGTATGACGTCATTGGGTACGTTAAGTCTGCAATTCGTCTGGCAGCATTGCTCTACAGAGGTCAATTTCCGTCCTCACCACAGCTACTGGCAGACTTGAATGTGGAACGAAGCTCCTGCGCAGGGGCTGAAATTGGAATGAAACCGAAAACCGCTTGGAACCCAATTTTTTTCAAGAACCGTAACCCGAACGTAACCGAAATTTACCATCGGCAATTAACCGAAACAGTTAACCTGAACCGAAAAATGTGATTTCGGTTACCGGTTGATATGAATCGGTACGTGCTTCTGTTAAAATAGATCTCTTCGTCATGTGTTTTTCACTCAGAAGTTGTATAGACAACATACCATCTTATGCGCTTGTACCCATAATCGGATGACATACGCATCGTATGACATGTATCGCGTACGTCCCTTGTGAGTTATGTATTATTGTGATCACTTAAGATATACGAAGCGTTGCACGTTGTTTGTTTCCACATCAGTTTGCCTAACCGCTGTACGCACGCAGTTTTTCTTACCTTGTAGCTTGTTACAGCACGTGCGAAATGAATGTGCACGAGATAATAGAGGCCGTAACAAATTATTTTACGGTGAATATCGCAAACGGCAAAAGTGCGCCGGCAGATGGCACTGCACCACCCTTTCAGAGCGCCTGTTAGACGATTTCAGAAATTGCATGGATGGCCCGCCAGAGAGCGCCGTGTTGCGAATGCCCCACTGCACCTTGGGATTTAGTTTTCATGAGACAGACAGAAGAAGAAGAGCGCAAACGGTTTCGGTTTTCCCTCCTTCCTTCGAGCAACAGGCAGGCAAGCACGAATGCAAACCATTTCCCACGACGCATTGCGCGATGCGCGTGACTTGGGCGACGGAGGGCCCCCGTGTGGAGCACAAGGGCGGTATCTGAAATCGCCTATTTGTAGCTCATTTTGCGACATCCACGCAGCCCGCAGATACATCCTAGAGGAAACCGAAAAAAATACCGGTTCAACAGTTTGGTTGCCGGTAACCGCAAATATTAAAACGGTAGATACCGTAACCCTAACCGAAACCGCTATCAGGCTTCTGACACTGAACTGAACCGTAACCGTAACCAAACCTATATTCGTTTCGGTTTCAGTCCCTGCCCGCGGTGGCCAGGAGAGCGAGTCCAACTCTCCATGACGTCACCTCCTCTCCCAATGTATGGAGTTTTGAAGCTTCTTTGGAAAATTCGTAGAAGATCGTTCGTGTTTTCTGACGGCATTTATATTTTGTGTGCCGAGTCTTTGAACATGGTTGATGGAGTGTTTGCGGCCTTGGAACTGCAAAGAGATGTTTTCGTACAAAAACGCCCCATTCTTTTACCGAAGCCATCCGAGAGCTAGCAGGGCTAGGCCAGCAACGTAACACGGAGTCCATATGGAACACGCTCCGGCGCATACCTTCCTCAGAGTGACACGCTAGCAGCGAATAGTACCGTACAAACTTGCAAACAGGTGACTTGGTTACCTAGGCACATATGTCTGTAAGTCCGTACAGTCCCATTCACTGCTACTCTTAAAAATAATGTGGGTGCGCTTACTCACTAAAAACTAAGCACTTACTTGTCACTCCAGCGTGTCACAGCATATAGCGTGTCACTCTGAGGAAGCAATACTCCGGAACGTGTTCCGTAAACTTTTGTCCTGCACTTTACAAGGCATTGCCTTGCGTAAAGCCACCGAGCGCAATCCCAACTGCAACTTATGCAAGCATGGTGGTCGAGGTTTTTCTAACAAAGGTAAACTGAGATTTAAGATACCTAGATGAAGTTGGCACCGTACACATCCTGCTTTCTTTTACAAATCATACACATTTAAATGTGAACTAAGGCCATAGTCACAATGTTAAATAGCTTGAGGCAATGATTCCTTCGCGCACCATCCAAAAATAAATACCGTGAATATGATTCTGACCCCCATTGATGGCGATTTTAATTTTTTTTCTGAAATAAACCGGAATAGTGGGCGACCCCCTCCCCCAACTTACGAGGTGTAAAAAATAAAAAATATTCGGAATGTAGCAGAAAGGCCACTATAACAACTGAGTGCAAGCTACAGCAAACTGGACAAGCACAAAAAATAAGAGAAAAAGATAGATATTGGTGTGGTGTAGTGAAACCTGTAGGTCTTTCTGCCAATGACTCGTATATCAGACGAGAGTCGAGGTTTTCCGGAGCATTTTTGAAAGAAAGATCGAGCTATACTCCAGTTTGTGCAGTAATTTATAGAAAAGCCAGTATGCCATTGCTATTTACCCATGATTCTCACACTAAGCACTACTGAAATTCGAGCTTCTAACCCTGAGTGCAGTACGCCAGCTAGTAGCAAAACCGAAACAAACTTCAGACTGACACACCCATTCCAGTCACAATGCAGCTGTTGTTGCTTCATGCTCATCTGCGACGACAAAGCCTAACCTCTGAGGTTCACCTTACCAGACTCGTACCTACTCAAAAAAGCAAATACTGCAAAATACCTCTACAACCATATGTGTTGCCTACTGCCAGCAAAAGACTCACAGTTCAACTGTCGATCGTTTTTCTACTATTTAACGGGCAACGCTGGGCCTGTGAAGTCTTCTTTCATGTGAACAGCTCCTGTTCAAGTGCTGTTTGAGTGGTTCTCTGTTTTCCTGTTTCCCATCGAAAAGTTGTCTACTCGATGGATGCATTCTCACATCAAAAACAAAGTGTTGATTACCAAACTTCCTTTTATATTAAAAGTTATTTTTATCCATGACACGATGAGCAATATTCTATGCCCATATAACATGTCACCTGTCATACCGGATCTCTCAGATGAGGTGCAGTATTCATCCAGGAGAATACCTGATATTGCCCTACTCATTTCGCACCATTCCCTACTGTTTCACTTCCGTTCCGCATACCCCGTCTGTGTGCCGGCTAGCCATTCGCCGCTACTGCACGAATAGCTCTCGGGTCTTTTTTCAAGACGCCGTCAGGACGAACACTTTTCTGCGCTCGATTGACCCGACGATAGCCTATACTCTGCTAGGCCGCTGCCCCAGGGAGGAAGAGCCCTTGTTCCACAGGCTTCGACTAAACGTAGCGCCGACTCCTCTGCTCAAGATGGGCCACCTTCTATCACCCATCTGCACTACCTGTTACGATGAATGAGACATCCCACATCTGCTGCTCCACTGCACCCGTTACCCCCAACATCGTCTTCTGCTGCGGTCGCGCATTGCTCGCCTCAAGATCTCAGACTTTTCCTTAGCTACGCTGCTAGACCCCACACAGCATAGCGAGGTGACCAAGGCACTTCTTCAGCTCCTGTAGACCTCTGGCCTCTTGGGTGAACTCTGACCAATTCCATGTGTTCTTCTACATCTCTTTGTTTTTCTTTGTTTGATTTATTATTTTTTCTGGGAATTGCAAGCCGTCGTAGCGCAGGCTAATCCTTCCCTTCCCCTTTTTTTGTGCTAATAAACCTATAACCCTCTACTACTCTACCTGTATAACGTTGTATAACCTTAGTAGGCTTCCATATCGCAGGTGAACAAAACGTTTATCCACTGCTATCAGAGGTTGTGAAGCCTGGCTGTTCAGGAAACAAAATAGTGAACTCGTGCCCACGGCAATCGTTGTGCATAGTTCTGTGAGAACACCTACGTCAACCTACGTCGTCGTTCACCACGATGCTCCCCCAGCGGTGGAGCCCAAGACACCGTAGAGGTTGACGACCAGAAGCGGAGAAGTAAAGCGAGGAGGAGATACTCGTATGTCCTGAAGAATCGTCCCGTGAACGCAGTGCCGAAAGAACCCATTCCGTCTGTCGTTTATTATCATTATCTTCCTAGGGGTCCTCACACTCCCTGAACGTGGTGCACCAGGACACCATTTCACTCCACTCAGTCCATCTTCTGCTTATCCTCAAGGACTACTGCGGTCGAGATTCTATACGGTCTGCCTTACCCGATCGAAAAATGCATCAGAGCCAATCATAATGGAACCATTAGGCTAATAGGCATATCGTTATTTCGGACATCTCCAATAAAACTAACGGTTTAACGGTTTGATGGGACTATTAGGAAATAAGGGTCTAATAGGAGCTCCACAAAAGTAAAAAAAAAAATTGTTCCTTTCTTTTTCCGACCCCTGTCATGACAGAATTGAATTTATCTTGCTTTAATTAGGAATTAAAGCAAGATAAATTCAAGAGACTTCTTTTGTTTCCAAGGCTTGTCAAAATATACAATGCGTACAGCATTTCAAGAAGTGAACAGAAAAAGTAAGAAATAAAATAAAACAAACGCTCTCCAGAAGTGAAGGACCCAAACCTCACTTAGGATGGCAGTGTCCATTTCCTTTGATACATTGGCATCAAAGCGGAAGCTCAAGAAAAGGTCTTCCCGGAACAGCACCGCAAGCGGTACTGCCCCGACGCAGACACCACATACAGGGTGTCCCAGAAAACGTGTCATTGAATTATAATAAAAAAAACTACGCCACCTAGAATCATGCGGTCAACGGCATTTGTTCTTATTAGGTTTTTGCCACCTTGTAAAGTTAATGTCATGTACCCCAAGTTTAATTATGCAAATATTTGCGAACTGAACTCAGAAATTTGCCAAGGGAAGGTCACTTTTTTACCCCACCAATATGAAGAGCGTGCCGAATTCACTCAAATTCATGATAATTGACAGTGATATTCACGAGCTATCCCATCGGGAAAAAATCGCCGAATATCATCCTTTCGGAGCACCGGACCATAGCGCGCGATGTCTTTCTGAGCGCAATCGCTCGCAGTCTGACGAAAGGAGGTTCCGAAGCCAGCCCACAGAGTGATAGTAGAAAAAGTAACAGTTTCTGAAATTGGGAGAGGGAAAGCATTATCCCAGCGAAAGTCGGACGTGATAAGCCATGCCTGCGTTATCTCTTTCTGCGATGCCGAGGTGGGCTGGGTTTCCAACCTCCTTTCGTCGGACTGACACAGATCGCGCTGAAAACTTCATCGTGCGCTATTCTGTGCGACCTCCGTAAAGCATGATGTTCGGCTACTTTTTCCGATGGGATAGCTCCCGAATATCCCTGTCAATTATCATTAATTTGAGTAAATTAGACACGCTCTTCACATTGGTGGGGTAAAAAAGTGATCTTTAGTAGGCAAATTTCCAACTTAAGCTCGCAAAAATTTACATAATTAAACTTACGTTACACGACATTCACGTGAGGAGGTGGCAAAAACCCAGAAAGAACAAATACCGTTGACCGCATGACTCTAGGTGGTGTAGTTTTTTAATTATAATTCAATGACACGTTTTCTGGGACACCCTGTATACTATACTTATAGCTTGTCTTCCGTGATTTGGCGAATCCAATAGCCCTGCTTGCTGCCGCGGTTAAACAGAAGGGGTAAGGTGCCTAAATCTATTTAATTTACACACACACGCAACATTGAAGTGAGGAATGGCTTGGGGTATTAACTCAAGATTACCATAACATCTGTGTTTCTTACTCATTTTGGTTTAGACATTCTGCAGATCAATCGAGAATCGATCTTCTGCAGTTCAATCGCGCGTTTTTTTCTCTCTCGCAGCAGTCCATCCGAGAATTCTGTCAAGACTACGAAAATTTTTGAAACTGCCGACACGCGACATCCGGCGGATATACGGAAAGCGATGTCCACCTATGAAGCTCCCGGTCGTTTTATGGATGCTTATGGTACTCGCGCATGGCACATGGCCTTTTATAGAAAATGGTTAAAAATTGGGCTGTTCGGTATTTCATACTTTAAAAGCGATCAAAAACCCCGTGCCTGGAAACAAACAAAAGGACGACTCAACACACAGCACAGACTGAGGAACAAGATTTTTATTGACAGACCTGCCTCTGCAGCCAGCAACGTCCTCTTCTTCAAGGTTACCCTTATACACCCTCAAGCCTGCCTAGTGCCTTTATCTCTTCGAAAGTACAGGACTTAGGAGTTGTTAACAGGAGGGGCTTTTGAGAAGTATTTTGCATTCGAAAAGGTAAAGTTACTGGGCAGGCTTGAGGGTGCAAAAGGGTAACCCAGAAGAGGGCGTTGCTGGGTCAGGTTATTTAAGAAGCAGGTCTGTCAGTAAAAATCTTGTTCCTCTGTCTGTGATGTGTGTTGTGTCGTCCTTTTGTTTGTTTCCCGGCACGGGGCTTTTATCGCTTTTAATACTTTTATAGGCTGCGAGCGTCGCGCGATGCTCAGTCGTCCTTACACGGTAGGGCGTTCGCAGCTTGAGTCTCTGAGAGCTGATCAGTTTTAGGGATGTTTTAGGGGGGTCACATATCACGAACGACTGCATCTTGAAGAAATATTAGAATATTCCGAGTCGTAATGAGTAAGACGGTATAAAAAAAATGTAGTCTGACGGTTGGAGGTCTATTTGCATGTCAGGACAATGCGAGCTGCCATATTGAATACTGGAAGAACGTCGGCTACAGCGTTGCTCATTTTTTATAACAGCTAGGACATTCGACAGAAGGCAACACTAAAGGACAAGAGTAGGACGGGACAGGACGCAGGTTCTGTCATAGCTTTTGCAGTTCTGTCCTTTACGGCGTCCTGCATGGAGTGTTTTGGCGATTATATGCTATTCCATATCTCTGATGTCCCGTTAGGGGCCCCTGATCTACAATGAGGCATCACCTGTTCGATCGCAATGCCTCGTTGACGTACCCTTAAGTTCTCCTGTGGGACCACTAAACTCACCTGATAGGCAGTTAGATACCCTTTATTGGGCCGCCAGGGGCCTTGTGGTACCATCAGGCCTTTTTGTGGGGCCATTTGGCCCACCTGACAGGCTGTGGGACAACATTTGTCGGACCGCTAACAGCCCTGTTGGACCACAAGGAGTTGTTAATGTGCCGACAAGCTGCTTTGATGGTCCATCAAAATATTCTAATGGAGTCTTGATGAATTTGTGATGGTGACTTGATGGATTTTTCGATCGGGTACGTTCAACACTGTCCTTCGGCCCTTGAGAAACTGGAACAATTTTTATCGACGAGCTCGTCGATAAAAATTGTCCTCCTCACTGGGCTATCGCCCTAAGTCAGAAACGACGCAATCTGCACAGAAATAGCTTCAATGCCTATCGTTGACAAGGACTGAACCCGAGACAGGAAATGCTCTTCAGGGCCCGTGAAAGGCAGCCCATCGCTTTTTCCCTGCCCTTGTGCCTTTGCCTCTCCTTCTTCGTTTAGCACAGCTTCTACTGTAGTAGAGCTATACTACAGAAGGCGAGCGCCGGGAAAGCCTTTGTCAATAGCTCGCTAAGGTTGTTGACTTGCGAAGAGCTGACCCCACTCATCTCAAGGTCACCAAGCAGAAGCATACCTAGGAGATTTAAAAAAAACAGTCGGGTACGCTAGTCGGGTTCCGTACGCTAAGATTTTTGTGAAAATGTGCTCTAGAACCGTTTTTATGCCTGTTTGTATCGGAATGGGGTGGCAGGACGACATATGGTTACGGCAGTAGGGTATGGTGGGGCAAGATGAGACACGGGGCAAGACGCGACATTTTTTTTGCTCGACGCCGCCTGTCTCAGATATGCATTGATCCATCTGCTTCAAACTTTACTCGTAGGTGGCTCTGCATGTCCGCTTTATTGCATGTGAAAATTGTCCGGACTGGTTTATGCGTTGAAGAGAAAAAAATCGGTGTCTTCTGCCTGGAATGTAAATACCCGCCAAAAGGGCGCGATTTTCTGTAGTCCTTTTTCTTGTCATCTGTGCAGCAGCGTTTTGCAGGCTTATCTTGTCCATGTACGAGGGGCGTTCAAGTCAAACCGGGACTTTCTGTCTACCGAGTGTACAAATGGCTCGCGCTGCTTCTTTTTCGTCATTTTCACACGCGACAGACCTCCGCGTTCACCACGTGGTGGTTCAAAGTTTGTGCAAAACAGAAGGCACGTGCTGGACAAGATGGCCAACAACGAGGTGAGCGCGCACATCAAACAGCGAATTGTCATGAAGTTTCTCATGAATGAAGGCGTAAAGTCATCTGAAATTCGCAGAAGACTTCAGGCTCAGTATGGCCACGATACACTTAGCCGCAGCAAAGCGTTTAAGTGGTGCAAACGGTTCCGTGACGGCCGTACGTCAGTGCAGGACGATCCCGGGCGGGGCGGCTCAGAGCCCAGTATCAGAGTTCCTGAGAACATCCAACTTGTGGAGCGCCTGATCCTCAAGGACCGACGGATAACATGTCTCGAACTGGCTCCTTTCTGTGGGAACGTTGAACACCTTCATGAACGTTCATGAACACCTCCAGTTTCGGACAGCCGGGCCTCATCACCAAAGGAGTCCTCCTTCTACAGGACAATGCACGCTCGCATACCGCGGATCTCACGACACGCACCTTACAGGAACTTGGCTGGGAGTTGCTGCCACATCCCCCTTATAGTCCAAACCTCGCCCCCAGCGATTTTCATCTCTTCGAGCCACTGAAGGCGTTCCTTGGGGGCCGCCACTTCAGCTGCGACGACGAGGTCAAGAATGCGGTCCGATCGTGGCTGCTACTCGCCAGTAAGGAGCTCTACGCTGCTGGCATCCAAGCCCTCGTGAAACGCTGGGGCATGTGCATTAGTGCAGCTGGAGATTACGTTGAAAAATAAAACTACCTAGTTTCTCGCCTGTAAGTTCATTTTACGTTTGCGAAAAATGAAAAGTCCCGGTTTGACTTGAACACCCCTCGTAAGTCCACATTCTATTTCTCTATTCATTCATTAGATATATGCAAAATATGGGCACTCTTGGTTATTGTTATCTGGTGTTGAACAGAAAAATTAATGCATCTGATGACATGCACGGGGCAAGACGTGACAATGTAATGTAATTTAAATTTAACGCAATTTAAATTGTAATGTATCTCAGCAACGGATAAGTCAACTATTAGGTAGCTTTGTGCTTGTTCCTCAGACATTTCTTTTTTACATATTACCTATAGGATTTTCCAGGAAATTTTCCTGTTTCCTACGATATTTCCAGCAAAGCAGAAGCACAAACACTGTCAGGGACACATCAGACTGGTGGTGCCTTGTTTGGAAAGGACGGTGAAGCAAAATAGCATCGGGTTCTGTGTGGTTATATTGCACATCATGATGGCGGTGGGCTCAAGGTGGTTGGGTAGGGGCCCACGGGCTTTATTTTGTCTGCTTGGATTGCAAAAACTAATTTGTATAGTTCATTACCACGACGTGTCATATCTTGCCCCGAGGGTTGGGGCAAGATGAGACAATCTGCAGTTTAGAATTTCTTGTTCTGTGTTTATTTTAGACCGGCTACGCCCGTTCTGCATTTACAGGTCAGAAGCTCTAGACCCCTCAGAATGTGCCCACGGCTATTTTTTTACCACGAAAAATAAAAATTTCACATTAAATTGCAAATTTCTGTCTCGTCTTGCCCCACCCTACCCTATTTGGTCCACTGACCACGATGCAGTAGCCAAAGAAGCCTTTGTTTCCTTCAAGAATTGGAGCTGCAGGTGCCCCAGGGGCAACCACCCTGCTCCAGCACACCCCCATCCAGCTCACGTACTACTACTCCATAAGGGTTAAGTAAAGAGTGATCAAGTGGGCAGCCAAGTTGGCCTAGAGGAAATGAAAAATACCCAGGCAGCACATGGTGGGATAATAGATGGCTATATGGTGTCTAACCTTAGACATCTGGGATAACTATAGAATGTCTAAGGCTAGACCTAATGTCAAGTAGACGTCCACTAGCATAGCAGTAGACGTGCTAATGTAACACTAATAGCCATCTAACCTTAGACATTGAATGTCTACGTACGTTGACATCATTTACCCCTTTTCTAGACATGATGCCTAAAATTAGTCATGCCTCTTAGACATGCATTTGCACTGAAGTTTAGATTTAGATCTGTTTTATACCTCCATTTCGGAAGTAGGTCTAGGGTTAGACCTTCACCTCACTTTTGCTACCCTTATCCGTAGTTTAGACGTCTTGTCTATCCTACCCTCTGTGCATATTAATGTCAATTTTCTGTCTATGTATAACCCTTTGTGAGTACTTCAGTCTGAGAGCACGCATTTTATAATGAATTTATTTCAACCAAAAACTGTACACTAAGTATACAAAACTAGCGGTGAACCCTTCAGATCTGTTTGTTACAATGGAGCACAAATAATGTGCAAAAATGTGATTAGCTTTGGTGTTCGGTTCAGTCGAAGCAGAAGCGCGCGCGTTCGGCTACGCGCTCGTTTATCGCATCCAGAAGTGCTTGGAGTGTAGCATAATAGCTGGGAGGCAGACACTTGCAACGATCGAGGGATTTTCGTCTTGATCGTGAAAGAAAATTGACGCACTATGGGGAGAGAATTGCGTAGAGCTTCTCCGTGTCCCTCAACGGGCGTTAACCGTAGCAGCTTTAAAAAGGGTTCTGGAATGTGCAACTCTTCTGGCGCTTTCAGAGAGTAGACATTATCCGTGAATTCTAGCGAGGCGTCCAACTTGTGCAACTGGAAATACTTGTTGAGTGTGTTATGTAGGGATGTGGTTTCCGAATTCAAAGTGATGTCGCCGAAAGCAACGGGTGCAGCGTGCTCCAATAAGACGGAGGTGGCTTCGCGTTCACTCATTTTGGGAGGCTTCACCGCACGACCTGCTTCGCGCGAGGAGACTAGGAGTCAGGATGATACAGGATACAGGATGAGGATACTAGGAGGATACAGAATGATGACGCAAGTGCAGTGCGCGCTGCCTTTATAGAGCATTTTCAAATAAACATGTGCAAAGAAACGAGAGCAAAACCGAAACGCAGAAGCAACCTGTTGCCGCCAGGAGAGCGCGCGCGCGCAAAGAAAAGATAGAGTGAAACCAAAACTCGAGGGAGTGCAGGAGAGCGCCCGCGAGGGGATAATCGCTGAAGGACGGCCGCGGCGGCGCGGAGGACGCTAGGAGCGCGCACGCACGCATTTGTAGCACCCATAGAGTGGCGCCTGCGTCAGTCTGCCGCTGGCTCTCGTGGAGTGTGGAAGTGCCCAGTCGGTCGCTTCGCCGTCACCGCGCCATGTCAGTTGAGGCTTGGCTGTCAACGGGAGCGGACGCTCTGTCTACGGAGGGAAAGGTGAGGGATTTGCCATAGCGGTTTTTCCCGACGTTTGCACATTTTTTACCGCGCTCACATTAAGCCTTTTCCCCGTGCTGTCACATGTTTAGCATTTGCCGTATCGGCTAGGCCTTTTCCCCACATGACTGGACATGTTTGGCAGTAACTTCCACACCGTTGAGTTTCGTAGCGTTGTGCGTCTTAAGCCTTTTCTCCGTGTTGTCACATGTTTAGCGGTGTGTGCCTAGCATTTTGTGGTTGTCGTCTTGTGTTAGCTGTTGTGCGGTGTCGATGTGGTTAGGCCTAATCAATCCCTTTAAGCCTTTTCTCCGTGCTGTCGCATGTTTACCATTTGCCGTAGCAGTTAGGCCTTTTCCCCGGTGTTTTGTACACGCTCTCGCTTGTTTAGACTTGTTTAGCTGTGTCTTTCTTGTTGCAATTTTTACCCACCGCTATTGTTTTTTTGTTCTCTGTCTTTCTCGCATAGAGCGATGACGGTGGCGCCATCTGGTGTGATGTCAACTAGGTGGTCACCTGTCGTCGATCTCTGCAACTACTGGCCGTCAACGAGCAACATGGTGGACGCTGGTCACTCAGGTGTTCCGGAGCAGTTTCTTCGACATGGCATCGTTGATTTTCGAATAAATTGTTTCTCTCCACTCTATTTCTGTCTATTTTTTCTTTTTTATGACTACGAGTATCCGAAAACATACAGGGTGGTGTGGACACGAGTTAGATGCTCCCCAATTAGTTTGGTGACTCCCTGCCCTGCTGGAAATAGTAGGCACGATCTCATTCATTTCTTCACGAAATGAGATTCAATGAGAAATCAGACTGACAATTCGTTCAACGTGTGAAAGCCGACTTTCTCATTGACTGAATAGGAAGTTAAGCAGGGAAGCTGCCTTCGCGAAACCCGGCTCCACCGTGTTGTGTGGCGAAGACTACATCAACGAAGCAAGGAACCAATTCAACGAATTGGTTTAGTGGGCGTCAATGAGAAATGTTGGTTTCCAATTGATTTAATGGGATCCAACGTGTTGTGTATTACAGACTGTGCCAATAGAAGGAATGAGGAACTGGCCTAATGTGTATCAATGTGAAAATGCTTTCCAATTGGATTAATGGGATACAATATGTCGCATTACCGCCACTGCAATAATGGAGAAGTCAGTTGCTAATGGAACGAGCGTAATGGTGACCGACTGCACATCATCACTCTCAAATTAAGTAATAATATTTTATTATGAAGAACGCTGTACATTTGTGTTGAGGATAAACTAATTTGAATCAATTCAAACAAATGAAATTCGAGGACACGAACTGCATCAAAAATATGACAAGTGAAATTTGAATAAAAATTTGAAATTAAAATTTATTCTGAACAAATCGACTGAGGAGGCGAACAGACCGTCGGCCGCGATGTCGCCAAGAGGCCGCGTCGTAATACGTTTCCATGCCGCACCACATAGCGGCTCGTGCGAGCTGAAAATAGTTGGTGTTATTTCAAATGTTTGTGGACATATTATGCTCAAGTACATATGCCGTGGTACCTTGGCATTACACCTCTCACTGTAAGCTATTTTTAATGCATTCCGTACAAGATTCAGTTGATGTATGTGGACGCGATCTCCGTCAACGGACAACAGATTAATCAGTCTCTCACAAAATGTTGGAGCATTTGGATGTGTGCGGTCGCTTCGGCATCATTCGTGCCTGATTTCGAGGATTTTATCCGTGTCTAAGGTCAGTAGTCGATTTGTCAAGCATTCCCATTTTTTCAATGCTGGTTTGCATGTTCTTACCTGTGCTTGCAGGCACTACGGCCGTTGATCGGAGGATAATGCAGTCAATGTGTTGCCACCCGCACTGTGTGCATCGGTATGTCATATATTTTGATGCTCACCTACGTTGGCATGCTGCGGTTCCAGCACCTTTTGCTTTATCTTTCGAAATGTTATTGCTTGAAGGTTACCCTCGTACGACGCGGCTGGCATAGGGGCATCGGCATTTGTCAGCAGGTGGTCAAAACGGAATCTCAACGAAGCTGGACGGCCTTAATTTTCACGCAAGCAGGTCAAGCTGGACAGGATTAGAAATCTCTTACGAAGCACAGAAGAGCATTATGTCTTTTTTTTCTTCGTTTTTTTCTTTTTTCTTTTTTTTGTCGTTGGCACTTTTTGGACATATGGATACATCTCTATGAACTTACTCATTGTAGATTTATGTCGTGTGTGTTGATGATGGACAGAATGCTTTCACAACATGTAAGTGCTCATTAAGCTTTCTATTTTTGGTGTTTACTATGTCTTGCTAGCAATTTTCAACCGCTTGGTGAATATTCGCTCTTATAAAAAAACATCACAAATAACTTTTACCTTTGTATCTGCCACTTGCAATATTTTCACATTTAATGTATTTTTATATATGTAAGAATAAATGTTCAAGCAGGAACTGTATTTTCTGTAATTCATTTTTACAGCAAAAGAATTCTTTCTGATGGAACAGAATAGTCACTGCACATTCAAAAAGTGCATCGGCAATGAGACTTTCAATGTGATTTCAATGGGAAAATCCTTGCTGCTGCACAATTGCCCAATGGAAAGCTAAGCAGGCCTCCAATGGGTGCCACTGAGCGCAGTTTCACTTCGTTCACATTTACAATGATTTCTCATTGGAACCCATTCAATTCCTGTTGTTTTCAATATGGTATTTGTCCAAAATTGTCGATTCGGAATGAGAAATTTTGGTCACTTTCAATGAGAGTTGTGAATGTGATATCCACTTAAACCGAAGGAGAGTTCTGGTCTATTTTGAATTGGACTATTTCCAGCAGGGTGGATGGCCCCAATTACTGTGGGGAGTCCTAATTAGCTCTAATTACTAATTTAATGGTGTCCACATTCCCTGTGTGTTTCCGAATAGTCGTGGTCAGTGCTTACTACTGACGTCCTTTCTGATTTTAAAAATTCAGAAGCTAATGAAAAATTTCTAAGGCTCAATATTGATGTCTTGTATGTTCTAAACTCTCGTAACATACAACAAAAGGGGTGGAAGAAGGCACTGTACTCTGAAAATGTCACGCATTTGTCGCGCTGTTGTATGTGTCCACAAGCTGTTCTAAGACTCCGCTGCCTATATACAGTAAACTTCACCAAGAACAAACATGCTGGGCCCCCTTTGCAAAAGTCCAACAGGAAAACGCGATTCTTCGGACTTCTTTTTTTGCTATCAGCTGAAAATTTAGGAATATCTGCCTAGTTGGGCACACGTTCACTTGTAGCAACTTGTGTGCACTTTGTTTTACAACTTATCGCAGAAATGCCACCTAGCTAGTGTGATTTCTCTCAATATTTGCAGTCGGTTTAGAAATAAGGTGAGAAAATAAATAAATAATAATAGCTGCTATAGTAAATATAGCTAATAAAATAGCTGCTATAGCTGCTAGCAGCTATAATAAATAATAGCCGAGTCAAAGCTTTGCTCCGGGAAAGTGCAAAAATTTTACCATTGGTGGTGGTAGTGCTATAGTGAAAGACCTTGCTATGCAAACCCTCTCAGATGATCATTGGCAGATCCAGGTGAGGTACAGAATGTGCCACTGCTGGAGCAGGGACAAAATATTTGCTCCAAGGTCTCGCACTCGCCATTTCGGATGGGGCAAAACGAGCGGTACAGGAAGGACGAGAACAGGTATGCGCGCCACAAAATAGGGCTGTGCTGTTGGAGAGTTTTATCGTGTTTGTATTGTTGGTACGCTAAAATTTTGCCGCACCATGTGAGGCACAAAAATGGGAAGACGGCGTGAGTATGTATTGGGTGGGCGTAAGCGGGGATGAGAAACTACGGCACACCCCCTGGGCCCTGCCCTGAGTCCTGCGCGTATTTTTTCCCGCGACCGGCGCGTGTGCGGAGGGTTGTCCGCACGCTTATAACATGCATAGACATGCAAAGAAGGGTCATACACAATAAGTACAAGTGAAAATATATTTATTAAAGTCATTAGTGCCAGGAATTATGTTATGACTCTGTGTGAAGGAGAAAAACACAGCCAACAAACCTGATGCAGAACAAACACAATACACGTAACAACGATTATACTTATTACAGGCATGATGCAATAGCATTGAAGGGGTATCACACATCATACTTAATATTTTTTATTAGTGGTAATCACACGCTTTCAATTAAACAGAAGGGATAGCACACTTAATCAAAGAAGATATTTTTAATCAATATGATTACAATCAAAATTACAAGTTTTATTATAAAAAGTCTCACATTATTATGCGTGAGCACCATAGTGGAGTTTTAATTACAAAGTTCTGATAGATGTATGTAACTTCAAGAACAATAGCTGGGCCGACTTCTCTAGCGCTTTTTTCCAGCGCGCGGTGGGTGGCGCGCAGGTGAGGGACTGTCCGGGCTGCTTACCAGCAGGCCGACCGGCTCGGTGCGCCCTGGGCCGACTTCTTTGGCGATTTTTCCGCCTGGGCCGACTTCTCTAGCGATTTCTTATTAATTTTTTCAGCGCGCGGTGGGTGGCGCGCAGGTGAGTGGCTGTCCGTGTGCTTACTAGCGGGCCGAAGAGCTGAGCGTACACTTATGGTTGTACACCCTGGGGTGACTGCTTTGGCTATTTTTCAGCCTGGGCCGACTTCGTTCGCATTCTTTTTCAGGTGGCGCGTGAGTGGTTTACATGTAAGTAGGGACATGCACACTGTCATCCCAGCCAGGCGATGATACCGTCACACCTGGGCCGACTTCATTCGCAATTTTCGCCCTGGGCCGACATCTTTCATAATTTTTTCTGGCTACAACAGCTGTGCGGTGGATGGTTTACATGCTAGTAAAGCCAAATAGTGGCAGGAATTATGTTGTAGCTCTGTGTGAAGGCGAAAACCCCAGCTAAAAAACATGGAACGGAAGAAACACAATACACATAATAAAGAATATGGGAAGCTAAGTTGAGAGAAAAATTCATCCGAAAAAGAATGCAGAAGGAACACAATACACATAATAAAGAATATGGGAAGCTAAGTTGAATATTCCAACACGACACAATTATGCAATTTATTATGACGTGAGTAGCACACATGCAAGGAAATAATGAGAAACACGATCAACAGCTAATAGAGAACCAAAACAATGCACCATTCAACACATAAACAAGAGGTACACAAAGGATACATAATTGAAAAACAATCTATCAAAACGAGAAACATGCACACACTGAACACTGAATAGCAGAGAAACACTCTAAACGGCGCATCTGCCAACGTGTAAAGAACAGACACATGCAGGAAAATAATATCGAAACAAGCTATCAAATAAGAAACATTACAAATTTAATAAATTGAAATGGAAATAATTTATCTTTGGGAAAGCTAAGTTGAGAGAAAAATTCATCCAAAAAACGAAAACAGAAGGAACGCAATACAGAATATGGAAAGCTAAGTTGAATATTCCAACACGACACAATTATGCAATTTATTATGACGTGAATAGCACACATGCAAGGAAATAATGAGAAACACTATCAACAGCTAATAGAGAGCCAAAACAATGCATAATCCAAACAAGAGGTACACACAGGAGAAATAATTGAAAAACAATCTAAAACGAGAAACATGCACGCACTTAACACTGAATAGCAGAGAAATACTCTGAATGGCGCATCTGCCAACGTGTAAACAACACAGGAAAATAATATTGAAACAATCAATCAAACATTACAAATTTAATAAATTGAAATGGAAGTAATCTACCTTTTGAACTATTATAAAATCATCCTTGCGACCTAATCTAGTCGAACAATATACAATTTTCGTCCTACTCAGGCACTATAAACATTACCTTGACAGAGGTATCCATACAGCCAAGCTTTACACAGTACAGCCAGTCTTTGCTACTTGAGCCCGGTGGGGGTCACTCTCTCTCTTCCTCCTTCTATACAGCCCAAAAGCAAAGAAACCGCACATCCTTTGTCAATCTATGGGGTGGGGAAACCCTCTCTCTTTTTCACATTCTTTCCTCCAAAGGGAAATATTCTTAGGACCGGTGTACAGAGGTGAAATTTTTTATTGATCAACTATCGCAAATAGGCATTGGAATTATTCAATTCTCAAGAACACAATAAGAATTCTATCAACAAACAACAGCACGCAAAAAAAATCTAGGAATAGACTTTTATGTCAGTGCAAACTGGTTTTAGAGAAACATTATCTAAGCAAACGAGAAATATTATCGGTGCAAACAATACTCAATCAAAACGAGAAACGTTGCACTTAATGTATTTCAGATCTGACACAACTATTATGCATATATTATTGTCAACTTACAAAATATCAATCGAGTGAATATCTGAAGCAAAGAGAGAAAGTCAAATTTATTCAATACTCATTCAAAAATGAGAATCAAATTTAATTACATCATTTTATGATAACTTTGCAATAGTAATTTCTACACGCAGAAGCCGCAAACAAACAACTCATCTGAAATGCAAATTAATGGAAAAGTTTGCTACAGCAAAAATCAATGCACACAACTTAAAAACACTTTCCCAACTAGTAGAATATTTTTTAAATATCAATCGAGCGATCATCTGAAGCAAACTCAAAGGAGTAATTACTTTAGGCAAACACTTTCTGAACAAGCAGGGCGATACATCACAGGAACACGTCTTTTTCATTCAGAACTCACTAGCAAAAAAAGAAAAAAAGAAAAGAAGAGTGAGAGAGGGAAGCTGAGCTCCCATACACCTTCGTCAAGGTTACGCCCGCAGGGAGTAGGGGGATCCTACAATTGTCGTGGTGAAAGTCATAAACTGACTCCAACAACTCAAGCTGGGAATTGAGGGCACGCATTTTTCTTACTCGTCACATCATTTTGTAAATGGGCTTTCATAATTCTCGCGACAGGTGGATATTAATAATATTATAAACACGATAACATAATAAGTTTTCAATAAATAAAATGAGCACCGATATGATTTAATTAAGTGTCGAGGCACATTACAAAACAGAACAGACATTTGCTATACATTGAAGAGATGGACGGATTTTGTACTCGTTACCATAGGTCATGGGAGGACTTGATAAAAAGCTGCTTCGAAAAAGAAGAGTTGCAAAATGATTCTATTATCACAGCATTTCAATACGTCCTAGACATGGTCGTATTTGGAGATTTGGTGCAAATTATGGAATTCAAGGTGCAAGAACTTTTATGCCGAATCTACAATAGTTATAAAAATATTTGCACGTCAACATCTGAAGGACCACTGGGATTGATGGTGGAGTTTTTGAGGATTGCTAACGAAGAATTGAAATACACTAGACCAAATGTAATTGTAATCATCGCAATGGGCGTTGCATTAATCAAGAAAGCAATCAAATCAAATTATCATATACAAGGAGTCTATATCGCCCGATTCATTACGGATTTGTTGAAATTACACCTAATGGTTGAAATGGAAAGTACGTAAAAAAACTTATCACGGGATATATTCCACTAGAGCATCTACACATTTATTTGCTTCTATCAGTTCTTTCAATGATGTCGAATGAACAGAAGTTCAATATTGTCGTGCAAGGTCTGATGTATCATCACTTATTGAGACTCAACAAACATCAATTGCGATGGACCATCGGACGATTTTCATCTAATACTCTCTTGTACGCCATTCAAGAATCTTCGTACAAAGAAAGGAAACATCAATAAGAGACTGTGCAAGTTCGTCGCGACAAAGTGCAAGTTGTTGAAGCAATACAAACACGACGACAACATATCGCCCGCGTTAATCAACGCTGGATTCAAGCGCCCAATAATCAGAATTAACTATTTGATGGCTTCGGAATTTATCAATCAAGACAACAAACAAAAACTTTAGTGTTTAGAATGGAATTGTAATTTATGAAAATAAACAAGTGTATAATTGAAATAATAATTGTAATATTCGTCATCAATGTAATGTATTCTACACATCGCAACGAAAACAGTTTATGATTACATTGAGCATTGCTAAGGAGACGTTTATTCCACACTACGAGGGTGGTTCCATAAGTTTCCGGCCCGACCAACTTTTAATAGTCATAGAGACGAAACAAGTGTATCACTTTTCGACATAGTCACCCTTAACTTCGATGCACTTTTGACACCTTTCAGAATTAACTATTTGATGGCTTCGGAATTTATCAATCAAGACAACAAACAAAAACTTTAGTGTTTAGAATAGAATTGTAAGTTATGGAAATAAACAAGTGTATAATTGGAATAATAATTGTAATATTCGTCATCAATGTAATGTATTTACTATCCGCGACATGGAGAATTCACATTACGTTATAGAGTATATAGAAAATACCAATACATTCAATTAAATTCTCTATCATCGTGAAAGAGTTCTTAAAACTTTCGCGTATCAAAGTGAGCCAGCTAAAGCTGTGAAATTACACTTTCTACAACTCAGTTCGTACATTGCGGCACCAGTTCAAATTTTAATTAAACACTTACTGATGTGTGATAATCTCCACTGCTCCGGAATGTGATCTGATAAATTTTAGCAATTAATGTACAAACAAATATCTTGTATGCAATGTGTGACTATATAGACAGCTTTTTAATCTATATCTTAAGAAAATTGTAAGAAAGAGAGAGAGAGTATACCCTTTCCATTTGTAGTGCCTCATATGCCATGACATAATGAATAGACTCATAGTTTTTCAGTATGGCTAATGAAAACCTCGGGTACATTCTGTGAATTGAATCTACGTTTATGTGTGCTGCTTTGGTTAAGTTTGCAAAAGGAATATTTAAGTTATTATTATTACATATCTTCCATTGTGTTTATGCATAGTGCTCATCTTCATTGTATAGTGGTTAAACATTTCTGATGACAGTTGTGTGATTCGATTCTCCCAAAAAGTTACTGGAACTGTGTGCCATATGTTATGATGATTAGAATTGTAGACTCCGCCTGCGCATCATGCTTGTCCATCACTTGCATCGCGTCATTTGATAATAGATTCCTTTCAATAGATATTGTCAACTGTCCAACCGTTTGAGAAATGTATACACTGTGCAATTTAATTCATAAAATATGCCTTCGCAAAATATTAGTGATCCTCTTTTGTAAACAAAGATTGATGTAACGTGCCTCTAAATTTCAATTAGCGATTCTTCTACAATTCTATCCTTCGGATGTCGGTGTTGTATAGAGTGTGGTCGTGTAAAATCTATTTGATTGCCAGCGCTGATTCCACACGAGGATCCTTGTACATACGAGGGTTGTTCCATAAGTTTCCGGTCCGAGGTAGAAAATGCGCGCGAATTTGAAAATGTGATTAAGGACGCGTGGCACCATCTGTTGGAGGGCCGGAGCACCACGCTCAACCCTCTCCATGCTTTTGTCGGTTGGAGAGTGGAATTTCAAACAGCCAGGGTGCACTCTTCAGTTAAAATGGAAAAAAATCGAGTACCGTGCTGTGATAAAATTCTTGACAAAAGAGGGACTTTCGCCTAAAGAAACTAAAGCGCGTCTGGACAACGTGTACAGGGAAGCCTCTCCGTCGTACACAACGGTAAAAGACTGGGCTAAGCAGTTTCGACTGGGGCGAGAGTCCATTGAAGATGATCCACGCGATGGTCGTCCAGTGGAAGTGGTGACACAAGAAAATTTGTCTCTTGTCGAGGAGGAAGTGCTGAGCGACAGGCGTCTGAAGATGAAGGAAATCTCAGAAAGGCTGGGTCTTTCCAAAGCAACCGTTTTTCGTATCATCGGCGAGGGCCATCACATGAAAATGGCGAGATGGGTACCACGACTTCTCTCGTCAGTCCAAAAGTAACGGTGCGTCGTCTGTGCCAAAGAGCTTTTGGAGCTCTGTCAAGAGAACGATGAAGAAAAATTTAAGTCAATTGTCACAGGGGATGAGACTATGGTGCTCTACTATGATCCTCTTTCAAAAAAGGAGTCGATGGAATGGCGCAAACCAGAAGAAGCACACCCAAGAAAAACCAAAGTCACACAATCCACAAAGAAAATCATGGCAACAATATTTTGGGATTGTCACGGGATCCTCCTCATCGACTTCAAAGAGAGGAACACCACAGTGAATGTGACTTATTATGCTTCACTCCTGCACCGACTGCGAGACGCCACCAAGGAAAAGAGGCGCGGCAGGTTGAGTCGAGGTGTCCGGTTGCTCCAGGACAATGTCCCTGTCCACACGACTTCTGTTGCCAAGGCTGCACTGAAGGAGTGCGGCTTCGAAGAAATCCACCACCCACCCTACAGTCCAGACTTGGCACCGAGTGACTACTTCCTGTTCTCAAACTTGAAGAGGGATCTCAGAGGACGGAGATTTCAAAACGATAGTGAGGTGCACGAGGCAGTTTCCAGCATTTTGCGGACAAAACTTCGGACTATTTTTTCAAGGGTATAAGAATGCTGGTTGAAAGGTGTCAAAAGTGCATCAAAATTAAGGGTGACTATGTCGAAAAGTGATACACTTGTTTTGTCTCTATGACTATTCAAAGTTGGTCAGGCCGGAAACTTATGGAACCACCCTCGTAGTGTGGAATAAACGTCTCCTTAGCAATCTTCAATGTAATCATAAACTGTTTTCGTTGCGATGTGTAGAATACATTACATTGATGACAAATATTACAATTATTATTTCAATTATACACTTGTTTATTTCCATAAATTACAATTCTATTCTAAACACTAAAGTTTTTGTTTGTTGTCTTGATTGATAAATTCCGAAGCCATCAAATAGTTAATTCTGATTATTGGGCGCTTGAATCCAGCGTTGATTAACGTGAGCGATATGTTGTCGCCGTGTTTGTATTGCTTCAACAACTTGCACTTTGTCGTGACGAACTTGCACGGTCTCTTATTGATGTTTCCTTTCTTTGTACGAAGATTCTTGAATGGCGTACAAGAGAGTATTAGATGAAAATCGTTCGATGGTCCATCGCTATTGATATGTTTGTTGTGTCGCAATAAGTGATGATACATCAGACCTTGCACGACAATATTGAACTTCTGTTCATTCGACATCATTGCAAGAACTGATAGAAGCAAATAAATGTGTAGATGCTCTAGTGGAATATATCCCGTGATAAGTTTTTTTACGTACTTTCCATTTCAACCATTAGGTGTAATTTCAACAAATCCGTAATGAATCGGGCGATATAGACTCCTTGTATATGATAATTTGATTTGATTGCTTTCTTGATTAATGCAACGCCCATTGCGATGATTACAATTACATTTGGTCTAGTGTATTTCAATTCTTCGTTAGCAATCCTCAAAAACTCCACCATCAATCTCAGTGGTCCTTCAGATGTTGACGTGCAAATATTTTTATAACTATTGTAGATTCGGCATACAAGATCTTGCACCTTGAATTCCATAATTTGCACCAAATCTCCAAATACGACCATATCAAGGACGTATTGAAATGCTGTGATAATAGAATCATTTCGCAACTCTTCTTTTTCGAAGCAGCTTTTTATCACGCCCTTCCATGACCTATGGTAACGAGTACAAAATCCGTCCACCTCTTCAACGTATAACAAATGTCTGTTCTGTTTTGTAATGTGCCTCGACACTTAATTAAATCATATCGGTGCTCATTTTATTTATTGAAAACTTATTATGTTATCGTGTTTAGAATATTATTAATATCCACTTGTCGCGAGAATTATGAAAGCCCATTTACAAAATGATGTGGCGAGTAAGAAAAATGCGTGCCCTCAATTCCCAGCTTGAGTTGTTGGAGTCAGTTTATGACTTTCACCACGACAATTGTAGGATCCCCCTACTCCCTGCGGGCGTAACCTTGATGAAGGTGTATGGGAGCTCCCTCCTCCCTCTCTCACTCTTCTTTTCTTTCTTTTTTTTTTTGCTAGTGGGTTCTGAATGAAAAAGACGTGTTCCTGTGATGTATCGCCCTGCTTGTTCAGAAAGTGTTTGCCTAAAGTAATTACTCCTTTGAGTTTGCTTCAGATGATCGCTCGATTGATATTTAAAAAATATTCTACTAGTTGGGAAAGTATTTTTAAGTTGTGTGCGTTGATTTTTGCTGTAGCAAACTTTTCCATTAATTTGCATTTCAGATGAGTTGTTTGTTTTTGGCTTCTGCGTGTAGAAATTACTATTGCAAAGTTATCATAAAATGATGTAATTAAATTTGATTCTCATTTTTGAATGAGTATTGAATAAATTTGACTTTCTCTCTTTGCTTCAGATATTCACTCGATTGATATTTTGTAAGTTGACAATAATATATGCATAATAGTTGTGTCAGATCTGAAATACATTAAGCGCAACGTTTCTCGTTTTGATTGAGTATTGTTTGCACCGATAATATTTCTCGTTTGCTTAGATAATGTTTCTCTAAAACCAGTTTGCACTGACATAAAAGTCTATTCTTAGATTTTTTTTGCGTGCTGTTGTTTGTTGATAGAATTCTTATTGTGTTCTTGAGAATCGAATAATTCCAATACCTATTTGCGATAGTTGATCAATAAAAAATTTCGCCTCTGTACACCGGTCCTAAGAATATTTCCCTTTGGAGGAAAGAATGTGAAAAAGAGAGAGGGTTTCCCCACCCCATAGATTGACAAAGGATGTGCGGTTTCTTTGCTTTTGGGCTGTATAGAGGGAGGGAGAGAGAGTGACCCCCACCGGGCTCAAGTAGCAAAGATTGGCTGTATGGATAGCTCTGTCATGGTAATGTTTATAGTGCCTGAGTAGGACGAAAATTGTATATTGTTCGACTAGATTAGGTTGCAAGGATGATTTCATAATAGTTCAAAAGATAGATTACTTCCATTTCAATTTATTAAATTTGTAATGTTTGATTGTTTGTTTCAATATTATTTTCCTGTGTTGTTTACACGTTGGCAGATGCGCCGTTCAGAGTGTTTCTCTGCTATTCAGTGTTAAGTGCGTGCATGTTCCTCTTTTAGATTGTTTTTCAATTATTTATCCTTTGTGTACCTCTTGTTTGGATTGTGCATTGTTTTGGCTGTCTATTAGCTGCTGATCGTGTTTCTCATTATTTTCTTGCATGTGTGCTATTCACGTCATAATAAATTGCATAATTGTGTCATTTTGGAATATTCAACTTAGCTTTCCATATTCTGTATTGCGTTCCTTCTGTTTTGTTTTTTTTTATGAATTTTTTCTCTCAACTTAGCTTTCCCAAAGATAGATTATTTCCATTTCAATTTATTAAATTTGTAATGTTTCTTGTTTGATAGCTTGTTTCGATATTATTTTCCTGCATGGGTCTGTTCTTTACACATTGGCAGATGCGCCGTTTAGAGTGTTTCTCTGCTATTCAGTGTTAAGTGTGTGCATGTTTCTCGTTTTGATAGATTGTTTTTCAATTATTTATCCTTTGTGTACCTCTTGTTTACGTGTTGAATGGTGCATTGTTTTGGTTCTCTATTAGCTGTTGATCGTGTTTCTCATTATTTCCTTGCATGTGTGCTACTCACGTCATAATAAATTGCATAATTGTGTCGTGTTGGAATATTCAACTTAGCTTCCCATATTCTTTATTATGTGTATTGTGTTCCTTCTGCATTCTTTTTTTGGATGAATTTTTCTCTCAACTTAGCTTCCCATATTCTTTATTATGTGTATTGTGTTTCTTCTGTTTCATGTTTTTTGGCTGGGTTTTTCGCCTTCACACACAGCTACAAGATAATTCCTGCCACTATTTGGCTTTACTAGCATGTAAACCATCCACCACACAGCTGTTGTAGCTGGAAAAAATTATGAAAGAAGTCGGCCCAGGGCGAAAATCGCGAATGAAGTCGGCCCAGGTGTGATGGTATCATCGCCTGGCTGGGATGACAGTGTGCATGTTCCTACTTACATGTAAACCACTCACGCGCCACCTGAAAAAGAATGCGAGCGAAGTCGGCCCAGGCTGAAAAATAGCCAAAGAAGTCAGCCCAGGGTGTACAACCATAGGTGTACGCTCAGCTCTTCAGCCCGCTAGTAACCACATGGACAGCCCCTCACCTGCGCGCCACCCACCGCGCGCTGAAAAAAACAAAAAATCGCTAGAGAAGTCGGCCCAGGCGGAAAAATCGCCAGAGAAGTCGGCCCAGGGCGCATCGAGCCCGTCGGCCTGCTGGTAAGCACCCGGACAGCCCCTCACCTGCGCGCCGCCCACCGCGCGCTGGAAAAAAAATCGCTAGAGAAGTCAGCCCAGCCATTGTTCTTGAAGTTACATACATCTATCAGAACTTTGTAATTAAAACTCCACTATAGTGCTCACGTATAATAATGTAGGACTTTTTATAATAAAACTTGTAATTTTGATTGTAATCATATTGATCAAAAATATCTTCTTTGATTAAATGTGCTATCCCTTCTGTTTAATCGAAAACGCGTGATTACCACTAATAAAAAATATTGCGTATGATGTGTGATACTGCTTCAATGCTATTGCATCATGCCTGTAATAAGTATAATCGTTGTTACGTGTATTGTGTTTCTTCTGCATCAGGTTTTTTGGCTGTGTTTTTCTCCTTCACACAGAGTCATAACATAATTCCTGACACTAATGACTTTAATAAATATATTTTCACTTGTACTTTTTGTGTATGACCCTTCTTTGCATGTCTATGCATCTTATAAGCGCGCGGACAACCCTCCGCACACGCGCCGATCGCGGGAAAAAATACGCGCAGGACTCAGGGCAGGGCCCAGGGGGGGTGCCGTAGTTTCTCATCCCCGCTTACGCCCACCCTATACATACTACTGGCGTGGCCCCGCTGGTCGCTGATGGCCGGTGATGACAAAGTGGCGGTCCAGATTACGTTCCCACCACTAATCTCTATGTATAAAGGCTGGATCGCGCATGGGAGAGGGGCTCGTGGGGGAGAGGCGTGCCTTCGGGCCGCCATGTTGGTGGGCCCTAAAGTGCTGTGTGTGCCCATAGAGAACAATGGGAGGCAACAGAGATTGTGAGTATTTATTGCGCTGCTAGCATTGATCGTTGTTTGTCGTCACACAATTTTGTAAGGTGACAGTATACTGATGTATCCTAACAGTGTTTCACAGGTGTCCTGCCGTTCGATTCTTAATTACGTTATGTTTTGCATTCCGAAACTAGACCGTCACTGCAGTGCAGCGCTGGGGATTGTACTACAGCACGTTTCCCAGTCAATATTTCAATAAGAAACGACTTGAGGTTAACACCAACCATGTATATAATATCCCGTACTGCGTTCTGAACAAAAATTGTTCCATAAAGAACGGTCCGGGAAAGATATACTCGCATGGCAGAAAGAGATCGTTCTGTAGAATCACAGCCGTTGTTTTAGCCGTGTATGCGTTTAGTATGATTTATATCAAGCATCGCCTTAGAAAGAGTCTTTTAGTAAACGACAGCGGTGCTTTGCCTCGCAAATATGAACACACCGAAGCACAGTTAATCAGGTAGTGATGCAAGCTTAATCAATTAAGTTACTTGAAAAGTGGTAACACCTCCTTGAGACACAGGACTTCTCTTTTTGAAGTACAGCCCTTCTAGGTTTGTTTGCTTCTTCCTTTATTTGTTCTGATTATTTGCAGGCGCGGTTGTGCCAAACTGAATGTCCTTCTCCAGCACTCACATGCTTTTGTTGAATACAACTGCAGCGTGAGAAAAGCTGCTTGGGGACGGTGTCCTGCTATCCAGTGCTGACTTTGTCATGCTTGTTATGTGGAGCATGTTCCAAAAAATGCAGCTCCACGTATGGTCTTCAAATTGCAACAGGACTATTTGGAGCTTGAAACACTTGTGATTTTGTCATTTTGGCCCTCGTGTACCCAGTCTGTGAAACGCAAACAAAAAAGTCTAACACGATATGCTTTTGTAATGAAGATCACTGATGATGAGTAAAGAGAATATACGAGTTCAAGTTTATTCAATATTTTATATCATTCATTATATTATTCAACATTTTATGTCAAGTTTATACAACATCAAGTTTATTCAAGTTCAAGATTTATTTCTTGCACTTATGCGTTTCAGGATACAATGAACGTGCAGGGAGGTCGCAAAAGACTACATTTATTGTTTTGTGACCTTGCTACAATGGCAATATATATTTTAGGAATGACAATGGTCAGGTACGCTCTCTCAATTTTAGGTTGGAATGAGCAATGAATAGCAACTCCCCTCCTGATATTTTCTCATATATGCTAAATTTTAAATTTAATGTGATCGAATATGTGATAATATAATAATAATATTGTCACGAAGCGAAATGGGCCGGCGAGTCGTCGAATAAACAGCAAACGGTTTATTAAACTACTTGGTAGCAAAAGCACAAGATGATAGCTCTCTTAACACAACTGAGTCCAAAGAATGAATGCTCCAGCCTGGAGCGCACAAGCATTTAAGCGTCGCGCCGAAAAGTCTAGAAACAGCACGTGCAGCAGGCGATGTGTCTGGAAGCTTCTTTCTTCTTCTTCAGCATGCGCCGGCATGAGATGTACCGTTCGTGCCTGCCCTGGAAGTTTCTCGAAGATGATTCGTGGCAATATATAAGAATATAATACAGTAAAACCTCCAAAGTCGGACACCTCCTTACCTCGGACAACTCCCCATGTCAGACAAGATTTCATTGCACGGGCAGGCTCCCATTGAAACTACACGGGGACGAAATTCTCTATGTCGGACACCTCCCTATCTCGTAAGTAGGACAGGGTTTTCCCTGCTAAGTCGGACAAAACCCTGGCCAAATTACCGGCCCATATCGGCCCATCTTTGCACCAAAAATACCCAAAACGAGCCAGTGGCCTTGACTTTCGCCCCCTTTTTTCCCTATACTGGTCTCAGAATTTTGTTGCTTTAGTTTTTCCGAGTCCAAAAACAAGTGCTGTCAGTGTACATAGTAATTCTTTGTGTGAGCACTTGTCTTCGGTTTGTCTAGAGCCTTTGAACGCACACTGCACCAAAGCAACGAAAAGTGGGCTGACGCTTCAGAGACAAGTCATCGCTGCTCAAAAAGCTCCAGAGGTAATGCCATTGAGTGGAATCTGAACAGAATTGAATCTACTAAAATCAGTAATAATTATCAGTGAAGAGTGGGTAGAGGTACCACTGCCACCAGGTACCACTGCCACCAGGTACCACTATTAGGCACCACCACCAGGTACCATTCAGGACCGTAAATTGAAGAAGGGGGACATTTCTGGCAACACAGCTGTGATCTTCTCCATTTTTTGTTTCCCTCATTTTCTGTAACTCGGACACCTCTATAAGTAGGACACGCTTCTGCTGCACCGCAGGTGTCCAACATAGGAAGGTTTCACTGTATGTGATAAATGAATGTGATCAACAGTAGATGTAAACAACATGAGTAGCCAGAGAAGTGCATTCTCAATAAATAATTTTCTTCTTATAGCGTATATGTGCATGCCTATTACCTGAAACAATTATTACAGTTCCATGACAAGTTTTAATTTCTGAGAGTGTACTGTAGAGGCTGCTTAGATCTACAACAGTTCATACAAGGTATTATATACTGTGAATGCTTTAAAAATCCCATGTGACACATATGCCTTTACTTTCTGGAGGTGCTGTGGTAGTCAAGGTTTGTGGGCATTACGCAGGTTCTGCACCCATTTCTTGAGTATGTTGAGCCAGCTGTGAAGTAACCTGCATTGATGATGATTATTCCAATTTTTATGGTGCATCGACAACAAAGGAAATAATACATCAACACACTGGTTTGGGTGCAACCAGTTAAAAATGAATATGTTGTTTAATAAATGCATGGGAGAAATGTTAAAACATCAGTTTAAAACATGGTTTACAATCCCTGTATCTTCTAAAAATTAAAAAGATTAAAAACTATTCTAAAAAGAATATGCGGAACTCTTATAAAAATAATTATAATCTCTAATTATTATATTGCTGGGTGAAGGAGCCTAAAGTCTAAGGGGCGTAAGGGATGTAAGAAAATATGCAAAACTGAGAGAGGCTAACCACAGTGCGTGCACTGAGGTTGTTCCTTCCTGTAAAGTAGAAACCAGTGGATGAGGAACGTGATGCTTACCTGTACACCCAGCCGTATCACACTGCACAGATTATTCACTGGGTAGCCCTCATGACGAAACCTGTATTGAGAGACCACTTTTGCCTTAAAAACTGCTACAAATAGCACGACACGCTACAAATTATTACTATCGTAACAAGCTGACGATACAGCTGAGACACAAAGGCGTTATTGAGGTCGCGCCACACCACCGTTACGTATTTTCTTTGTCACAAATCAAACCAAGGCACAAAACAATACCAATACATGAAAAAAGGTGACAATCGTGGTCTCATTATGACGTAATACCGAACTTGTGCGCGAAGGTAATTCAAAGAAATGAATGTGGCACTAGCTTCCGCAGAGAACACCGTGTACCATGCTAGCAATGCATGCAAAAAAGCGCTCGAGTGCTTGCACATATATTGATGACAACACTACCTGTGTAGTTTAACATGTTCTTTCAAGCATATTATGCACTCAAACTGTATTTGCCGCCGGGTAAAATGCAAGTGTGCTCGATTGAACGTCGGAAGAGCGATCAAGCAACCTGCATCCAGTGCTCGTTTTGGGCAAAAAAACACTTCATAATGGTCAACTAAATATACAGAATGGACGCCTATTTATTCCTCGATGAAGAGTGACTCACCTGTATAAATTTAGGCCCTGTAACCTTGCCAGTACGGTTGGTACGACTGTAATTGCAAGAAGTTGCCATGATCGCTGCTGCGACTGTTGTGGTTACAGTAAGATGGCGGCCGGTTTCTTCACGCTCGCGCTCCCTATCCGCGATCCAGCCTTTTACAATCGAGATCAGTGGTTCCCACGTGGCCAGGACAGATGTTCATGAATAAAGGTATACGGATCAGCAGGCGTGTTACCAAAGGCAAGATACAGATGATTATTAAAGGGGCCGTAAACAGGTACAAAAGGTGCACATTTCTTTGTGTTATATTATTGGAACTTAGTCAGTGAAAAGTCCTTGCAATTACTAACGCTCAAAAACAAAAGGCGCGTGCATACGGATGAAATATTCACTGCACTCTTTCGCATTTTAGCTCCGCCCCGCGCTTTAACTTTACGTCATTTTGACGTAGCGCTTTCCCCACCAATTACGATTGAGTGTTCCACGTATGATTTTATTTCAAATGCGGAATTGGACTAGATGAGCGTGAATCCTCTTCTATTCAAAATCTAAACAGTTATAGCCTCAAACTGAGAAAGAAATGCGTTTAATTTAGGTATCATACGCGCACTACGTTTTCTGGGCAGTAGCACGCAGTACACCACCTGCAAGGTACATATAAATGGTAGCGCAGCTTGCATTGGCCACCACGTCTTCAAGGGCGGCCATAATAAAGACCGTCAGCGCCATCCATCCGTTGCGGGGCACACTACAAATTTCGTCATAATGACGTCACCTGGACGTCACGTGGTACGTCACCGTTACGTATAGCACGGGGCGTGCCAGGCGCTCGCGCAGCGCGTTCTTTCCACCGCGATGCCGAGCCGCAGAATGTCACAATCGCTGTTGATAGCAAATCCAAGAGCAAAAGCTCATGAGCAATTTGTGAACAGAGATGAATTAACACTAGCGACATGCGTGCAACAAAGGACACAGGAGACCAGGTGGGGGCTTGCTTTCTTTTATCACAGGTAAATTCGCCATGGCATTGTAAACAGTATAAATACAGTATAAACAGTATTATGTAGTCCGTCCAACTCCAGTATAAACACCCACGACAGAATAATGTGCAATAACCAGTGTGACAGCCTATGTAGTGAATAAGCACAAAAAGATAATGTACAAATTCCAGCAAACATAGATAGGGCCCAGGACTATTGCTGTCCCCATGCACATCTGGAGCTTTCCACATATCTCTCGTACCAAGAAGGCGGAAGTGAACATATTTGCACTTTTGGGTCACATTATATGATACTTGCATGCTGTGTGGTGCTATGTCTCCCAACAGTTTTTGGCATTCGTAATGAATGCTATGGAGGAATTCGAAAGCACAAGTCCATTAGCTCAGTTTAGAAGTCTGTGATACTTTATCTTGCAAAACAGCCAAAATACTATCAGCTTCCAGCAATGACAACCTTGTTCAGAGCATACACACTGTTCATGACTACTACTTTGATTACAACAGCATTTTTGTATTAAAAGCATGTCAAAGCATTGACAATGTTTTCTGCTTCTGCTATTTTGTGCACATTTTGCTACGTGGTGTAGGTTTTTTAAGCTGCACAAAGTGCTTAGCCCTGCACATAACTGCACGTACATACTGGCAGTTGTGCACACAACTATCGAACTCAGCACATGATCCAAAATATAAAATTACGTACTAGGGATCTATGTAGACAGGTATACACTAAATGCATATCAAAGAGAGGGCAAACTGCTGATGATGCAAAATAGAAAATCCATGCTAGGAATCTATATACAAGGGGAAGCAAACAACAACTTTATTATGGGATGACGGCTGGGGCTTCCACACGGATACACCTAATACGTATCAAAGAATAGCAAACTGCTGAAGATTCAAAATAGAAAATGTATGCTAGGTATCTATGAACACAGGTGCTGAACACAGGGCTTGCAACTGGTGCACTTTCTTGCGGAGGTTATCCAGCTTGCCTTTTGTTGGCTGTGCTGGAGCTGCTAGACTACTGGACGATGGGCAATCTTTGGGGGGATGCCAGCCACTTCCACCTGCAAATGGTGATCAAAAAGCATTCACAAGTCTGCGGACTTCATGGCGGTAGAGTATTCGTCACATACCTCCTAAGTGCTGAGGTGACGAGACTGCACGCAGTACACCAGACGACGTTCCTGGCAGAGGAGTGACAACTGCAGCTAGAGGGGAGACAACAGTGCTCTGTGTTTACAAGGCTGGTGCGTGTTGTGCGTAGCTATGGTCCTGATGAGACAGATCACGCTGTTGCTGACTTTCTTCAGTACCACACTCTGATGAAGCAGATGATGTCGTACAGTTAGCCAACCCAACAACTACGTTACTCAAGTATACCTTCAGCATGGCAAGGATGACTCATCTGGTGAAGGTGTATTGCTCCTGTGCTGTCGTCATCGCAGGCTACCACAGCTTGCACACGTTCCTCCGTTGAAGGCCCACTGCTTTCAAGTCTGCTCTGATTGGCGTAGGCACTACTTCCTCCTGTAAACCACCAGTAGCACTCACAATAATTGCCTCTAGAGTTACAACATTTTCATGTGATAACTTGAGCATACCGACTTGTATTATACTTACCAACGCCATGCAGTGTGCGCTTCAATGTAGGAACTGCATCCCACCGAAGCCTTCCTGTGCGCAAATAAGCAACTGGTGCGAAGTGCTGGGAGCACAGGACCTTAGAGCGAATGGAAATTAGACTCGTATCCGCCTCCAGGTTGCAAAACTCCAGCCACGCCTTGTACCTGCGAAGCAGTTTTATTGTTGAAGAATTATGCAAAGCTGTGCCACGAAAACATGCACTAGCTACAGCAGCCTGACCCTGTATGCCCTACATTCAGAGTTAAAAAAAAAAGAAAAAATCAGCATGCAAAGCAAGCCATCAACATGCTAGCATTGGGTACATGTAAGCACATGCAGCACAGCCCTTTGTGTCCCGTACATGCAAACCGTTGCAAAACTCCTCGTTGAACGCAGCCCAGCAGCCACATGCTTAAATATTTACATGTTTACCACCTCACTGTGGAAGGATGACCTATCCAGGGAGTGTCCATACAGACTGAAAGCTGGAAAACAGGTGATACCATTGAAACGCTATTAATCTTATGTAACTTGCACTATGTTCACTTCACCGCTCTCAATAAAACTCGGGGGGAGAGGTACGCATTTTACTTCAGCAAACACTGCACGTCCTCAACCAAGTGACTCAGCTCCGTTCTCGGCCGTAGACACTTATAATATATAGGAACTCACCTCAAGGGGTCCCGAGGAAAACGGTGGAAACTTATACCGCCCATAGTGTCATCGGCGTCACAGTTTCCTTTCTCCTTCAGGAGGCACCTCTTATGTAGCGCCTCGACATGGTGCGTCTCCCGGTAGAGCCTGCAGGAACAGGTTTACCGGCGTTCTGTTGTGTTTTACCATTGTTCGTGTGTGCCTGCCTTACCTTAGTTCTCCGAGAAGTGTCCCCTGTTTGACTTGGTGGTTTGAAATCGAAAAGACGACGATGAAGAAGAAAACGGCTATCAACAGTCACAAAGCGCGCAGTCAACGTACGGCAAGCTCGTAGCTAACAACATGCTGAGGGACAGGAACCGGAAGCGTACTCGGCTCTGTCTATAATCTTACGTATTACTGGCAGACCGGGCGAATTGCTATATTAAAAATATGCATATTGGATTAATACACACATTATTCGCGCCTCCGATCAAATTATTTTTGTTTACGTTCGTAGTTTGCCCCTCAACAACCACGCTCGCATGTGTATCATGAAGGGCGCAGTGTTGCTAACACAGATTTGGTATTTTTTCTCGCCTTCGCTACCATTTATATGTACCTTGCCACCTGCGCGAATGAATATCCCGGACTACAGTTCCGGAATCTTAGGCAGGTGCGCGATGGAACATCTTCGTCATCTTCGAATGGTTCCGACAACTGGGCTGCCGTACTTTGATTTGATCCATGCGGCATCGCGTCACCAGCTCGCGTGGTACAGTGGATAGCGTGCTGGCCATGTCACATCGTGACTGGGAGGAACCCGGGTTCGAATCGCGTCATGTGATAGCAGCCCAGCTGTTGACGTTTGCGCCAGCCGGAGATGCTGAAGATGTCATGTCGTTGAATTTCGGAACCGGAGGAAACGTGGAATTTCGGAAACCGGAGCGCAAAACGTCGTTTCGCACAAACAAACTGAGCGCTCAGACTCACAGCTGATAACGAAGTATGTTTATTGGCTGGTAATTCGAAACGTCATGTGCGCAGCTGGGCCGCCCGATTGGACGGCAAAGCCCTACGTAGCCATGTGACGTATGCGTTGTGGAGAGAGGCTCGCTGGTTACTCATCTTTAAAAGTAGTTATACGGGTTAATGAGCTGGCACGAGCCGAACGAAATGTATATTTGGGTACTATGAGATGCGTTCTTTCATGGGGTATCATTATTTCAGAAATGTTTGGTGGCCTGTTTACGGCCCCTTTAGGGTTTTAGGTTGGTAAAGGGCCGAATTAAAGAGTTCATAGATGTTGATGCGTCGACGCTGGGCGATGAACTCCCGTGGCCTCTCTCGCGCCCACCGCTTTTGTGGATAGACGATGCCACGATGAAGACGACGATTGGTCGGTGGCAGTGATGATGATGATGATGATGATGATGATGATGATGATGATGATGATGATGATGCTCACACGACCTCCACGTTGAAGAATGAACTGTCCTCAGAAGCAGGGCTGGGCAAGATACTTCAAAAAAGTATCTTCGATGCCGATACTCGATACCCTCAAAAATTGTATTTCCGATACCGATACAAGATACAGAACCGAAATTGACTTTCGATACAGATACTCGGTACTGTATCGTCGATACTTCGATACATAACTGAAATGCCGAATATAATACAGGTGGTGTTATGATTAGCGAAGTTTATATTACTGAAATCACAATATAATAAAGCTGGTGTTATGATTCGCGAAGTTTACATCACTGAAATAACAATATAATAAAGCTGGTAATATCATTAGGGAAGTAAAAACATTTATTCGTTATTTCTAGAGCCTTTAGTGTATTTTTATAGCGCACTTTTTCTGACAGGGCTTGAACGTATCTGACCGCACGGATTTAATGAAGCTGCACTGTCTAAGCAGCTAGTCTTGTTACAACTTCAGACTGAAGCCATGGGTACGTTGAAACGATCGCATCAATAAGCAGCCTAGCAAAAAACAATTCTTTAAGACAATGTTCTTCGTGCGTACCGGTCTGTGAGCACTTGACTATACATACGAATAATCCTGAAACTTTTTTTCTGCTGCTTTTATCGTTTGGTACTGCAGTACTTACCCGGTAGCCTCTGACTTTGCCTCTGACTTGATTTTCTTAGTTGGCCGTTGTGAATTGTGAGCTGTAGAACGGTTTACAGTGCTCAAGCTAAGCCGGCGGTTATTCTTTCCGCATGGCAGACGCGGAAACCATACTTCAAGTCAAGTGGACGTGCTCTTGCGCACTGAGGAGGGGGACATCGGGCAGCGCAGTTCCAGAAGCCGTGAGGTTGGTCCTGTGAAAGGCGTTTTCGGCGCGCCCGCCCTAGAAAGAGACGGAAGAGATTCTTCTGGAACGAACTAGAAGCCGCGCGCGCCCACGAGCGCGTCCCAGGGCAGGGCCCAGGGCCTCCTCTCAGGGCGACCTTGACGATGGAGCGCGCGCGTGGACGTAAGCTTCGAACGAATTTATGGTCGACATGTCTACGCCGCTGCGGCCTGGCTTGTACTACCGCCTGAGCGAGCGCCGCCGACCCTAAGTCTCACAACAGTCTCAATATTTGCGTCTTTTTTTAGTATCGAGTATCGTTAAAATACACGATACACTAAAAATGTATTTTCGATACCGATACTCCGATACTCTCATTTTTGGCACGCGATACCTAATACCGATACACAAAATGTATCGAAAGGTTGTATCGAAGATACATGTATCTGCGATACTGCCCACCACTGATGATTGGACAATGGAAATTTGAATTCTGTACGCGCAGAAGCGGACGTACGACTACAGACGACAGCAACAGCTCCTATGAAAACGCGTAGAATGATGATGATAATCAACTTTAGAAAGAAGCATCTCCCGTGGGACATTCACCGCTTGTACAAAAATACTAAGGTAAGGTGAAGTACAAAGTACAGCAGAAATTGAGGAAGCAATAACCGGGCCGGTGAGTAGCGCCACCGCAGAATTGCACGGCATCCTAAAAGCTCTGCGGCACATTGGCAGCTCTCCCGCGAACAAATGTGTCGTCTGTACAGACTCCAAGGTAGCCGTGGAAACCATCAGAAAACAGAACCCCGACGACCTGCTCGTGTACAATATTGCAAAAGCCTTCACCTCTACTGCAAGAAACGGACACACAGTCTCTCTGCAGTGGGTTCCTTCACACTGCGGAATGCCAGGAAATGAAAACCAAGCAGTCTACCAGCAAAACCAAGTTGTCTAAAATCCCTTTTTCCGAGTCAGATGCGAAGAGGTCACTCAGAAAATCCACAAGTAGAAGATCAAACAGGTCATGGAAACATGTCCAGCGGGAGTCCGATTACATGACCCACATCACCCCGACTCACAAACAGTCATCCCACACGACAAGGGCCGAAGCCTCGAGATAGCTATTCACCGGATCCGTCTTGGTGCTTTATATTAGAGCACTGCACGGGCCCAGGCTTACCCGAAAGCTCGGCCCGGCCCGGGCTTTGCGTTTTTTATGCGGGCCTGGGCCGGGCTCGGGTTTCAGCCACCGGGCCCGGGTCGGGTACGGGCTCGACAACGGCGACCATGGTCGGGCATGTACGCGAACATATCTGGCGAGACTGGACAGCTGAATTTTAATGTCTTTTTTTTTTCATTGGGTGTGGTGTATCATGGTATTCTCATATGAGAACTATCACTTTATTATATGTGATCATGCTTATTTCGTGTAATGGGTCTGGATTTCACACGAGCACTCACACATATTTGGGGACGTTTGCTGTGGCGGGCGCGCTGAGCAAGCCCGGAACGAGGGCAGGGCAGGGCAGGGCAGGGCAGGGCAGGGCAGGGCAGGGCAGGGCAGGGCAGGGCAGGGCAGGGCAGGGCAGGGCAGGGTAGGGTAGGGTAGGGTAGGGTAGGGTAGGGTAGGGTAGGGCAGGGTAGGGCAGGGCAGGGCAGGGCAGGTCAGGTCAGGTCAGCTTAGCTTAGCTTAGCTTAGCTTAGGGACACACCAGTGGCGTATCTAGAGCTACCTGGGCCCATGGCAACATGGTTAACATGATGTCCTTGGGGATGCGTTTTCGTGTTGTCCGCATTAGGTTTCACACTATAACCTCTCTAATGGCGGGTGCTTTAGATTATTTATGAATGTGCCAGGTTGAGTACCCGACATGGCACATTCACATCCGACCACATAATAGCGCCCCTGTTCACCTGGCGCCCATGGCACCTGTCCACACCTGCCACACCCTAGATACGCCACTGGGACACACATAGGTTACCTTGGGACATATTTCGTTCCCGTGAGAGTCCTGTACGAGGGTCAGTTAGGTTAGGTGTTCTGGCATATTTCGTTCGCGTAGGAGTTCGAGACGGGGGAATAACACCGGTGCATGCGCAATAGAGCTGAAATGAGGTAACTAAGGTAAGGTGAAGTACAAAGTACAGCAGAAATTGAGGAAGCAATAACCGGGCCGGTGAGTAGCGCCACCGCAGAATTGCACGGCATCCTAAAAGCTCTGCGGCACATTGGCAGCTCTCCCGCGAACAAATGTGTCGTCTGTACAGACTCCAAGGTAGCCGTGGAAACCATCAGAAAACAGAACCCCGACGACCTGCTCGTGTACAATATTGCAAAAGCCTTCACCTCTACTGCAAGAAACGGACACACAGTCTCTCTGCAGTGGGTTCCTTCACACTGCGGAATGCCAGGAAATGAAAACCAAGCAGACTACCAGCAAAACCAAGTTGTCTAAAATCCCTTTTTCCGAGTCAGATGCGAAGAGGTCACTCAGAACATCCACAAGTAGAAGATCAAACAGGTCATGGAAACATGTCCAGCGGGAGTCCGATTACATGACCCACATCACCCCGACTCACAAACAGTCATCCCACACGACAAGGGCCGAAGCCTCGAGATAGCTATTCACCGGATCCGTCTTGGTGCTTTATATTAGAGCACTGCACGGGCCCGGGCTTACCCGAAAGCTCGGCCCGGCCCGGGCTTTGCGTTTTTTATGCGGGCCTGGGCCGGGCTCGGGTTTCAGCCACCGGGCCCGGGTCGGGTACGGGCTCGACAACGGCGACCATGGTCGGGCATGTACGCGAACATATCTGGCGAGACTGGACAGCTGAATTTTAATGTCTTTTTTTTTTTCATTGGGTGTGGTGTATCATGGTATTCTCATATGAGAACTATCACTTTATTATATGTGATCATGCTTATTTCGTGTAATGGGTCTGGATTTCACACGTGCACTCACACATATTTGGGGACGTTTGGTGTGGCGGGCGCGCTGAGCAAGCCCGGAACGAGGGCAGGGCAGGGCAGGGCAGGGCAGGGCAGGGCAGGGCAGGGCAGGGCAGGGTAGGGTAGGGTAGGGTAGGGTAGGGTAGGGTAGGGTAGGGTAGGGTATGGTGGGGTGGGGTAGGTTAGGTTAGGTTAGGTTAGGTTAGGTTAGGGTAGGGTAGGGTAGGGTAGGGTAGGGTAGGGTAGGTTAGGTTAGGTTAGGGTAGGGTAGGGTAGGGTAGGGTAGGGTAGGGCAGGGCAGGGCAGGTTAGGTCAGGTCAGGTCACGTCAGGTCAGCTTAGCTTAGCTTAGCTTAGCTTAGGGACACACATAGGTTACCTTGGGACATATTTCGTTCCCGTGAGAGTCCTGTACGAGGGTCAGTTAGGTTAGGTGTTCTGGCATATTTCGTTCGCGTAGGAGTTCGAGACGGGGGAATAACACCGGTGCATGCGCAATAGAGCGGAAATGAGGTAACTAAGGTAACTAAGGTAAGGTGAAGTACAAAGTACAGCAGAAATTGAGGAAGCAATAACCGGGCCGGTGAGTAGCGCCACCGCAGAATTGCACGGCATCCTAAAAGCTCTGCGGCACATTGGCAGCTCTCCCGCGAACAAATGTGTCGTCTGTACAGACTCCAAGGTAGCCGTGGAAACCATCAGAAAACAGAACCCCGACGACCTGCTCGTGTACAATATTGCAAAAGCCTTCACCTCTACTGCAAGAAACGGACACACAGTCTCTCTGCAGTGGGTTCCTTCACACTGCGGAATGCCAGGAAATGAAAACCAAGCAGACTACCAGCAAAACCAAGTTGTCTAAAATCCCTTTTTCCGAGTCAGATGCGAAGAGGTCACTCAGAAAATCCACAAGTAGAAGATCAAACAGGTCATGGAAACATGTCCAGCGGGAGTCCGATTACATGACCCACATCACCCCGACTCACAAACAGTCATCCCACACGACAAGGGCCGAAGCCTCGAGATAGCTATTCACCGGATCCGTCTTGGTGCTTTATATTAGAGCACTGCACGGGCCCGGGCTTACCCGAAAGCTCGGCCCGGCCCGGGCTTTGCGTTTTCTATGCGGGCCTGGGCCGGGCTCGGGTTTCAGCCACCGGGCCCGGGTCGGGTACGGGCTCGACAACGGCGACCATGGTCGGGCATGTACGCGTGTGGAAGACGACTGATCAGACCAGGGCGATAGGCAGAACTGACTGTTTATTCCAGAGCGCGAGGGGAGACCGCGCTTGGTGTCGCGCGGATATGGCCGCTACAGGGCTCCCCCCCAGAAACGACAAGGTCGCTCCAGGATACCCGTTTGCGGGGTTTGGGAGGTAGGTCTAGTTGACAGGTGGGGGTGGAGCCTGAAGCGGTAAGGAAGGGAGGCTGAGTGTCGGATTCGGTGAAGGCGGGTTTGAGCCGATCGATGGACACCGTTTCCCGACGACCACCGTGGTCGATGATAAAGTATTGGGATGGCGTTCGATCACGTGGTGTGGACCAGAGTAGGGGGGCTGTAGAGACCGTCGGAGGGCGTCAGTCCGGAGGAAAACTTGAGATGCTGATCGGAGGTGGGGTGAAACGAAGGTCCGATGGGTACTAGGAACTCGAGGGGCAGTTGGTCGAACTCGGGAGAAGTGGTCGCGAAGGCGTCCGACATAGTCCGTTGCTGTCAACTGTAGGTTGTCAAGCGGCTGGGGGTCGAAGAACTGGCCTGGAAGGCGAAGGGAGGCCCCATAGACGAGGTCCGCTGGTGTATATTTCAGATCATCTTTCCAAGCACTGCGAATGCCCAGCAGTATCAGGGGAAGATATTCGCTCCATTTTGCGCTGTCGTCGTAGGACATTATGGCGGCTTTGAGGTGACGATGAAAACGTTCAACAATGCCGTTAGCGCACGGGTGATAGGCTGTGGTGCGACATCGGGTGGTACCAAGAAGCCGAGTGAGGGCGGAAAAGAGTCGTGATTCAAACTGACTTCCCCTGTCAGTGATTAACTGAGATGGGACTCCGAAACGGGAGATCCAAGTTGAGATGAATGCTTGCGCGACGGTCTCGGCTGTAGAATCGTGCATCGGGGCCGCCTCCGGCCATCGGGTGAAACGGTCGATGCACGTCAGGAGGTATCTGTAGTTATGAGACGGAGGCAGGGGACCGACGATGTCTATGTGGACGTGGGCGAACCTTGCGTCAGGCAAGGAGAAGGTCGAGAGGGGAGACGCGGTGTGCCTGTGAACCTTTGCCCGTTGACATGCAAGGCAGGACCGCGTCCAGGTGCGAATGTCGGTGTTCATCGATGGCCAAACGTAATGGGTGGCTACCAAACGTTGCGTGGCTTTGACTCCAGGATGAGAAAGGCCATGAAGCGATGAGAAGATGGGCCGCCTGAACGGTTTTGGTACAAATGGTCGGGGCGAACCGGTTGCCGTGTCACAAAAGATAGGCTGCTGGATACCCGTAAAGGGAATAGGCTGTAGGCGGAGGGACGAATTGCCGGATCGGATATGCCTAAGTTCTGGGTCCAGCTCTTGCTGCCTGGCAAGATCGGCGAGATTGATGGGGGTGTCATGGAGGGAAGAGATCCTACTGAGAGCATCGGCGGGGACGTTGTCGGTTCCTTTAACGTGCTGGAATTCAGCGTTGAACTCGGCTAGGAAGGCGAGGTGTCTGATTTCGCGTGGGGAATAGCGAGAGCTTCCAGATTGATACGCGTAGACCAGCGGCTTATGGTCTGTGAAGATGACGAATGACTTGTCTTCGAGGTAGTAGCGGAAATGTTTAACCGCTGTGAAAGCGGCGAGAAGTTCGCGACCAAAGGTGCTATATTTCTCTTCCGCAGCAGATAGTTTCTTCGAGAAAAAGGCCAGCGGCTTCCAGTGGCCGCCAATACGCTGCTGTAGCACCGCCCCCGTGGCTTGGTTGGATGCGTCCACCATGAGGGATGTAGGGGCGCCACTTACTGGGTGACTTAAGGAGGCTGCTGAAGCGAGGGCTTCCTTTGCTTGGCGGAAGGACTGCAGGGCTTGTGGAGGCCACGCGAGTCCAGCGGAGTTGGGCGTATGTGCCTTTAGGAGTTCTTCTAGCGGTCGCAGAATAGCGGCACAGTGGGGGACGAAACGACGATAGAAGTTAACCATGCCAAGGAAGCGGCGGAGCTGGCGGATGGTTGTGGGCAAGGGAAAATCCTGGACTTGCTTGACCTTGCTTTCCAGGGGAGAAATTCCGTGCGCGTTGACCTTATGGCCCAGAAACTCCAGCTCAGGCACGCCGAACTCGCATTTATCGACGTTGATGAGCAATCCATGGTCAGATAGACGTCGGAATAAGATGCGGAGGTGCTCCGTATGTTGGTCGGGAGAAGCACTAGCAACCAGCAAATCGTCGAGGTAGGCAAATACAAAAGGGAGGCCACGCGTGATGTTGTCGATGAACCGTTGAAAGGACTGTGCCGCATTTCGTAGGCCGAAGGGCATACGGAGGAATTCAAAAAGCCCGAAGGGTGTTACAATCGCAGTTTTCGCGATGTCTTCCTCGGCCATGGGTATTTGATGGTATGCCTTGGTTAAATCGATTTTTGAAAACGTTGTTGCTCCTGTAAGGCCGGCGGTGAAGTCGGAGATGTTGGGAAGAGGGTAACGGTCGGGAAGTGTTGCCAAGTTTAAGGCGCGATAGTCTCCGCATGGCCTCCAGTCGCCAGTTTTTTTGGGGACCATGTGAAGAGGTGACGACCAAGTGCTGGAAGACGGTCTGACGATACCAAGCGCGAGCATATGGTCGAATTCCTGTCGTGCAATGGCCAGCTTCTCGGGGCTCAGACGACGTGCTTTGGCGAAGACCGGCTGACCTCGCGTGACGATGCGGTGCACGACAGGGTGCTTGACGGGTTTCGTCCAGTCGCAGGGGGCAGTCAAGGATGGAAACTCGCGCAGGAGCTCCGCAGAGGCGGTGTCCTGGGGGCGGGGTTTAGTAAGACCTGCCGGTGGTGTGCACGTTGAAACGCCGTTCACAGAGAGGCCTGTAAGGTTGTCAAGCAACACACGCCTAGCGACATCGACCATAAGGTTATTGTGCGCTAGGAAATCGCTTCCTAAGATGCAGTGCGTAGTGTCTGCCACCAAAAAGACCCAATGGAAGACACGACGTAGCCCAAAATCGAGAGGCAAGGATCGGCGGTAGTACACTGCAATGCGGGAACCATTTACTGCGGTCAAATACATGATAGGGGAACGTCGTCGATCTTGGGTAGATGCGGGGAGAACACTAACTTCAGCGCCAGTATCGACAAGGAAATTCTGGCTTCCGGACCGATTTTTGAGGTAGAAGAGGCGACCGTGCCGCGTAGTCTGGGGTTTCCTGGTCGCCGTTAGGAGTCCCCGGTGAAGTTTCCCTGCCAGCGGCATGGTGATTCGCAACGTCGTGCCCTGCGGCCGAAACGACGATGGTACCAGCAGACTGGACGACGGTTGGATGACGATGGCGGGGTTGGAGAGCGTACTATTCTGCGGGACTGTCCAGCCCGACCAGGAGAGTGGCTGTCGCGGCGCGTGGGCCTGTTGAAGGCGTCGGCGAGCCGCTTTATTTCATCACGTAAAGCGATGAGTTCCGAGTTTTCCGAGGACGCCGATGAAGAGGTGCAGGTACCGCAGGCTTCGGGTGAGGATTGCGGATGGGTGCTGTTCACCGCAGAGAGAGTGTGCGCAGAAGCTTGGCCGGATGCAATTTCCGTTACCTTGTCGGCGCGTGCTGCGAGGGACGGAAGGTCGCTGTCGTCCGAAGCGGATAAGACCAGCTGTACGGACGGAGGCAGTCGAGGAAGAAAAAGCTCGCGAAGGAGCTTGGGGTCGAAGGTGGAGCTTCCGATCAAATGCTGCATTTGCCGCAAAACTTGGGAGGGCTTGCGGTCGCCAAGAGGCTCGTTCAGCACTAATTCTTGTAAGCGCTGGCGGTCAGAGGGAGAGGTTCGCTCGACGACGGCAATCTTCAAGGCGTCGTACGAAGCGTCAGCGGGAGGACAGTTGACGATGTCTGCCACCTCGATGAGAATGTCTTCGGGGAGGGCGGACAAGGCATGGTGAAATTTCGTTACTTGGGATGTGATGTGCGCCAAGGTGAACTGTGACTCTGCTTGCCGAAACCATATGTCCGGGCGTGAACGGGTAAAAGGCGGCAGTCGTACGGCGAAGGAGGATACCAGGGGCTGCGTACCGTTGCCATCCATGATCACGTCCGGGTCACCAGTGTGGAAGACGACTGATCAGACCAGGGCGATAGGCAGAACTGACTGTTTATTCCAGAGCGCGAGGGGAGACCGCGCTTGGTGTCGCGCGGATATGGCCGCTACACGCGAACATATCTGGCGAGACTGGACAGCTGAATTTTAATGTCTTTTTTTTTTCATTGGGTGTGGTGTATCATGGTATTCTCATATGAGAACTATCACTTTATTATATGTGATCATGCTTATTTCGTGTAATGGGTCTGGATTTCACACGTGCACTCACACATATTTGGGGACGTTTGGTGTGGCGGGCGCGCTGAGCAAGCCCGGAACGAGGGCAGGGCAGGGCAGGGCAGGGCAGGGTAGGGTAGGGTAGGGTAGGGTAGGGTAGGGTAGGGTAGGGTAGGGTAGGGTAGGTTAGGTTAGGTTAGGTTAGGTTAGGTTAGGTTAGGGTAGGGTAGGGTAGGTTAGGGTAGGGTAGGGTAGGGTAGGGTAGGGTAGGTTAGGGTAGGGTAGGGTAGGGTAGGGTAGGGTAGGGCAGGGCAGGGCAGGGCAGGTCAGGTCAGGTCAGGTCAGCTTAGCTTAGCTTAGCTTAGGGACACACATAGGTTACCTTGGGACATATTTCGTTCCCGTGAGAGTCCTGTACGAGGGTCAGTTAGGTTAGGTGTTCTGGCATATTTCGTTCGCGTAGGAGTTCGAGACGGGGGAATAACACCGGTGCATGCGCAATAGAGCGGAAATGAGGTAACTAAGGTAACTAAGGTAAGGTGAAGTACAAAGTACAGCAGAAATTGAGGAAGCAATAACCGGGCCGGTGAGTAGCGCCACCGCAGAATTGCACGGCATCCTAAAAGCTCTGCGGCACATTGGCAGCTCTCCCGCGAACAAATGTGTCGTCTGTACAGACTCCAAGGTAGCCGTGGAAACCATCAGAAAACAGAACCCCGACGACCTGCTCGTGTACAATATTGCAAAAGCCTTCACCTCTACTGCAAGAAACGGACACACAGTCTCTCTGCAGTGGGTTCCTTCACACTGCGGAATGCCAGGAAATGAAAACCAAGCAGACTACCAGCAAAACCAAGTTGTCTAAAATCCCTTTTTCCGAGTCAGATGCGAAGAGGTCACTCAGAAAATCCACAAGTAGAAGATCAAACAGGTCATGGAAACATGTCCAGCGGGAGTCCGATTACATGACCCACATCACCCCGACTCACAAACAGTCATCCCACACGACAAGGGCCGAAGCCTCGAGATAGCTATTCACCGGATCCGTCTTGGTGCTTTATATTAGAGCACTGCACGGGCCCGGGCTTACCCGAAAGCTCGGCCCGGCCCGGGCTTTGCGTTTTTTATGCGGGCCTGGTCCGGGCTCGGGTTTCAGCCACCAGGCCCGGGTCGGGTACGGGCTCGACAACGGCGACCATGGTCGGGCATGTACGCGAACATATCTGGCGAGACTGGACAGCTGAATTTTAATGTCTCTTTTTTTTTCATTGGGTGTGGTGTATCATGGTATTCTCATATGAGAACTATCACTTTATTATATGTGATCATGCTTATTTCGTGTAATCGGTCTGGATTTCACACGTGCACTCACACATATTTGGGGACGTTTGGTGTGGCGGGCGCGCTGAGCAAGCCCGGAACGAGGGCAGGTCAGGTCAGGTCAGGTCAGGTCAGGTTAGGGTAGGGTAGGGTAGGGTAGGGTAGGGTAGGGTAGGGTAGGGTAGGGTAGGGTAGGGTAGGGTAGGGTAGGGTAGGGTAGGGTAGGGTAGGGTAGGGTAGGGTAGGGTAGGTTAGGTTAGGGTAGGGTAGGGTAGGGTAGGGTAGGGCAGGGCAGGTCAGGTCAGGTCAGGTCAGGTCAGGTCAGCTTAGCTTAGCTTAGCTTAGCTTAGGGACACACATAGGTTACCCTGGGACATATTTCGTTCCCGTGAGAGTCCTGTACGAGGGTCAGTTAGGTTAGGTGTTCTGGCATATTTCGTTCGCGTAGGAGTTCGAGACGGGGGAATAACACCGGTGCATGCGCAATAGAGCGGAAATGAGGTAACTAAGGTAACTAAGGTAAGGTGAAGTACAAAGTACAGCAGAAATTGAGGAAGCAATAACCGGGCCGGTGAGTAGCGCCACCGCAGAATTGCACGGCATCCTAAAAGCTCTGCGGCACATTGGCAGCTCTCCCGCGAACAAATGTGTCGTCTGTACAGACTCCAAGGTAGCCGTGGAAACCATCAGAAAACAGAACCCCGACGACCTGCTCGTGTACAATATTGCAAAAGCCTTCACCTCTACTGCAAGAAACGGACACACAGTCTCTCTGCAGTGGGTTCCTTCACACTGCGGAATGCCAGGAAATGAAAACCAAGCAGACTACCAGCAAAACCAAGTTGTCTAAAATCCCTTTTTCCGAGTCAGATGCGAAGAGGTCACTCAGAAAATCCACAAGTAGAAGATCAAACAGGTCATGGAAACATGTCCAGCGGGAGTCCGATTACATGACCCACATCACCCCGACTCACAAACAGTCATCCCACACGACAAGGGCCGAAGCCTCGAGATAGCTATTCACCGGATCCGTCTTGGTGCTTTATATTAGAGCACTGCACGGGCCCGGGCTTACCCGAAAGCTCGGCCCGGCCCGGGCTTTGCGTTTTCTATGCGGGCCTGGGCCGGGCTCGGGTTTCAGCCACCGGGCCCTGGTCGGGTACGGGCTCGACAACGGCGACCATGGTCGGGCATGTACGCGAACATATCTGGCGAGACTGGACAGCTGAATTTTAATGTCTTTTTTTTTTCATTGGGTGTGGTGTATCATGGTATTCTCATATGGGAACTATCACTTTATTATATGTGATCATGCTTATTTCGTGTAATGGGTCTGGATTTCACACGTGCACTCACACATATTTGGGGACGTTTGGTGTGGCGGGCGCGCTGAGCAAGCCCGGAACGAGGGCAGGGCAGGGCAGGGCAGGGCAGGGTAGGGTAGGGTAGGGTAGGGTAGGGTAGGGTAGGGTAGGGTAGGGTAGGGTAGGGTAGGGTAGGGTAGGGTAGGTTAGGTTAGGTTAGGTTAGGTTAGGTTAGGTTAGGTTAGGGTAGGGTAGGGTAGGGTAGGTTAGGGTAGGGTAGGGTAGGGTAGGTTAGGGTAGGGTAGGGTAGGGTAGGGTAGGGTAGGGTAGGGTAGGGTAGGGTAGGGCAGGGCAGGGCAGGGCAGGTCAGGTCAGGTCAGCTTAGCTTAGCTTAGCTTAGGGACACACATAGGTTACCTTGGGACATATTTCGTTCCCGTGAGAGTCCTGTACGAGGGTCAGTTAGGTTAGGTGTTCTGGCATATTTCGTTCGCGTAGGAGTTCGAGACGGGGGAATAACACCGGTGCATGCGCAATAGAGCGGAAATGAGGTAACTAAGGTAACTAAGGTAAGGTGAAGTACAAAGTACAGCAGAAATTGAGGAAGCAATAACCTGGCCGGTGAGTAGCGCCACCGCAGAATTGCACGGCATCCTAAAAGCTCTGCGGCACATTGGCAGCTCTCCCGCGAACAAATGTGTCGTCTGTACAGACTCCAAGGTAGCCGTGGAAACCATCAGAAAACAGAACCCCGACGACCTGCTCGTGTACAATATTGCAAAAGCCTTCACCTCTACTGCAAGAAACGGACACACAGTCTCTCTGCAGTGGGTTCCTTCACACTGCGGAATGCCAGGAAATGAAAACCAAGCAGACTACCAGCAAAACCAAGTTGTCTAAAATCCCTTTTTCCGAGTCAGATGCGAAGAGGTCACTCAGAAAATCCACAAGTAGAAGATCAAACAGGTCATGGAAACATGTCCAGCGGGAGTCCGATTACATGACCCACATCACCCCGACTCACAAACAGTCATCCCACACGACAAGGGCCGAAGCCTCGAGATAGCTATTCACCGGATCCGTCTTGGTGCTTTATATTAGAGCACTGCACGGGCCCGGGCTTACCCGAAAGCTCGGCCCGGCCCGGGCTTTGCGTTTTTTATGCGGGCCTGGTCCGGGCTCGGGTTTCAGCCACCGGGCCCGGGTCGGGTACGGGCTCGACAACGGCGACCATGGTCGGGCATGTACGCGAACATATCTGGCGAGACTGGACAGCTGAATTTTAATGTCTCTTTTTTTTTTCATTGGGTGTGGTGTATCATGGTATTCTCATATGAGAACTATCACTTTATTATATGTGATCATGCTTATTTCGTGTAATCGGTCTGGATTTCACACGTGCACTCACACATATTTGGGGACGTTTGGTGTGGCGGGCGCGCTGAGCAAGCCCGGAACGAGGGCAGGGCAGGGCAGGGCAGGGCAGGGCAGGGCAGGGCAGGGCAGGGCAGGGCAGGGCAGGGTAGGGTAGGGTAGGTTAGGTTAGGTTAGGTTAGGTTAGGGTAGGGTAGGGTAGGGTAGGGTAGGGTAGGGTAGGGTAGGGTAGGGTAGGGTAGGTTAGGTTAGGTTAGGTTAGGTTAGGTTAGGTTAGGTTAGGTTAGGTTAGGTTAGGGTAGGGTAGGGTAGGGCAGGGCAGGGCAGGTCAGGTCAGGTCAGGTCAGCTTAGCTTAGCTTAGCTTAGTTTAGGGACACACATAGGTTACCTTGGGACATATTTCGTTCCCGTGAGAGTCCTGTACGAGGGTCAGTTAGGTTAGGTGTTCTGGCATATTTCGTTCGCGTAGGAGTTCGAGACGGGGGAATAACACCGGTGCATGCGCAATAGAGCGGAAATGAGGTAACTATGGTAACTAAGGTAAGGTGAAGTACAAAGTACAGCAGAAATTGAGGAAGCAATAACCGGGCCGGTGAGTAGCGCCACCGCAGAATTGCACGGCATCCTAAAAGCTCTGCGGCACATTGGCAGCTCTCCCGCGAACAAATGTGTCGTCTGTACAGACTCCAAGGTAGCCGTGGAAACCATCAGAAAACAGAACCCCGACGACCTGCTCGTGTACAATATTGCAAAAGCCTTCACCTCTACTGCAAGAAACGGACACACAGTCTCTCTGCAGTGGGTTCCTTCACACTGCGGAATGCCAGGAAATGAAAACCAAGCAGACTACCAGCAAAACCAAGTTGTCTATAATCCCTTTTTCCGAGTCAGATGCGAAGAGGTCACTCAGAAAATCCACAAGTAGAAGATCAAACAGGTCATGGAAACATGTCCAGCGGGAGTCCGATTACATGACCCACATCACCCCGACTCACAAACAGTCATCCCACACGACAAGGGCCGAAGCCTCGAGATAGCTATTCACCGGATCCGTCTTGGTGCTTTATATTAGAGCACTGCACGGGCCCGGGCTTACCCGAAAGCTCGGCCCGGCCCGGGCTTTGCGTTTTTTATGCGGGCCTGGTCCGGGCTCGGGTTTCAGCCACCGGGCCCGGGTCGGGTACGGGCTCGACAACGGCGACCATGGTCGGGCATGTACGCGAACATATCTGGCGAGACTGGACAGCTGAATTTTAATGTCTCTTTTTTTTTTTTCATTGGGTGTGGTGTATCATGGTATTCTCATATGAGAACTATCACTTTATTATATGTGATCATGCTTATTTCGTGTAATCGGTCTGGATTTCACACGTGCACTCACACATATTTGGGGACGTTTGGTGTGGCGGGCGCGCTGAGCAAGCCCGGAACGAGGGCAGGTCAGGTCAGGTCAGGTCAGGTCAGGTCAGGTTAGGGTAGGGTAGGGTAGGTTAGGGTAGGGTAGGGTAGGGTAGGGTAGGGTAGGGTAGGGTAGGGTAGGGTAGGGTAGGGTAGGGTAGGTTAGGTTAGGTTAGGGTAGGGTAGGGTAGGGTAGGGCAGGGCAGGGCAGGTCAGGTCAGGTCAGGTCAGGTCAGGTCAGCTTAGCTTAGCTTAGCTTAGCTTAGGGACACACATAGGTTACCCTGGGACATATTTCGTTCCCGTGAGAGTCCTGTACGAGGGTCAGTTAGGTTAGGTGTTCTGGCATATTTCGTTCGCGTAGGAGTTCGAGACGGGGGAATAACACCGGTGCATGCGCAATAGAGCGGAAATGAGGTAACTAAGGTAACTAAGGTAAGGTGAAGTACAAAGTACAGCAGAAATTGAGGAAGCAATAACCGGGCCGGTGAGTAGCGCCACCGCAGAATTGCACGGCATCCTAAAAGCTCTGCGGCACATTGGCAGCTCTCCCGCGAACAAATGTGTCGTCTGTACAGACTCCAAGGTAGCCGTGGAAACCATCAGAAAACAGAACCCCGACGACCTGCTCGTGTACAATATTGCAAAAGCCTTCACCTCTACTGCAAGAAACGGACACACAGTCTCTCTGCAGTGGGTTCCTTCACACTGCGGAATGCCAGGAAATGAAAACCAAGCAGACTACCAGCAAAACCAAGTTGTCTAAAATCCCTTTTTCCGAGTCAGATGCGAAGAGGTCACTCAGAAAATCCACAAGTAGAAGATCAAACAGGTCATGGAAACATGTCCAGCGGGAGTCCGATTACATGACCCACATCACCCCGACTCACAAACAGTCATCCCACAAGACAAGGGCCGAAGCCTCGAGATAGCTATTCACCGGATCCGTCTTGGTGCTTTATATTAGAGCACTGCACGGGCCCGGGCTTACCCGAAAGCTCGGCCCGGCCCGGGCTTTGCGTTTTTTATGCGGGCCTGGGCCGGGCTCGGGTTTCAGCCACCGGGCCCGGGTCGGGTACGGGCTCGACAACGGCGACCATGGTCGGGCATGTACGCGAACATATCTGGCGAGACTGGACAGCTGAATTTTAATGTCTTTTTTTTTTTCATTGGGTGTGGTGTATCATGGTATTCTCATATGAGAACTATCACTTTATTATATGTGATCATGCTTATTTCGTGTAATGGGTCTGGATTTCACACGTGCACTCACACATATTTGGGGACGTTTGGTGTGGCGGGCGCGCTGAGCAAGCCCGGAACGAGGGCAGGGCAGGGCAGGGCAGGGCAGGGTAGGGTAGGGTAGGGTAGGTTAGGTTAGGTTAGGTTAGGTTAGGGTAGGGTAGGGTAGGGTAGGGTAGGGTAGGGTAGGTTAGGTTAGGTTAGGTTATGTTAGGTTAGGTTAGGGTAGGGTAGGGTAGGGTAGGGTAGGGCAGGGCAGGGCAGGGCAGGTCAGGTCAGGTCAGGTCAGGTCAGGTCAGCTTAGCTTAGCTTAGCTTAGCTTAGCTTAGGGACACACATAGGTTACCTTGGGACATATTTCGTTCCCGTGAGAGTCCTGTACGAGGGTCAGTTAGGTTAGGTGTTCTGGCATATTTCGTTCGCGTAGGAGTTCGAGACGGGGGAATAACACCGGTGCATGCGCAATAGAGCGGAAATGAGGTAACTAAGGTAACTAAGGTAAGGTGAAGTACAAAGTACAGCAGAAATTGAGGAAGCAATAACCGGGCCGGTGAGTAGCGCCACCGCAGAATTGCACGGCATCCTAAAAGCTCTGCGGCACATTGGCAGCTCTCCCGCGAACAAATGTGTCGTCTGTACAGACTCCAAGGTAGCCGTGGAAACCATCAGAAAACAGAACCCCGACGACCTGCTCGTGTACAATATTGCAAAAGCCTTCACCTCTACTGCAAGAAACGGACACACAGTCTCTCTGCAGTGGGTTCCTTCACACTGCGGAATGCCAGGAAATGAAAACCAAGCAGACTACCAGCAAAACCAAGTTGTCTAAAATCCCTTTTTCCGAGTCAGATGCGAAGAGGTCACTCAGAAAATCCACAAGTAGAAGATCAAACAGGTCATGGAAACATGTCCAGCGGGAGTCCGATTACATGACCCACATCACCCCGACTCACAAACAGTCATCCCACACGACAAGGGCCGAAGCCTCGAGATAGCTATTCACCGGATCCGTCTTGGTGCTTTATATTAGAGCACTGCACGGGCCCGGGCTTACCCGAAAGCTCGGCCCGGCCCGGGCTTTGCGTTTTCTATGCGGGCCTGGGCCGGGCTCGGGTTTCAGCCACCGGGCCCTGGTCGGGTACGGGCTCGACAACGGCGACCATGGTCGGGCATGTACGCGAACATATCTGGCGAGACTGGACAGCTGAATTTTAATGTCTTTTTTTTTTTCATTGGGTGTGGTGTATCATGGTATTCTCATATGAGAACTATCACTTTATTATATGTGATCATGCTTATTTCGTGTAATCGGTCTGGATTTCACACGTGCACTCACACATATTTGGGGACGTTTGGTGTGGCGGGCGCGCTGAGCAAGCCCGGAACGAGGGCAGGGCAGGGCAGGGCAGGTCAGGTCAGGTCAGGTCAGGTCAGGTCAGGTCAGGTCAGGTCAGGTCAGGTCAGGTCAGGTCAGGTCAGGTTAGGGTAGGGTAGGGTAGGGTAGGGTAGGGTAGGGTAGGTTAGGGTAGGGTAGGGTAGGGTAGGGTAGGGTAGGGTAGGGTAGGGTAGGTTAGGTTAGGGTAGGGTAGGGTAGGGTAGGGTAGGGCAGGGCAGGGCAGGGCAGGTCAGGTCAGGTCAGGTCAGGTCAGGTCAGCTTAGCTTAGCTTAGCTTAGCTTAGGGACACACATAGGTTACCCTGGGACATATTTCGTTCCCGTGAGAGTCCTGTACGAGGGTTAGTTAGGTTAGGTGTTCTGGCATATTTCGTTCGCGTAGGAGTTCGAGACGGGGGAATAACACCGGTGCATGCGCAATAGAGCGGAAATGAGGTAACTAAGGTAACTAAGGTAAGGTGAAGTACAAAGTACAGCAGAAATTGAGGAAGCAATAACCGGGCCGGTGAGTAGCGCCACCGCAGAATTGCACGGCATCCTAAAAGCTCTGCGGCACATTGGCAGCTCTCCCGCGAACAAATGTGTCGTCTGTACAGACTCCAAGGTAGCCGTGGAAACCATCAGAAAACAGAACCCCGACGACCTGCTCGTGTACAATATTGCAAAAGCCTTCACCTCTAGTGCAAGAAACGGACACACAGTCTCTCTGCAGTGGGTTCCTTCACACTGCGGAATGCCAGGAAATGAAAACCAAGCAGACTACCAGCAAAACCAAGTTGTCTAAAATCCCTTTTTCCGAGTCAGATGCGAAGAGGTCACTCAGAAAATCCACAAGTAGAAGATCAAACAGGTCATGGAAACATGTCCAGCGGGAGTCCGATTACATGACCCACATCACCCCGACTCACAAGCAGTCATCCCACACGACAAGGGCCGAAGCCTCGAGATAGCTATTCACCGGATCCGTCTTGGTGCTTTATATTAGAGCACTGCACGGGCCCGGGCTTACCCGAAAGCTCGTCCCGGCCCGGGCTTTGCGTTTTTTATGCGGGCCTGGGCCGGGCTCGGGTTTCAGCCACCAGGCCCGGGTCGGGTACGGGCTCGACAACGGCGACCATGGTCGGGCATGTACGCGAACATATCTGGCGAGACTGGACAGCTGAATTTTAATGTCTTTTTTTTTTCATTGGGTGTGGTGTATCATGATATTCTCATATGAGAACTATCACTTTATTATATGTGATCATGCTTATTTCGTGTAATGGGTCTGGATTTCACACGTGCACTCACACATATTTGGGGACGTTTGGTGTGGCGGGCGCGCTGAGCAAGCCCGGAACGAGGGCAGGGCAGGGCAGGGCAGGGCAGGGCAGGGCAGGGCAGGGCAGGGTAGGGTAGGGTAGGTTAGGTTAGGTTAGGTTAGGTTAGGGTAGGGTAGGGTAGGGTAGGGTAGGGTAGGTTAGGTTAGGTTAGGTTAGGTTAGGTTAGGTTAGGGTAGGGTAGGGTAGGGTAGGGCAGGGCAGGGCAGGTCAGGTCAGGTCAGGTCAGCTTAGCTTAGCTTAGCTTAGCTTAGCTTAGGGACACACATAGGTTACCTTGGGACATATTTCGTTCCCGTGAGAGTCCTGTACGAGGGTCAGTTAGGTTAGGTGTTCTGGCATATTTCGTTCGCGTAGGAGGTCGAGACGGGGGAATAACACCGGTGCATGCGCAATAGAGCGGAAATGAGGTAACTAAGGTAACTAAGGTAAGGTGAAGTACAAAGTACAGCAGAAATTGAGGAAGCAATAACCGGGCCGGTGAGTAGCGCCACCGCAGAATTGCACGGCATCCTAAAAGCTCTGCGGCACATTGGCAGCTCTCCCGCGAACAAATGTGTCGTCTGTACAGACTCCAAGGTAGCCGTGGAAACCATCAGAAAACAGAACCCCGACGACCTGCTCGTGTACAATATTGCAAAAGCCTTCACCTCTACTGCAAGAAACGGACACACAGTCTCTCTGCGGTGGGTTCCTTCACACTGCGGAATGCCAGGAAATGAAAACCAAGCAGACTACCAGCAAAACCAAGTTGTCTAAAATCCCTTTTTCCGAGTCAGATGCGAAGAGGTCACTCAGAAAATCCACAAGTAGAAGATCAAACAGGCCATGGAAACATGTCCAGCGGGAGTCCGATTACATGACCCACATCACCCCGACTCACAAACAGTCATCCCACACGACAAGGGCCGAAGCCTCGAGATAGCTATTCACCGGATCCGTCTTGGTGCTTTATATTAGAGCACTGCACGGGCCCGGGCTTACCCGAAAGCTCGGCCCGGCCCGGGCTTTGCGTTTTTTATGCGGGCCTGGTCCGGGCTCGGGTTTCAGCCACCGGGCCCGGGTCGGGTACGGGCTCGACAACGGCGACCATGGTCGGGCATGTACGCGAACATATCTGGCGAGACTGGACAGCTGAATTTTAATGTCTCTTTTTTTTTCATTGGGTGTGGTGTATCATGGTATTCTCATATGAGAACTATCACTTTATTATATGTGATCATGCTTATTTCGTGTAATGGGTCTGGATTTCACACGTGCACTCACACATATTTGGGGACGTTTGGTGTGGCGGGCGCGCTGAGCAAGCCCGGAACGAGGGCAGGGCAGGGCAGGGCAGGGCAGGGCAGGGTAGGGTAGGGTAGGGTAGGGTAGGGTAGGGTAGGGTAGGTTAGGTTAGGTTAGGGTAGGGTAGGTTAGGGTAGGGTAGGGTAGGGTAGGGCAGGGCAGGGCAGGTCAGGTCAGGTCAGGTCAGCTTAGCTTAGCTTAGCTTAGGGACACACATAGGTTACCTTGGGACATATTTCGTTCCCGTGAGAGTCCTGTACGAGGGTCAGTTAGGTTAGGTGTTCTGGCATATTTCGTTCGCGTAGGAGTTCGAGACGGGGGAATAACACCGGTGCATGCGCAATAGAGCGGAAATGAGGTAACTAAGGTAACTAAGGTAAGGTGAAGTACAAAGTACAGCAGAAATTGAGGAAGCAATAACCGGGCCGGTGAGTAGCGCCACCGCAGAATTGCACGGCATCCTAAAAGCTCTGCGGCACATTGGCAGCTCTCCCGCGAACAAATGTGTCGTCTGTACAGACTCCAAGGTAGCCGTGGAAACCATCAGAAAACAGAACCGCGACGACCTGCTCGTGTACAATATTGCAAAAGCCTTCACCTCTAGTGCAAGAAACGGACACACAGTCTCTCTGCAGTGGGTTCCTTCACACTGCGGAATGCCAGGAAATGAAAACCAAGCAGACTACCAGCAAAACCAAGTTGTCTAAAATCCCTTTTTCCGAGTCAGATGCGAAGAGGTCACTCAGAAAATCCACAAGTAGAAGATCAAACAGGTCATGGAAACATGTCCAGCGGGAGTCCGATTACATGACCCACATCACCCCGACTCACAAGCAGTCATCCCACACGACAAGGGCCGAAGCCTCGAGATAGCTATTCACCGGATCCGTCTTGGTGCTTTATATTAGAGCACTGCACGGGCCCGGGCTTACCCGAAAGCTCGTCCCGGCCCGGGCTTTGCGTTTTTTATGCGGGCCTGGGCCGGGCTCGGGTTTCAGCCACCAGGCCCGGGTCGGGTACGGGCTCGACAACGGCGACCATGGTCGGGCATGTACGCGAACATATCTGGCGTGACTGGACAGCTGAATTTTAATGTCTTTTTTTTTCATTGGGTGTGGTGTATCATGATATTCTCATATGAGAACTATCACTTTATTATATGTGATCATGCTTATTTCGTGTAATGGGTCTGGATTTCACACGTGCACTCACACATATTTGGGGACGTTTGGTGTGGCGGGCGCGCTGAGCAAGCCCGGAACGAGGGCAGGGCAGGGCAGGGCAGGGCAGGGCAGGGCAGGGTAGGGTAGGGTAGGTTAGGTTAGGTTAGGTTAGGTTAGGGTAGGGTAGGGTAGGGTAGGGTAGGGTAGGGTAGGGTAGGTTAGGTTAGGTTAGGTTAGGTTAGGTTAGGGTAGGGTAGGGTAGGGTAGGGTAGGGCAGGGCAGGGCAGGTCAGGTCAGGTCAGGTCAGCTTAGCTTAGCTTAGCTTAGCTTAGCTTAGGGACACACATAGGTTACCTTGGGACATATTTCGTTCCCGTGAGAGTCCTGTACGAGGGTCAGTTAGGTTAGGTGTTCTGGCATATTTCGTTCGCGTAGGAGGTCGAGACGGGGGAATAACACCGGTGCATGCGCAATAGAGCGGAAATGAGGTAACTAAGGTAACTAAGGTAAGGTGAAGTACAAAGTACAGCAGAAATTGAGGAAGCAATAACCGGGCCGGTGAGTAGCGCCACCGCAGAATTGCACGGCATCCTAAAAGCTCTGCGGCACATTGGCAGCTCTCCCGCGAACAAATGTGTCGTCTGTACAGACTCCAAGGTAGCTGTGGAAACCATCAGAAAACAGAACCCCGACGACCTGCTCGTGTACAATATTGCAAAAGCCTTCACCTCTACTGCAAGAAACGGACACACAGTCTCTCTGCAGTGGGTTCCTTCACACTGCGGAATGCCAGGAAATGAAAACCAAGCAGACTACCAGCAAAACCAAGTTGTCTAAAATCCCTTTTTCCGAGTCAGATGCGAAGAGGTCACTCAGAAAATCCACAAGTAGAAGATCAAACAGGCCATGGAAACATGTCCAGCGGGAGTCCGATTACATGACCCACATCACCCCGACTCACAAACAGTCATCCCACACGACAAGGGCCGAAGCCTCGAGATAGCTATTCACCGGATCCGTCTTGGTGCTTTATATTAGAGCACTGCACGGGCCCGGGCTTACCCGAAAGCTCGGCCCGGCCCGGGCTTTGCGTTTTTTATGCGGGCCTGGTCCGGGCTCGGGTTTCAGCCACCGGGCCCGGGTCGGGTACGGGCTCGACAACGGCGACCATGGTCGGGCATGTACGCGAACATATCTGGCGAGACTGGACAGCTGAATTTTAATGTCTCTTTTTTTTTCATTGGGTGTGGTGTATCATGGTATTCTCATATGAGAACTATCACTTTATTATATGTGATCATGCTTATTTCGTGTAATCGGTCTGGATTTCACACGTGCACTCACACATATTTGGGGACGTTTGGTGTGGCGGGCGCGCTGAGCAAGCCCGGAACGAGGGCAGGGCAGGGCAGGGCAGGGCAGGGCAGGGCAGGGTAGGGTAGGGTAGGGTAGGGTAGGGTAGGGTAGGGTAGGGTAGGGTAGGGTAGGGTAGGGTAGGGTAGGGTAGGGTAGGGTAGGGTAGGGTAGGTTAGGTTAGGTTAGGGTAGGGTAGGTTAGGGTAGGGTAGGGTAGGGTAGGGCAGCTGCAGGGCAGGTCAGGTCAGGTCAGCTTAGCTTAGCTTAGCTTAGGGACACACATAGGTTACCTTGGGACATATTTCGTTCCCGTGAGAGTCCTGTACGAGGGTCAGTTAGGTTAGGTGTTCTGGCATATTTCGTTCGCGTAGGAGTTCGAGACGGGGGAATAACACCGGTGCATGCGCAATAGAGCGGAAATGAGGTAACTAAGGTAACTAAGGTAAGGTGAAGTACAAAGTACAGCAGAAATTGAGGAAGCAATAACCGGGCCGGTGAGTAGCGCCACCGCAGAATTGCACGGCATCCTAAAAGCTCTGCGGCACATTGGCAGCTCTCCCGCGAACAAATGTGTCGTCTGTACAGACTCCAAGGTAGCCGTGGAAACCATCAGAAAACAGAACCGCGACGACCTGCTCGTGTACAATATTGCAAAAGCCTTCACCTCTACTGCAAGAAACGGACACACAGTCTCTCTGCAGTGGGTTCCTTCAGACTGTGGAATGCCAGGAAATGAAAACCAAGCAGACTACCAGCAAAACCAAGTTGTCTAAAATCCCTTTTTCCGAGTCAGATGCGAAGAGGTCACTCAGAAAATCCACAAGTAGAAGATCAAACAGGTCATGGAAACATGCCCAGCGGGAGTCCGATTACATGACCCACATCACCCCGACTCACAAACAGTCATCCCACACGACAAGGGCCGAAGCCTCGAGATAGCTATTCACCGGATCCGTCTTGGTGCTTTATATTAGAGCACTGCACGGGCCCGGGCTTACCCGAAAGCTCGGCCCGGTCGGGTACGGGCTCGACAACGGCGACCATGGTCGGGCATGTACGCGAACATATCTGGCGAGACTGGACAGCTGAATTTTAATGTCTCTTTTTTTTTCATTGGGTGTGGTGTATCATGGTATTCTCATATGAGAACTATCACTTTATTATATGTGATCATGCTTATTTCGTGTAATCGGTCTGGATTTCACACGTGCACTCACACATATTTGGGGACGTTTGGTGTGGCGGGCGCGCTGAGCAAGCCCGGAACGAGGGCAGGGCAGGGCAGGGCAGGGCAGGGCAGGGTAGGGTAGGGTAGGGTAGGGTAGGGTAGGGTAGGGTAGGGTAGGTTAGGTTAGGTTAGGTTAGGTTAGGTTAGGTTAGGGTAGGGTAGGGTAGGTTAGGGTAGGGTAGGGTAGGGTAGGGTAGGGTAGGGTAGGGTAGGTTAGGGTAGGGTAGGGTAGGTTAGGGTAGGGTAGGGTAGGGCAGGGCAGGGCAGGTCAGGTCAGGTCAGCTTAGCTTAGCTTAGCTTAGGGACACACATAGGTTACCTTGGGACATATTTCGTTCCCGTGAGAGTCCTGTACGAGGGTCAGTTAGGTTAGGTGTTCTGGCATATTTCGTTCGCGTAGGAGTTCGAGACGGGGGAATAACACCGGTGCATGCGCAATAGAGCGGAAATGAGGTAACTAAGGTAACTAAGGTAAGGTGAAGTACAAAGTACAGCAGAAATTGAGGAAGCAATAACCGGGCCGGTGAGTAGCGCCACCGCAGAATTGCACGGCATCCTAAAAGCTCTGCGGCACATTGGCAGCTCTCCCGCGAACAAATGTGTCGTCTGTACAGACTCCAAGGTAGCCGTGGAAACCATCAGAAAACAGAACCGCGACGACCTGCTCGTGTACAATATTGCAAAAGCCTTCACCTCTACTGCAAGAAACGGACACACAGTCTCTCTGCAGTGGGTTCCTTCACACTGCGGAATGCCAGGAAATGAAAACCAAGCAGACTACCAGCAAAACCAAGTTGTCTAAAATCCCTTTTTCCGAGTCAGATGCGAAGAGGTCACTCAGAAAATCCACAAGTAGAAGATCAAACAGGTCATGGAAACATGCCCAGCGGGAGTCCGATTACATGACCCACATCACCCCGACTCACAAACAGTCATCCCACACGACAAGGGCCGAAGCCTCGAGATAGCTATTCACCGGATCCGTCTTGGTGCTTTATATTAGAGCACTGCACGGGCCCGGGCTTACCCGAAAGCTCGGCCCGGCCCGGGCTTTGCGTTTTTTTATGCGGGCCTGGGCCGTGCTCGGGTTTCAGCCACCGGGCCCGGGTCGGGTACGGGCTCGACAACGGCGACCATGGTCGGGCATGTACGCGAACATATCTGGCGAGACTGGACAGCTGAATTTTAATGTCTTTTTTTTTCATTGGGTGTGGTGTATCATGGTATTCTCATATGAGAACTATCACTTTATTATATGTGATCATGCTTATTTCGTGTAATGGGTCTGGATTTCACACGTGCACTCACACATATTTGGGGACGTTTGGTGTGGCGGGCGCGCTGAGCAAGCCCGGAACGAGGGCAGGGCAGGGCAGGGCAGGGCAGGGCAGGGCAGGGCAGGGCAGGGTAGGGTAGGGTAGGGTAGGGTAGGGTAGGGTAGGGTAGGGTAGGTTAGGTTAGGTTAGGTTAGGTTAGGTTAGGGTAGGGTAGGATAGGTTAGGTTAGGTTAGGTTAGGTTAGGTTAGGTGAGGTTAGGGTAGGGTAGGGTAGGGTAGGGTAGGGCAGGGCAGGGCAGGGCAGGGCAGGTCAGGTCAGGTCAGGTCAGGTCAGCTTAGCTTAGCTTAGCTTAGCTTAGGGACACACATAGGTTACCTTGGGACATATTTCGTTCCCGTGAGAGTCCTGTACGAGGGTAAGTTAGGTTAGGTGTTCTGGCATATTTCGTTCGCGTAGGAGTTCGAGACGGGGGAATAACACCGGTGCATGCGCAATAGAGCGGAAATGAGGTAACTAAGGTAACTAAGGTAAGGTGAAGTACAAAGTACAGCAGAAATTGAGGAAGCAATAACCGGGCCGGTGAGTAGCGCCACCGCAGAATTGCACGGCATCCTAAAAGCTCTGCGGCACATTGGCAGCTCTCCCGCGAACAAATGTGTCGTCTGTACAGACTCCAAGGTAGCCGTGGAAACCATCAGAAAACAGAACCCCGACGACCTGCTCGTGTACAATATTGCAAAAGCCTTCACCTCTACTGCAAGAAACGGACACACAGTCTCTCTGCAGTGGGTTCCTTCACACTGCGGAATGCCAGGAAATGAAAACCAAGCAGACTACCAGCAAAACCAAGTTGTCTAAAATCCCTTTTTCCGAGTCAGATGCGAAGAGGTCACTCAGAAAATCCACAAGTAGAAGATCAAACAGGTCATGGAAACATGTCCAGCGGGAGTCCGATTACATGACCCACATCACCCCGACTCACAAACAGTCATCCCACACGACAAGGGCCGAAGCCTCGAGATAGCTATTCACCGGATCCGTCTTGGTGCTTTATATTAGAGCACTGCACGGGCCCGGGCTTACCCGAAAGCTCGGCCCAGCCCGGGCTTTGCGTTTTTTATGCGGGCCTGGGCCGGGCTCGGGTTTCAGCCACCGGGCCCGGCTCGGGTACGGGCTCGACAACGGCGACCATGGTCGGGCATGTACGCGAACATATCTGGCGAGACTGGACAGCTGAATTTTAATGTCTTTTTTTTTTCATTGGGTGCGGTGTATCATGGTATTCTCATATGAGAACTATCACTTTATTATATGTGATCATGCTTATTTCGTGTAATGGGTCTGGATTTCACACGTGCACTCACACATATTTGGGGACGTTTGGTGTGGCGGGCGCGCTGAGCAAGCCCGGAACGAGGGCAGGGCAGGGCAGGGCAGGGCAGGGCAGGGCAGGGCAGGGTAGGGTAGGGTAGGGTAGGGTAGGGTAGGTTAGGTTAGGTTAGGTTAGGTTAGGTTAGGTTAGGTTAGGGTAGGGTAGGGTAGGGTAAGGTAGGTTGGGTTAGGTTAGGTTAGGTTAGGTTAGGTTAGGTTAGGTTAGGTTAGGGTAGGGTAGGTTAGGGTAGGGTAGGTTAGGTTAGGTTAGGTTAGGTTAGGTTAGGTTAGGTTAGGTTAGGGTAGGGTAGGGTAGGGTAGGGTAGGTTAGGGTAGGGTAGGGTAGGGTAGGGCAGGGCAGGGCAGGTTAGGTCAGGTCAGGTCAGGTCAGGTCAGCTTAGCTTAGCTTAGCTTAGCTTAGGGACACACATAGGTTACCTTGGGACATATTTCGTTCCCGTGAGAGTCCTGTATGAGGGTCAGTTAGGTTAGGTGTTCTGGCATATTTCGTTCGCGTAGGAGTTCGAGACGGGGGAATAACACCGGTGCATGCGCAATAGAGCGGAAATGAGGTAACTAAGGTAACTAAGGTAAGGTGAAGTACAAAGTACAGCAGAAATTGAGGAAGCAATAACCGGGCCGGTGAGTAGCGCCACCGCAGAATTGCACGGCATCCTAAAAGCTCTGCGGCACATTGGCAGCTCTCCCGCGAACAAATGTGTCGTCTGTACAGACTCCAAGGTAGCCGTGGAAACCATCAGAAAACAGAACCCCGACGACCTGCTCGTGTACAATATTGCAAAAGCCTTCACCTCTACTGCAAGAAACGGACACACAGTCTCTCTGCAGTGGGTTCCTTCACACTGTGGAATGCCAGGAAATGAAAACCAAGCAGACTACCAGCAAAACCAAGTTGTCTAAAATCCCTTTTTCCGAGTCAGATGCGAAGAGGTCACTCAGAAAATCCACAAGTAGAAGATCAAACAGGTCATGGAAACATGTCCAGCGGGACTCCGATTACATGACCCACATCACCCCGACTCACAAACAGTCATCCCACACGACAAGGGCCGAAGCCTCGAGATAGCTATTCACCGGATCCGTCTTGGTGCTTTATATTAGAGCACTGCACGGGCCCGGGCTTACCCGAAAGCTCGGCCCGGCCCGGGCTTTGCGTTTTTTATGCGGGCCTGGGCCGGGCTCGGGTTTCAGCCACCGGGCCCGGGTCGGGTACGGGCTCGACAACGGCGACCATGGTCGGGCATGTACGCGAACATATCTGGCGAGACTGGACAGCTGAATTTTAATGTCTTTTTTTTTTTCATTGGGTGTGGTGTATCAGGGTATTCTCATATGAGAACTATCACTTTATTATATGTGATCATGCTTATTTCGTGTAATGGGTCTGGATTTCACACGTGCACTCACACATATTTGGGGACGTTTGGTGTGGCGGGCGCGCTGAGCAAGCCCGGAACGAGGGCAGGGCAGGGCAGGGCAGGGCAGGGTAGGGTAGGGTAGGGTAGGGTAGGGTAGGGTAGGGTAGGTTAGGTTAGGTTAGGTTAGGTTAGGTTAGGTTAGGTTAGGGTAGGGTAGGGTAGGGTAGGGTAGGTTAGGTTAGGTTAGGGTAGGGTAGGGTAGGGTAGGGCAGGGCAGGGCAGGGCAGGTCAGGTCAGGTCAGGTCAGGTCAGCTTAGCTTAGCTTAGCTTAGCTTAGGGACACACATAGGTTACCTTGGGACATATTTCGTTCCCGTGAGAGTCCTGTACGGGGGTCAGTTAGGTTAGGTGTTCTGGCATATTTCGTTCGCGTAGGAGTTCGAGACGGGGGAATAACACCGGTGCATGCGCAATAGAGCGGAAATGAGGTAACTAAGGTAACTAAGGTAAGGTGAAGTACAAAGTACAGCAGAAATTGAGGAAGCAATAACCGGGCCGGTGAGTAGCGCCACCGCAGAATTGCACGGCATCCTAAAAGCTCTGCGGCACATTGGCAGCTCTCCCGCGAACAAATGTGTCGTCTGTACAGACTCCAAGGTAGCCGTGGAAACCATCAGAAAACAGAACCCCGACGACCTGCTCGTGTACAATATTGCAAAAGCCTTCACCTCTAGTGCAAGAAACGGACACACAGTCTCTCTGCAGTGGGTTCCTTCACACTGCGGAATGCCAGGAAATGAAAACCAAGCAGTCTACCAGCAAAACCAAGTTGTCTAAAATCCCTTTTTCCGAGTCAGATGCGAAGAGGTCACTCAGAAAATCCACAAGTAGAAGATCAAACAGGTCATGGAAACATGTCCAGCGGGAGTCCGATTACATGACCCACATCACCCCGACTCACAAACAGTCATCCCACACGACAAGGGCCGAAGCCTCGAGATAGCTATTCACCGGATCCGTCTTGGTGCTTTATATTAGAGCACTGCACGGGCCCGGGCTTACCCGAAAGCTCGGCCCGGCCCGGGCTTTGCGTTTTTTATGCGGGCCTGGGCCGGGCTCGGGTTTCAGCCACCGGGCCCGGGTCGGGTACGGGCTCGACAACGGCGACCATGGTCGGGCATGTACGCGAACATATCTGGCGAGACTGGACAGCTGAATTTTAATGTCTTTTTGTTTTTTCATTGGGTGTGGTGTATCATGGTATTCTCATATGAGAACTATCACTTTATTATATGTGATCATGCTTATTTCGTGTAATGGGTCTGGATTTCACACGTGCACTCACACATATTTGGGGATGTTTGGTGTGGCGGGCGCGCTGAGCAAGCCCGGAACGAGGGCAGGGCAGGGCAGGTCAGGTCAGGTCATGTCAGGTCAGGTCAGGTCAGGTCAGGTTAGGTTAGGTTAGGGTAGGGTAGGGTAGGGTAGGGTAGGGTAGGGAAGGGTAGGGTAGGGTAGGGTAGGGTAGGGTAGGGTAGGGCAGGGCAGGGCAGGGCAGGGCAGGGCAGGGCAGGTCAGCTTAGCTTAGCTTAGCTTAGCTTAGGGACACACATAGGTTACCTTGGGACATATTTCGTTCCCGTGAGAGTCCTGTACGAGGGTCAGTTAGGTTAGGTGTTCTCACAGATTTCATTCGCGTGAGAGTCCGGCGCGAGGGTCAGTTAGGTTAGGTGTTCTGGCATATTTCGTTCGCGTAGGAGTTCGAGACGGGGGAATAACACCGGTGCATGCGCAATAGAGCGGAAATGAGTCTCTCTTGATCCGCAAGGTACATGGATATCGCCCACGCGCCACTGCGGGCTGCCTCCAAGCAAGCAAGCAAGCACCAAGCACAAAGCGGCTTGCCGGCAGAGAAGCACAGCCTGTAAAACACAGAGCGTACATCCTCACTCTCCACCAATTAGCTGCGTCCTTTTCCTCGCTGCGCTGTGCTCTTTCAATACATGGATTTGAATGGAGACCAGAGCAGAGACCAGAGCATGGCGCACGTCAAAAGAACCCCAGATGGTCCAAATTATCCGCATTCCTACCCTGCGGCATGTGCAACATGTGACCACATTGCGCAGACAAACCTTACGTGTAACATCACAGTACCACAGTACAATTTGTGCTTTTTAGTAAATCTAAATACGCCTCCGAGCCTCGAGAACACATAGATCTGAGGCGGGCTGGGACCGGGCCTGAGCATGGGAACAGTCGGGTACGGGCTGGGTCCTGGCCGGCGGAGTCGGGCTCGGACCGGGCTGGAAATCTATAGAAGACGTCGGACCCGGGCCGGGTGCGGGCCGTAGCAGCCGGGCCTTGGCCGGGCACGGGCCTGAAAATTAGGCCCGTGCAGTGCTCTACTTTATATACACCGCGACGACGAAGCACAGATTAGGCATTGTGGCCTCGAACATCTGGAGCAGATGCAAGGTGCCAGAGGACATACTTAACGTTGTAATGGAGTGCCCAGGCTACGAGCCAGCAAGAGCAAGACTGAAGCAATCCCTTCAAGCCCTCGATCAAAGGCCTTTCTCGTTTTGTAAAGTAATGGGGAGATGGCCTACACATGACCAAGAAGTTAAAGCTCTAGTAGTAGTAGTAGTAGAAGTAGCTGCGTTTTGGAGCTTGGTGACGCCCAAGTTTGGGGTCTGCTGCTCCATTTCTTTTAGTTGAGGAGTATGTTCCTCTTCTTCGCTTGTATGTCGGCTGGGGGGAGGGGGTTAGCTGGATTAGGTAGCTTGTTGATTATTACATTTATAGATCGCAGGAGGATCGTCCTTTGCACTTTGGATCTATCTGCTGATTGTCAACATGCGGAGTTTCTTCTTCAGTGGACCTGTCCTAATTTTTCTGCACGATTTGCGTTTCTTTGAGGAAGTCACACAGCACACTGAGTGCAATTTTTCGGTCTGAGCTTGTATTCCAATTGCCCATTATCTTGGCAAAGGTGAGAGGCGTGTGACTAAGCTTTCTTAGTTCCTTGTCTAATTGTTCACGTTCTTTGGAGAACTTCTTGCACTGAGTGATGACATGGTGGGTGGTATCGGGAAGCATACACGTTGAGCAGTCAGGAGAGTCTGCTTTGCCCTGCTTGAAGAGGACTGAGTTGGTTGGCAGGACTCCGAGACGTATGCGGTGAATCAATGTGGTGTATTCCCGTTTTATGTTGACAGGTATGGAATACTTGAGCTCTGGATCAATGTGTTTGATGTAATCTTCTGATCGCAGTGTTTTCAGCCAGAGTTTCTTCGCGTATACTTTAGTTTTGCTGTTGAGCAGGTTTACTGCATCTCCTTTAGTGAACGGGATAGGTGATCGTTTCTGGTGAGACAGGACCTCTTTTGCCAACTTGTCAGCTAGTTCATTTCCGTCGATACCACAGTGAGCTGGTACCCATTGTAGTTCGACACGGTGTCCTCTTTCGATTACATCTGAGTGATCAGTGTGAATCTTGTAGTGGAGCAAATGTGTCATGTCCGGTAGACATAGTCCCTGTAGAGCAGCTTTGGAGTCACTACAAATAATCCAGGAGCCGATTTCGCATGTCTTGATATAGGTGAGAGCTTTCAATATTCCATGCAGTTCTGCTGCTGTGGATGATGTCGTATGTGACAGCTTGTAGCTTTTTGAAATGTCTTCTCCATAAACTGCGCTGGTTGAGCAGAGTGCCGTAGTAGAACCATCCGTAAAAACCTTCTTTGCTGACGGGTGGGCTTCTTCCAGATAGCTCAGTGCAAGTTGCTTTAGCGCCATGGGTGGGAGGTCAGCTTTCCTTTTAATACCTGGGATTTGAGTCCTGATGGCCATGGTCGGCAGAAGCCACGGTGTCTTTTCACGAGTAAGGGTACGTTTTCTGCATTTTGGAAGAAACTTATAACTCCAAGGTGCCGATGCAATGCAGATTTTTTGCGATCTTGTATTTTTTTAACCAAGTGGTGCTGAGTGTGCCTGGTGATGATTCGGATCAGATGGCGTCGGGTTTCTCTTTTCCGATGTGCTTCGAGTGGATGTTCTTTTGCCTCGACAAGTACCAACTGTGACCGCACTGTTTTCGGAACTCCGAGGACTATTCTTGCACTGCGAGCATAGATAGCTTCTAGGGTGTGTTCCTGCTTCGCGGAGAGGTTCTGTATGACGGGGAGGCTGTAGTGTATACTTTGCCTGATCAAAGAATTATGCAAAGCTGCCAATGTTTGCGTGTTTCCCCAACGGTAGCCTCCGAGATATTTCATTAAGTTCATGTAAGCGTTGCATTTGTTGTTCAGGCGCTTAACCTCGTTTGTCCAGGACATCATTCTGTTAATGTGAACACCGAGGAATCTGTGTGTAGTGACTCGCTTGATGGGTTCTCCTTGCAAGGTAAGCTTGATGTTGCCGCGACGCTTGCGGGTGAAAGGGAGATATACAGTTTTTTCAGTAGACACGTCCATGCCTCGTTCTTCAAAGCACACTTTCATATGAGGGACCACGGATATATGTTGCTGATCCATCATTGAGTATACAAAGGTTGTGCTTACGGATTAGGAGTTCCACCTCTCGGCCCCGCTTGGTTAGCCTGGCACCTCCCCAGAGGGGCGAGTGAGCATTAAAGTCGCCACACACTATAAACGGCTTCTGAAGACTGGCCAATAGGCTGTCAAGGGAGTTGACTTGGAACGTGGAAGATGGCGGGATGTACACATTTGCTACAGTGTAGCTAACCTTCCTGATCTTGATCTTGCATATAATATATTCTATGTCCTTTTGGCAGTGACCTTGTATTTTGCTGCTCGATAATGTCCGATGTACTGCCAGTGCTGCCCGGGATACTCCCGCAGAAGAGTGATACAGTTCATATTGCGAGATGCGAAATGTTGTGTCTATGAGTGGTTCTGATAGGGCAAGTACTGGGACAGGGTAGCGGTACAAAAAATTCTTTATGTCTCCAATCTTTTGTTTGAGTCCACGAGAGTTCCACTGCATGATAAAAGCACTGTTATATATCCTATTCATGACTGGTGTGAACGAGTGTCTTGTACAGGATTGGCTCAAAGGCTAGAACGCGCTGGACTTCGGGGAGGTCCTTGGCATTGGGAAGAGCAGCCATTACGGCCTTCAGAGCAGCAAACAGGAACGGCACTATGTAGACAACAAAGTCCGTGTCCTGGGACTTCTTCGGATCGAGCGGGACATTGCTCGCAGTTGGTGGCGGGGGAGGAGGAATTTTGGGGCACGGTTTTTGGACTTTCGATGTGACCGTGGCCCTGTCCTTCTTCCAGGCGTTAACTTGGGGCTGCTGTTTTGGCTGTTGAGGTTTAGGTTTCCGATCGCGTGGTGGCAATGGGGGCCTTCCCAACTCATTGGCTGACGGGAAGACGTGGAAAGTCACTTGAGTAACACGCTTGTTGGTTTGGCTGTTGAGTACTCTCTGGTTGGCGAACCATCTTGCGATTCAATGATCCACTATTTGCTGCCCCTGAGATTCCATCATACGCTAGCTGTTTGAGGGCTTCGACGGCTGCGCGTCGACACGGACATCCTCCGTATGTTGCTGCATGTGGACTGTTACAATTCGCGCAGCGGCGTTCCCGCCTACATGTGCAGTCCTTGTGACTGTGCGGTCCAGCGCAGGATTTACATTTCTGCGTTCCTCTGCAGTTTTTGGCTATATGTCCAAAGCGGAGACACTTATAGCATTGTGTTGGGGATAGAAATTCCCGAACCTTGAAAGTGTTGAATCCTAGGGTAACCTCTTCAGGCATGGACATGTCTGATCTGAATGTGATAATCACACTGTCGTATTGCCTGACTCTTGTGACACCTGTTTCGTCGGTGTTAAAGCCTCGCTACCGGCGGACTTCGATAGCCCCGACTGGCTTTAGAAAGTCCAGTAATTGCTCATCCGTATAGGGAATGCGGAGACCAGTGATCTTTCCAACATTTCTTGCATAAGACTCTGGTATTCGGGTAGTTACAGCCACATTCGCAATGCTTGTAAGTGCCAGGAGCGCTTTCGCAGCTGTGGGCGACGCCACAGTAATAATGAGGCTACCATCTCGGGAGATGCGATTGCTTTTAATTCGCTCTTGGGTCGCCTTCATGACATCGCTGGCTATTGTGTTGGGGTTCACTTGTAGGAACGAGACATCTGCTTTTACTGGTCGCAGTATGACAGGAATACCAGACTTTCTGTTCTTCTTTGCAACAACAGTTACAAGTCCTTCATCGTCTTCCATTTGGTTGTTGCCTTCAAGGTTTTCTTCACGTGATAATAACGGACTTTGACAGCGTGAATTCGTTTCAGATGGAGACTGGCTCTCATCTGTTCTGAAGCGCTTGCACGCAGCAGATGACCTACCGCTATTAGCATCTCGCAGCGATGGATCCATGAGGGTCGGTACGGCTAATCCTTCCGAGGTGTCCTGCATGCTTCGGCTAAAAGCCCACAGGTCGTTGCAAACGACCTGACTGAAAACTGCTGTTCAAACTGAAACTAGGCCTAACGTAGGAGCTCGAACAAATGTCGTCTTCACTCGTCAGTATCTTCTTCTTCTGTTAAAGCTCTAAAGGCACTTTGCGCCTTCCTAAGAGATAGCAGTGTAGTGCTAGACTAACGAGACCAGACAACAACATGGCGGTGGAATTGCCAGGTCAGAGCGAGAGCTCGGGCTGAGCGAGGCAAGGCTATTTATTATTCGCGCCTTGATGTGATGGCGCTGGCAATGCCGCCACAGGGCCTCCCCCCTAGCCAAGCGCTGGAAGCTGGCGAATAGAAACGAGCTTGGGAGCCCAAGTGACTTGTCGGGGCGGTCTGAGTCGGGGAGACAGCCGAGGAGGCGACGGTGGGGGAAGAGTAGTTGGAGCAGTGAGCGGACAGCTTGCCGTGGAGGGTGAGTCGTAGAGTAGCTCCACGGAGAAGGAGGGCGGCAGCGGTGGTACAGCGTCGACGTATGCCGGCTTAAGCCGTTCTAAGGCAACAGTGTCCTCGCGTCCATTCAGCTGAATGGTGTAAAAGTTGGGTGAACGGCGCAGCACGAGGTGAGGGCCTGTGTGGGGCGGTTGCAGGGGCTTCCGTACAGCGTCACAGCGCACAAAGACATGTGTGCAGGAGGCGAGGTCGGGATGCTGGAAGGCCGAGGACACACGCGAGGGCCGAGATGTTGCTGGACGAAGGGCGGCCATAGTACGGCGGAGCCGCGAAACGTAGTCAGCTGGTGAGAGAGCAGTGCTGCCTGGCAACGGGCAAATGAGATCTCCGGGGAGGCCTAGGGACGTGCCGTATACCATCTCGGCGACGGAGCAGCCTATGTCAGGTTTGAAGGTGGAACGGATCCCCAGGAGCGCGAGCGGTATGACTTCTGGCCAGGGTGTTTCGGGAGCAGCCCGGAGGGCAACCTTGAGCTGTCTGTGGAAGCGCTCCACGAGGCCGTTTGACGCCGGGTGGTAGGCAGTCGTTCGAATCCGCTTGCAGCCCAGTGTGTTGACGAGTCTAGAGAAGAGGGCGGACTCGAACTGGGGACCTCGGTCTGACGTGATGATAGAGGGTACACCGAAGCGCGACACCCAGGTGTTCAAGAGGGCGGCTGCAACTGTGGATGCAGTGGCGTCGGGTACCGGTACAGCCTCGGGCCAACGGGTGAAGCGGTCAATGATGGTGAAGATGTAACGATAGCCGGATGATATTGGGAGTGGTCCCACCAAGTCGATGTGGATGTGAGCGAAGCGGCTGTCTGGCACAGGAAACTCAGAATGGTGGAGGCGGGTGTGCCTGTGAACCTTAGTCCGCTGACACGGAATGCAGGCTTGAACCCAGCGCTTGATGTCCTTGTTCATGAAGGGCCAGACGTAGCGCCGAGAAATGAGTTCTTGAGTTGCGCGTATGCCAGGATGGGACAATGAATGATAGGTCGAGAAGACTTCTCGTCGAAGTGCCGCCGGAACAAATGGGCGGGGTCGACCTTGTGACGTGTCGCACGCGACAGGCTGTGTAGCGCCTGGCAGGTCGACATCCTCTATGGTTAAGGAAGACGAAGGGTCACTTCTGAAAGATGCGAGTTCTTGATCGGATGATTGGGCCTGGGCCAGTGCGTCGAGGAGCGAAGACTGACAGGACTGACAGGTTGTCCCAATGAAGTTGACGCGACTGAGAGCGTCCGCCACCACATTATCTGCACCACTGATGTGCTGAACGTCTGTGGTGAACTCCGAGATGAATGCGAGGTGGCGGGTCTCACGAGGGGTGTAGCTTGTGCTGCATGAAGAAAATGCGTAGACGAGGGGCTTATGATCGGTGAATACAGTGAATTGTCGGCCCTCCAAGAAATGGCGAAAGTGCTTGACGGTGAGATATATGGCCAGGAGCTCGCGACCGAAGGCACTGTAGCGAGTCTCCTGGGGCTTCATCTTGCGTGAAAAGAATGCTAGAGGGCGCCAAGCGCCAGAGATACGCTGTTGGAGGACGGCGCCGACAGCTGTGCTGGATGCATCGACCATGATGGACGTTGGGGCGTCGTGTTGAGGATGGAATAGAAGGGACGATGAAGCGATTGCCTGTTTGATTGCTTGGAAGGCAGCTGCCGCTTCAGGGGTCCAAACCAGCACAGAGTGTTTCGAGCGCTTGGTGGCGAGCAGAGCTTCGAGGGGACTCAGTTTGGCCGCGCATGATGGCACAAAGCGTCTGTAAAAATTCACCAGCCCCAAGAATTGTCGTAGTTTGGTCACGGAAGCGGGCTGCGGGAAGACTTGAATGGTGTAAAGTCGCGCCCGGATCCTAGCAGAAGAACTCCTACCTCTAGAACAGCATATTTATTCTACGAGTACAGATACAACGTTCTACCGTTCGAGCCCATAAGAAAAAAAATGTTAAAAAACAAAAAACGTCATCTTCCTCTTCTAGTCATTGTTTTCTTCCTCTTCGTCGTACAGTCATTTCTTCACACTGCAAGATCCTTCACACACACCCCGAAGAAATGTTCAGTACATTACACCTCGAGTTTATATAGCAGATCTCCAGGCCGTAGCACTGTGGTTCGATCTGACATGCGGACCTCGAAAGCCCGTGTTTTTCCATCTTTGCCTGGAAAGCTTCGTATTATTTGTCCCGTCGATCATCCTTGTCTCTTCTTTCTGTCATCGCGGACGATCACGATGTCATCCACTTGAAGTTGTCCTCCTTTGCTTTTGTTATGAAAGTTCCTGAGCTCCGTGAGATATTCCGCGGACCATCTCTTCCAGAAGGTATTCAAATTCTCTGCCCGTTTCAGCCACATTATCTGTAGAGTACTGCCACTGCTCTCTGGTACCATCGCTAGCTTTGGTGTTCGGTAGCGTTGTCAATCGCTTTCCCGTCAGGAATGCCGATGGACACAGTGGATGCGTACCTTCCCCCTCATACACGAATGTTATTGGACGAGAATTCAGGACGGCTTCGACTTCTGTGAGAATGGTATTGAGTTCGGCTTCCTTCAGACATCTTGCGCCGATCGTCTTCTTCAAGGTGACTTTCACCGATCGTACTAGACGTTCGTAGAAGCCACCCCACCATGGGGCATATGGTACGTTATACTGCCACTCTACTCTCCATTCAGCAATCTTCTCTTCGATTTCATGACCGTGTGTCACATCCCATAAATTTCTAATCTCCTTGTTGCTCTTGCGGAAAGCCTTGGCATTGTCGCTATAGACAACTTTGGGTATTCCTCGCCGCGCTACGAACCGCCGGAACGCCAGTAGAAATGCGGTCGCTGACATTGCTTCTACAAGTTCAAGGTGAACGGCTCTGGTCACTGCACACACAAAAATTACGAAGTATGCCTCCTTTGCTGAACGTTGTGCCTTTATCCACACTGGCCCGGCAAAGTCGAGTCCTGTTACTGCGAACGGCTCTGACTGTGTCACCCTCGTTGATGGCAGAGGAGCCGTTTCTTGTCTCGCAGCCCTTACATTGTATCGTTGGCAGACGACGCATTTCTTCAAGATGCTCTTGATCAACTGTCGCGCGTGCACAATCCAGAACTTTTCCCTTAATTGGACGAGTGTGTCTCTTACTCCTGCATGAAGCAGATCCCAGTGGCACTGCCTGATCAGCGGTTCCGCATAATGATTCTTCTTTGGTAGGACGACGGGGTGTTTCTGATCATACGGCAAATCACTGTGATGTAGCCGACCTGCTACTCTCAGTACGCCACTGGTGTCCATAAACAACTTGCTGCCTTGCAATGTTGACCATGTTGGTAATGGCTTGTTACTCAGCACAGCCGCTATTTCTTCTGGAAAGGCTTTCCCTTGCACAAATTTGATACAACACTCTTCGGCACGTTGCAACTCCTGCGCTGTCAGGGGTCCGGTAGTGTAACTTTTCTTTGTAGCGTTCCCTCTGAATCGCAAAATCCAGGCCACAACCCGATGTAACCTTCTCACAGAGCTGTACCTTTCCATCTCTATGACGTCTTCCGTCTCTGTAGTCAGCGTTTGCAGAACTTTTGTTTTCTTCTCCTCCAATTCGTTTCTCTCAAGGTCATCGTCCATGTTCCACACAGGCCATTCGCTGTCGCTTCGAGTCATCCAGCTTGGTCCTGACCACCACAGCTCGCTTTCAGTCATCATCTTTGCTTGCATTCCTCTGGTCAGTAGATCTGCTGGGTTTTCTTTGCCCTTGCAATACTTCCATCCATCTATTTGAGTAAGCCTCTGAATTTCTTGTACCCGGTTTTGCACGAACTGCTTCCAGCGCTGTGGATCCCCACGTATCCAGCAAAGCGCTATTCTGGAATGTGTCCAAAAGTGAAGTCGAACTGGACTGATTTCAGTGATGTAGGAGACAAGCCTTGCTCCCACTAGACATGCCATCAACTCCAGTCGAGGTATTGTCAGCTCTTTTATTGGGGCGAGCCTTGACTTTGCCATCAGCATCGCTGCGGTTCTTGTTCCACAAGAGTCTTCCATAACTGTGTACGCTACCGCACCGTACGCTGTAGGACTCGCATCACAAAACATGTGTATCTCTGTATGTACCACGTCATTGTCCTTGTCTCGGCCATAGTACCTCGGTACTCTTATGTCTGGTAGATCCTGTAGTTCGGAGCCCCACCGGATCCACGTTGTTTGAAGATCTGTAGGTAAAATGTCTTCCCATCCAATCTTGCGCTTCCACAACAGTTGGAAAAGGATTTTACCACGGATCGTAAACGGTGCCAACATTCCCAGTGGATCATATAGGCGGGCTATGATCTGCAAGACACGTCGTTTCGTGTCGCCACCTTCATGGTGTAGACTCCACAAGTCGCTCATGCCAAATGTTAAAACGTCCGTGTCCGGCAACCACGATATTCCTAGAACTTTCTGCATATCCTTGGGATCACCCAATGCCCGTTCGCCCGACTCTGCCTGAAGGGACTCGCGCACGTCGCTATGATTTGTTGCCCACTTATGAAGCCTCATTTTCGCTTGTTCAAAGATCGCCGTCGCTTCTTTTGCGATCTTCTGTGCTTCCTGTACGTCATTTGCTCCGGTTATAAGATCATCCACGTACATGTGGCTACTAAGGAGTCGTGCTGTTTCTGGATATTCCTCTTCCATCATCTTGAAGTGGCTGCGCAAAGTAGCCGCGAGCAAAAACGGGCTTGCCGTCGTGCCGAAGGGAACCCTCGTCATCCTCCAGCTTTCTACCGGTGGTAGTGGCATTCCCGCTTCTGGTTTTGTCTCATACCACAAATACCGTAAGGCGTTTCTGTCCTCTTCCCTCACGGTTATTTGCAAAAAGGCTTTTTCTACATCGGCCACCAAGGCGATCTTATGGACCCGGAAATTCAGCAGTAATCCCACGACGTCCGGATTTAAATTCGGTCCAGCTTCTAGGCACTGGTTAAGCGATTTTGTTGAGCCGCAACTGGATGAGCAATCGAACACCACCCCAGTCTTAGTCATACTACTAGATTCTCTCAAAATGGCTTGATGTGGCATATAGTACACGACGCTTTGTCCTTCGTCAACTTCGTCAACCACTCTTTCTGCCATGCTGTTATCACTGTACATCCGGATCGCTTCGTCATACCTCTTCAGCAACTCTTCGTTGCGAGCCAATCTCCTAGTTAACTGTGTGAGCCTCTTCAATGCCACTCCTTTGTTGTTTCCCAAATTCGGCGTCGACTTGTACGGGAGCGCAACTTCATAGCGCCCTCCATTTTGTGTCACACTTTGGAAGAACCGACGTAGTACCGGATTCTCTTGTTCGTCATCCATGTGTGGAACCACGCCAATGGATTCGAGCTGCCAAAACTTTTCTAGCGTCGAATTCCCATCGTCTTCGTCTACGGACAGTCTGAGCACCAACGTTTGATTGCAATGCTGAATTGTCCCTGCTCTAGGTGACACTCCATGTATCATCCAGCCGATCCGTGTCTCCACTGCTCTTATGCTGCTGCCTAGTCGTACAATCCTTCCAGTCACTAGATCCCAGTACTGATCGGTGCCTATGAGAACCTGTATTTCCTCTTCATTTTCTGGACACACCAGCTGCTGGACTGGAAGGTTCTTCGCTCTCATTTTGTCAATTATGAAGGAGCATGGCGTAGGTGTGTTTTGGCCACTGATGACGTCGGTGACTAGCGCTTCCATGTCGTACTCATTGCCACCCTGTAGACTGAGAAGCGTTATGGATACTCTCCGAAACGTTCTTTCTTCTTGTCGTCCCCCAAAGACTCCTACTTTCAGTCGTTCTTGGCCGACTGTCTCACACTTCAAATTTTGGGCGGTTCGTTGGGTAACAAATGTCCTTTGACTGCCCGTGTCGAACATTATCTTGCCTTTGCTCGCTCCCCCCGGACCTTTACACCAAGCGACTACTGTCTGTAGTATAGTCTCTGGGCCTTTGGTGCGTCGAGTCAGCTCTAAACTGAACTGCGACGATTCCGACGTCGACTTGTCTGTGCTGAGCGAGCTGTCTCCCCTGGGACTACACACAGAAGCAGCATGTCTTCCTTGACACTTACTGCACTCTACTTTACGCCAACACCTCATGGATACGTGGTTGGGCAAGGTGCACCTGAAGCATCGCCCTCCTTCTTTGAGCTTGCGTAGCTTTTCTTCTACTGAAACCGTCGCTTGGCACTCAGCCGTCTTGTGATCCTTTGCTTTGCAGAAAAAACATTCCGAGTATTCCTCTGCTGTGTGAAGCAACGTTGACGTCGATGACGGCCTCTTGGCTCTCTTCGCGTGTGTCTTAACTTCTCTGTCCTTGTGTGATCCCGCCGGCTCTTTCCTGTCTCCCTCACGCGTAAAGATCGAGCTTTCGCGACTCTCTACTTCTACCCTGAGGAAGACCAAAAAGTTATTCAGTTTGACAACATGCTGGCTGCTTGCACGCGCTGAGGTGTTGTCGTCGCCGGCCTCTTGGCCGCTCCTGCTCTGGCTCGTTGTTCCAGCTTCTGCCTGCAATGCCCCTTTGTTGAAGTCGACCACCAACTCTTGAGGTAGTCGAAGTATAATTGAATACAGCATGGATGCGAACGACTCTTCGGGTACACCCAGTGCCTTCAATGCTCTCACATGTGACACGACTCCGTCGTATAGCTTTCTCAGTCCTCTCACATCGTGCTGTGCTCTCACCGGTTGCAGGTTAGTAAGTCTGCTCATGTGATCTTCAATCTGAAGCGTCTCGTTCCCAAAACGTCGTTTGAGGATCTCCAGAGCATCGTCGTAACATCTCTCCGTCGGCGGCAACCCGGCGATAGCTGATGCCGCTTCCCCTGTAAGCGCTGCTCTTAAATAGTGGAACTTGTCGCACGTGGATAGCCTTTGATTGTCGTGGACCATTTGGCGAAACTGCTCCCAGAACGCGAACCAGTCCCTCCTTTGTCCGTTAAATTTGAAGAGATCCAGCTTCGGCAGCTTCCCGTGCTGGTTCATCCTTCCAGCGTTCTCCGCCTGTCTCGACCCTGACACCCTGACTGACGTTCTGACGTCCGACTTATGGCCGTAGAATTTCGCTCGAGCCTGAACTGTAGCCGTGCGAGCAATGCAGTTGCCCCGTCGATATACTTGAAGCCCTCTTGCTGCTCCGCGTCGACGTCTCCCTCTGACCACAAAGGCTCCAGCTCAGCGTCCACTTTCTCCAAATTCTCTGTCTGTTTCTTTATCCTAGCAACAAGTACTTCGATGTCTTCTTCTGCAAGGTTTACGTCGCCAAGCTTCTCTGTAGCTTCTTTTACGGTTCGAGTTACCGCACTCTTCTCAGACCTTGGCGACGCCTCTTTAGGCATTCCATGCGTTCCATCTTCAGGCGGTAGGCCTAGCCGTTGACACTGATACTTCGAAGATGGTTAGGGGTCCTTCGTCTCTCTTTCTCCCGGGTTTCGGCACCACCCTTTCTCCTTGTAAAGTCGCGCCCGGATCCTAGCAGAAGAACTCCTACCTCTAGAACAGCATATTTATTCTACGAGTACAGATACAACGTTCTACCGTTCGAGCCCATAAGAAAAAAAATGTTAAAAACAAAAAACGTCATCTTCCTCTTCTAGTCATTGCTTTCTTCCTCTTCGTCGTACAGTCATTTCTTCACACTGCAAAATCCTTCAAATGGCAGCGACTCGGGATGGTAAAGGCATGATGCCCTGGCTGCTGACATGGTGGCCAAGGAAGTCGAGTTCTCCGACTCCGAATTCGCTCTTAGCGGCGTTGATAATGATGCCGCTCTGTTGCAAGCGGGTAAAGAGCGCCCGAAGATGTTGTTCGTGCTCTGTTGGGGAGCGGCTTGCGACGAGGAGGTCATCCATGTACGCGTAGACAAATGGTAATCCGCGAATGATGTTGTCGATGAACCTCTGAAAAGTCTGGGCAGCGTTCCGCAAGTCAAAGGGCATTTCAAGGAACTCAAACAGGCCAAATGGGGTCGTGATGGCGGTTTTTGGTATATCGTCCTCGGCCATAGGAATCTGATGGTAAGCGCGGACGAGATCTATTTTCGAGAACGTGGTGGCGCCTTCGAGATGAGCTGAGAAGTCCAAGATGTGCGGGATGGGATAGCGGTCGGGGATGGTTGCTTTGTTCAATGCGCGATAGTCGCCGCACGGGCGCCAGTCCCCGGTCTTCTTTGGCACCATGTGCAGCGGCGAAGCCCACGTACTGGATGATGGCCTGATGATACCAAGTTCAAGCATGTGGTCAAATTTTGCCTTTGCCACGCGGAACTTTTCGGGTGCGAGGCGCCGCGGGCGGAAGTGAACTGGTGGGCCACGGGTGGAAACGTGGTGAACAACGTCGTGTTGTACGGGTTTCGTCCAGTCGGGTGGTTGAGTCAACGCAGGGAAATCCTTCAGGATAGAGGCGAAGGGGACGTCCGGCGCAGTGCAAGATAGTATTCGGGATGGTGGTGCAGGGAGGTTAAGGCCGCAGACTGACAGGGACGTTGAGCGATCAATGAGGCGCCTGCCGTTGACGTCGACGAGCAGCTTGAAACTGTTGAGAAAGTCTGCTTCGAGGATTGCTTGGGTGACGTCGGCGACAAGAAAAGCCACCTAAAATCTCTTCGGAGCCCGATGTTGAGGGTTAGAGACCGTTGGCCGTAAACGGGTATGGTAGAGGCGTTCGCGGCTCTTAGGCTGAAGCATTGCTGTCGGAGTCGGCGTGAAAATTTGTCGGCGGGTATGACGCTTACTTCCGCGCCCATATCAACGAGGAAGCGCATCCCGGTGGTACGGTCAATGATGTGGAAAAGGCGGCTGCTGGTGGACTCGGGCGCGCTTGTCGTGGAAAGGGTTTTCGGCTGTCGCGACCACGAGCAAGGTAGGAGGCAGCGTCGTGCATCGGCGCCGAAACGGTGGTGGTAGCGACAAAGTCTGCTGGGGGTTCGGGAGGAGGAACGCGCAGGAACCGATCGGGAGTCTGCGCGATGGTCAGCGCGGCAGGAAGTTGATGATCTTGGTCGGCATAAAAGGTTTGCGACCAGCTGGGTAAGGTGACGAACCTGCTGAGACAAGGCGTGGGCGGAGCTTTCGAAGCTGACCTGGGAAACAGGCGGAGCGGGCACTTCCGAGAAGCCGGAGGAATTGACGACTGCCATGTCCAGGTCTGTCAGGTATTGTCCAAGGTATTGTTCGGGTCACCACTGTAGTGCTAGACTAACGAGACCAGACAACAACATGGCGGTGGAATTGCCAGGTCAGAGCGAGAGCTCCGGCTGAGCGAGGCAAGGCTATTTATTATTCGCGCCTTGATGTGATGGCGCTGGCAATGCCGCCACAGCAGCATACGCTGCCGCTTTTAAAGGGAGGGTCCGCAACGGTTGTGCCCAAAATTAAGTGAAAGTTGATTTCAGCAGAGACCACCCCCCAGATGCTGACAACAACCTCCGTTTCGTATAAACGTGCGCGTATAATTTATAAACAGCGAAAACGATAAAGCGAAACCGAAACTATGAGAGCAGGAGGTGGCATCGGAATCGAGGAGCGCCACGCCGTGACGTCAGTCGCGAGATTCGTCTGCCGTGATTCCCATGTGTTGTATCGCATTGAAGACGCCAGGAAGCAAGTTACGCTGAACGTGCAGTCATGGAAACCGACTCCGCATCAGAATAGAACTCCACGGGACTTCAGCCCGATTCAGACGTGTATTCTAATGAGGAAAATGACTTGACCGCCACCATAAACCACAACGACTCGCCGTATTCGACAGACCCTGTACCAGTGCGCGCGTCGCTTGAAACCGAGGCCTCGGACCCATACACTGAAGACTGTCGAACTCGGAGTAACTAATGATGAGTTTCTAATAGGTTGTCGCACATTCTTATACAGGGTGTCCCAGAAAACGTGTCATTGAATTATAATGAAAAAACTACACCAACTAGAGTCATGCGGTCAATGGCATTTGTTCTTTCTGGGTTTTTGCCACCTCCTCATATGAATGTCGTGTAACGTAAGTTTAATTATGTAAATTTTTGCGAGCTTAAGTCGGAAATTTGCCTAGCAAAGGTAACTTTGTAACCCCGCCAGTGTGAAGAGCGTGTCTAATTTAGTCAAATTAATGATAATTGACAGGGATATTCAGGAGCTATCCCATCGGAGAAAATAGCCGAACATCATACTCTACGGAGGTCGCACAGAATAGCGCACGATGAATTTTTCAGCGCAATCTTTGACAGTCCGATGAAAGGAGGTTGGAAACCCAGCCCTCCCCGACATCGCAGAAAGAGATAAAACAGGCACGGCTTATCATGTCCGACTTTCGCTGGGATTTTGCTTTCCCTCTCCCAATTTTAGGAACTGTTACTTTTTCTACTATCACTCTGTGGGCTGGCTTCGGAACCTCCTTTCGTCGCACTGAGAGCGATTGCGCTGAAAACGTCATCGCGCGCTATTGTCCGGTGCTCCGAAAAGCATGATATTCGACTATTTTTTCCGATGGAATAGCTCGTGAATATCACTGTGAATTATCATGAATTTGAGTGTATTCGGCACGCTCTTCATATTGGTGGGGTAAAAAAGTGACCTTTACTTGGCAAATTTCCGAGTTCAGTTCGCAAATATTTACATAATAAAACTTGGAGTAATGATATTCACATTAGGAGGTGGCAAAAACTAATAAGAACAAATGCTGTTGACCGCATGATTCTAGGTGGCGTAGTTTTTTTATTATAATTCAATGACACGTTTTCTGGGACACCCTGTATAAGTGCCACGGGTGCACGCGTAATATGAAACATGTTGCAGGTGCACATGCGGTCGGTGCCTCCTGCAGGTGCCACTCCGAGTTCCCGCATGAGCCGTCTTTTCGTGTCGAACATTCCTGTCTCAAAATGATGAGAACATATCGTTCTCGAGCTGGTCTTCCTCCACTTGATTTTGCGCAGCGCCATTTCCCACTCCAAACGACGTTGTTTGGCCGTCGGAAACTGGAAATATGCTACGTCTGTTGTTGTATCCGACCTGTTGCCACAACTGATTATACAGCATGTCTTACCGGCCATCGTGGTGGGTGTAAGATCAGTGTGCGACGTAACGAACACAATTGCTACGGAAAATTTCCTTCGTCAAAACTGCCAAAACACACAGCAAAGCAAGGCGGACGGCGCGGGATATCTCGCGACTTACATCACGCTCGGTGTTGCTTGCAGAAAAGCGCTCGTGGCTCGCACTACCCTGTCACCGATCGCGTCATAGAAGAAAATCATTTTTATCAAGTTTGACTCAGTTTTCGAAGGAGATATTTCACAGGCATGGTCGTTGATGGCTAAAGGTGACGAATATTCGAAAACCTCGGAAGGGACCTTATGCGGATTCTCCCTTTAACACCTTCGCCACGTCTTTAGGACAGAGTCCAACCGAATTTTTTTCCTTTTTCACATAATACTTACTTACTTTAAATGGACTATCGCATCCGGAAACGTGTGTATGATATCGATACAGTAAATTCCGTCACCGCTTCACAGTCAACTTGGCCAAATTTCTCTCCCGAAAACAGCTTACATATTAAATAAACGCGTTTTGAAGATTCGCGCTCCCTCTGCAGAGGAAGCCCCAGCGATAGTGACACCATGATGACGTCAACCAAGCACACGAATGGAAGCGTAGCGCAGGCGATTGTCTTCGAGGTCGTCTGCTTCGTGTTCGCACCGCAATGTACTAAGTGAAACGCCCTTGGTAAATAGCTGATTTTCGCATATCAGTGCGAGTTCTGACTCCATCATATATTTCGTGGAACACGGTGTTAAGTCTCACCCGCATGAAGCGATTTTGCTCGCGACTCGCGCGCGTTGGCGTCGGCGCGCAGATTTTGGCCTAGGAAAGAGAAGAAAAAGCAAACGCTCGGCGTCGCGACGCTGCCGGAAGTTGGGAGGGACTTTCGCCAATGAGAACTGGTGGAGCGATCACGTGACTGCAAGGGGGTCCGCTTTGTCTGGTAGGGTAGCCCTACGTGCACGCCTGCGGTTGCTGATGGATGGATAGATAAAGAAAAACATGTTATTCTATGTTCCTGCTTTATTCTCCATCGTAACAAAACCAATGCTTTCGGACGTCCATTCCGACGAGCACAAAAATGCTACCCGGAGACTTGATGTGGCTTAGGCGCCAACCGCATGGCGCGCATTTGCCAGCCGAATGAAGCGGAGCGTGTGCCGAGCGTGCAACCGAACGACAGAACAATAGGCGCACAGCCGAAACGCTCATATCTGGCGGGATAGAAATTTCGGCAGTGACGACCGGAGCTGAATCGGGCCAGCCAATCAGCAGCGAGAGGAAAGTGCACGTGACCGCCTTCCCTCCAGCACGGCGAGCGGCACATAAACGGAAAACATGGCTGCCCGATTCGTGGTGTACGATGTTGAAATCTTGGAACATGAAGATGGACGAGTACAAAGACGTAACGAATCATTTATTCTGGATAGAACTCGCGGACGAACTCGTAAGTGTATTTACGCGCTTAAGCAAATGTATTTATACTTATCGAAGAGCGGGGAGGATTGGGGCCGTTAATGTCGATGGCGTAATCGACAACGACCGTTTTAGCGAGTTTTTAAACAACATATATGTGAGTCAATAAACTTTTTGGACAGTACGCTTCGTGCGCGTGTCGCCTTTCTCCATGGTGTCATGCGCCTACGATGACTGATTTGATGACTGAGTCCCGGTTTGACGTCTTTGGTATTTGTATGCGAGTGAAATTGGGATGTGACTGAAGTTGGTTGTCATGTTTCATTGCTGCTGCTTCCAGCACATGATCGCCACTGTCATGTATACTTAGTCTGATTATGTTACCGTGATTACTTAATATCGCAAAGCAAAGCAAGCGACTGGCAGCATGACCAGCTGGGACCAGGCGAAGCCAGAAGCGCCTCGGGGACGCGCGGGTGCACTAAAGAGGACGCACATCTGGACGGCTCGAAGTTTTACGAAAGTGGAAACAGATGACATTGTGTGTTTTCATCAGCATAGCTGCAATGCAACTAGTATGTATGTAGCTACCGCGTCCACAGCAGGCAGCCGACGCATCACCATGCCAACCACGCTCGCCGAGAATCCGTCGCATGCGGTTGGAAGAGCTCTGCTCACGTTCCACGCTGTCCGGCAGAGACAACGCTGGCAAATTTCGGCTGTAAAATGCGCTCCATGCGGTTGGCGCCTTAGTTGAGTTCAGCACGCCGTTTCGCATGCAAGAACATTTGTGTAGCTTATCGAGACCTAATAGTCATCCCCAAAATAACTGACACGTTGCATATCAACTACAAGGTCACTTTAAAGAGGTATTAATTACTTTAGCGATCATCTTGTTATATTTTCAGGCACAGCATCGCTGCACACTGATGTCCCTGTGTTCGTGCAACACTGGGAACACGCCGCGCACGACGATCTCTTGTTCCATGCGGGAGTATCTTCCCTCGCGTCAGCGACGGAGTTTGTCGCGCGTCGCGTTTTCGCGTGCAAAAATCGCTCAATGCGGGTCAGCCTTTACGCTCCAGGCTCAGTACGAACACGGTCTGACGCTAACCAGAAACAACATTCCAGAAACCGATCACAGACTCTCCGCGACGAGCAGATGCCTTCCTTCCCGCCCGCCGGTCGGTCGCCAAGGGCCCTCCAGCCGCTGCCTGATTGGACCTGTCCGCGCCAAAGGGCGCTCACTGATTGGTCCAAATGACGCTATCTTTGATTTCCAGAGAGGGAATTCCGGAATACTCTCAACATCCGTCGTCTGCTCTTGCCATGCGTTATATCAAACCGCACGGGAACAACTAATTCGCGTCGGAATTTCGGCGGTCAGTGATGAACGCGAAATAAAACGGCACTGAAGAATCGGAATCGACCGCGACGGATGCGACAGTCCCTACAGTTCCCTGGTACGTTCGATGACTCGTGTGACGTATCTACTGGCTTTGCATGAGCCATGGCCAGAACACTCGACAGAGCCTTTTTTGCAAGTGCAGCAATAATGACACCCCTTGCAGAAGAAACCATTGCGCTTTTGATGAGAACAAAAACAAATAAAAAACGAAACACGCCACCGCCCGCTTATTTGTATAGATATGGCTTATCGCACTTAATGAAACCATCAACAAACATTTCAGCTTGTGCTTCTCTGACGCCAATTTATTTTTCGCCTCAAGGTAATCAAGAACACAAGATGGCCTTCTCCGTCTGCGTTGGGCCATTCCAGCAGAAACCAGCCAGAGGTGTAGCTCGACCCTCTTAGACTTCGCTGCAAAAAAAATTTATGTATTCCCTTATGGGTGTGTATGTAGGACATAAACTTTTTTTCTCAATATTTAGTTTTCTTGAGCATTGGGGGCGCCTCGAACTGGCCCAAAAATGAAAAAAATGTTGTCCGTTCCGCGCGTCCTTCTGGCACATACAGACGGCATTTCTGGGCTTTCTTTGTCTACAGTGTTAGAGGGGAAGGGTCATCTAGCTCCCCGAAGAGATATGGAACAAGAACAAATCCGGTGACGTGGTAAGAGCTCAAGAACGGAGCGCGTTTGAGGCCACGTTTACGATAAATTTTTGGCATGTTAGCATACTCCCAGGAGCCCGAGATTATTTATGCTCATAAACTACTGTATGGAGATTTGCTTCACGTAAAGGTATGAAGCTGATCTATATTCATTATTTAACTAAGCGACCGAGAATATCGACCATTCGCAAAAAAAGACACTTATGAGATAGTATTTTCACGTACCTGTCGAGGTCGTCTATACGAAGTGAAAGAAGTCGTGCCATTTGTAGAACAGATCCTCTCCTATAACATATTGAAAATCTACAGGTGTTTTTTCCCTTGAACGAGAAAAAAAAATTCGCCCCCATACTTCGCTGCAGGTTGTTCGTTAGTTGAGGAAGTAAACTAAATGTGCCTTTGTGGAAGACACCCTCTCTCATAACATTTTGGAACTCTACATGTGTATTTCTTCTTAAGCGAGAAAAAAAAATCGTCAGCACATTTCATATCCCGTCTGTAAGGTACCATAATCACCTTTTGAAGGAAGTTCGCCTTCTACTGTTAGTTCTACAGCTCTACCTCGAGTACTCACTGCAGTCTCTTCGTAGCAGCTTCGTCGTCGTTTCTGTTTGCCTGACTCAGGAGTCATGACAATGTTACGGTACACACCATTCGCCACTTGTTTATTGAACAATGTCCGAGAAATGTACTACTTCTCTGATGGCGCGTCGCAATAGAAAAACAGAAATTACAATTCCTAACCTTTGTCTCCACAAGCATGGCATTGGCATGCTACGTAGCACTTTTTTGCCTAATCCTGTGGTAAAGGGCAATGTGAATGCATTGAATTGAATGCAGATATTTTGATACCTGCACAGCTGTTCCCCTGTGTGAAAGAAAGCGCGAAGAGATCGAGTGCATGCGTTATGGCTCACAGCCGAGGACATACGGTTGGAGGAGAAACTACTGAACGTGAAGCACAATGAGGCATGCTCCATCCAAAGCACCGGGAGGTACTGCTACTTTGAGCCTATATCCTCTGTTCAGGTATATGCAGCAAGAACGTCTATTTCCAGTGAAAGAAAGACAGTGCGCGTATAGCTACATTTTTTCCTTTTTTTACTTTCCGTTGTGGGAGAAGTGCGCAGGAGATCAAAGACTGTTAAGACGTTAGACTGTTCTGACGTGCTTTGAGTCAATAGCCAAGGTCAGCTACCGCAGTAAGATCCACAGCAAACAGTGTGAGAAAAATGATGATAATGATACCTCACTGAGCGGATGCAAATGCGCTGAGTTTTTTTTTCCCCGTTTAAGAATAAATACGTCAACAGATTTTTAATATGTTATAGCCTTATCGGAGATGGTCTGTTGTTGAAATGGTGTGATTTTTTTCACTTCCCAGACGACTTCAGGTATGTAAAAACAATCATAAATGACGACGAATCTGTTCCGAAGCAGTGCCTGCGAGTGTTAAGTTGGTGGGACTAGAGTCACTAAATAGGTGGGACTTGGCAGAACAGCAGAAGGCGAAATTCGTCCAAAGGGTGATAATGGTATTACCTTACAGACGGGATATAAGAGAGCTAACGATTTTTTTTTCTCGCGTAAGAACAAATACATCTTTAGATTTTCAAAATGGTTATGGAGAGAGTCACAAAGGCATCACTTTTTACTTCCTAGATGATCTCAACTAGCGAATGACCTGCAGCGGTGTACGGCGACGAATTTTTTTATTTTTTTCCTCGTTTAAGGAAACAAAAAACACCTGTAGATTTTCAATGATCTGTTCTACAAATGGCACGACTTCTTTCACTTCCACGACGACCTCAGGTATGTGAAAATACTATATGAAAAGCGTCATTTTTTACGAATGGTCTATATTCTCGGTCGCTTACTTCAACAACGAATATAGATCAGCTCCATATCTTTACGTGAAGCGAATCTCCATACAGTAGTTTATGAGCATATATAATCTCGGGCAGAGAATGCTAACTTGCCAAAAATTTATCGTTAAAACTTAGCCCCAAACGCGCTCCGTTCTTGAGCTCTTACGACGTCACCGGATTTGTTCTCGTTCCATATGCTCTTCGGGAAGCTAGATGACACTCTAACACTAACACTAACACCTCTAACACTATAGACAAAGAAAGCGTAGAAATGCCGTCTGTATGTGCCAGAAGGACGCGCGGAACGGACAACACTTTTTCATGTTTGGGCCAAGTTCGAGGCACCCCCAATGCTCAAGAAAACTAAATCTTGAGAAAAAAAAAGTTTATATCCTACATAACCGGTAAATCGGGTAAATCATATACGGTAAACCGGGTGTTTCCCTCTGGCTCCTCCATGTCTATGATTCCCAGTTGTGATGTATCTTGGGTGGAATAAAATAAATGAAATGAAATGAAATACACACAGCGAAATCTAAGAGGGTCGAGCTACACCTCTGGCTGGTTTCGGCTAGAACGGCCCCGTCACAACCTACGCCGTCATCGGATTGCATGAACGAGTCATTTCTAATAAGCGCATTACAGGAGCATAAAAAGACCCGAGAACACGAGAACAAAGATGTCGGGATAGCTAGGATTACAAGCCCTGGAAACCACATAAAAACTACGAGTGCAGCGCGTAATCCTGGAGCGCAAGAGAGCTTTCAATCTCGCGGGTCAGAAAACCTGCTCCCCTCGGCTGCAACGTCATGTGCCTCGCCAAGACTGAGGCGAGCGGGTTCTTTTTCCTTTCTTTCTTTTTGTAGTCGTATTTCGCGCCGCCCGTCCCACGTCTCGACTGGTTGCTCTCGCTAGCACATGGTTCTCATTGGCCAATGAAAAGCGCTTTGCCACCTGACGTCGCGAGAAGTGAGGAGCCGCTAGGCGAGGTCGCTGCGCGATGTCTTGCAAAGCAATTTTCTCAGTAAATTCGGACTTCCCAAAGGAAATGTTTTGTGTGACGGTTCCTGAAGGCAGTGACGCGGTAAAAAAAAATGTATGTTCCAAGTGCCTTCCATGCTCCTGTAATGCCTCCCATTTTTGTATTTGCCGCACTTCTCAACACAGAACCGTGTACCATATTGCTCGCCTCTAGGTTAGGTTAGGTTGGGTTGGGTTATTAGGTTAGGTTGGGCACCGCCACAAGCATGTAACTTCTACGCCGAATCCTTGTTTATTAGTAGTACTGTGCAATCTGACAGTGACTCTGAGATCATTCCTGGTCATATGCTGCCCCAAGCGGAAGTTGGCCACAGGACGACTCTTGATGAAGCATAACAGGGAGTTTCACAGCTTGGAGTGATGTAGCAAGGGGGCAGGGGGGGGGGGGGTGAAACCCCCAAAATCGTACGTTTGATAGTGCATTTGGGAGAAAAAGACAGAGGTGGAACCCTCTCCCCTATGTAAAGTTCCCGTAGAACACCTCCCGAAATATCTTTCTGGTTACGCTACGACAACACCCCCATCCCACCTTAAAGGAGTACAGAGGGCAATCCAAAAAAAATTCAGATTAAGACGTCCGATGAAAGTGTGTGTGTCATTTTACCGAATAGCGCGAAAGGGTTTGATGTGTGCAATTTGTTTCCCAGAAAAAAATGCATATAAATATGGCTCCGCGCGTTCACCCTTAACTCGCCGTTCCGGGTATAACCTGTATAACGAGGAGGATAAGTATGATGCCACGCCACCGTGACGTTACAGGGGTGGGCAACTCGTTCTGGTTCGCTGGTCAGTCGGGGTCAGCGCCCTGTCCCTTCGCACCCGTACAGTGGCTGTAGCCGCCGTAAACCAGTTTCGCCAGTTTCCCAGGAGAAGAAAGACAACGCGTATGCGCATGCCCAGCGCCTGTGTCCGCCATCTTTGAGCGGAAAACATCGCTATGGACCAACCTGCGGGCGACTGTCATGATCATTGTGGGGAGATAATCGGTTTCAAGGTTACGCGGGCGTTTCAGGTCTGGTAATGAGTACAATGCGCTTTCACTCTTTCCGCATTCTTCTTCCAATCTTCTCTTTCTTATACTTTCCCACGCAACGTGCCAGTCCGAAAAGTGTCGCCATTATTGAGGGGAAAGACACGACGTTCGACATTCCGTCGCCAGGGGCGACGCGAATATGGAAGTGGTCCATTGGGGATAGAAGGAGCGGCCGAATCATGCCCGAGCCAGGAGCAATGCTTTTTCAGAACCACGAACAGCCGAGTAGCAGACGACAGTGGAGTAGCAGACAACATTTCTCTGGACCAATCAGCGAGCGTGGCCCCTGTAGCGTCGGCGCGAGGTCCCAGGCATATCACAGGCTGGTACTGCTCTCCACCGCCGCTGCGCACGGTCGTTTTTTGCGGCGTACTTTAAATTCAATTTCTGCGATAATTATGACTCTATGAGGTGAATTAATTCTTCTGGTGCATCCTACTGGCCTGCTTAGCAGTTTTATACAAAGAAAATAGGGTGTTAAAAATGACTTCTGTGCTACTTTAATACATCCCAAATACCTTACAGTAGCCCCGATAATACCCAGAAATACAAAAAAGCCAGTAGGCAGTGGCGTCGGAACTATTTTTCCACTGGGGGAGCGGAAAAAAATGCTACCATAAACATCATCGTGATCATCATCATCATCATTTATTTCCCTTGAGGGCTCATGCAAGCAATACAAGGGTGGTACACAAATTGAAAACGTGCTCAGGCAAGTTACGACATGTGCATACTTGTACAGCAGACCTAAACTGACATTGCAGAAGTAATGTGTATGAATATGTCAGTGAGAAGATAATGTTAATGTAATTAGAACATAATTTACATATCTTTTATACATACTTTATAAACAAGGAAAGATAAACGTTTTAGTTTTCACTTTTCCAGTCAAGGATATTTGTGTCTGGTAAGCTTGTTGCCGATGCGGCATGCCCAACAATGGAAGACACAACAGAAGGAACATGAAATGCATGTCTACATGGGAGCCGCGGCACGGAACGACGATTCCCGTACCAATAGTATCACAGCACGACTGTAGGACGCCAATTCCAACGAAAATCTTGAACTATATTCTCCGGGGCTGGAAGCTAATATCGTCAGATCCTCAATCCTTTTGCCTTCTGCGGTTAAACCAGGCTTTCCAGGCGCGGTGTGGGGCTCAGCAAGAGCCTACAGGTGCCTGTCACGGGCTCGGTCGGGGCCATACTGAGTAAAGTCTGGAGCTCCGTGCTAATCAACGTTCGGACTCAGCGGGTGAAACGGATTACGGGCAGTGGCCTCGCGATGCCTCGCGATGAATACACGGCTTCCGATTACGCTAGACAAATCTTCACCGATCACTAAAATTCTATACAGGCTGTTCAACAAATTACCTAAAGACACTCTAAGCTCAAGAAACCTAAAATCCACCTCGCCACACAGGCTTCTCGACAAGATGCACAAAAGTGATATCTGCTCCTCACAGTCAAGATCGCCACACAGGCTACCCGACAAATTGCACAAAAGTGATATCTGCTTCTTAAAATCACAATCGCTAGGCTACCCAACAAGTTGCACAAATCCTTAAAGGTACTGTAAAGCAGCACCAATCAAATGTCATTTAGTGTGGCTATTCGATAGTCCAAGCCACCAGGAAAAAAACTGCGCAAGTTTCATTCCAATCGACGGTGCAGTTAATTAGAAAATTACAATTAAAGATTACGAGCAACACTGTACTAGGTATTCGAAATGAATCCGTACTTCTGACACATACGGCGGCAACCATATTGCATGCGTATAACACTGGGCCCGACATAACAATCCACCACAATCCACCATAAAATCCGCCCATACAATCCACACAACGATCCATATCTGAGGATAAACGGATAAGCGAACTGAAATGAAATGCTGAGCCGTTGAAAAAAAATGTGTCAGACGTTTAAGAAGCCAGACAGCGTCGGGACTTGTTTGTTCACAGAGGTTCACAGACAGAGTTTGTTCGTTCGAAAGAGGCCGCGAACAAAAGGAGGGCGCAGGCGCAGCAGAGAAGTAGGGAGAGACCCTATCGAACAGCGGCCAGCACTGGGTTACTTCGCAAAAACAGGGGTTAAAAGTTTAAACTGTTAACAGGGGTTTCAGAATGCATAGGTAAACAGGAAAACTAATAATATGGTTACTCAAAATAACGAAGTTCCGATGTCATAGTGTATAATACCAATTTTTAGTGTTGCCCGCCGTACAGGGGGTTGTTTGACACCAGGCGTCGCACCGCTCCAATACGCCGCATCCTTCATGGCAAATTAAAAATATTTATAGCGCGTTGTCGGTCGTATGGTTCCGCATATGGTATTTAAAAGCAACAAAGTCTCTAGTCACATCACCGGCATATCATGCTTGTCTACTGCTTTACAGTACCTTTAAACACAAAATTGCCACATAGGCTACCTAACTAAACAATTTTTACGTCAGTCTCGTCAACTTCACTTGGCTGTAGAGGTGGGGAAGTCCGAAGGTTATTCGAAGAGGGCTGAGACGTCTTCTTGTCGGCGGGTTGTCTTCTGGCTTTTCCTTGACGTCACACCGTGGCACACAACACTTGCACACGTCACAAAAATAATCTAACTGCACTGTGCAGCAACCTGCACTTGACACTTCAAACCGATCGTCGAGCCATACCGCTACTATTGCCGGCGCCACTATTCCCAAATTTTCCCGGCGGGAAAACCGCTGCTATACCCCTCGGGTTTGCATTATTCCGTCTTCCAGACAAACCACGGGACGAGTCTCTCAAGCTCATCCAACAATTCCTTATAAAACATCGTTAAACGGGGCTCCCACAAGTCACTCCACGGAACATCCCTTATTTCTTGGGCGGGAAAGAGTCACGACGCCACTGTCACAATACCCGACTGTGGCCGCTTTACGTAAAAAATAAAATAAAAATAATTTACTTCTTTTCCAAACGTCAGGGTGCAAAGACAATTCCCAGGTCTCGGGGGCCAAAAGATTCTGGGCGAAAACACGTCACATCGGGTTACGGTAAACGGTCCGAACGACCCAAAAATGCCATGCCTGGTCCCGCCGAAGGGGTCGAGAACTACCCGGAGGACGCACACTTGTACTGTCCCTCCAACGCGTCTGACAAAACATCTGGAAGCAATAAGTTTGGGGATCCCGAAGCTGTCATGGCCAACTGAACCAGTTCCTGTTGCAACAACTCTACTCGCAATTAAACGAAAATTCGCACAAGAACTTGTCGCCCTGTGGCCTTTGACTGGGGGAGCCGTGCTACCTCATCTGTAAATGAGGGGTGTTCGCATTCGCCGGACCATCCGCTGCAGTCCTGCACGGCGGTTTTACCGGCAGCCGATATGCGCCATCGTTTGTCTAGAGCGGGAAGATGTTTCAGGTGCGGCAAATCCGGACATTTTTCACGGGTTTGCCGATCTGCGGCTGGGTTGTCTTGTGCGAAGTGCCACGGACATCACCTTTCCATATTGTGTGACATTCAAAGACGTCCGGAGGCTCAGCATTGTTCGACCACTCTCCCCGCGACTGCAGACATGGAGGCACCGCGCGAAGTGTTGGACGACGTCGTCTCACAGACTGTCATGTCTTCATCACCCTCGAACGTGTATGCAAAATCTGGAATGGCACGCCTTCAGACAGTCTCGGTTTGGGCAGAAGGACCTGCAGGCAAGAAGCGAATTCGGCTGCTTCTTGACACGGGTAGTCAACAAACGTTTATACGTCGCGATCTGTTGAAGGAGCTAGGGTGCCAAATCACTGGTGAGGAGGACCTCTCCGTGTTCTCTTTCGCACGTACGCGCCACCCCAGAAGATTCCACTGCGAACGGGTGCAAGTCCGCCTCGAAGCCATCTCGGATCCGCGGTCGTGCATCGAGCTTGAAGCCCTCGGCATTTCTGAACTATGCCGCGTGTCTACGCCAGCCTTGGACGACGTAACCATGAGCCTTCTCTCGCTGCGAGGCCTCGAAGTGGCTGATACGAGCTGCACCACGGACATCGCTCTGCTGGTGGGTTCCGATTACTATTGGAAGCTGGTCACCGGCCGAGTGGAATGTCTCCCTGGCGATCTTGCTGCGGTGGAGACCATTTTCGGATGGGTCGTTCAGGGAGTCCAGCGGTCACCCAGTCGAACGCTGTCTACCGTGGTATCAGTCCTCTCCCTTTCCTGCGAGGAACAAGAATTCTTCGACCACATGGACCCTTCGGAAGCGTGGCGATTGGATGCCCTTGGCATAAGCGATCCGGTTCCTGATCCCGACGATGACTTTGCGGCCGCCTACTTTACAAGCCATGTACGCCAATGTGACGGTCGCTACGTCGTCCCGCTAATGGTTAAACCAGAACTAGGGCTCCCTGCCTGCGCCAATAACAGGAATACGGCTCTACAGCGCCTCCTCTCGCAACTACGTCGGTTTCGTTTCGACCCAGAATTGCTGGCTCAGTATGACAAGGTCATACGTGAGTATTTTGACGAAGGTCATGCTGAGAAGGTAATGGGGATCACCAGCCGCCAAGAAAACGTTTATTACATGCCCCATCACGCGGTTGTGCGACAAGAGGCGATCACCACGAAACTCCGCGTTGTATTTGATGCGTCGTCCCACTTGCCAGGTCAGCAATCGTTGAACACTCTCCTGATGAAAGGGCCGAAGCTAAACGCAGATCTGCTCCATCTTCTGTTGCAGTTCCGCTGCAGCTCCACGGTTTTAACCGCCGACATCAGGAAGGCATACCTGCAAATCATCATTCGCCCCGAAGACAGAGATTTTCTTCGCTTTCTGTGGGTAAAGGATGTACGGCAGGCATCCAACGACAGCAATCTCGAACTTGTCGAGTGGCGGATGACTAGAGTCCCTTTCGGAGCTACTTCGAGTCCATTTCTGCTAGCAGCAACGCTACAACACCACTTTGAGGTAGTTTGCTCGGATTATCCCAACACCGTATCCCGCATCCGGACGGGGTTTTATGTCGACGATCTGGTCGTCGGCTGCACGTCAGACGGTGATGCGTTGCAGGTATACCAAGAAACGGTAGAAATACTGAAATCCGCTGGAATGGATATTCGCAAGTGGACCTCAAACTCTCCGGTTCTGCGGGAGAGATTTCTCATGGACGGCACGTCCTATGACAATGCCTCCGACGGCGACCCCATCGTCAAGGTTCTCGGCCTATATTGGGATCGCAGCACGGACGGTCTTCTTCTCAACACGACTCGAGCAGCAGACTTCGCCGTCGCACACCCTGCCACGAAGCGCACCGTCTTGAAAGCATTTTCACTTGTGTATGACCCCTTGGGGTACATCGCACCTGTCATTATATCTGCGAGAATTCTGTTTCAAGACCTGTGGCGCAATGGCCTATCGTGGGACCAACCAGTTAGCGAATCAGACAACGCAATCTGGGAGAAGTGGAAGGTCAGCCTGGGAGAATTGAACCTGCTCAGACTCCCGCGCTGCGCTCTCCCTGAAGATAACTCACCCGTCGATGTGCACTGTTTCGCAGATGCCAGTCCGAAAGCCTATGGCACTGCCATACACTTGCGGAGTCTTTCTCCCAACGGCTCTCTTCTGGTCCATTTGCTCATAGCACGGGCTCGTCTGGCACCATTAAAACAGGTGTCGTTGCCTCGTCTCGAGCTCCTTGCCTGCCTCTTGGCTACACGTCTCTACCGTCACGTTTCCGCGCTGAAGACTCTCAGTCAAGTGCCAGTACATTTTTGGACAGATTCCACCATCGCTCTTCAGTGGATTCATGGATCTGGCAGCAAAACCCAGCAATTTGTTCAGTCTCGAACAACCGAAATCTTGTCTTCATCGCGCGCTGATCAATGGTTCCACTGCAGCGGTAGTGACAACCCCGCGGATTTGCTCACTCGGGGCGTATCCGCTACCACTCTGAAGTGCTGCAGATTGTGGTGGACAGGTCCCGGCTGGCTCTCATCGTCGTTTGGCACCTTCGTGAGTACAGAAAACCAGCTTTGCCAACCAGGGATTCGATTAACCGATGACAGAGCCTCTCCAGCAAGTGAATGTCCAGCTGTGGTCAAACATGCCTCCGTTTTGGCAGTCGTCGCAATTGAAGAATGGATGGAGATCACGGACTACGGGACGTTATCCAGGCTCCTTCGGGTCACCGCCTGGATGCTGAGATTTGCGAACAACGCTAGATCTGCGAGACCATCCGTGTCTGGTCCACTCACACTTGAGGAAATCACGCATGTTGAGAACTTTTGGATCCGTCGCGTGCAGGCTGAGGCTTTCCCCCATGAGGTTGCCGCTCTCAGCAAAGGAAACGTCGTCAAACCATCATCGTCCCTACATGCGTTCCAACCGTTTTTGGACGCCAACGGCATCATGCGCGTCGGCGGCCGTCTTCATCAACTGAACGTGGTCGACGCCATAAAGCACCCCATTCTTCTGCCATCGAAGCATCACTTTACGCATCTCGTAATACTCGACGCTCACCGACAAGCCCTGCACGCCGGAGTACAAGATACTATCACCCAAGTCAGGAACCGATTTTGGGTCCTCCGGGCACGCCAGACGGTTCGTCGCGTCCTACACTCCTGCCTCAGCTGCCGCCGGCAGCGCGCCGAACTCGCTAGCGTTCCAACGCCCCCCTCCCCCGCGAGAGAATCACAGAGGCCAACCCCTTCTCGGTAGTTGGTCTGGATTTCGCAGGACCGCTGTTCATCACGAACGCCGCATCAGGAAAAGCATACATCGTCCTTTTCTCGTGTGGCGTCACCCGAGCCATCCACCTAGAGCTCGCATCTTCTATGAACGCTGTAGACTTTCTACTGGCCTTCCGTCGCTTCGTTTCAAGACGCGGTGTGCCCACCCTGGTCTATTCAGACAACGCCCGAACGTTTCACAAGTGCGCAGCCATCTTGTCTGCGCCCACCACAGCTGAAGTACAAGATTTTGCAACTCAGCACCGTATACAGTGGCGGTTCATCGTCGAGCGAGCACCTTGGTGGGGCGGATGGTGGGAACGCCTCATCGGCACCGTGAAGGCTGCTCTAAGGCGATGTCTCGGTAGAAGCCGCCTTACTTTCGAGCAACTAACTACAGCCCTATGCGAGGTGGAAGCTCTCGTAAATTCCCGCCCATTAACCCACGTCGCATCTGATGTCGAGGAACTCGTACCCCTCACGCCAAGCCACTTTCTGATAGGCAAACGAGCCATCTCTCTACCGGGCGAACACGCTGCCATCTCACAGCCTGACGCGGAGGACCTCCGGCACAACTTCAGAGAAATGCTGAAGGCGAAGGAACTCTTCTGGAAGCGCTGGAGATACGAGTACCTTCTGCAGCTGAGGTCTGCCCACGTGACTGCGTCTCCTACCCAAAGTCGTTTCAAGAAAGGGGATGTGGTGGTGCTTCAGGAAGATAATGTTCGTCCCCCTTTTTGGAAGCTCGGACGCATAGCGAAGTTGATACGAGGGAGAGATGGGTTAGTGCGGGCATGCTCAGTACGTCTCGCAAGCGTCACTACCATAACCCGTCCAGTTCAAAGGCTTTGCCGTTTGGAAGCAGACGTCTCGTCACCCGCGGCCGGGGATGATGTTGCGGATTAAAGGAGGTCGAGGCGGGTCTCGTGGTCACGGGCCGAGGTTCGCCATTGTGCTTTTCGGTTTTTGGTTCATTAAACCTTTTTCCTCTCGGAAGCAGAGCGGGCGCCTCGTTCTTCCCTCACAAGGGGGAGCCGTCGCTCCCCCTGTTCCGACGCCCCTGCCAGTAGGTATGGGTGGCTCCCCCCCACCCCCCCGCGCTGGGGTGCTACTGTTAATGGTATTTTTAGCAGTCTCCTGTTACACCAAGCGCTGCCTGGGGTTATGTATTGCTACAGCTGACCATTAACAACTGGCCAGACACGGCAGATAGCAGAGCCAATCTAACACCATCATCAGCAACGAAACTGTCAGTTAACTTTGCTAGAAACAACTCTATGCTACAACAACTTGTGCTCTATGTTGTGTCGTCTGTGTTTGTCTCTTCTAGCGCTTTATCGTCAAGGAATTGTACCAACAGACCCAAATGGATGTTTTAGAAACAACACTCCCCCATCTGCACCTATAAACTGCATATCTGACAGGCAAAACTTGTTATAGAAATCGTGGGGCCACATGCACCTTTACCTCACAGGGCCCCCTTGTCAGACCCTTCCCCTTCAGTTCCCAATCATTGAAGTGATGGTGTGTAACTTCTGGCTCTGCCCTGCATCACCGATGCTGAACGCACTGACTTAGTCTGTGAACATCACTACAAGAAGCAAACTTTGCAAAAAAGGCACTTTAATTTCAAATGCAATTTCAGTCTAGGCATGGGTTTCAAATAATACTGTACTGTACCATTTCAAAACATCGCCTGATGTACAGAATGCACACATTCTGCAGTACAGCCTGTACACATTTTTCTCAAAATAATTTTAAAAAGCAGCCCCTGTGGGATAGCTCCGTCTCTCACTTCTAGCACCACTGTCAAAATTGTTACATATAGAATATGTTTCTCAATTGGTGTGGCAATTAAATTTGGCAATGTGCGTTCAGACCAGGCACGATCCATGCACGAGTTTCCTTGTGGAGATGCAGCAATTATGCATAGTTGCAAGTTCAGTGGCACTTGAGTTTTGGCCATGCTTCTCATTTTGCACCATTCTGCTTCGACAATGCACGAACCATGTGTGGCCACATGGAGGAGCGAGCCAACATTCAGTCTCTTTCAGAGGTGCAAGCTTGTACTTCACTGCAGGTATGGTAAGCCGTCTGATATCGAAACCACAAACACTGGTCAAGCCCCACTGGCTGCAGTGAAAAGATTTTTCGCGGAAACGAAGCAAGGTCACGTGAGGGCTTTTGCTAAAGTCAAGCTAATCCAAATCTAGTCCAAAGTCCCCAGTGTCATTAAACAAACGTATTCTATATTAGGATTCTAACCTGTTTGGCACTTACTTTACATTTCATTCATCAGTTCTGACTAGCCTGAGAGGTTTGGAAAGAAAGTGACTAAAACCACATTAGGCCAGAAGGGAACACCTGGCCCTTTCCCTGATGGTGCACATGGCATCTTCCACGTGTCAAAATGATGACATCTCGCATGTTAAAAAAGTAAGTAGGTAATCCATGTAAAGGTACAACAAATGTGGCTTTTCTTGAGATGCTAAGAGTCTGCAAGGCATGGAATGGTTACGTATTCAAATTATGTACATGGCTTTTTTATGGAGAGACTGAGACACCCAAGACATCACACAGACATCCTGCTGGCCACAGGATATAGAAGCTCTACCTATCGCTTTAAAAGCGAAGAATATTATGCAACTAAAACCACAAAATATCCCAGAATATCAGCAACAGGAATGCACTCTGTAAGGGGAGCAATAGAGGGATCACTCACATGACACCCTCGTTGTTCCGTAGTGGTTACCACGTTACTCAACATTCCACAACGTATCGCATCTACCGTCACTCAACCAGAAAGCAGTTGAAGAGGTACACCATAGGTCATACAGACTGTGAAGGTAGACCAGTCCATCCTGGCTTCTTAGTCCACAATGTGAATTGCAAGCTTTGCAAGGTGCCGGAACAGCAAACAAAACGGCGGACAATAGTCCTAGATACGAAAGGTGAACAAAATTTAGTTGCAAAAAATAAACCCTATCAGGAAAAGGGAGATTTCCACCAAACATACAATTCAAGTCCCACAACTGTAGCACAGACCTGTATACTATCCTGTCGCAGGTGAAACCAGCAATTTGCTCTATCCTCACTCTTCAAGTGGACGGGGGAGAGAAGAAATTTTAATGCCAAGCAATGGGCATGCATCATGTAGCAGTGCAGGTGCTGTCACCATGATACATGCCACAATGTCCATCTGGAAACCTCAAATAAACGTTGTGATTGGCCTTTGCGCGGGAGCTTGTGGCGAATCACGGGCGAAGTGGTGCATTTAACGCGCATTACAGAACAACGATAAGGTGAAGATCGTGCCCCATGTCCTTCGACTAGCAGTGTCAGGTAGGACCATGGACATTTGTGATGCCCTGACTTTCCCGATGTTCATATCCTTTGACATTTTTACCTTCTACAGGTCCATTCACTGGATGAGAACAGCAATGAATCCCACGTGTGCAGTCCTGCTCTAGTGCCACTCTGTGCCTGGAGTAGACAAATTTTAGTCCACATGATTCGCACTTCAAAGCTTAATTTCAGCAGAAGTCGAGCAACTGATCATTGATGGATCAATGGAGTCAATTGCTGGATTCAAGAACACATCCTGTTTTAACACCCTGGTTATTTATTTCTTGCTGGAAAATGACTCAAAACACAACTACAGCACCACTGCGAAAGGCACAGACATGAAAGAGAATGCTGTACGTCTTCTTCTTTGGAAGAGACAGCAAACACCCACATCCAACGAGCTGTCCAGTGCTGATAACCTGGTACTGATCAGCATGAACAATATTTTTAAAATATCTTGCCCCACAGCCAAACAAAAAGCTACTTTATGGACGTGACAAGCTTCATGCACATGTGAAGTTCAGCTCCCAGGTGGTCTATTCAGCAATGACCAGTTCTTTTTCAATGACCAGCTTGAAATTGAGTAGGCCAGCAACAGATGGCATCAGTGATACCATTCAACAGTGGGCCAGAGTGTGTTGAGACACTGACCATGGTCCACGCTCTGCATGCATCATCATTGGGGTTTGCGTTTTTTCCTCAGCCATTAAATAATCTGCACCTACCACTTGGTCGCCTGTAATTTTCTTGTACTCACCTGAAGAAAACAGGTAGTTTTAGTGAATCAGAAGCACGAAATGAGAATGATACGACAAAGGCTGCTCTCAAGTCAAAGCTGAGGAATGTGATGTCAGCCGCTTCAAAGGAATACGTAGGTACTGTAGTGTGATAGGTTTACTACATTTTCAGAAATGCTATCGTGAACCTTCTCCAGTCTACTAAAACCCCTTTCCTCTTTCAATACATTTTTCCTTCAATACCCTCATGACAAGGGCCAACTAAATGGGTAGTGAAAATACTGTTTGGCACTCCTTTTAATATACATGTGTTGTAGCTAGTGAAGTCAAGTAAATCATTTTGGCTTCTTTGATAAACTATAAGAATTCGTGAAAGATGAGCTCAAATTAGAAGAAATGAAAGGTCTGAAGGGTGCAACCAGAGTGTCTCTTGTCCTTACTTGTGCATAAAAGGCTGTGAGTGTCTTGGGGGGGTGGTAATGAGCATGTATAATAGAAACTGACCATCATGATTTAAATCCCCTTTAAATTATCTGGATGACATGAGTAGTGACATGTAGAAAATGTCTCAGCTTACTTTATGACCTGTCTATTGACACTTTGGCTCTCAAGTCACTAATCAAAAGGTTAGTTAAGTAATTTTAATTAATTAGATAATTAATGGGAATAATAAATTTATAAATAAATGGGAAAATGTTGACTATCAGCTTATGTGACCGAAACAACATGCAGTTGGCTTCACCCACAAATATAGCTTTGTTTTGTTTGTTTTTTTAAGGCTTCGCGACCGTTGTGTGGGGCGCCCTGTATACTTTAGCCAGTGTGTAATACAGTACCATGTAAACCTCAGTGACGATGGTTCACTGCTCACCTATTGAATTCTACATTTCCGAAACGGTACATCCACTCTAAAGGTATGTTAAAGTTCAGGAGTAGCACTAAAGAAAGCTGCATGATATCTCATGCAGTACCAGGTTTTGCGTCCTTGTACTTGCACGTTAGGAACCACAAAGTTCCAAAGAGACACGCAGGGGGACGCATGACGCTTTCATCTGTTATCATTTTCCAAGCTTCTGGTATGCTGATTTCAACTACTTCGACCATCTCGTTTTCCATGACATTCCCACCACCTGATGTCTGCTTCATGTCATCCGTCACTTCCGCGTAGAAAAGCTCTTGCTTCGATCCCGAAATTCCAACAGATGACCTGAAACAGTGATGAAATATCCCGAATTAAGTCCAGTTAACAGGGAACATGAAGGTATGGTGGTCCAGCAAAGATGTAATAATCAAAAATTGGTTTTGGTGGACCTTCTGGTTTGAGGCAAGTAAGTAAAAAAAAAGAAAAAAAAAAGACTGAAAATAAAGAATTCCTAAATGGTAAGAAAGATGGTATAGCCATGTTCAACCTAACAGCAACATGCATGCTGTACAACGCAGTCTCCAAAACCTGTTTCACTAATGCATGCTCGGCACATGTGTGGTGGGAACAAATTCTATTGTAAAGCCTTGCATGTAATAAATACAGGAGACAGATGGCAAGAACACTCCTGCCCCTGCCTTCACGGCACTGGTGGCGTGCTTCAATTGAACGTGGCTATAACTGCACATTCCAAATTTCAAACATTTGTCAAGTGGTTTCAGCATTACAGCTTAAGCTGTACAATATTATTAAAGTCTATACTGTACTTCCCTTTGCATAAATTATAACTAGAGGTGACCACGTGTAAGTAAATGCGCCCGCAGATGTGCCACCCACAACCTGCAACATTGTGATGCTGATGTACCCGCACAACTTGCAGACGCAATGTGGGCACACCTGCATTTTACCTGCAACCTGCCACGTCACTGGATTTCTACTTGCAAAGAGTGAGCAAGCGAGCTGGAGAACTGTCCATGAAGGCAACACCTATTCCTCAAACTCAAGGAAATGGTGCCTTCATCCAGAATAATATCATTCTGGATGATTTAGTTCTGTCTTCTGAGTGTATCATGCGGTTAAGCTCTCTGGCGAAGTCTGCGTGGAAAAACGACTGACATGGTAACAGTGCAATCTGACTATAATATTGTGAAATGATAGTGCGTTGCCATATAGAACGAAGTTGAAGGGAAACCAGATAAATTTCCATAAGCGCGTGCTGTCTCGCATAATGTTCTATGTCGAATTTGTTAGCTATTTAAGTGAAGGCCACAGATGCTCTTGTGAAAGGTGACAAAACGACCATGAGGTATGTGAAACAAGATAACTTTCTCAGGTATATTTCTCAATGAAAAACAGTGGAAAATACAAAAATTAATAAGTTAGTGTGGGAAAAGGATAGTTTAGTGGGTATGGGTACTGCAAGGTTTACCCACACTATCCGCAGATGTGTTGTGGACGTGTCTGCATTTCACCTGCAACAACACTGAATGTCCACCTGCAAATCGCAAAACTGTGAGGTAGTGCTTCTGGTGATGCACAGTAGTTTATAAAGAACCGCAAGCTCGGGGGGGGGGGGGGGGGGGGAGGTTGCATAAAAATTAAAAATTGGGAGGTGCTGTTACATTGTAACAGTAGTACACAGGAAAAAAGTTGGGTGTGGGGTTGCCAAACATTTGGAGGGTGAAAGGTGAAAGTCACTGAAAAGGTTAGCCAGCTGTAGGACTCGAACCCATATCTTCTGGATTGCCGGTCCAGGGCTCTACTAAGGAGGGTGTTGCGGGGGGCTCTGAGAGACCACTCTGGAATCCACTGCAAGCTTCTTTCATGCAAGACAGGCCCAAGGCTTGATGTCATCCTTCCTATGTTGCAGCTATATGGCAGTGCTAGCTTGACCCAGGCAGTGATTTTTACATTGGTACATTTTAGAGTTCATCTTTGTGCTGTACTTATTTATTTGGATTTGTTTGGTTTATTGGGACTGACAGAAAATAACTAACCTGGCATGTCTAACTACACCAACTAACCAAGGCAACCCCTGCTTGGGAAAGGTTAAGTGAACTTTCATTGAACTATTCACTGAACTGCTATTGTGGGACAGGACAATGAGTGTGGTTTCGACTACGCTGGGTGGACACATCCTCCCCAGCTGGGAATGATGTCTCCACCTGACCACTGCATTTTCAAAATCAGGTTGACAATTAGGGCAAGCACTCAAGCGCACTTTCAGGAACTGCGGGGTATCATCCGAGAGAGATTCAACTCTACTTTTTCAGCTAGCAAAGGTGAATGTTGAGGCACACTGATGTTTGATCTACATAATACGACTGCTTTCTCCAACCGTTTTTTGTAAATTCGACTGCACAGCACTGCAGAGGGAAAATATTTTGCATGGTGACCTGGTGGACAGCTTGACAGATGAGGCAGAATTTCGAGTGATGTTAAATGTCACCTCATTGATCCTGTAAAGTACTTTCAAATTAGCTTCTGGTGGGTCTTCTTGAGCTCATTTAATAGTGGCTCCACACTCCTCAGATGCTTCTAACTTGTGTTTGTGAGGTCTATGCTCGTGCATTCTGTGTGCAGCCTTATGAGGATTTCGGGTGATGCATCTGGTAATCTGAGTGAGAGTGCCCAGGCCCACGCTGTACATGGGAGTAGCTCTGGGGCAATCATCACCTGAATTTGCTGGACGCTCTACCGTTCTTCCACCAGGGGCACTGTGCAGTACGCTTTCACCTGCTTTCACCTGTTGTCGTCTGTTTCCTGCATCATGGCGAGCACAAAAAGGTGGAGCAGCATGTTGTTGTGATGCCTAAAGTGTACAATGCTTAAATGTCACTCATCCAGAGTACTACAGGTGTGTCTTCCTTCGCGATATAATATTCTTCGCAACGTGTGTTTTGACTTCCGGGAGTCCAAATATGCTGAGCACAGCTTGAGAGGAGCAGCTCACGCCTTCCTCTTCGTCATTCGCAATGTCGGAGTCAATTGAACTTTCATTGCTGCTTTCGTGAAGATCCATGTCGTCAATGGTGAACGCAACAAAGAAACAGATGACAGGCACACAGTCGCAGGCGCAAGCAGACGACATTCGTGAGGCGCACACGCACGTGCTCGCTGTCGAGACCAGAAGGAACGAGTGCCAGGGCAGTTCTGGCTCGGCCTCTCGCGGCAGGAGCGAAAAAACTGCTCCGTACTGCATCACCCGAACATGCGGATCTTGCTCTGACCGCACCATCCGAATTTACTGCTCAGATCCAGGGCAGAAAAAAGTGCCCCAAAGCATCACACGAAACTGCCATTAGAATTAGATGGCCTGAACCTGCCTTTACAGGACGTAGAAGGCGAAATGGGCAGGATACTGATGTCGAGCACCTCCACCATCACCCTGCATGGTAACAGCAGCCACCGGAAGCGCAGAGAAACAAGCAGAGACACCACAGACATTGTTTACATGGCAACATGACAGCATGAGAAAATGGAGACATGGCAATGCATGTGCCACCTCACATGCATTTCCAGAAATGGAGGAAAGAGCTGGTTTTGCTGCACATGTTGCAATCGTTGGTCGAGACCTTGATACCCCTTTCCCAGTTTCATAGCATGCTCAACAATAGATGCTGGAATAGATGGACGCACTGGTATAAGGGCCGGTTCTCACATACAGCGCTTTGCTCCACGGTGTTTGAAAACAGCGCCATTTTTTCCTCCTATTTCGCTATGAGCCGCTGGAAAACAGTGCTTGTCTGAGTTGAGCTCCCATCAACTTTTTCAGTGCTCATTTCCAGCGCTGCACCATGACAGCCAATCAATAGGCTGTTTTACCCGTGACGTCGCGGATTGCGGTGTTCATTTCTCGTCTGGACACGAGCACGACATCAGCGGATATTATCACAGTCCTGGATACTATACTTCCAAAAGAATCTGTTATTTGAACTCAACTGTCAACGAAGCATTCAAGTATTTTATCGTTTCATGTTTCATCCATCCTCAAGCCATAATTTAATTACCGTAATTTCACATGTATTAGCCGCAGCTTATACGCAATTTATTTTTTTTCTCACGGGCGCTCTGCGGCTTATCTGATGACAATTTCCTGGTATTTTGCCCATACGCCGGCTTTAAGGAAAGGTGTCTCTGGAACAGCACCGCCCTGCCAATGCACGAACAATGCATAACAGGGGTGCGTCCATCATCTGAGTAAAGGAAATAAACACTTCCTTAAAACCACAACACTGAAACAAACAAGTAATGCCAAAGTGCAAAATTTGCACACACAAACAAAAAAAGTGTAAAAGCTTTGTGATGGTTGTTCAGAGTCTGGAACACATAAGGGGGATGGGGGGCAAACAGTACACACAAAATCCCACTCCCAGTCTCCTGTTTTTCTCTCAAGAAACATATCCCCCCCACACACACACACACGCACGCACGCACGCACACATTCTCCATATGTTTATGTTTACTTGCTTGAGAAGTGGAATGTTTATTCTGCTATAGGCCTATTTACACAGAAATGCGATTCATCACAGGTGCTTTCACGGCGCTGGCCGTGTACAATATTCGGGGTTAGAGCATAGGTGAAGGCTCTGTATTGACGTGATAAGTCACAGTAAATCGCATAAATCTACTGGCGTACATCCTACGGTTGTTAAGGACCGGCATGGGCAGAGAATAAGTGAATCGCATTATATCGTCAAATCTCTTGCAGAGTATCTCTTCTATTTATTCACTTCAAAGAATTCAGACTGACTGTAGTATGGCTCCCCACTTATGAAGCACTCACTTGACGCTATATATTCTATTGATTCTTCTGAAGTGTTAGCTGCCATCAGACAACTAAGGCCTAAATCGTCTTTGGCGTTTGATAACATCCCCACCTTTGTTGTGAAGGGGTGCGGGGCCCTGCTCATTAATCCTCTAAGTCATATCTTTAATCTGTCTTTACGTAGTTGTCAATTCCCTGCATTGTGGAAAAATAGCATTGTCATTCCGATCCACAAATCTGGAGACAGTGCTGACGTTTGAAACTATAGGCCGGTGTCCTTTTATCGCCTTTTGACAAACTGTTTGAAATAGTGCTATGTAAGCAACCCTCATGGTATTTTAAGAGTAAAATCAATGTGACGCAACATGGATTTGTGAGTGGACAGTCAACTGAGTCCAATTTAGTTTCCTTTTTGAATATTGTTGCTCCTATTGTTGAAAACAGGGTGTCCAACCGCAAAAATACGGGTTCAGTTCAGGTTCGCGTTGCTGGGATTTCGTACCAGTTGAGTTCCGGTTCGGTCATGCCAGAAATCGAACCGGTTCGCAAACCGGTTCGCGGTCCTGAACCGGTTTGGGAACCGGTTCAAAGCTTCCATTTTATATATATCCATAAAACTGCTTTTATCATGAAATGCATGACTAATAGCTTACTGCTGTTGTCTGCATTGACGTTTTTAGCTGCCAGGTTCTCCCTTGAGCGAAAGGAAGGAGAATAGGATGAACACTTGCAAATCCACACTGATGAAGCAGTGTAGTTCTGCTACTTTCTATTCCAAAAATCTTTTTCACGCGCACAGTGCCAGCAAGATACACTTAAAGGAAGCCTAATAAGATGGACAGCATTTTACATAGATGACGGTAATTGCCAGCACACTGCGTTCGCAGAGTGCATCGATCTAAAACCGTACTGAAATAAGTCTGCCAGCCTTGCTCTGTCCGAGCTCACAGCAGTGTACCAGTTAATCCACAACACAAAGTAATGTATCAATGTACTACAAGTGGGCAGGATTACATTTACCTTTCAAACCACCACCATTCGGCGTACGCTCCTTCTCCACTTCTCATGTTTCTGAGTTGTTTAATTTTTGCTACTCACGTGTAAAGGGAAATGTTGGGCGTTTGCTTTATCGCATATTCGTCCTATAGAGCTACACAACTGGCCTACTCTATCCCTGTTTCATTCGTCCGCGTGGCAGCGTGTGCGTGGGGCGCTTGCCGCGGCGCTCACAAGCACAACTGCGCATCAACGTGTTAGAAAATGCTGAAAGCTTACCTACTGTATGTTCTCGGTTGATTGCTAGGTGACAGTTTGCGAAATATATGATATGGAGTCCAATGTGTCCTCGCTCAGGGGCATTTGAACTCTTATGCTGACTTCTTTTATGTCCGAACCGTTTTGTTGCGAACCCGTTACCGCTATTATTTTTTCCGGTTCTGCTCCGGTTCGGGTTCAACAGTGTCATGAAAATTTTGGTTCGGGTTCGGGTTCTATTCCGAAAAAAATTACAGTTCGGGTACGGTTTCGGTCAGACACCCTGGTTGAAAGTGGTGGTCAAGTTGATTGCACTTACATGTTGCACGATTGTTCTAAGGCTTTTGATTAGGTTTCATAGTGCTTTGGTGTTGAAGATGAGTTGGTACGATGTAAGTAGACCTCTTTGCTCATTATTCGCTGATCATTTAAAACAACGCAAGAATTTTGCACAAGTCCTAGTTGCTCTATCGAGGCCCTACATTGCTTTACATGGAGTCCCTCAAGGTGCAACCCTTGGGCCTATTCTCTTCGTAAATGACATTTGTCTTGCCATTGAAAATGCACGAATGCTGCTGCTTTTGCCAACCTCCACCCCCAAATGACTGTTTGCTGCTGCAAAACGACATCAACATGATTCATGATTGGTGCATCGTTAATGGCATTATTTTGAATGCACAGAAAACTTATGTAAAATCCTTCACAAGGAAACGTTGTCATCTTCATTTTGACTACTTTTTTGGGAAATGTCACTCTGAATAAGTGTTTTGTTGCACATGATCTAGGTTGTAGCAGCGTCAGAAGGAAGAGAGGCAGATGTCACCCAACCATTCCAGGTTTATTTGAAAAAGTAAGAGAGATCAAAACATGAGAGCAATTTAGTCTTCGTTGGTCTCGTGCAAACATCCTTTTCTTAAAATTGGTGAAAACAGAAAATAATCGTAAACTTTACATCCTCCCCCGCAATGTGAATGCTCATTGTATCACGCAATTTCCAAAGGAAACAAATGTTGCACTGCACGTTTAAAGGAGCAGTCTAGAGGACCACAACTTCGTTTCTGTTTTTGATCGGTTCTCCGAATCTCCCGTGCGCGAAACTTCCTCCTTCGCCTTCACAATAGACATGCGATGAGCGCCGCCACGCGCGTCACTATGTGGCGTGGGTGGTAGGGGCGCTTCTCATTGGACCTGGGAACACATGATCGAGGAGAGCAACATCGCGCAGGCCGGAGCATCTGCTACCGCTTCGGAGACGCCAGGCGTTCTCCGGCTGCGTGATGTCCGAAACAGAGGATCTGAAGGCTGTCAACGACATGACCTTGACTTTTTGGGACCGCTGACACCACGCGAAGAACGAGTGGTGCAGCACGAATGTAACGACTATGTAAGGACTATCCTTGTATGTGGACTATGTGAGGACTATGTAAGGACTTGTCTACTAAGGACTATGTAAGGAAGGACTATGGACTATGTAAGGAAGGACTATGTAAGGACTATCTAAGGACTATGTAAGGACTTGTGGACTATGTAAGGACTATCCTTGACTTTGCTGACCAAGAGCGAGGGAGGCCCCGCCTCCAAATGGCGCGCCAATAGGAGGACTCGGGAGGAGGAGCGCTGCTGCCGCCGCTCTTGCCTAATAGATGGCGCATCGGTAGCGCTCGGCTCGGGATATGTGAGCCGCTGTCGTCTGCTTCTTCCGGTAGAGCTACGACCTTGAAGCCTCTGCTCTCGCGTAAGAGATGGCGCAACATTGGCGCTCGGTAAGGGCACGTGTGGTCGCCATAGCTTTGAGCCTCGACCTTGAGACTGGCCGGTAACCTAAATTCCGCGGCGATAGCAAACCATAGTGCGTAGTTTTGACGATTATGCTTCATTGAAGTGTCATTACATTACCAAATTTGTGGCCAGTTCGACGTTTCGCCCCGCTCTCATGGGTGAACATTGTCTCAGCTCATGAAAAGGGAAAGAAATGTTGCTGCTTTTGTTTTACTCCTCGCACTGAAATAAATCATTTAAAATAATTGAACCTCTTATGCAATAAGGGGATAAGTCGAAAAATCCCAAAATGAGAAAAAGGGCCTGATATGATTGTCCGTCCCGTTGACACACATGCATTTCCCGTTTTTTTTTACCATGCTGTAGCTGGTCAACAAATAGCAATAAGGTCCCAAGTTTTCATTGGCAGGTGCATGCTGGTATGTCGATGTCATTGCAACAAAAATAGTAAAAAGTGGATAAGTCGACCTAGTCCGCTTATTGCATTTTTTTTAAGTAGTTACGCAAGTATACTGCGTAGTTTTGACGATTATGCTTCATGAATGTGTAATTACATTACCAAACTTTTGGCCAGTTCGACGTTTCGCTCCGCTCTTATGCGTGAACATTGTCTCAGCTGATAAAAAAGGAAATGAATGTTGCTACTTTTATTCTACTCCTCGCACTGAAATATATAATTTACAATTGTACTGTGTGTGTCTTTTTCGTTTTGTAAGTAGCTACGGAATAAACTCTTTCGTTTTTGTAAGGGATTCCGGGACATTTGATCGAACGTCGTTTGGTCGAAAGCTGTTTGATCGAACGCGGGACATTTGGACGAAAGCCATTTGATCGAACACCGTTTGATCGAAACGGCAGCGGCGATGAAACAGGACACACAGACAACGTGACAAGATTAAGAAGCACTTCCCCAAGGCCCTTATACCTTCTGCATATTTCCGGCAGATATGTTGGAAAATCGCAGCGAACCACATGTCTCACGCTAGCGTGGGCGTAGGAGAAAATTGTCCCAGTTTGCGGAGCATTTTACCAAATGAAATGTTTGCGCGTACTTTTAGCAATACGCTGAGGCAGTATCAGCCACGAGGACATGAGAGTGGAGCTACACGTCTAATTTTACTTTCAAAGCTCCTGCAAACGCAGTTTCAGCACTTAATGCAAATAAATAGCGGGAAAAAAAAGGCACATTATCGGATCGCCTTCTGGATGCGAAAAAGTGGATTAGTATGAGGAATGCGTTTATTGGCGAGCGGATTACACAGAGTGAAATATTCCTTGGGATAACAGCATTTAGAACTGAAGCTCTTTTGTTGTTTTCTTCTTTTTTGTTTCATCAACGCTCCAAGCGAACGAATAAAAGAATCGATCAAACGACCGCTGCCGTCTCGATCAAACGGTGTTTGATCAAATGCCTTTCGACCAAATGTCCGGCGTTCAATCAAACAGCTTTCGACCAAACGACGTTCGATCAAATGTCCCGGAACCCTTACAAAAAGGAAACACACACACAGTACAATTAGTTTCTTCCATAACTATATACTTGAAAAAGAAAAAAAAGACACACACACAGTGCAATTATTTTCTTACGTAGCTACTTACAAAAAGAAAAAAAAAAGACACAGTACAATTAGTTTCTTCCGTAACTACTTACAAAAAGGGAAAAAAAGAAACAGAGTATAATTATTCCAAAGGATGTAGTTCAGTGTGAGGAGTAGAACCAGCAGCAACATTTCTTTCCATTTTACATACTTGCGTAACTACTTACAAAAAGAGAGAAACTGATGTTCTGAGGCTGGAACAACATAGAAGGGACAGACACAAACAAAGCCTCAAGTTGCCTAAGAAATCAACGATGAAAGATGAAAGTCACTGAAAAGGTTAGCCAGCTGGTACAGCCCTGGACCAGTAATCCAGAAGATGTGGGTTCGATCCCTACAGCTGGCTAATAACCTTTTCAGTGACTTTCATCTTTCATCGTTACTTGCAAAAAGAAGAGAGAAAAAAAGAAACACACAGTACAATTATTTTAAATGATTTATTTAACTGCGAGGAGTAGAATAAAAGCAGCAACATTTCTTTCCTTTTTCATGAGCTGAGACAATGTTCACGCATAAGAGCGGACCGAAACATCGAACTGGCCAAAAATTTGGTAATGTAATGACACATCCATGAAGCATAAGCGTCAAAACTACGCAGTATACTTGCGTAACTAACAAAAAGAAAAAAGAAACACACAGTACAATTATTTTGAATGATTTATTTCAGTACGAGAGTAGAACAAACGCAGCAACATTTCTTTCCTTTTTCATGAGCTGAGACAATGTTCACGCATAAGAGCGGACTGAAACATCGAACTGGCCAAAAATTTGGTAATGTAATGACACATCCATGAAGCATAATCGTCAAAACTACGCACTATGGTTTGCTATCGCCATGGAATTTAGGTTACCGGCCAGTCTCAAGGTCGAGGCTCAAAGCTATGGCGACCACACGTGCCCTTACCGAGCGCCAATGTTGCGCCATCTCTTATGCGAGAGCAGAGGCTTCAAGGTCGTAGCTCTACCGGAAGAAGCAGACGAAAGCGGCTCACATATCCCGAGCCGAGCGCTACCGATGCGCCATCTATTAGGCAAGAGCAGAGGCCGCAGCGCTCCGCCTCCCGAGTCCTCCAATTGGCGCGCCATTTGGAGGCGGAGCCTCCCTCGCTCTTGGTCAGCAAAGTCAAGGATAGTCGTGTATTTTTGTGTGTGTGTGCACGTTTTTATCTAATTAGTTTTATTTTTGTCTATTTTTTCGCACCTGTGAACCTATTTTTGGGATCTGCCCTGTATCAAAAGGGACTAGGTGCACGGTACTCTACTCTACTCTACTCAACTGTGGACTAACAAATAAAACTAATTAGATAAAAACGTGCACACACACACAAAAATACACATTGTCACTTATGTCTGTCCAGATGTTGTCGATTTTTGTTTTTTTAGTTGCTCCCACTTCACAAGGCGGCGCTGCGCATGGTTGAGCCGTTCTGTCGATGTGGTTTCGGTTTCCCAGAATAGGCAGGCGACGAGGTCTTGTTGGTTTTCTGTTGTTTCGTGGCTCTCTGGTTGAAGCGTGTCACATTCTGTCAATATATGATATAGACTCTCCATCCCCTTGCCGCATAGCTGACAAGTGGGATCCACTTCTTCAAAAAGTTCACTCCTCCTGACATTTGTTAGCAGACACCCCGTACGTGCTTGGAAAAGCAGCGCGCTGGCTCTGTCTCCTGTATATTGGGTGCAAACTTCGGGTTTCAACTTGTGGTTACCGTACCATTTGAGGCTTTGCTTTTTCTTTACATTGTTTTTCCATTCTTCAGTCTCCGTCGTTTTGATTTCTTCGGCCGTGATTTTTGACCACTCTCTCTCGTTGCGGGCTTTATGGCGCCTCGTGCCTCTGCTATATTTCCTATCATACTGGTTTATTTTCTTTATCCAGGCTGTTTTGATACCAAGGTATCGGGTATGCTGAAAAATTCTTTTTGCTATAGATGTTTCCGGTAGGTGTATTAATCGTCCTAGGTAATGTGTTTTGGACTTTGCGTCTCGTGTTGCGAAAGTCGCCCACCCCATTTCTCCTTGGATAGCTACGTTGGCTGTTGCAAAGTTACCCCCTAGTAACCATTTTCCGAGATCTCGTTGATGTTGATCCAGGGTCCTGATTGTAGCTGGCGAGAAGACAACCGCATCATTCGCGAAAGTAAGGGCAGGGACCGCTGTAGATTTCCAAAGTAGTCTTCCTACGCTATATCGGTTATAGGAATGTCTTGCAGAGTTCCAGATATGCCCTTTCAATTGGTTAGACTTTTTGACTACGTTCTGTTCGTGCTTACTCAGGTAGTGTTCGTCACTAGTGAAAGTGATTCCCAGGTACTTGTATTCTTGGGTGCGGGTTATAGGGCGATCTTGGAGTGTGAAATGCAAATTGCTTGGGTCCTCGCTATTGAAAGCCATCCATTGTGTTTTTAATACGTTGAACTTTAGCCCATCACTCTCGGCTTCTTCAGTGCATATGTTCAGCATATGTTGCAGGCTTTCTTCCGATGGCACAACTAGAACGATATCGTCTGCGAAGGCCAGCGCTGCGACTGCTGTATCTATTGGTTGTCCAGTTGTTGTCAAAGTTCTCACGGTGATCCCCTTTGACTCGCTTTGCAAGCGCAGCAGTAGGTTGTTTATATATATGTTGAACAAGGTTGGGGAAAGGGGGCAACCCTGCCTTAGCCCCACCTTGACTGGTACTGAATTTGATTTGTGTTTGCCCAGCTGGTTGTTTCTGTATCTTCATATAGTTTCTCGAGCAGTAATATTTCGTCTTTCGAAAGGCCTGTTTCAGTCAGTTTCGCAGACATAATCATGTGGTCCACGGCGTCATACGCTTTCTCGAGGTCGAGGAATGCAAGGAGTGTTGTCTCTTTATTTCTGTTCCGTATCTCAATGAGCTGCGTTAAAATAAAAATGTTATCACTTGCCCGCCTATTCCGTCTGAATCCGTTCTGTACTTCGCTGAAGATGTTATGATGTTCACAATGCTGTTGGAGTCGGGTGTTTAGGATGGAGGTAAAGAGTTTATAAATATTACTTTGTATTGCAATAGGGCGGTATGAGTCGATCTTTGTATTTTCTTTCCCAGGTTTGCAGATCAATTTTGTTCTCGATGTTTTCCAGTCCTTTGGGATTGATTTGGAATTGATGATGTGGTTATAGCATTGCATAAGTGCTTCCAAAGCAATGTCTTTCAGCGCTTTTAAAAATTCATTTGGAATGTTGTCCGGTCCTGATGCCTTTTTCGCTTGGATTTTCTTAATATTTAATTGGAGTTCTCCGAGAGTGATTGTGTCGTTTAGGTTGAGAGCGCAAGTGTCATCACGTTTCGTCTCCTTGTCCAGCTGTATATTATCGGTTTGTCTTGTCTTTGCTCTACTATTGAGTATCTCTTGCTGGGCACGGAAGTATTGGGCGAGTCGTTCCTTCGGTTCACAGTGTTCCCAGCTTCCAGGTATCGTAATCTGTTCCAATGTGACCTCGTCTTCCTGTTCATGCTTGTTTTGTAAAAGGTTAATGTATCGCCAGAAGTATTCTCCCGATTTCCTCCCTGATTTTGTAACAATTTCTTCGATTCGCTTGTTGTAGCCTTTGATTTTCTTTGCAACGAGGCTTTTAACTGCCTCCTTTTGCTCAAAGTATCTCTTCCAAGTTTCTTCCTGTTCTTGATTGGCTCCTTTCCGAATGGATTGTCGGTGTTCCCGGTTGAGAAGTTTGCGCTGTTGGATTTCTCTTTCCACCTCGTCGTCAAACCATGGATGTTTTGTTTGTTTAGGATCGAGCCATATGTACCCTATTGCAACTTCTGCGGTTTCTTTCATATTCTTTATGAAGTTCTCGTAGTCCATATTGTCTTCGGCCTCCAGTATTTTTTCTAAGATTGCAGCAAAGGTTTCTGTGTTACCATCAGAGTCCAAATCCCACTTCCTTTTCCTTGCTCTCTTTGGTATGCGTTGACGATGTTGTTTTCTTGTCTTGGCTTTAATTGTCAGCTTAATTCGGTTGTGGTCGCTAGTGCAACTATAGTGTTTGGATTCATCTATGTGTGTTTCTACAATTTGGAAGCGTTCTTCACAGAGCACGTTGTTTACCAATATGTAGTCAATCGCTGTTTGCAGCGTTTTCCTACTCCAGGTGTACTTTCCTGTACAACTATCCATTAAATTTACAATGCGCAGATTGTTACGAGAGCTTAGCTTTTTAACCAGGCAGGGTTTATCCTCCTTTCCGTCTAATTCGATTATATGTTCGTTGAAATCTCCTGCTATTATGACTGGAGTTGATGTATCTATGTCGGCAAGGTCTCTGGTGATGCAATCGTAGATGGCCCGATTCCACCCTGCCTCCTCTTTCTGCGTTGCCAAATATACTACGCATATTAGAAATTCCATATTATGTATTTTTACAGATGCCCACATGTGTTCTTCACAATTTTTCTCAAGGTTTTTAACTTTGACATTGTTTCTGTTGAACATAATTCCTAAGCCGCCACCTTTTTTGTCTCCTGTGTTCCTATTTCTGCCTGTCCATCCCCATGTGTCTTCTAGAGTTGGTGTTTCCATATTCCGTAGATGTGTTTCAGTGACCACATAGGCGTCAATCTGTTCCTCCTCTGCATTGTTTTGCAGTTCTTTCCATTTAAGTGGGTTTGAACCTTGTAGGTTTAGTACGCCGATTCTGATGGTCTCTTGAATTGTTCTGTTTTTCTTTCTCCTGTGTTTTTTCCGGCGGTGTCTACCATTGAGTTGTGCACTTGTTTGTTCTACGTCATCCAGGGAGGAGGACCGTAGAGCGGTAGCGGCGCAAATGGCGGGTAGGGCGGGTAGGGCATCCACTGTGAGGTTTGGTTCGGGTGCCAGGTTTGTCTGTGCTTCGTAAGTCCGTAGCGCGGGCGGGAAGTTTTTCGTTTTCCACTGTTGGGTCGTGTTCGGTGACGATCCCCTTGTGTTTCTTTTGTTCTTCGTCCCTTCCTTAAAGAAGCTAGTGTGCGCTTTGCTAGCTGTGTAGCGGCTGCATCGCTTGATGCCCTTGTATAGTGGATTACGTTGAAAGGGTACTTTATCTTCTCCTGTATCCACCTCATATCCACCAACTCGATATTTTCGTTCTGACTCTCGACTTTTTTCAACATTTCATTTAGTTCCTTCAGGTCATTGTGTACAGCCTCTCCTAGCTGTTGTGTTTCAGGTTGTGTGCACACGTGGAAGCATGTGCTGGGGAACTTTTGTATTAAGCACTCCAGTTGGGCTTTGACGTCTTTTGTTTCTTCCTTATTCAGACAGTCGTTCAACATCGTGTGGATAATGACCATGGTGTCTTCGTCGGGGTTTTCATGCAGTACCGCCTCTGCTGCCTCTTTAATTCCCTTACCCGGTTGCAATATTACTTTTACTCTGGAGTCTCTCCTCGTTTGTTGGAGATAGTTCGCTTTAAAACGATTGACGTTCGAGTCTCCCACAAGTAGGACCTTTCGGCAGTCATCATTTTGCCTCGGGCCTTCCGCTGGTTTCTCTTGGCGGTATTGTCTATTGCCTCCTCGGGCTAGCCGGCTTAGCTCTGGGTTGGCAGCTTGACCTTGATTCTCGTAAAGGCTGCTATTATTTCGTCCGGCTTCCTGACCTAGAGCCGCTTTCCGTGCATAGGTTTTTTTCTGTACACCATTTTCTGGGTCTACATTCTCATTGGAACTAGAGGCGTGTTTGTTACCCTCTGTTGCCTCTACAGTTGCCTCTATAGTAGTAACGCTTGCCTCCAGGGTGTTGTGAACAATTTCTTCGGCTGTTTTAATGGCTGCATATAGGCCTTTGTTCTCGCACTCCAAGCTATCAAGTCGTTTTGATAGTTGTTCGATTTTCTTTTTCTGTTAGGCGTTTTCACGGCCGAGGCTGGAGACCGTCTCTTCGAGTTGTTTTATTCTGTGTTCTGATTTTTGGAGTCTAACATTTTTTTCCTCCATGGATGTATCAATCCTTTGAAATGTTTCGCATATCTGGCAGATAAAAGGCTCTTTCGAAAGCCGTGCATCTTCAGATGTTCTGAAGGTCGTTTCTTCCAAATACATCCACCTCAGGCATCGATCGCACCGTATCTGGTCGTCGTTTTGATTTGCCATTGTTTTCTGCAACCAGTTCCGAAAGCAGTTGTGGAATTGAAACGGACTGACCTTTTAAATTCCGCGCCGCCTAACTCCGCACCGTCCGGGTTGTTTGCACGCTGAGTCAATTCTTGCAAAGAACTTGTCACTTCAAAACTATTCACTTCAAGACAGATCACATCCTTTCGCATCCAAATTCACATCCACGCGCGTCAACTCAAACAGAACGCCATGATGGTGAGCGCGAGATGGGGAGAGCTCAGTTGGTTCAGAGGACGAGAGAGTTCAGAGTTGGCGAGAGGACAGTTGGTTCAGTGGCTAACAGGTGGCGCCGCAATAGCGCCGTCATTGCTTGCTTTCTGCTGCTGTGAGTTTTGAGATTGCACAGAAGCCACGAATATTACTCTTGTGGTCGCAATCTTATGTTGTCGGGCTGCATATGTGCTTTGTTTTTCAGAAAACGTGATATAAATCATGGAACGAATAGAAGTCAACAAGAAACAGCTTGCAATGTTCATAGCAGACGGTTTTTCCTACCAACCAATGAGGCGGCTCTCTATCAGAAACGTCACACTAGAGTGGTTGACTTGGGTGAGTGAGTGGGCGATTTTGCAAATTAATTGCACCGCGGTGGAACAACTTTGGACAGAAATATTTTACGGGAATGTTTTTGACATACTGCTTTACAAGATGACAGCAGTTTTCGGCCATGTTAGATACCACTTTAATGGTCCTTTAAGAGTCCCTCCGTCAGGAAGTTAAACAGACAAGACCGGACACGTCCGTCCCTGCCTAGAGATGTCTCCTTAATTCGACACATTTGCCACATGCTGCGTGGAGCCATATTGTCCTTCAGTATCTACCAGGTTATCTACCCATAGGCTGTTTGATTCCTGATCATGCTGGCAGTGTGCCATCCTGAGTTCATGCATGTACTCGTAGAGCCACTTTCGCCAAAACCGCTCCAGCAAGGCTTCCCGATAGCGTGGCAGCTTTTGTAGTTGACGCTGTCCTGTGGAAGAGAAGTCAATTGCAGGGGCGTTGGGAGGCAACCTTGTAAGACGTTTTCCAACCAGAAAGTGGGATGATGTAAGTGGCTCTGTCTCAGTCGATTCTGAATAAACGTACGTAATCGGTCGAGAATTGATCGTTGGTTTGACTTCAGTTAGCAGCATAGTCAGTTCATCTAGGTTAAAGCTGTTCTTTCTGCTCCCGGAAGCCGCCCTACCAAGCGGCCCTCTTGGTGATGAATTTCCAATGTAGGTGGATCTGAGAGAAGAAATTTGCTACCTCCTCACTTCTTATCAAGGTCCAAAGCTTCTGGAGGTCCTTCGCTGCTCGTTTAAAGGTGAGTGCGTTGTCTGAGTAAACAGTATGGCAGACGCCTCTTCTTGATGTGAGCCTTTGAAAAGCTAATAAAAAAGTTGGTGAGGTTAGGTCGGTTACGACCTCTAAGTGGACTGTCCTAGTGACTGTGCACATGAACAGTACTATGTACGCTTTCCTGTTGGTTTCCGCTTTGTAGTACAGGGGTCCTGTAAAGTCTACTCCGACCACAGTGAAAGGATGCTTTCGTGTCACTCAGTCCTTCGGAAGTGGCTCCTCTGCATGTTTCGAGCGCCATCTTCGACAAACCATGCACCCATTAAGCACGTTCTTTACAGCTTGTCTTCCTTTTAAAATCCAATACGATTCTCGAAGTTGGACGAACGTATCGCATACACCGGCATGAAGAAGCCGTTTATGTTCTTGCATGATAAGTTTCCTCATAAAGTCATGCGCTTTTGGCAGGATGATTGGCTGCTTCTGCTCCATATCCTCATTGCTCCCTTGATGTCTTCCACGTAAGCATAGGATTCCCTTGTCGTCGAGGAATGGAGCTAAATTTCGCAGAGGTGAATCCTCACCAATTCTTCGTGTACCCTGTCTGAGGATTTTAACTTTTTTAGGGAATGTGTCATGTTGAGCTTGTCGAATCCAGTAGCTTTCTGCGTAGTTTATCTCTGCCGTTGTAAAAACGCCTTCTTGCCTTCTTCCCTTTCTTCAGCAATTTGTAAGAATGCGTTTGATTCATGCTGTTATCCGAAGTACCCCTAGTAAAGTACTGTGTTCTTCCATGCTGAGTAAAGGAGTTGCAACTGGACCGGCCACAATGGTGGTTGTTTAGTACATTTCTAGCTCCATTTTCAACATCATGTTTGGAGGATTTTGGAAGTCCGGGCCTCAGGTCAGGCCACTGCTCACCACTGTCAGAAAGCCACTTCGGCTCTTGCCACCACATGTCCTTGATAACCAACTGCTCTAGTCATACTCCGTGCGTAATAAGATCGGCCGGGTTATCTCGTCCTGGGCAATAGTGCCATGTTTAAGGGTCACTCAGGGTCTGGATTTCTGCAACTTGGTATGCGACAAAGGGCTTCCAGCGACCTGCACTTCCCTTGATCCAGTAGAGGACAATACTTGAATCGCATTCAAAAACGTGGGGGGGTCCTCTTCCATGTGGAGCGCGCAGGCGACATAGCTCGTTAGCCGTGCTCCTAATGCGCTCCGTGCGCCCAGCAGTTCCAAACGTGGTAACATGACGTGTTTCAGTGGAGCGACTTTCGACTTTGATGCCACCATCTTCGCGTCTACAGCGCCAATAATTTTTTCGGTGCGAAGATACACAACAGCTCCGTAGGCATAAACGCTTGCGTCCGAGAAGTAATGTAGAGATTGTGTTGATGTTCCTCCAAACTTCAGGCCTCTCTGTACTGCCACCGTTGAAAGGACCGGGATCTCTCTCGTCCACTATGACCACTCCGAGGCAATATCACCAGGCAGTGGGTCGTCCCATCCGAAGCCTTGTTCCAAAGCACGTTGAAAAAGTATGTTAGCCTCGATGATGAACGGGCAAAGAAAGCCGAGTGGGTCGAATATCCTCGCGGTTGCTTGGATGTGATGTGATAAAGAAAAAAATGGGGATGTGAGTTTCGACAAGTACAAACAGATGATGAGATGATGAGAAAACAAAGAGATGATAACCAAAGAAGAACAGAGATGATGATGGAGTTCCACATGTAGTTCAAAAGTTTTGACCAAGTGAGTGCTTTTGAGAAGACTACGTTTGGTATCCTGCTTCTGCAGTAAAAACGTTTGCAAGAATTCCATGGCAAGATGAAGTGTGTCGTCTCTGGTATTCCAAGGGAGCCCAAGTACCTTCTTGAACTGTTGGTTGTCGGATACGCTGCTTGAACCATCGTTGCTTTCGTCGAATAACTGCTTCACAGTTAGTGGTCCACTTCCACAAGTTCATTGCTGCGGTGGTTAGTGTTTCGTTGGTGTCGTTAAACAGTCGTTCTGCTTCAGCTGGCGTGTCCACGCTCGTCATGAGGTCATCCACATAGAAACTTTCTTCCAGCATTTTTATCAAATCCGGATAACAAGACGACATCTTTTCAAGATGAAAACGAAGTGTTGTCGCAGTGAGGAAAGGGCTCGATGTCGCACCGAAGGGCATCCGCGTCATTCGCCAAACTTCGATTTCTGGAAGGACGTCATCTCGTTTAGGCATCACAGCATACCCAAAGAACCTGAAGGAATCTCAGTCAGGTTAGTTCAGAGAGATTTGAAGAAAGGCCTTCTCGATGTCAGCAGAAATCCCAAGGTTACTCTTCCTAAACCTCAGAAGCATAGCGAGTACTTCTGGATTCAGATTCGGACCGGCGTTAAGGGCTTTGTTGAGGGAGGAACACCCAGCTGCATGCAAAGAGGCGTCAAAAACTATGCGTATCTTGGTGCTCTCTCTGTCCAGTTTGACGACAGCGTGGTGTGGCATGTAGTAAATGGAACCTTCAGTGGTTGCTGCTTTGTTGATCCTCCCTGCGTGACCTTCCTTCAGGTACTGTCTGATCGCCCTGTCGTACTCAGCAAGGAGATTTTCGTTCTTGAGAAGTTTCTTCGTCAAGCAATGCAGCCAGTCCTTGGCAACCTTCTCGTTCGATGGCAGACCCGGTCTTGTGGCTTTCCACGGCAGCGACACTTGATATCTGCCGTTCACGTCCTTAATTGTTGACCAGAATTCTTGAAGAGCCATGTCGCCATCTACGATGTCGTTGCCACACTGAATTCCGAGATGTTCCAGATCCCAAAATTTTTTCACTTCCTTGAATAGCTCAGCTTCTTCAGTTTCCACGGTGACCCGCATGGTCCCCACATTTGAACATATCGTTGCTGTGCTTGACTGAGATGGCCCAAGGAGGGCCCATCCGAAGGCTGTGCTTGTAGCTACTAGACCCTCGTCGACGTGCTTCACTTCGCCAGTGACTACCCTCCAGTAGAAGTCAGCTCCAATGAGTAGCGCGATGCCCTGCTCGCAGATGGCACTCATAGCTGAAGCATCACCGATGTGCATTCCATCCAGGTGAAGCCTGGAAATTAAGCTGTTGTTCAGGACCTCCATGACGTCATTGCAAATGTTGGGCATCTCCAAAGCTTTGATGCAAACTTCTGTCCTGTCGTACTGACTACGGAGCCAAACTTCAACTCATTGGCATCTGCTTTGCGTTGTTGATTCCGTTCCAAACGTATGAAGAGTGAGCGTCTCCTCTCATACTGGCTGGCACTTCAGCTTTTCCGAAAGCAACCTTTTGATGAGTGATAGTTGACTGCCACTATCCAGTAGTACATGAACAAGCTGATGTTTGATGCAGCTCTCTGCCCATACTTGACAGGAGATGCACAAAGAGGCTGCACACAATACAGAGTTTGATATGCTTTAACGAGTGTCAGTTTCAGTTTTTTCGTTCGTTTTCATTTTAAAGCGTATCAGCGTTACAAAGTCATCGTTGTTTTATCTTGGTGGCTCAGGAGGATTTGGCTGGCGTGCCAGCGTGGATACCTGTGCCTTGGCATGGACGACGAGGACTTCTCTGGTGGAGATCTGGAGTCCGTAGCCTGACGCATCAGTCGTTACAGTAACTGGTAGTGTCGGATGGAACATGCTCAACGCTGAGCATGTGGACATGACATGAGTCTTTTGAGCCTCTCAAAGCATGCCTGAGCATTTGTGCTACATTGAAAGTCTTTTTCGCCTCGGAGCAAGTCACGTAGCGGTTCCACTTCGTCCATATCATTCTTTATAAATTTCGCGTGACGTCCAGTCATGCCCAGGAATGACCTCAATGTGCAAGAGTCAGTGGGTGCTGGAGCTTCCAGAAAGGCCTTTACGTTTGCTTCTAGTGGCATGACTTTTCCTTTCACGACCTGTATGACCCACAAAGGTGAGATCCCTGACACCGAACATTTCTCGTTTAGCCGTAGACCTGCGTCCGAAAGATGTCCCAAATCTTGCCGTAAATTCCTGGCATGCTCCCCTACACTTTTCCCATGAATGATGATGTCATCAAGGTAGTGTAGTACTCCACTACAGTCTTTGAGCACATTAGCGAGGAGCTTCTAGAAGGCAGAGGGTGCTGACGCCAGGCCAAAACATACCAGTTTGTAACGGAACAATCCATCGTGCGTGATAAAAGCAGTGAGATCACGGCTTTCTTCTGCCTGCAGTAGCTGGCGGTATGCCGCAGTTAGATCTAGTTTGGAGAGGACTTTCGCACCGGCGAGTCTGTTAACAAGTTCCTCTATCTGGGGTAGAGGATAGCTATCCGGTATGACAGCTCTGTTTCGTGCTCGTAGGTCCACACAAAGTCGAACACGACCGTCATTTTTCTTAGCGACGACAATGGGCGATACCCATGGGGATGCATCAATGGGTTCTATTATATCCATGTCCAGGAGTTTCTTCAGTTCCTTGGAGACATAACCCCTTACTTCTAACGGTAGTCTTCGAAGTTTAACTATAGTAGGCTCCACTTCTGGTCTCAGTTTCACTTTGTGTGCGTAACCTTTAGCAACACCCAGTCCTGGAGCAAACAGTTGTGGAAATTCGCACTTCGCAATGCGCTCGCAATCACACGTCGTAACCGTTGTTTCTAGGCATACCATTTGTGCTCCGTCAACGTGCAAATCCAGTGCTGCAACTTCATCAAGTCCTAACCAGTGGCGTAGCCACGGGGGGGCTAGGGGGGGCTCGAGCCCCCCCTACCTGCCACGACGGCCCCACGCAAATCGCGCATATCCGAGGAGAAAATAATATATGGGGGGGGGGGGGGACAGTGTGACGATCGCGAAAGTTCTTACAGTTCATGGCGTCTATCTAATCGGCACTCTTGAATGGTTTTCAAAGTATACGCTTTTCAAAATCCTTCCGATCTCGTGACACCGCCTCATTGGACATCACTGCGCAATCGTATTGTGAACGCCCAAATAAATTACCGCATTTTGCGGTGTGCACAAGTATTTTGTGTTGTCGCACCCATGATCAGCGGGGGGGGGGGGGGGGGGGGGGGGGGGGGACGCGAGTTTTCGTATCGAGCCCACCCTACCTTGGCGGTCTGGCTACGCCAATGGTCCTAACACTGTAGTATCTTGCTGCACTACGTAAAATAGAAGTGAAGCACTCTGCGTATTGTACTTGACAGGGATGACAACGCACCCTCGCACTGGTATCTGCTTTCTTGAATAGTCATGAAGTTGAATCGAAGCTGGTCGGAGTGAAAAATATCTGGAGAGGGTAGACTCGTAGACTTCCCAGGACAGTATGAAAACAGACGATCCTGTATCGAAAGAACCTGACGTTCTTGCCTGCACCTTCCACTAGTAGTAAACGTCGATGGCCTTTTCCTTGATTGTATGCACCTCGAGAAGCATAGCCAGAGCGTCGAACCGAACCGGAACCGAACCGTAATTACTAGAGCCATCTTGGAGCTGACCCGGAACCGAACCGATTTAAAAACTTCTGTTACCGGTTCGGCATACTGGTTCAGTACGGGATGGTGTTTGCCGCCTGTTATCTATCCCATCGTCTGGTGGCGACACCCTTTCATGTGACTGCTCAAGATTTGTCGGTCCGTTCGGTAGCGCAGGACATACAAGGCCAAGGTTGAAGGAAGTTGTCCTCTTGCTGCCGCTTATAGAAGAAACAAGTTTTGTCATTCCTACCTTCGATAGTTTGCAGCAGCAGTGCACTGTAACAACATCATGCGGAACATTAAAAACGTAGCCAAAGAACCACTATGCTCAATAAGGCTGCACTGCACTGCTGCTGCAAGTGTGCCGCGACTCGCCTGTCACTGCAGTTCAGCCTTTCCATTTGCAAGTTGGAAGTGCCCCGGCACCGACAGCGGCAGCTGCGGCACGGCGTACTTCTATAGTTTCGTTTTCAGAGGTGTAGACGCTGGCCGAAGTTGTGCCAGTCTGTCAGAACGCAGGCGCAAAGAAGGCGAAAGAAAGCACACGGAGGTGCTTCATGAGGATGCTACATAAAAAATATGTTCCACTTCCAGATGACATGTTGCCGTTATAACCTAGGCATATCGTTTTATTTTTTGTGTTTCGCAATTTAAATCGTATCTTGGGGGTGGGGTTGGGGGTGACGTGGGGATTTGAGCAGTCTGCCTGAATAGATTGGCAGCACGTTGCTCGAGAAAGGGATGAAAGGGGGGTCCTGTTGGTCAAAAAACAGAAATAAATGCATAAAGAGTGTAACTAAGAGATCTTGTACCATTTTAGTGGCTACCTATAATTTTGTAGCATATTAGCACCTCGAACCGGTTCCGAACCGGTTTATAGCCTCTGAACTGGTTAATCGAACTGATATGGGTGGGTGTTATAAAAGGTGAGTCGCATTTTCGTGCGTGACGCTATATCTACTTGAGAGACAAGCTTCTGCTACCATACAGTAAATAATCTGTACCAGAGAAAAGTACAAAAAAGTCGTGGTTGCCATGCACTGCGTAAAAAAATAAATACGACCACAACACAAACTTTTGTCTTCGTGCATTTCCTATGCGCTATACTGATGGATTGAGACGAAAGTTTGCGTGGTCGTATTTAGTTTGTTACACAATGCTTGGTAACCACAATCTTTTTGTAGGTTTCTCTGGCATAAATTCTTTACTCTGAGGCAGCGGAAGTCTGTGCGCAAACGAGGTATCAGTCAAGGAAGTATCACGTCATGCTTGAAAATGTGACTGACCTTCTAGAGCACCCACCCTGTATGTGATCTCCGGAGCTGAACCGGAACCGAACCTTGATGGCAGAACCCGAAGCAAACCGAAAAACGTTTCAGTTCAACGCTCCTCTGAGGTCCTCTGTTACTACTTCACGAGCAGTACCGTGGTGCTGCTTGCTTGAACCCTTGCACATGGCTCCAAAGCTACCTACCTTCTTGCATTTAAAGCATTCCTTATCCCACGCTATACAATTTGGCAAGTTAGCCAAATGGCGCGTTGAGTCACAGCGATAGCAAAGAGCTGATTTCTTTGCTTTCAGCTTGTCCAACTGTTGCGGTTTCCTCATGAAGCTGCTGTTGAGCTGCTCTCCGGCTCTGTTCTACATGATTCGCTAGCAGAACTGCTCTGTCCAGAGCAAGTGCTGAGCCCTCTAGTACAAGTAAGTGTTCCCGTACCTGCAGCAAAGCAGCTTTATCGACAAGTTGGTCACACAGAGTTTCGTCAAGCATCAGCCGGTAATTACAAGTAATGACAAGTCCTTGCAGAGCAGAGCTGTAACGTAGTCCTCAACGGTTTCATCGGGGAGCTGTGCCCGTTGTCGGGACTTACGGCGTTCTACTATCACGTTCGGCATACTTCTTTTCAAGCATAGCTAAAGCTTGCACATAAACACTGGTTACGCCTGTGGATGATGCTCCTTCGATCGTTCGTGTGGTAGGTACATCAGCAGCTGACAGCGTATAGAATATCTATATATCTATATATATATTGTTGACCCTCTGTTCCCAAAGCATGAAGTAGTACAGCTTTCAGTTGTTCTGGGGTATAGGATACGGCATTGATGGAAAGCATGTAATTTTCGAAGATACGTCTCCATTGAGTCCATGGTATGGGTGGCTTGCCAGATCGATCAAGAAACGGTGGTACCACAACAGGAGTGCCAAAATTCATGATAACTATAATCTGAATAGCTGAATGCACACCCCTTTTCGGTCGCCGCGTAGGTACGTCCAACGTCGCCAAAATGTTGTGTCTTGCTCGGACCACAACCAATTCCAGAACACTTCACTGATGATGACGGCACTCATGCTTTACACATGCGCCTTAGCGACGACACCACACTTGGATCATAAGAAGATTGTAGGGATCAGCACGACTGCCATGCTAGCAACACTGACAATGCATAGCATGACGGACAGGCCACAACTTGCATTTAGCAATGAAAGCAGCAGACTGGGCACATTTTTTGCCTGCCTGCTACTATATGTAGTTTACAACTCAGCATCCCTCTGCAAGAGCCAATAGACCAACCCGAAAAACGTCATCATAACGTTGGTAGACAGACTAAAACCGAAACAAATCGGAAGGGGAGGAGTAGGCTGGGTTCCACGAATGGGCACTTGTTCGCTGCCTCCTACTGAAAGAAAAGTAGGACCGAAGGTCGCGTCCTTTTCGGGGACCATCGTCATCCCCTCAAGACCGTGGCTCTCGCACGTGTCCTTGTTCGCCCCTAGCTTCGAGCGTAGCTTCGAACACTACGACGTCCTTTGTTTACGAACAGGGAGAGGTCTATTGCATAACATTTTATTGTGACTATTGCATTAGCACATATGGATTCTTGAGAAATGCCCCAGAAATGAATATTTTCTATGCTTGTAACATATATCTTTAGGGTCCGACTTTTTCTGGTTAGACGCCTTTCCCGGATTCAGATGGGAAAAATTAGGTGCTATTTATTTTTAAGTCTGCACTTTGGTGTGGAAACAGGTGCTACTAATACATTTGGGTGTCATTGTTTTTTTTTTCTTTTCTTCTTCTTTCAAAGTTACCAACGAGCGGCCTGCAGTTATCTCACGATTTATGGTGACGAGCACCACATGTACTAACAGCACATGTGCTTCACATAGTTTCTTGCTGCATTCAGGTCATATTTACGTCAGACATACATGCAGGTTGAATGGTGTTCACGTACATGTTACAGCATGATATGTGGTTGGCATTCGGGGAGAAATCAGGCTTAAGGGGGAATCACTTCTTCAGAAATCTATGGTATGGGTGCTTTTCGTTCGCACAAGACACGTGAACGCTCTAAACTATCATCATAAGATTGGTACTGGCGTGTTCTCTTAGCTTTTCTCTAGTCAATGACGTATTTTTTAGAGGACAAGGTTGAGCCGTTGATTTTTAATAAATTAAAGTTTGGTGCGTCTCGAACATGTGCTGCCATCTCGATAGAGTGTCGCACACTAAAATATTTGCGAATTTGGGCTCAATACAAATCAATGGATAGTCCTGGAATTCTACAAAATATGTCATTGACAAGGGCAAAGCAAGGAGAACACGTCAGTACTTCTGTTTTGACGATATATTACGCAGTTTCTGAGCGCTGTGCGAACAAAAACGTTCTCTATTGTCTTGCGCAGAAGCGATTCCCCCTTAACCCGAATCGGTCCTTAACTGATTCAGGAGGGAATAATCAGGAGCAATCGGGCATGGCCCAAAAAAGTCACGCCCTACATATATTCCTTCTACCATTATCCGGCAGTAGCTAGGCATCAACTTGTGACATACCTGTAACCAGTGATCTTCTCTATGCTGCTGAGAGGCACCTTATAGCCACACTCTTCCAAGATTTCTTCCTGGATCACCTGAATGGAGGGTGCCCCTGGCTTGTCCATGATCCCAGCACATAGCTCACGAGTCATACCAAGGCTTACTGGGTACTTCTTCATATCTATGGCATGCCCACGGGTGGTATCCTCTCGTGCTATCGCGCCAAAGAACACAGCTGCGTGTTTGAACCAAAATTTAGTCAGACGAAAAGGAACATAGTATTTCATTTCCAAATACCTGGCCGAAATTGCCGAACATAGATGAGGACGTCCCGGGTCTTGTTGTACAGGACTGCTGCCACACTGTAAGCAAGGTGTACCTGTCATGCTGTGCGACAGCACCTCAATGATCAGGATGACAAACTACAGAAACTTTTGGCAAGTAGGTCTTGAGCACTCTGTACAACCATTCTGACATCATGTGTAAGAGTTCACTATGCTTTCTGTCAGCTAGTTGCATTGGAAGAAGCATTGCATAACAGAGCAATGCCTTCTACTCGCACCTATTAGTGAATTTTCCCTCGAGATACCGCAACTGTTACAAGCACCAAAGTCCCACGAAAGGAGGTTTGTGAGAAGCACAGAAGAGCGATTTCATTTTCCTTGCACATCACAGGTCGTTTGAGATGCCCACCCGAGCTTTGGCAATGAGGGAAGCGAACATCACAGCTGCTGTACAGTATATCAGGTTTATCGCATGGATGAAACAAGTGCCTCCTTCAAGCAGCCAGACCAAACCTCTTTTTCACTTCCTTTCTGTTGCACCTCGGTTCAAGGTCCGTGAGCAAAGTCACCCCAACGGTCTTTGAGAATGCCAATGTGCTCTTATTTGCTCAAAAATCAGTAATAATGCTTATCTACTGATGCTGCAAAGTGTATATATCAGCATTCCTCACCTGTCATGAACCCTCATGAGATCCCATATTTTATCCTTTCCATCCTGGAACAATCAAGAAAGAAAAAGAGTAAGCTTTCTAAAGACACGCAATAAAGCCTTCTTTTTTCTTCTACTCATTTTCAGGAGCTCAGCAGTCAATTACAAGGGTCGTTCAAGGTTGACCAAAACTTTTGCTAGAGAAAACTCAGCGAGTAAATGTAGTTGAACAAAAGTGTCGGAGGGCAAAGTGCAATCCTTCTCGGGTCAATGGCACGTGCAGCAGCAGCTATCATGGCGGTGAGCAGTGTGTCTGTAGGTCTGGAACAGCGATGCATATTAAGGCGCAGTATGGGGAAAAAATGACGTCGAGAGGAAGAGTGTACGAATGGTGCACACAATTTAGCAAAGGATGGGATGGTGACGAATGAACCATATGGACACGTTCGTCCGACTGCAGTCACACCAGTGAACATCGCAGGCGTTGAGCGAGCCATCCTCAAGAACCAGCAACTAACAGTTCAGAACATTGCAGCACAGCGTAATATTGCTGTCAGCTGAGTGGAGACAATCATTCGTGAGCACTCCGTAAAGTCTGCGCAAGATGAATTGCCCCGACACCTCACTTGTGACCAGAAGGGAGGGTGCATTGGAGTCTCTGAGCAGATGCTAAACCGGTTTCAATCCAAGGGGGATGAATTTTTGCAATCAATCAATCACTTGTGATGAAACCTGGATGCATCATTCCACCCCAAAGACAAAAAGCAGCAGCATGGAATGGCAGCATAAGGCTTCCCTGACACCAAAGAAAAGGAAGATGCAGCTGTCTACTGGGAAGCCTGTGGGAACTGTATTCTGGGACATGTGGGGTGTCCTCCATGTGGACTTCTTGGAGTAAGAGGTCACGATTAATGCCCAGTACTACTCCACGTTGATAAAGGGTGCTGTGCAAAACGCAATTCGCAAGAAAAGGCCTGGGATGTTGTCCGGAAGGGCCAATCTTCTTCATGACAATGCCCAGCCTCACACAGTGAATTTTTACAGTAGCAACCCTGGCCGAAATGTGTGGGGACGTCTTTCTCCATGCTCCTTACAGCCCAGATTTAGCCCCAACTGAATACCACTTGTTTGGGCCCTTTAAAGAGCACATTGGAGGAAAGAAGTTGCACACAAATGAAGCACCTCAGAAAGATGTCCTGTAGTGGCAGCCCACTTCTTTCTATGCCGGAGGCATCAAAGAGTACCCACTGCAATGGCAGCGGTGTCTACATGCGCACAGTGAATATTTGAAAAAACGAACATAGTTTGGTGCTTCCCAAATGTTCCATTGTGTTTGAAGAAATAAAAGACTCGGTCAACATTGAACAGCACTTGTATAACTCATAATTCTTGGTTTTACATCATGAGACGACAGCAGCCAATCAATGTCCAGCACTGGACAGTTGAGGGGTACACTGGAGGAAAGTTCCCCAATCACACGGGGAACGCACCATGTTACTGTGTGACCTAACATGGCTTGCTGCTGCTGCTTATAAGCAAAAAAATGTCAGTGCAGGGTGGCACAAGGATAGTTGCAGGCATAATTTTGTTAGTCACACCAATAACTTAAAAAAATGAGAGAGCGAGAGAATGACAAAGGTACTGCTTTTTAAGTCACATCCCTGTATAGGAAAGGTTGCCCTGTGAGGCAATGCAACTGCTCAACATTTTAAAGTAGCACAGAAGTCATTTTTAACACCCAGTTTTCTTCCTATAAAACTGTTAAGTAGGCCAGTTAAATGCACCATGCGAAGTAATTTACACCACAGAGTCATAATTATCGCAGAAATTGAATTTAAAATACGCCGCAAAAAGCGAACGTGCGCAACGGTGGTGAAGAGCAGTACCAGCCTGTGATCTGCCTGGAACCTAGCGCTGACGCTATAAGGAGAACGCTCGCTGATTGGCCTAGAGAAATGTTCTCTGCTACTCCGCTGTCGTCTGCTACTCGGCTGTTCGGGGTTCTGATAAAGCTTTTCTCCTTGCTCGGTAATGCTTCGGCTGCTCCTTCTATCCCCAATTCTCCGGGAAAACTGTCAAAACAGGTTTAAAGCGGCAAAGAGACAAGGCGCTGACCCCCACTGACCGGCAAACCAGAACGAGTCTCCTTATGCCGTCATCGGTGACGTGCCATCATACCTCCTCATCCTCGTTATAGCTGGAGTGGCGAGTTAAGGGTGAAGGCGCGGAGCTATGTTTATGTGAGTTTTTTTCTGGGAAACAAATTGCACACATCAAAACCTTTCGCGCTACTCGGTATAATGACACACACGCTTTCATCAGATGTCTTAATCTGAATTTTTTTTTGATGGCCCTCTGTACTTCTTTAAAGCAACTGTCCTGCAGGGAGACTGTATGGGCAGGCAGCACAACTATCTGCCACTTATCTGTAGCCCAGTATATTATTTTGACACTTCTGAGAACTTAATAAAACTATTTCTTAGTTTGTCTCAAATAATTTCATTTTAGTTTAATTGCCCCTAGGTTTGGCTTTAGGACAAACCCTCTGTGTGCTTCTAGACAGTAATGACAAACCTGCAGACTGCTTTCTCCTTACTTCTCTTTACAAATTCTGCATGTCTGCTGAGAGGTTAAGAAAATCTGTTGATGTTTGAAATATTCTAGTGCTTCAAAAGCAAAGCAGAGCACCATGCCTCATGCAGGTAGTCCCCAAACTCCTTGCTATAGAAATAACTTCATTCAGAGATATTCCCTGCCCACATCCCTAACACCCCAGCCCCAAGAAAAATAGACCTCTACCCAAGAAACGTCATCGTGACGTAGGTAGACAGACTGAATCTGAAACAAATCAGAAGGGGAGGGCTGGGTTCCACGAATGGCCACTTGTTTGCTGCCTCCTATTGAAAGAATAGTAGGACTGAAGGTCGCGTCTGTTTCAGGGACCATCGTAATCTCGTCAAGATCGTGGTTTTGTTCGCCCTTAGCTTCGAGCGTAGTTCAATTCTACCAAATCGGTGGCGCTGTCAAACACTATGACGTCACTTGTTTACAAACAGGGAGAGGTCTATAGAAGATGAAAATCCTCAGGATGTAAAAACCAAGCTGCAAAACATCTGGCCTTTTGCTAAGATCTATCATTCACAGGATTGTCTTCACTGCTTTGTCAAGGTTTTCCAGTCTTACTTTTTCATTTGCACTACAGTTTAACCTGCAGCAGAACACAATGGTGGCCACTTCATTTTTCTGTCATCAACGAGAGTACTACTGTATGAAGCTTATTCTATAACTGTTGCAGAGGTGTCACCAAGTGCTTTAGATCCTGTGAGGTTCAGCTGCTGTCCATGACAGTGATACGCCGTGGTCCCTGACCTATTCTGCTGCAGTGTGCAACAATGGCCCATTACTCTGCTAAAGGGCTGCATACCTATTAGATCTTTGGCAGCATAGAGGCACCAGTGATGGTGAAACACGTAAAATATGTGTATCCAGCCATTTCTAATGTGTATGTTACATTTTGATCTACACACTGCAAAAATCTGCATAGCCTCAACCTGTAAATGCTGTGCGTACTTCGTAAAAGTGTGATATCCACTGCTCCCTGGGGACCACACTCTTAAACTGACGTCTCTTGACTCCATGTGAAGTGCACCAGGCACTCACTTCGCAAACTTGTAACATCTAGTGAGAGATCACACTAGAAATTACAAGCAGCAATCTTTATTTCACCCCTCATATTCACAATTCCGGGTTCATACGTCAAACATGCTAAGGAGCATTCCGAAACATCAGCATATCTTCTGACGACACAGCACATTGTAAATTCCAAAGAGCTTATAAAATACTTTTGCTTTGTCATTGCAAAGATGGTGCTGAAAAGTGTATGTGTACATGTGTCACGCTTGTGAATGTTCGCACCGCACAATATATAGGGTAGAGTAGACAACATTGTCTGCAAAGATTAGGTAGTACATACATACTACAAAGTCCATTCGATTCAATGGGGACAGCCTCCAGGATTTTGTCCTCACCATCTGAGGAAGGATTTACACAGTATCCCACAGGGCAGTGTGATGCCCATATCTGCTGGCTTTTCGGGCTCTTTTCTTTCTTTTTTTTTTTTTTCCCCCTTTTTGCCAGGTTGGGGGAATGCTAGGAAAATCTCCGCAGTCGAGTATCCTTGTGAAGCTATTCAGTCGTCCAAAATGTTGGTCAGTGATGGGACTCAAACCCACACTTCTTGATTACCAGTAAAGAGTAAAGTGCAGTGACCAACAATTGTCTTATTTCCTTGCTCTTAATGTTGTGTTTGTCCATGCACGGGCTAGCCTTGCACAAGTTGATTTCTGTTAAATGTTAGTACAACATATACCAGGCGCTTAAGCTGCTGTGTGTACTTCAAGCAAAGTATCTATCAATCTATCTACACGTCTCTTGCATGTACTAGTTTCGTAGTTATGAGACCCTTACTTATGCATAAATTACGCAAGTCGAAGAATACGAAACATCCTTCCCGGAGTGTTGGTGAATGACATCATTGCTGAAGAGCACTTGTGGCCCTCACAGGAATTCCGACAACGATGCATCAAAATCGCGGACACCATACCCAGAGTCTCCACTGTCAAGCCTTCAATTTTCAATTCAGAGCTGTATATCCGCTTCAAGTGCAATCCAGTGGAATCTCACCTGCTTGTAGTGCATTCGTGCTGGATGAACATACTTTGAGTCTACGCATTCTGTGAACCGAACATCTTCAATCTTTTCCATGGCTGGATAAACCTTGAAGTGCCGCCGACTTCCGCAAAAGCGTGTTCGACAGACAAAAACTCTGGGTAATGCCAGGTTCTATCTCTCAGATACTCGTTCAGTGTGCAGGAAACTGATCAGACGGACTAATAAAACCACTGCCTGGCCTGTGATATCGCAATGAACCCTGGTGCAATACAAAACATTGAGGATTGAGCAACGGCTGTAGCGTAAAGTAGAAAGTAGCAATGGTAGTAGTAACGGTAGTAACCCGCAGGGCCGCCAGGCGGCCATGCCATGCCACCCAGGGCCGGCACCACCGGTTACACATGCAATGCAGCCAAACGAAAGTGAGGTGAATCGAAATCTGAAATAAAACAAGAAAACTGCTTCTCGGTGTTAAGTGGAATGACGAGTGTCTAATGGAGGGGGAGGTGAAGAGGTAGCAGCCATCCTGCTGACCGCCTGTAGCTCCACTTGCACCGGGGGAGACAAAAGCCACACATGCAATAGTAGACAAGACTAATACTATAAATAACCCAGAGGCAGATATTCGGTAAAAAATGGTTTTATTTCGAAACATTTACTTTGCAAAAACGTTCACAGAGACAAATCATACGGCTGTTACGCCAGCTATTATCGTCAAAAGGTGCACGAAAGACGCCATATTGAAAAAACTTGAGACACCCGAAATAAAACACAGAATAAAGTCACAGGAAATACAAAAGATGACTTGGGAACTCTGCAGCGAAACTTATATACACAATGTGTGGGCCTTGAAAGAGCTTTTGCTCCTTCGTGGGTGAAGATGAACCAGGTCAGGCTTCGCAACCTACCCTCCGAAGCCGTAGAGTGTGCGGCCCTGTCGCTTCAAGGCATAGACGACGTCCATAGCTGTGACGGTCTTTCGCTTCGCGTGTTCCGTATAGGTGACAGCATCACGGATTACGTTCTCCAAGAACACCTTCAAGACGCCTCTGGTTTCTTCGTAGATCAGACCAGAAATACGCTTGACACCGCCACGGCGTGCAAGACGACGAATGGCAGGCTTGGTAATACCTTGGATGTTGTCACGAAGCACTTTTCGGTGACGTTTAGCACCTCCTTTTCCCAATCCTTTGCCTCCTTTACCACGGCCAGACATAATGCCTTCCTCCGAGGAAACAACAGATACTCCAACGCAACGTTTTCGAGAATGACAAGTCAATTCAAGATGGAGGATTTTTAAAGCCAGCAGCGGACCGGCGAGAAGAGTCGCTTCTTATTGGTTGAATTTATAAGAAAGGATAATAGAGGGAAAGGGAACACACCAAACACGTAAACAGTCAACAGCCCCTCGGAGGGGGTGAACAACAAAAGGAGCAATTGATGGTGAAGAGATTGCGGTCACCTTTTAGAAAATTGCAATGATCGAAAATGTGGTTGTCTTCTACAGCCGACGTTTGTTATCTTCAATCGCAATTGCATTGGCTAACGTGCAAATAGCGAGGCTATCGCTTGTGTGTGTGTCCTCTTCCTATGTTTGTTACCACACTTTTTCTTTTACTTGCATTCCTTTCTCGTTTTTATATACTTTATTTGTTGTTCAGCGGCTTGCGGCCGATATGGCGGGTAGGCCACTCTGGGTCGACGTTACTTCATTCCATGCTTCATTCATTGTGGGACGCTGTTTTACCAGTTTTACGTATCAAAAAACGCTCGCTGGTGTAGAAAAAAAATCCTGTTATTTGTTTTTGTTCCTCTCTTAGCTTTCTACATGCTGGTGATTTTAGCTCGACGTTGTTGACCTCGAGGCTGTGCCTCCTGCTTGAAGCCACGTTCGAAATGACGAGAAACCCGGAAGACGGCAGTGATACCCGCAGCAAGGTTCCTCACTCCCTTGCAGCTCACCACGAAATCTCAAAGGAATTTAAAGGTCGTCGGACCCAGACTTGTTCCAGAAACGCTTTCCCAGTATACAAGAACTCCCCATATACTCCACTGTAAGCAGCATTACGCTTACTACGCTGCTCCATTTGCTGTAAACTATGGCCATACTCTGTAGTTCCTACATTATCACAAGATTCCCAGCTTCAGTGGAGCAGCAGGCCATGATGGGTGTCCCCCAGCTCCAATGTTTGTAAATAAACATATCTCCTCTTTTGGTGGACCTCCGCTGCTGCAAGCCACGGGAAACGATGTCCGTGATAATCCACAATATACCTTTGTGTACACGCGCCTAAAACTCCACTCAAGGAAGTTAGGCAATCACTACTCCATACAAAACATCTCACTTGCTTTATTGTTCTCCAATGCGAGACAAAGGAAGTCATATTTACAGGCACACTGAAGCAAAGTACGGGTCCACATCTTGCTGTATATACAGACGCGTTTACGTCAACAATAATACAGAGGCACAAAAACAGTCTGTACGCAAAATTTAAGACTTCTTTTCAGTCTTCTTTGGCAGAAGAACTGCCTGGATGTTCGGGAGTACACCACCTTGAGCAATGGTGACTCCTGAAAGTAGCTTGTTCAATTCTTCGTCGTTACGAATTGCCAGCTGAAGATGCCTTGGAATGATGCGAGTCTTCTTGTTGTCTCGGGCAGCATTTCCTGCGAGCTCGAGCACTTCAGCAGCAAGGTATTCCAACACTGCTGCCAGATACACAGGCGCTCCAGCACCGACGCGCTCCGCATAGTTGCCCTTGCGCAGCAAACGATGAATTCGACCGACGGGAAATTGAAGCCCAGCTCGACTGGATCGGGTCTTGCTCTTTCCCTTCACTTTGCCTCCTTTGCCACGTCCAGACATGGTGAAAGTTGCGAGTGTCCCTACACAACGTCGAGAGAAATCAAGATGGCGGCGCTTTTGTTGGAGCAGGCTAGAACGCAGCAACGACCAGCCGCACGTGCGACGCCACTGAATCGAAAAAATGCTATTAGAAGCACAGAGGTCGACGGGAGGGCGGGGACACAAAAACACCAATATTTGCTAGCATTTTGACTGCTGATTGGTATACATTCAGCCAATGCCAAGCTTGTTTAACGCCGATTTGTCGGACCTGCGCGAATAAGATACCTGAATGCTGCGTGAAAGCGCGCAGAAGAAAAAATTTCAAAGGTAGCATAGTTCCCTGTGTGAATGTTCCTCCCTAACGGTGGGTTCAGAAAATCAAGTGTCAGCACCTTCAGCTTCTATGTAATTTCTCTGTGAAACATCTGTGAAGCGTAACAAGCAACACTCTAACAATCTTCAAGTGTACTTCGATTTGTTTGTCCGGCATTATACGAGGATCCTCAAGGCAATCCTGAAAATCAATGTAACGTTTATTGCTAACTTGCTCGTTCACAGAGGGCGCCACAAAAGAAACCGGTTCTCGTGTTGCCAGGTGCTGCAGTGCCTTGTTGTACCATTTCCAGGCTCCGCTCTTTGGCGGTCATATAAAAGCTCCGTGGACGCCATTGCGCTCGCTTGGTGATTTAGTTTGGCTGCTGTGTGTTTGCCTGTTGTTTAAGCCACGATGCCACCTCAGCCCAGCGGTAAAGCTATCAAAAAAGCTGGAAAAGCCCAGAAGGCCGTCCGCACGACTGACAAGAAAAAGAAGAAGCGCAGGAGAAAGGAAAGTTTCAGCATTTACATTTACAAGGTGCTGAAGCAGGTGCACCCCGACACGGGTGTATCGAGCAAAGCTATGTCTATTATGAACAGCTTTGTAAACGATATCTTCGAAAGAATTGCTGCAGAGGCTTCTCGTCTGGCGCATTACAACAAGCGTTCCACAATCACCAGCCGAGAAGTGCAGACCGCCGTGCGACTGCTTCTGCCGGGCGAATTGGCCAAGCACGCAGTCTCTGAAGGAACCAAAGCCGTGACGAAGTACACTTCATCCAAGTGAAAGAACTTTTAAAGTTGGCTGTTCGTTGTTGTGAGGACTAAGTGCGGGTAGCACCCGAAATCTCGAACACCGTATCCAACCAAACGTTTTTTCTTCATTTAGGGTTGTCATTAAAAAAAAAAACATTTGTATAATCTCGCGGGACTCGCCTTTTGTGTATGGAAGTGTGTCGGTCGTAATAAATTTCAAGAACATGTTCTGTTGTCTGTCTTATGCTAATTAACGCGCCCTAAACGTAACCGCTTAGCAACAGCTCGGCGGAAGATGGAACCTGTAATGTTTTGAGTTCTATTCCGTTTGCTTGAAACGTAACTCAATTTACGTTGTGGGTAGCTCCAATACACCATAACCCAGTTAATCTTATGTTGTGGAAGTCTCCGCAGTCAGAGCGTGTCGCAATCTTTTTTTAAAGCTAGCAAGCCATGCAAAACATCGCTGTTACGCCGCTGTGGCGATTACAGCTACAGTAAAGGCACCGTGAGTAAAGGAGTGCAAAGTATATCTCCACAACCCAGAGTATACAAAAAATACCCATGGGAAAGGTTGAATGAAGTGCTGACTGCTTAGCTGTACAGTGGTCCAAAAAAAGGGGCGAATACGTGAACAATGAAACGAACCAACCGGTCGCAAGGTGGGGTTGGTGACGTCGCGTGCGTCAATTCGTAAGATGGCGGCCCCCTGCTCCTTCAACGTGTTTGTAGGAGCTGAAACGGGACTTTTAAAAGGTATGCATCCTGTATGATGTTTTCGACGTCGTTCCCTTTTGTGTACACCTTGACCTGTCATACAATCTCTGCGATCTTGGCATGTCATACACCTTCAAGTGTACTGAATACATAATGTTGTCGTGTATGATCAGTGTGCAATGTTCACCGCAGGTGTAAATACAGAGAAAAGGACGTTCGTTAATCTTAACGGACTCCAAGAGGTTAACAGAGATCTCGAGGTGACATGTTTACGTTGGAATGATGAGTCCGAATCAGAGGTGAGCCGTGCTTAGGTGATCACTTTGCGCAGCACTTCACTTCTTATTTGCTCTTCAGATTTACGCAGCATTAAGGTCACAAGTTGTGAAAGTATATTGTCCGACAAGTGGCGTGTGTAAAAATGAAATCAATGTCACTGGAGGCAGTGGACCGGTTAAAGGACTTGGAATTGTGAATTCGTAAGTACGCACTCCTTAAAAGTCTATTTTTGTAGTGATATGGAACTCTATACATTAATTCTCTACTGGAGAAGAGCGCAGGCTGTGAAGCAGTGGTGGTAAATAAAATAATAACGAAACGATACAACGAGAATACTAAAGATCTTCCAGTCGTTTCAGCCTGTTGTCGTCTGTATTTTTATTGACACTGTTTTTTGCAGAAACCTCGTCACCTGTGTAAGTTCAGGACTGCTCCGAGTGTGGAACGAAGATCTAGAGAAGCAGGTAAGGAAGACTGCCCAGAGCTTCCTGTTGACGAGCTACACGTGTAGTAATTGTACATACAAGGTATATTTTACATATACAGTCATGTCCAAGGACTATTTAGTCAATGGTACCTACCTTCAGTTAACTTTTGCCACGATCTGCTACCACTTTCTAATCTTTTGTTTCAACAATTTCTGTATTGAACCTCAAAATTCATCAAGTTCACGTAATGCTGTTTTTGCCAGGAACACATGTAAAGCACATGTCATTGCAACCTCATCAGACCTAGGCAGTTCTCATCCTCTTCCTACACCACGTCATGCTACAGTGGTAGTAGCTGAAAAAGAAAGAAAAAACCGTGAAAGCCTTCGCCTCGACACCCGCAAATTGTCAGCTGCTGTCAGTTCCCAGTCAAGTTAATGCGAGAAGTGGCGGGAAAAAACAGTGACCCGCCTTTTCCTGTTTCCTTCTACCCATTGTTTCAGATAACTGGCATGTAACCTTGCCGCCGTTATCGGCAGAAGCAGGGAAAATAAACCGATGGGGCAGATCTATGTCCTTCTTTCGCCGCATTTTGCATTAACTTGACGGAGAACTTGCGATAGCCGACTGTCTGCACATCTCGAAACAACGTTTTGTTTTATTTTTTTTTTCAACTGTTACTATTGTAGAATGGAATGAATTTCATAACAGAATGGGCTAAATCCAATACTGACTTCCTGTTTCTGGCAAAAAACAAACAAAAAAACTCTGCGCCCACTTGGCAAATTCCGGAGTAAATTCAGTTTCTTGTGACAGAAACTTAGCCAAAGTGGTCGTAAGTCGTGACTAACGATTGCTGAAGGTAAATACTGTTGACCCCATAATTATCTGATAAGCAGATTTTTTAATACAATGTTTTTAACACGTTAATTGAAACACCCTCAGTGTACACATATCAACAACACTCTTGCATGGAAACAGCAGTGGCATGCATGGTACAAATCATAAGCACTTGGAAGGGCAAAAGCTGCATTTAAAACTGTCTTTAGTATCCTCATTTCAAGAGCATGACTAGAGCTAAGAGAGGGCCACAAAGAACTCTCATGCCACATTTGATACCTTATGCTTTTGTGCCGCAAAACTGAGCGGGGCCATGTGATTCAGTAAGTTGATAAAATAGCATAAATGCAGGCGAGCTGGTGGACAAAATTTATGATGAAGGAGGCTTAGCGTGGGCTGCAAAAGGCTCGTGATTTTTGTAGTCCACACTCGGGCTTCTTCATCATGGATTTCGTCCATGTGATTCATTTTCCTCGTTTATCTCAAAAAGTTCTCCAACTGAAAACAAGTTGACGGCTCCAGACGGACCCTTTAAAGGGATGGTCGCCCTCATGCCCATTGATTCGGAAACTATGGCAGCATTTCATTCCCCTCTGATCATTTACGACGACACTGGGCATTCCATGTAAATTACTGACGTAGTTTTTGTGTAATTTGATTAAATGCACCGCAAAAGCAGACACCGGATGTGGAGAGAATGGCGGAAGTCCCTCTCTGGAAAATGTCACAATGAAACCGACCAGTGAGGAAATGTGCTGGACGTCCCTCAGAAGCTTGAGCAGCGAGCGTCTCCAATGTCCGTAAAATGCCAAGTACTAAGTGAACCGGACAAATTTGGAAAAAATGCCAATTGGCTGCACACTGCCCTCTGAATAGCACTTCAAACACGCATCACCATATTGTTTGTGCCACTGGAGCTTCCTCAGCTGCAGAGGCAATGCTAATTTATAAAACTCGTTTATTCAATATCTAAGCACTTTTCAGGAGAGAAAATTCGCCAAATAGACTGTCAAACGATGTCACATAGTGTGGTGCTTGTTTGATACACATATTTGTGTAGGCGATTGTTTCTTTAAAGGGACGGTCACATCTGGAAACCCTGGAACCCAGTGGTATCTGCAAACAGATACCACTGTGTTCGGCTTTGGTCGACAGTCTACTTGGCTAATTTTTTCGTCCAAAGAGTGCTTAGATATTAAATAAACTAATTTTAAAGATCAGCACTGCTTCCACAGCTGCAGAGGCTCCGGCGGAAACGATGTTACCCCCCACCAGGACGAGTGAGAAGGCGGTACTCACCAGAGCCGTTTATAGGGAGAGTTTGGCCATTAGGAGGAGCCTAACTTAAAGCGCGTCATACGACGTCACGGCTGAACGACCTCCCTCGTCGTGCTCTATTGTTGTCCCGTCGTCAGCTGGTCGCCGACGCCATATTGATGCTGATCGTTGTTTACAATCCACGGAGAGAAGACACGTGCGAACTTCTTGCTTCGAAAGCCTTTCGTCCTTGAACTCTTTCAGTTCGCCAACAAAGCCCCCCTTATCACTAGGGCGAGTGGGTCATAAGCCGATTATTCCTGTAGATTACATTCAGCGCGACCACGAAGCTGTGGACCAGCTGGAGGACAGCATCAATATGGCGCGGACTAGACGGCTGATAAGCGGATTCCACTCGGATTCAGGCTTTTTGGGCGGCGCAACAATGACTCTGACGTCAAAATAGGCTCCACCCATGAGGCGGCAAAAGATCAAAGAAAGGCCAAACTCTCACTATAAATGGCTCTGGTACTCACAGGGGAAAGGCGCCATCCAGACGCCCGCAAGCTCGCGGAATCTCTTTTCTCAAGGTCATGCTTCGATTCACGGGCCCCAAAATCGTACCTTTGGTAGTGCATTTGGAAGAGGGAAACGAGGGCGGAATCTTTCTTTCCCATTTAAAGTCCCCATAGAACCCCCTCCCGAAATATTTTTTGACTACCACAATGCTCCGATTGGAGCGGAAGGGAATGCCGTTTTCACCTTTTTCCAGAAGGGGGGATTCCGGCATACTACAGTAGAATCTCGATGATACGAATGTCACGGGGTCGCGGAAAAAATTTGTGTCACCCGAAATTCGTATCAAACGAATTAAACCAAAAGAAAAATTGAGGCAAGAAAATAGACAGTGACTGTTCATTTTCCGTTACTGTCAATGAAAGAGGTCGGTTGTAACGCTTTTGTGTTTCCGTTTTTGGCCAATGCTGCCCAAATACGCGAGATGATTCAAAAGACGTAGCACGTGCTTTTCACCCGCGAGTCGCGCGACAGTGGTCTAAAGCGAGCTTCTCCTAAAGCAAGCAGGCGTTAGGTGAAGCCGACTTGCGGAATAATGACGCGTAATGTTGCCACAATTTGTCCTGATATGTTCCCTCCACGTGTTCTGGGGTTCTGGTCGCTGTTTTCCGCCAGAGCGATGTCACACAGCTTCGCGGTTTATCGTTGCGAGGGGGGTAAAAAGGTCAAAACAGAGATAAGGTGCTAAGGGTCCGGGCCGTTCAATCCCTTTGATCTTATCTCCACCACCACCACCACCAAAAGAAAAGTCATTGCTTGCATTGCGCTACATGATGTAAGGGAGTTTGTGGTGAGGATTGCCCTCCCTTTTCGAAAGACGCAGCAGCATGACTCGCGCGCTCTCGCGTCACGGGGGAACGACCTCTGTCGCATCCTCGGCTAATTCGTATCATCCGTAAAGGCAAGATAACGCGTTCGTATCATCCGAACTCTAATACATCCCAAGCAGCACAATGTACTGAAAGTCGGGTGCAATAGGGTGGACGGGTAGGTGGAAGGCCTTGAACAGGCTCGTGAAACTAAAGAACATTGATAAGACACATACCGTCCACCCCTATTGCACTCGACTTTCAGTGCATTGTGCTGCTAGGGATGGGAAGAATAGGCATTCCGGCCGGGACCGGAAAAGAATTCGTATCATCCCGAAATTTGTTTCATCCGTGATCGTATCATCGAAATTCTGCTGTATTAACATCCGGAGTATGCTCTTGTCATGTATTCCGTGGAATGACGATCAAACTACGCCACTATTGTGCGTGGGATTTTTGATACCGTCGTCAGTGGTTCACAAGGAATTAAATTACACTATAGTTCCGAAATCGACTGGAGAGGATGTGCCCATTCCTTTTTAGGACTGGGTAGATGCTAACACTGCCCTTTTCCCACAGCTTTCAATTGAAAGGTAATAGAAGTGCTATAAATAAAATGTGAAAACGTACTTACACCTACGTAGCATACCAGCGTTAGCCTCGTATCATACCAAAGTATATCTTTGTTTTGATTATTGAGATACTCGTCCACTGGTTTTTGCACCTATAATAGTGTCTCTCATCTCCTACACAAACTACAGGCAGAGAGAGAGGTCGGAAATGATATTTTCCGAATGAGGCAACATAGCACTGAGCATCAGGTAGTGGCAACTGGTGGCAAAGAAAATGACCTCAAACTCTGGAATCTGGAGCGTCTGGAACAACCAATCTTTCAAGCAAAGAACGTAAGTGTGTTGTCTTTCAACAGCCCTTCAGTGATACGTGGGGAATGATGACTTTGAATTTTCAACAAAATTGCCATTCCCAATCAGCAGGAACATTGAAAGACATAGTAACAAACCAATCATTGTTTATTCATATGACGTTGCCTACTGGGGAGTGCAACGGCTGGTAGCGGATTTTCCGCCATGAAGTAGTTCGTGAGGTACTCACAGTCCAGACCTTCACCCTCATTTTATTCACTGTTCATTTGGTGTTTCTAATTTCTTGTACTGTGTGAATATTACTGTTCGAAATAGCATATGGCGGTACCTACATCATGGTGACAATCTCACCTGTTTGAAGTTTGTACACCATACAGCAGTGGGTTTCAGCTAATGATATTTGAGAGATCCCGTGATCGTGCCTACACAACTTCAAGGACCCTATTATACTAGAAGCAACTGTGTAGAAGCGGGTCAGGCAAACTAGATGTCTTACAAGTAGCAAATTATTCATGTTACCATATTTTGTCAACTCTAAGAAGACCCCCCGAGTTCAGCGTACACAAATTTGGATAAAAAAAGTAAAGAGATTGAGTATATAACAGTTGGAAACGATGCACAATGCCGTTTATTCATCGCTACTTCCTTCGTCATCGTTTTCTTCATCGCTATCTGCACACAGCTCGTTGTCCTTCATTCCATCGAAAGCGTTAGACACACCATACTTTTTAAAACCGCGCACGACGGTGTCGTCAGATGCATCGCACCAAGCGTCCAAAATCCACTGCGCTGGCGTAATTCTTGATCTCTCCCTGTTGCTTCAGTCATCTTCTAACATTTACTTCCGATACTTGAAACCACCTTACTGCCACTAAATCGTTGCTACACTCAGTGGCGAATGCGATAACTTTGCGTCCAAAGGCAGCAGAGTGATGACGCCATGACAGTGAATGAACGGTTGAATGCCGCTGGTGCTGACGGCGCTGCGCTGACAACCACAACACGTGGTATTGGTTGTGGCACGCTATTGGCCCTCTACCGTCGTCCTCTCCCCCTGATCTCGTTGCGGCGCAGATACTGTATAAGTGGTTAAATTCGTGGGCTCAATAATTCGCGAATTTGTGAGGAGCCAGGATCAGGCAATTATTCGCAGAACCTTAAAGGAGCATGGAAGTGATCCCAAAAATATTTTTAGTTTTTCGCTGCAACGTCTTGTACAACAAATAAAATGAGCTGCTGCGAAAGAACGATGAGCGCAGGTAACCCACAGAGCACGCGCAAGGCTCTGTTCCGCACACCTTTAAAGAACGCTCTCCACATCCGAAGAGCGCCGAAGCGAAGCCAAAGACAGCGTGACGTATCACGGGCTACGGCACGTGACCAGTGACGTCCAACGGCACAGCTGAAACGTGTATAAGCGGCGCGTGAGCCGAGATGAAAAAAAAAACAAAGAAGAAAGGCACCGAGCAGCTTCTACGTCACGCGGGTCTCGTGTCTCTCGCCCGCGACTGCCGTTCTCAGACTGTCTTTTGTAAATCTTATTGTGCAGTGACAATACACTGCAGATCGGAAATATTTTGCATGGTGACTCCTTGTGGACAGCTTCACAAATGAAGCAGGATTTCGAGTCAGGTTAAATGTCACTTCCGTGCTCCTTTAAAGGAGCATTAAAGTGGTATCTAACATGGCCAAAAACTGCTGTCATCTTGTAAAGCAGTATGTGAAAAGCATTCCCACAAAATATTTCTGTCCAAAGTTGTTTCACCACGGTGCAATTAATTTGGAAAATCGCTGCCGCGGTGACAGGCCGGAGTGCTCCAACTGCAGACCACACCCACTACTGTGACGTTGGTGGTAGAGAGCCCCACATTCGTTCGTAGGAAAAACCATCTGCTACGAACATGGCGAGCTATTTCTTGTTGACTTCTATTCTGTATATGATTTATATCATGTTTTCTAAAAAAAACAAAGCATATATGCAGCCTGAGAAAATAAGATTACGATCACAAGAGTAATATATCCGTGGCTTCTGTGCAATCTCAGAATTCACAGTAGCAGAAAGCAAGCGATGGCAGTGGTATTGTGGTGCCACCTGTTAGCCACTGAACCAACTGCGCGGTGAAAACGGTCGGACAGGCTGCACACTGTCGCGAAGCACGGGGTTTTCGCTGTACAAGCGCAGTTAATTTCGGGCTGCACCACTCGTTCTTCCCGTGGTGTCTGCGGTCCCAAAAAGTCGTGGTTGTGTCGTGGAGAGCCTTCAAACCCTCCGTTTCGGACATCATGTAGCCGGAGAACGCATGGCGTCTACGAAGCGGTAGCAGACGCTCCGGCCTGCGCGATGTTGCTCACCTCGATCATGTGATCCCAGGTCCAATGAGGAGCGTTCTTTCCACTTGCGTCACATAGTGACACTCATCACGTGCCTATCATGAAGGCGAAAGAGGGTGTTTCGCGCACGGGAGGTTCGGGGAGCTATTGCAGGCGTCCCAATTTCGCTACGGTTGCACTAATTGTGGGAGAACTGTTTTCGGCCGCCTACCATTCCATACTGACCAAAAACAGAAACAAAGTTGTGGTCCTTTAGACTGCTCCTTTAAATTACCGCGTACCGGTACCGCGGTGCGTCGACCGTGCATCAGATGTCTTATAGGGGCCCTCCACCTTGAACTTCTATGAAGAAGTCAAGAAAAGGTATCACAACTGTGGAATAACCCCTTGCATTTGTCTTCCTTTTGAGCCCTTCTGACTGAGAGGGCGGCGATTAGGGGGCCCTTACTCAGTTGGTATCTGGGTCATTGCGGAATTGCCCTGTCTCCCGTCATTCTTGTCACCGTAGAGAGCAGGTAGGATTTGCACTCGATAGTGACGCGTCAACTTGTACAAAAGCCGACCTGCGTGGCAGCGTGCTAGAACCCATACACACCATGCTTGATGGTCGAGGCTTACAAGCAATTAACCTCTACCCGAGAAACGTCATCATGACGTTGGTAAACAGACTGAAACCGAAACAAATCGGAAGGGGAGGGCTGGGTTCCACGAATGGGCATTTGTTTGCTGCCTCCTATTGAAAGAAAAGTAGGACCGAAGGTCGCGTCCCTTTCAGGGACCATCGTAATCCCCTCTAGACCATGGTTTTCAGGCGCGACCTTGTTCGCCCCTAGCTTTGAGAATAGTTCAGCTCTACCAATCTGATGGCGCTGTCGAACACTATGGCGTCACTTGTTTACAAACAAGGAGAGGTCTATTCTGCAATCGCGGGATGCCGACACCCGCACGAGAAGGCTGGACTACTGTCTCCACTTGCAGCGGAGAACTGACCACTTTGTGAGGCAATACAGTGAAATAGCGTGAAAAACCGCATGCATATGTTGCCTCAGCGTTCTCGGTCAAATTTCTAACATATTGCGTTAGCTTATTTGCTGTCATTGGGTCAAATAATTTGCAGAGCTTTAAATTTGCAAAAAAAAGAGCGCTCGCGAATTTCACGAAAATTAGTTCCTCGCGAAAATTACTGCTTATACAGTATTCGAATCTAAGACGAACCCTTACATTGGAACATGGGATTTTGGGAAAAAAGGTTGTCTTAGGTTCGAGAAAATGATAGTTGATTATTTATTCATTTCATAATAATTTATTTAATTACATATTGTTTTGTCACTTAGGGTTTGCCTGACCCATCGAACTGTTTGACAGTACTTCCCCTCAGAAAATGTGTTGTGGGCTAACACTGATGCCACTAAGTCCCAAGTGCATGTGGGTGCTTTTATGTGCTTGCCATGCTTTTGGGACATGAAAGAATAGCAGCAAGACCCTCATGGGGCGTGCGTGTGCAACGTTGTTGGCTTGACTTGCCGGTTGAGCCAACCGATGGTGACGATAGCTGGTGGCTCTACTACTCTTTACAAGAAGTCCGCTGGTACAGTGTCTGCTATGGCACCCTGGTCCGGCGATCTCAATGCCAATCCTGATGACAATGATGGATGCCAAGGTTGCGTAGGACGCGCCTCACGTTCCAATTGCAGGATCTCGACAGTGTTATGTTCACAGAATCTTAGGACAAGGTTCATGGAACCCCGGTTGAGAACCCCTACAAGAAATGGGGCTGCAGGCGACATAGGAGATATCGGGCATGGTCACCAAGGCTGGCCGAAGGCTTGCCTTGGTACACACTAAAGTTTCACTCACGGGAGCTCGACAGAGCCATGTTTGCGGAACCCCGGTTGGGGAAACACTGCTCTAGAGGGATGATGTACTACCATGAAAGTGTTTGCTTGCTTATATATATTCTTCAATTTTTATTTTTTGTTGCTGTTGTATTCGGCGGCGCCCCTCCCACATTCCACCGAGAGCAGTCGACCGGTTGCCTCACTAGCAGACTATTCTTGGCGGCCAATAATAGTGCTTTAAGATCTGTCATCACAACACACCAGAAGGGGCTGGGAGAGATTGCTGCTGCTGTGTACATTCTTGTAAAGTAATTTTCTCAGGAAATGCGCATTTTACGAAGGAAATATTTTGTGTCATAGCTCCTTCTTGTATGTTGATATCATGCTGTAAAAAAATATATGTTCTGAATGTTGCCAAACTCTGTGATATTCAGGTCAAAAATGACTTTTTGGATCTTCGAATGCCAGTCTGGGTTACTGACATGCAGTTTCTACGAGATTCTGAGAAAGTGGCAGTCGTTACAGGGCACCACCAGGTAATGTTCTACCCAAAGTTCTATGCATTATTACTTCTAACAAGCATGCTGCAGACTTCTTCTTAATCAGGGTTTCACATTCTCTGTAACGCTTCTCATTACCCGACAATTTTTTTTATTTCGAATGTGTAGCTTTCTTATTTCTACTGAAATAACAACATGTACACAGTGAAAAGGCGGTTCTGCAATGCAACAGTTCAGAAAACAAGGACTCGTGTAAATTTGACTCTGTTTTTAACATTGGGAAATATAGCAGAAAGAAATCTAGAATGTCCAGTAGAACATTTCTGTTATGGCTGTGACCTGTAATGTTTCCATTTATCTGATTGCTACAAAGGGAAGAGTTTTCTGAGAGAACTGAGAGGGTGGCGGCTAGCTGGTGAAGGTTCATAGTGCAAGAAAACCTTGATCTTGAAGACACCTAAAGACGAACAACACGAAGTCTCAAAACCAGCAACTGAACATTTATTTAGGATACAAGACACGAGGACAAACAGGGTCACAAAGTGCCCCCGCAAAGGCTACAGAGGGATTGCTCACACAAGCATCCACGGACAGAATCATCACTGCTTCGCGTAAAACCTGTTTTTTGTCACTGGACTCATGGCAAACATAGTCGTGTTAGGCCAAAGAGGACGGCATGAACGACAGCTTAGAAGATGAAGGAAGACCACCGAGTTCCAGCATTCATAGTTAACGCACCATTTATGCTCCCTAAGCCGGTCATTAAAGGGGCCCAGAATGCTATCCAAAAGATTTTTTGTTTCTGGCGAATTACAGAAGGATGTAACTTCATGTGACAACTAACACAAAAAAATTCTCTGCACGCAGTATTTGTTTTTAATAAGACGCCCCCAAACATCGATGCGCACATTCCCGCTAGACTCGCTCTGCAGGCCCAAACGAGGAAGAGGATTGTGATGTCATCAAGGTTACAAGAGAGACCGCGCTCCAATCGGGGCCGGCAATTTTCGCACTTTCTCTTTCTTTTTCGTATCTACTCCCAGTTCTCTCTTTGTGTAGCAGACGAGGCTTCTCCAAACAAGCAAACCAGTTAACGGATTGCACCGCGACGATGTCAAAACGACTCTGGCGGTTAGTTGCAGGCATTGCCGCCGTTGCGCGCAGTCGCGATTTTCAAATTCTGTGGTATGCATGCATCTGTTGAGTGAATCACTTCGCATGGTGCGTTTTAGCAGTCAGGTTAATGGCTTGGTTTGAAAAAATGGTCGTGACTGAAGCGCTTTCTGTGCTCCTTTAAGACAACAGGAAGTCTGTCTCACATACACTGCCCTACAGGAGAAGGGGATAGAGTAGATGACATTCTTGGCACAGCTGACATCTGGTGTTGTGTATTTGGTGACGCAATCGGGTGTACTTGAAAAATGTGTTTATCTCAACAGCTTTAAGTTATTTAAGAAAACAGTGTGAACCACCTTTTCCACAGTTTCGACCACCTTCTTTAGGTTGTGGGATAACTTGTGAAAGTATGGCACTACCACAGGGAACTGATTGATATACTCTTGAGTGGGGGGTAGGAACGAGGAACTTTACTAGCCTCTTATGCTAAAGGGTTAAATTATGCAGAGCATAGCCGATCTGCCGGAGTGGAGAGGGACGAAGAAGCTTGGTGTACGCAGGTTTTTTGTAAAGCGTTCTTGAAACAAGAGGAGACGATGGCAGACTTGACATTTTTGGAATGACAGCTGTTAAAAGGCACAAGGGGTTTGCAGGACCGCATGGAGTAAGACCAGCAACAGCCAACAGGAGTGCTGGATAGATAAAGGAATCTTAAGATGCCATTATCTGGAAGCTTGGTAGAGAAGGTTAGCTCGGGTGCGAGGGAGGGGATCCAAGACGCATGTTACTGTTTTCCGCGAAGCAATGACGAATCTGTCCACGGACGCTTGTGTGAGCAACCACTCTGTAGCCCTTGCGGGGGCACTTCGTGATTTCCATTTCCTCTCGTGTTCTGTGTCCTAAATAAATGTTCGGTTGCTGGTTTTGAGCCCTCGTGTTGTGTTGTGTTTTACATGTCCTTAAGCTCAAGGTTTTCTTGCACTATGAAGAGTTTTCAGAAGCATTCAAAAGAAATGCTCCTTTTATACTTTACTAGGTAGCAGTAACATTGTCATAGCATGGCTTCTAGTACAGAAAATCTGCAATGTTTTGTATAGATAAGGGTGTACGACCCCAGCTGTCGACAGCGGCGACCAGTGATTGATTTCGAATTTGATGAGTATCCTCTGACATGCCTCTCGCTGACTTCAAGATCAGAGTAAGTGTAGCAGATGACATTGACACTGCATTATTTATTACCTTAATACGAAAATGGTTATTCAGTTCACCTTTACAGTACTTGTAACTAAGTATACGTGGACCAATGAAAAAGTAGCCAGATGGGACTTGTACATGTAATTGAAAAAGTAAAATGCACACCACACACTGAAACCACACATTTCTTCCAGTACTGTTTCCATTGTCCAAAACACATTTGGAAGTCTTCTTTGGAGACAGCAAAGAGCTGCCTTATCGCATTCATTGGAATATGCCGAACATTGTGCAGTCTTTTTTCCTTTCAGCTGCGTTTTGATTTTTGGGAAAAGGCCATAGAGGGGACTCAAAAATTGCCAAAAAATCTAGATCCACGATTTCAGGATGTTCTGGAGTTTCAAGCAAATGTGACAAGATAGCTCTTTGCTGTTTCAAAGAAGACTTCCAAAAGTGTTTCAGACAATAGAAACAGCACTCTGCTAAGTGTGTGGTTTCCGAAAGGGGGGGGGGGGATACTTTGATGGTGAGTAGGTATCACATTTGTAAGTACCGTATTTACTCACATATAAGATGCACATTTTCTGCCTAAAGACATTGTGCCATTGAGAGGGTGCGTTCAATATGCGGGGGGGAAATTGTGACCCAACACTTAATTAAGATACGCTTAACCCGAGATTCTGTTCCATGAAGCTTGGACAGTCTAACCCGCATATATCGAACTCGAAGGGGTTAGCAAAATAGTTCAATATATCCATAATTCAATGTATCAGCTGTGCTACATTAGCGGCGACCGAAGCACCCACGCTTAACACTAATCCCAACCGCAGTCGTGACAGATGTCGAAAGTAGCTACTTTATTTTACGGCAAAAAAATCGATGACCTTAGCTTGCGTTTTGTTGCGGGCAAAGAAGTTGACCACACGCATCTCGGTCTTGTCAAGATGCTCCACGTTTGTAAGGCCGGAGCTTTCCATATCTACACAGCGACGAATCACTTGAAACGCTGAGATGAGCTCAGTGGCTGTCGGCAATGGCTGTGGTTTTTCATCGTCGTCGGTGCTATCTGCTTCATCAGCACTATGTCCGCAACGATGTCCACATCTGTCCATTCCGCAACAGCTTCCGCGGCATCGTCTACACCCGCGTAGTCCGTAGCGCTCACGCATGGGGAACGACGCCCGGAAACACAGAGAGTTCACGAAGTGCCGAGTCCAAACACTCTCACGTGCTTCTGCCACTTCTGCTTCTGTGCTCCACCCCAACACCACAGTGTGCCATGCACAAGCAACGTCACGTCAGTGCGTGCAGCACCTCTGGCGCCCCCTCGTCCGTGTTTTCGCCCTTTCTGCCCACGTGCTCTCTCCTCTGCTGCACTCTTTCGCTCATTCCTCCTCTCCGAGGGTGCGAGATTGCCGGCGCGAGTGTTCAGAAGAGGTGGCCTTTTCAGGATCTCGACGTTCGATATATCGGGTAACCGTGGTACCGAAGTTCGATAAAGCCATGCTATACTTTTACATGTAATTTTCAAGGGGATTTTTTCGTTGTTCGATATACACAATAATTCGAAATGTGCGGGCTCGACTGTATGTCGCATTCGTCGTGCATCACTCTGGCACCAGGCGCCCCTTCTCGTTGACTGCGTGATACCCGCGGCCGTGCGATACGGTGGCTGGCGCTGCACAGGATGATCCGGCCGTGCTACCAGATCCAGCGTCTACTTTTTGCCTCAGGGAGGACAAAGATGAAATTTGCCCCCACCCCCTTCCTGTGTTCTTAATTTTCCTTCTCTTTTCTGTCGTCCTAAAACAATTTCTTTATGCTCAAAAGGTGTCTTTTAGGCACCCCTTGAGGGAAGCCTCCCCCTCCGTAGACGCCAGCACAGCGTGCTACGAAAGTTGGGATGTTTAATGTGCTGGGAACAAAAAAGTACCGGCATTTCGGCATTCAAGCTGGGGGGTGTTCAATACGCGAGTGCGTCCAATATGCGAGTAAATATGGTACTATTTCACTTTTTTCTATATAAATCCATTCTAGATACTTTTTGGTCAGTCCTCATATTAAAGTGGAAATGTGTCAACTCCTCACAGTTAATGATTCACTTTCATTCCAGAGGAAAACTTTCATAATGTACTGGCACACCTTTCGTTTACCATATGTTTAAGTTTTAACCAAGATGCCTTTCACAGACAGATTGTTGTGGGCAACACACAGGGTCGCGTGGCCCTGGTTGACCTACGGTTGAAGAGGATGATTCATGTGTTCAGAGGGTTTGCTGGCAGCACACGTGATGTTGTGTGCCACCCCACTTTGCCCATTGTCGCCAGCTGCGGCCTGGACAGATTTTTGCGGGTCCATGATCTTCATTCACGTACCCTTGTCACTAAGGTTTGTAACTGTTAATCATTCATACATGCTCAATAATGCATTTTTTTATTGCTGCAATTAGCCATAGGTATGCATGGTGCAACCAGACTTAGCAGCAGGTTGCTCAGTTTAGTTGAGCAACCTGCAGATGCTTAACTGGAGATACTTATTCTCTGGAGATACTGAGTAGCCACTTGGTGCAATGTACAGTCACAATATAAGCAGCTTCGCTAAGTTACACAGCCACTTCGAGGATGATTTGAGAAACTCTTTAGCAGAAAGCATTGCAGAGTATTGAGGATAATTTTGTTGGTTTGAGTTCTCGCCCGCAGTGGCGTAGCCATTGGGAGTTTCTGTGGGTTCAAATCTTCTCCCCCCTCCAAAATTGTACTTTTGGTAGTGCATTTGGGAGAGGGAATCGAGTGGGAGTCCTCCTCCCCCATGGGAGGTCCCTATAGCACACCTTACTTTAATACTTTAAATACTTCCAACGTCAGGGCAGACTGCATGCAACCATATCGTAAATATCAAAAAAGATAGCAAAGCACATAGTAAAAGTTGTTGAAGGTGGACCAAAGGCAGGTAGGACATGTTCTTGTAATGATAAAATGCAACGGCTTGACATAATAAAAGAAGACAAAATTAAAAGTTGGACGTTTCAGGAATACAGGAATCATCATTAAGGCCCTTGGTTTTCTGTTGCAGCAAATTAAAAAATCCGCAGCACCACGTAAATTCCACGATTTTCCACGGCGAGCAGTCAATGGCTGCTTGAAACGGGAAATACTTTATTTTCTTGGATAATGTGGGAACAAAAAATAGTTTATAAAATTACAGATTCAAAGCACTTATGTGGCGACATGATATCTTGTGTTCTCCTCTGATGCGGTCTGTCGCCTGCAATCATTTTATACTTGCTGAAACATCTTTCAGTATCTGCAGAGTTTATAGGACAGGGGTGCCAAAGTGGAGGCCCACAGGCGCATGCGGCCCACGTGGCCCCCAAGCAAAAAAAAAAATAATCCCAAGCTTCATGAACAGTCGTGGCATCGTACTGGGAGTTGTCTGGGCTCTGTACTCGTGCAGTTTGTCTTGCATTGGTTAGTGATAGAAGACTGTTGCCATTTATCTGTGACAGCCGATTACTATCTAAATAAGAGACGACCGGGGCCAGTTGGTACATGACAGTGAAGACGACGAAAGTAACACAGGGACAGACAGGGAATGTCGCACGTTCAACCTTTAATCGTATGATTAAAGGTTGCAAGTTTGACACTCCCTGTCTGGGTCTCTGTGTTGCTTTCGTCATCTTCGCTGATGACTCTCTAAACCTGCCCCTGCGTGACTGATTTTTACTTGATTGATATTACTAGTACATTTCTGCCAAAATTTCTCAGCAAACCCTATACATGGCTGTTTTGTAATGTTGGTGCCTTCGCTGACACCAGAAACGGACCGGTTCAGTTGCAGGCTTGGTGATCTCCTGAGTGAATCCGAGCAAAGATTCTTCGAGTTCAGAATACTTGAAACAGGGCTTTTTTGGTCGCAGTTTTCTGCAGCTGTGGACAACGTTCCTGATGACTTACAAATAGAACTGATCGACCTGCAGTGCGACGTCCCGATATAGGACAAATTCAGTGAAGTTGGTGCGGCTTCGTTTTATTCTTACATTGGACGAAAGTATCCGAAGATACGTATGTTGTCACAGAGGAACCTGTTCATCTTCGGTACAACAGACGTCTAATAATAACGATAATAATTTGTAGCTTTACGTCGCAAGACAGCTGTATCAACACAGGTCTGCGAGCAGGTGTTTTCTGTGATGAACCTGAATAAGTGAAAGTTACACTCACAACTCAAACAACTGCGCGGTCACTTTCACCTGATGTTCACGCAGCAGTTAAAAACAAGAGGTGCCAAGTTTCCTCAGCACACTGCAAATGAAAAGGATTGCTGACCATGTGATTCAGCACTGCAAATATATACGTTTTATGTCGCAGTAAGTTCTGTGTTGCATCATCTATACTATCAGGAACAGGCTACCCCATACCCGTGGTATGCGGCCCGCGTAGCTCCTCCATGGCTCAATGCGGCCCGCAGGCATGGATGAGTTCGGCACCCGTGTTATAGGAACTTTGTAGGAAGGAGTTTACAATACATGCCCTGGGGAAGTTACATCTTTAGGACACCCTTTTTGTTCCTGGGCTGTAGGCACTATTTAAGAGTCTTAACTTTTTGAAGGCAACCTCCCAGACATCAAATCAGAATTCCCCGCTGCAACTGCTAAACTACACACGGGAGGGACGCCGCCCCTTCCTCAGGCGAAGTATGCACAATAGACTGGGCTAACGTTATCTTAAGCTAAACTACAATCTGTCTGTTTGTCCTGCAGCTTGGACGATTTCGTAAAGCAGGCTTCACCTCATGCAGGGAAGCGTCAGGTGAAGCCCACTCTCGGGAGGTGTCGTTCGTATTCAGCAAATAGTCGAATATCCGGAAACCCGAATATACCGCACACCCCTAAAAACAAGGGATTCCTTGAAATTCTGTGCCAAACGAAGGATTCCGGGATTAATTCCGAATTTCGCAGAAAACTGAGGGCCTTAATCATCATTATCAGCACATGAAGAAAAGTAACAAAGTTAAGTAAATTAAAAGGGCTCCCCAGGCCCTGTCAGAGTTCATTTGTCTTTTCCTCGAACCAGGTATACAACAGCTCACTTGCATATTACTTTTATGTTCAACCAAACCAAAACAGGTATTTCTCTATATCTTAATGATGCCCTTGTAACATTCGGGGATAATTAAGATTTAATTTTGTTTCCTCGTGTTCCATCAAGCCAGTGTGTTTTATCAGTACAACAAATTTGGTTGAGCAAAGGCCAGATGCAGTAAAACTGCAAATATTTTGCCAATCCATGAGGGTGCACAGTTGTGCCTGCACCTGCACATGAAAGCACAGCCTGAGAGCATCACAAATCCTCTATGAATGTTCAGGTTTGGAGCAGATAAAGCCGTGTTTGAACTTTTCTCCATGTGCCATCTTATCAACTGTTTGCTCTGTAGCATAATCGTAGTGCTCGTTTTTCGCATTCCCGCTTGTCCGGATTTCACCCGGACAGCTTGCAAATTCTAGTTTTGTGTTCGATGTCCGGGTGTAGAGTGATCTGTATGCGAAATCTTTGGAAACAGAAAAGGCAGAAGTAAATTATAGCACTAGTCTACATCATTGTTAAACTTAAAGAGGTACACTATAATAGAATGAAGTATAGAAAAGCATACAAAATTGCAAATTCTACCTCACTGTTTTTTACCTCAAAGCTCTTTTGACCTTTTTGGACACCATAGGACTTCGATCCTTATTTTGAAGGGGCTCATTATTTCATTCCCCACATCACCACCAGCAATGGGGTAGAGTATCGCCCCTGGCGATCAAACTCCCCATTCATTATCTCCAAATGAAGTTGTTTTTGCTGTACGTCACCGTAGCCTCTTAACCTTTACCTCTCTTGAGACTTCATGAAAGCAAACCGTTGCCCCCTTGTTGGCAGCAAAGTCAAACAAAAAATGTAAGTTTAAGTTGTATTAGACTCTCTGCATGCTATTGTGTTATGCTGGGTGAGCAGATGTCTCTGTGCCGATGATAAACCTTGCTCGGACTACCTATAGTTAGAAGGTTTTAAAAAACCTGTCACGTTAGGTACTTTAAACAAGGGAAGGGTAAAACGGTTTTCCACCAGCACACCCTCAAGCGGCGCAAGATAGAACCCCCAGGAGGAGTTTGGAAATTGCCGCAGGCAAAGGTGGCAACCCTACTTACCTTGCTGAGCTCTTCGTTTTTAATCTGTTGCAGCATTTTTGCATCCTGTTAGGTACATATGTAGGTGAGCGTGTGTGCAGGTGTGCCAGCAGTTACCCGTGTGGTTTTGCTATTTGCGAGTAGAACTTCTGCGTCGCTGCAGGTTGTGTGTAAAGTGCATGTATACCTGCATTACCTGCACCCCACTGAGCTAACACCCTTTTACACCATCTTGGTAATTTGTAGAGTAATTCTGGTATATTTTACAGTTGCGAGCCCAAAATATACCCAAAGAGTAAATATTTCTTATTATTGTGCTGTCATTTGACCTTTCTCCAATGCACCTGTACTTTTCGCGTAATTAGCTGGCAAATTACAAACACTGAGCAGAACAGCACACACACTTGGGAGAGGGGGGGGAATGGCTCTACCCTGCAACACACAAGCTGCTTAGCCGAATCTCTCAGCATATTGCGAAGACAGGAGCAGTAATTACCATGCCAGTCATTCGACAAACGTCGTGCGAGTGCAATTGCACTGCTGACAAAGTAGCTTGTGTGCCGTTTGAAGAACTTGCAAACTCATGTAAGAAGCACTAAGGGGCTTTGGCCCACGAGATTATTCTAAAAGAAAAGGAGCTCATTTTGGCACAGTCATGAAAATTTGCATAACTTATTAGTACTTAAGTTTTTAGGGCAGTTCCACTTGAATGTCTTCCTTCAGTCCTCCCTCTGAGTGAGTATGAGTGACGTAGACATAAGTGTAAAGTCGTGACCGTCGGCAAAGCGTACTGTTGCATTGCTGTCCAAAATGATTCATGCACAAAGGAAGTGTTACCATTTGTACTACGTTCCTCTTTCAGATGTATCTGAAGTCACGTCTAAACTGCATCCTTATCCGTACCGACTTCAGCACTACAGAAAAGGTCTGCGAGGATAACAACTCGGATACAGCAAAGGAAGCAGAAGAGCAAGAAGAAGATAATGAGATGTGGGAGGCAATGGAGGAAGTGAATGAAACAAAGGATGTGGAAGACTCCAAGCAAACTGCTCGTGTGTCTAGAAAACGGACAAGTGGTGCCGCAAAAAAACATGCTGCAAAAGTGAAAAAGTGCCAGAAACTGTCCAGTAAAGTAGAATGAATCATTTGTGGAAGCTCTTTTATTTACACGCCTATGGTTATTTTAATGCTAACTACATCTCTTCCCAGAGTCTGTCAGCTTGGGTCTGGTGGTTTGGGCCCGTGTTCGTCGATATTTTCAGATACAAGCCTGGGCTGCCAGTAGTCGACGCCACGGATTTCGCACTGTGGTAGGCAATCTTCTAGCAAAACTGCGACTAAGTTTAGGTTCTTGATCTGGGGCAGGTATCCCAGTGTAACACTCTTCAGATTCCTGCACAGTGTAAGTTTTGAAAGGAGTTAGCAGGTCTTACATTACCCTTCCTATTTCTGTATGTGCTGCACTACAGTTAGTCCTGAGAACATCTGTCCTCATTTCGTGTGGCATGTCAAGGAGGTACCTATTTCTAATACAGGTTTCGAGACAAAAGTTTGCAGAGCAGTGTTGAAAGTGACAAAACAGAACACCACAGTGAATGGGGCTACTATGGTAACATGCACACACTATACCTCAGCAGGAACACAGTTTGTGCAGATAATTTGATAAATTGGACCCACGTGAACAAGGGTAATATCTCAAGGCTTAGAGCTAGTTCTGTGCACAATACTGCTACAGGCAACATTATGGAAATAATTACAAAATACCAAAGCAAAATAACTGTTAAGGCTTAACCGTGTGGCATGAAAAACTACCTAGTTGAATTTTGCCTGAACCGAAATCGGGACCTAACTTTTTTCCGTGCATCACTGCATGCTACTGAACTGGAAGCTGAAGTTCGGCTGAAGACTTCTGGCCTTGGGGCACATAACCTTTCACTCACCCAGCTCAACGAGGTAATCCCTGTATTCAGAGGAGGAAAAGTCGCAGACACGACAACAGTCGACCCGTTTACCACGTCATTGTTGCTATGGTTCTCCTTCCGGCTGAATAGCCATTGGATCCTTGCTACTTCTTCGGTCTACAACCTTCCGATTTCGGAACAGAAATGTAGCCTTGCCAGATCCGACTCAATTCAGAACGAAACTCCAGTTGCCAAAAAAATTTTGGATCAAATTTCGGTTCGGAAAGAATTCGGCCGGTTTTCATGACGTGGTTCACGCTTTACAGCATTTTTTTATTGCATGCAACATCTAGCAACGATAGCCTTTGTGGGTTTTCAAGACCCTGTACAAACCCTGCAGGAAGTCATACCTGATACAAGTTCCCTATCGACATGCAAACCTGCTTCCACAATGCAGGTGTACATACTGTAGCACAAACATCGTTACAATCAGGGATCGGAACCGTTATTTTTTTGGTTCAGTTTGGGTTCAGGTTCAGACATATTGGTACGGTTCGGGTTCAGCTCCGCAGCAGGGCAAAGTATCGGTTCGAACCATTTTAAATCGGTTTGAACCAGTTCAGGAAAGTGAATTTCAAACAGATTGTCATGGGTTAAAAGCAAGCACATCCTTACGATTCTCAAATAACACAAATGTTCTTTTGCTGTTGTTGTTGTTGCTGACACAGCAGTGGTTCACAGCAACACTGCGTGTTACAGATATGTGCATTTCAGGTGCAACGTTACGGTAGCATACTTAAAGCCATTAAATTTCTGCAGTAAAAAACTAGTTTTTCCACGAAGCAGAACCTCAAAATCCGCGAGTGTCTGCGGGAAAAAAAAAGAATTCTGCAGCAGCTTTCTGCGGCTCTGCAAGTGGACTAGGCCTACACAAAAAAATATTTTATTTGTCCTCTTGACTTAGAATACACCAACTAAGCACTCTCTTTTAGGTTCCAGGTAAACAAAGGAAACACAATGGAATAAGTCAGCACTAGCTGATTTACAAGTCCAAGTAGCTATTGTGCTTTAGCATCAATAGATATTTCGTGTTTTGATTACGTAGTGAGTGCCTTTTTTTTTTTAGACAATGTCCCCATATTGGCTAAACGACCTTTCAGCATCAGCTGAGTTGATTGGCACAGGCAGATACCGTAAAGCAATCGATGCTAAAGCAGGCGTAAGCTCTTTCATTCCGGACCAGAAGCTCATGATGTCAAAATCTGTGCCACAGTGTGTTTCTTTTGAAAGAAACTGAGAAAGTGGGTTGTCACTGGCCGGCAACTTGCCTACACTTTTAAGGTATAACTGCCATTCAGCATACAGAATGGCTGAGTGAGCTGCAAGTCTAGGAATGGCACTGTAGTGCTCTCGGTCCTGTGTCAGTGAAGTGATCTGTAGAGGGTCCAAACACCTTATGCACTTGAAAAACCTCCAGGTGTCAGATCCTTCCAAGTAGCACTCTGCTTTCTCGGCAGCTTTCTTCATTCCATTTTTTAGTTTCCTAGAAATGTGGAAAGCTTGGATTGCTGGCACATTTTCAGCTAGCATTAGGCTCTCGAAGTCCTCTTGCACCGCAGCCTTAAAATACCCCCACAATGTAAAGACAGCATTGTAGGCTTTATGACTAGATATCTGTTGGCTCTTTGGCCTGTTGGCTTTTTCCCAAAAACGCTGATGCAGCACATGCTGTACTTTAGTTCTGTGTGTTGCTCACCAAGTAGCTGTTGAAGAAAGCCAATTTGCGCTGTGTCACCATACTTTTCTCGAACCTTCGTTAGAAGAGAAGGGTAGTGCTCAATACAGGGTGTCCCAGCTAACTGTGAACATATTTTTTAAAAATATATATAACACTTTTTCCAAGATGAAATCAATTGCAATATAGCATATGCTGAAGGGCACTCCCTAGGAGGGCATTAGCAAAGTCCAAAGGCAATGTCTTAATTAACTTTTTAATTATAAAAGCTACAAAGTTGTCCGAATGAGAACATCTGTTCCTTTCGGTCACCTGATATCGTAGCCGTTTTCAGAACAAAAATTCGTTCGATAGATCGCCTGCAAAAAAATCGTGAAGGAACGCCATTTTTTCTTTCTTTTGTTCATTGCGCTTCTTAGAAGACGCGTCTTTCCTTCACCCCCAATGTGAGAGGGAGAAAGAGCACACTATCGCCTCTCGCGTCCTGGAAAAAGATTAAAAGGAAACAGAAAATGCAACCCAAGATAAGGCCAGTTCCGATAGAGTCACCCGATACATTTGTTTTTGTTTTGTTTCCGCAAGTTAAAGCTCATCTTCCACGCATGAGGCGGCACTGTACTCCTTTCCCCTCTCACGTTGGAGATGAAGGAAATACGCGTCTGCGAAGATGCGCAATGAACAAAATTAAGAAAAAAAATGGCGTTCCTTCACTTCACTTCGAACGGATTTTTGTTCTGAAAACGGCTACGATATCAGGTGACCGAAGGGAACAGATGTTCTCATTGGGACAACTTTGTAGCTTTTATAATTAAAAAGTTAATTAATGAAAGTTAATTAAGACATTGCCTTTGGACTTTGCTAATGCCCTCCTAGGGAGTGCCCCTTCGGCATATGCTATATTGCAATTGATTTCATCTTGGAAAAAATGTTATATATATTTTTAAAAAATATGTTCACAGTTAGCTGGGACACCCTGTATAAGCCGAATGTACTTCCACAGCCTCTAGCCACGAGTTCTACCGTGTCTTGAATGGCGTCGGGGGTGTCTTGGGTTCTTGTACACCACACTGTTCCAGACACGATTTGTAGAGAGCACGTTTGCTGCTTGACAATCTGAACGCTTTTTTCATTGCCGCTACAAACTGGTCAACGAGTTCAAAAGAGCTCTGCATAGTGCCTCCCACAAGGTTCACCGTATGCGCGACACAAGTAAGGTGTACAGAATTTTTGCATAAGGGTCGGACATGTTCCTTATACGCCTTGATCATGTACACAGCGTTGTCGCTTATGAAAGCCGTGACATCTTCAAACTTGATGCCCGTACGGCGTCACCATCTTGGCTACGATGCGGCCGATGGTACCCGCGTTTACTTCGTCAACGAACAGCACTTCGACGACGATTGGCTTCAGGCGTTCCCCCACGCTGCTCGGTGGCTTCACAAAGAGAGCACTAACGACAGATCTTGATCTGTTGTCGGTGGTCTCGTCCACTATTACAGAGACAGTCGATCCCCGCAATATGTTTTTCAGAGCAGCTACATGTCTTTCGAATAGCTGGGGGAACGCAAACGCGAAGCACGCCAGAATGAGGTATGGAGCCACCGTTAGTCACTCGCCGGTGGAGGAAGCTTCTAAGTTTGGGGTTGTCCACCTTCTCCAGTGGAATATTGGCGGAGATTAGGGCTTCTAGGAATTCCGTTACCACGTCGTCTTTGCCTACCTTGCTTTTCATCACGGATTCCAAGGTTTGTAACCTTGCGTTTGCGTCATCACTTGACTGCTGCACTTGTTCCCGTTTCAGCTTGTCTGCGTTCATGCAATGCTTCCCGCTAGCTAGGTGGTCGTCGATCGTTGATTTTTGTCTGTGATCAACAGATTTTGCACAAGCTTTACAAAAAAGAATTCCGCCGTCTTCATAAAAGCCCGCTGCCTTATATTCACGAGCGCGGGCCCGCACAGTTTTTGTACTCAGATGTGACATTACGCAGCGAGCAAGTTGTGGTTATGCGACGTTGCTCACAGCCACCAGCCGTTCGTGCGCCTCAAGGTGTGTTTTCGCAACCGTGGTTGGTTGGCTCCTTGTCCACGTGACGGCCCCTCCTTCCTCAAGTTTCGCATCGCTGATGCTCCTCACCGTTAGCACTGCGTGTTTGTTTCTTGTGCTTTTCGCTTTCGTTTTTACAGTTGACGAAGAAAATTCCCCCAAACATGAAAACTGCATGAAAATTTGGAAAACTGAACGGGATATTGTCAGTTCCGCGCATTTCTGCACAAAAACACGTATTCTGCGAAGAATCTTCATTTCCGCGGGATTTCACGGAACTGCGGAAAGCTAAGGGCTTTAAGCATACTGTACTCTCTAGTTTACTCATCGTATACACATGTTACATCCTGCTAAGGGACTTGAAAGCCCGAAATGAAAATAAAACTTGGGGTTACTGTACGACAAAAATCACGTACAAGGAAGCCCGCGACTGCCAAAAAGAAGAAGCAAATAGCTTGTCTTTTTTGACCATATATATTCCGGAAGTGTGTAATGTGCCTCCTCCACGAGTATTCTTGGGAGTTTCCCTTTTTCTTATGGAAATATTATAACAACCCTCTGTCTAGTCAGGTATTAGCCGCTAAGGTAATTCAGCCTACCATACAACATACGAAGGAGGAAATACGAAATACCTCGCACACTTGGGTTGCAGTTTTGTTTTGTTCAGGTTTAGAATTTTCTTGGGAACCCCGTTCAGTTCGTTATGTAAATCGTAGTTCCGATATATCCCAACGTACGTTATGTCTGAGCCATTTCGCGAACCAGTAACCGCCTAATATTTTCGGTTCGGTTCAGTTCCGGTTCAGCAAAAAATATGGTGGCTTTCGGTTCAGTTTCGGTTCTGACCCCTAGTTACAATGCCTTTGGCAACACCCTGCACCTTGTAGTCATGTCATACCGAGAGGCTGTTGCCTCTCCCTAACAATATATGAAGGAGCATATGCCCCTTTGCCCCCACTGCTCTGCGTCAGACGTACTATGACGAAGTAGACTGAATGGATCTCGGACTACAAGTTTTACAAGGCAGCAAGGTGTACAGCCATACATACGTGAGTCTGTAGAGTGAAGACAAGCCACGTTCTGTGATCTGGGTGCAACCCGACAAGTCAAGATGCTCGAGCGTATCTTGGAACTGGCTCAGACGATCGACGCACCAGTCATCAATGAAAGGGCAACCGCACAAGCGCAGAGCTTTTAAGCTGCCCAGGTGCACTGAGATCCACAAAGGAAGGAAGGTTATTTCTGGATAACTTTCTGCCATAAGGCTATCGCATATACCTACCAAGATTTTCAAAGCCTTCGTAAATCAGCTCAGTTTCTGAAGCATCAATAGCCTCCAGATTCCAGCCCTCCTCATGTCGTATGGGTAGCCCCGTTTCCTCATCCTCCTTTTTCTTGTACCATTCCTCCTTGCCAACAAATTTCACAGATGCGCCACGGTGCAGTAAGAATGCTGCCGCAGCCAAATCGGGACCCAAGATACCGTGTCTTTCCGGGATATACCTTTTCAAAGACGTTTGTATAGGTACATTTTAGTCAAGTACAGGGCAGCACTAACAATGCCCTGAACCCAAGGATGAAAAATACCAGTATATATCATGTTAATGTGCACATTGATATCAATATCATGGTTAACACTGGCATATCAGTAAGACATGAAATTGATTAAACCCAAGCGTAGAATATGCTTAGGGTTCTTCGTTTTTGGGTTAAACCCGATTTTTCACGATAGTTAGTTAGAGATAGTTTAGATAGTTTTTTACAGATAGTTAGAGATAGAGTTTCGGATAGTTCCACTTTTGTGCTCCAATGTTTTGGGGTAGAATTGCCTCAGCAGTGTTCAGTTTTAAGTAGAGGTGTGTGAATATTCGAAATTTCGAATACGAATCGAATATTTGCGATATTCGATTCGTATTCGTATTCGGAAATTTGATATTCGAAGTTTTTGAATATCACAGCAGCTTATTACAAAGCTGTCGCATGCTGCGCGTTGGAATTTGTACGTTGCGGTGTCTGCGCAGAACAAGAAAAAGAACAGCTGCAAAGCGACGCGCGGAGCTTCCAAGGTACGCTCAGCTGCGAATGCGCCGCTACACGTTCGGTAACCGAAACTGAAACCGAAACTAGTGCAGTTGCAGCCGCCATCCAAACCGCCAAACGCAAAACCGCGGTACGCTTCATGCATCGTCAGCACATTTGCGGCTTTAGTGGATTGCAAATAAACTCTGAACATTCGTATGAGGCCTACAGTTCCGTGAAATTTCGGTTTAATATCGAAATTTTGTTGGTGTTGAGCTGAATACCGCTGTTCACCGTGCCATTGCATGCATAGCCAGAACCCGCTTCTCGAACGCGTTTTTTCGGTTTCGATTTGTGGTTGTCAGCGATATATGATAGAATTATGCTCGCGTGCGATGATAGCGATAATCGAGGAGTGAGACATGACGATATTTCGACAAATGTTCACCAACTCCGGCGCTGTGCGACCGCGTATGTTAAAACGTGTCAACTAGGATGACAATCACATTGCGGAGTCATTTGAAACTGCACTAACTGTTGTAACAAATGATATAGCAAGACGCATATAGCCTTAAGCCCGACCTGCATGGAACGATTTTGCTCGCGCGTGGGCGCGACAAAGCTTTGAGGCGCCCGCAGATTTTTGCCGTGAAATGAAAGAAGCGCCGAACACGAACGCCGCGGAAACAATCACGCGTGATGAGCACAGTCATACAACATCGTCGAGGATCGCGATTTTACTGCGCTAATGAATGAAGCTGTTCCAAGCTATGCATCACCGTCAGGAACGATGGTCTCACGCGTGACGTCACGCGTGAGAGCACAGTGAAACTGTGCAGCTTCTCGCGTACACGACAAATGTGGAAGGCATTGTCAGTGCAAGAAGAAAGCACTTGCCACCTTCAGTTTCCTTCTGAGATGTGCTCATCACTAGACCATCCCACATTCTGAACATGTCATTACTCTTTACTTCCACTCTGTCTGTTTCACCAGCACTTGCAATGCCAACACAGGTGTTCACCGTACATGAAAGATTTTTGAAGTGCAAGTTTTTGTTTATGGTTTTCAGCTTGCCTCATGAGAACAGCACATTGTTCCACTGTAAAAATAATTTTACTGTACATGTGCATATAAGCATCTATACCCTATGCTAAGCCCCAATACATTAATACATATTCCGTATTAGCACTTGGGACATTTTTCTAAGGATAACACAACTGTGACGATGTTTGTTTTCAGAGCTTAATTAACTTAATTAACTCTTAACTTGAATAACCCTTATCTTAATTAACTCTTAGAAGCCTTTATACTATGGCATGATATCCGATTCGATATTCGAAGGACAATTTTGCAGATATTCGTATTCGATTCGTATTCGGAAATTTCAATATTCGCACACCTCTAGTTTTAAGCTCTTATCAATCACTTTTGGGGCCGACCTTGTGTCAGGTGGCAAAGAAGGGTGTCAGAAGGCTGAATTTCTGACTTTAGCGTCAAGAAAGCATGACAAAGCACTGTGGGGCTCTGAATTTTCAGAGTTTGTAGCTGGGAGTCTGTGCAATACAGTTGCACTAAAGCTGTATTAATTCAGCATTATGCATGTTCTTGCTACTGTTCTAAGGAAGAGAGTTCTTGCAAAGTGTCGAATTTCTACCGTACTGCAGACAGAAATAAATTCTTAACCTCAGTACTTAAAGGGGCACAAAAGTGGAAGAATAAACACCAACACAAAAGGAATGAGAGCCATCCGTTGCGTCGTTAATGCCTCATGGGCAAAAGAACCTGCAATTTACGCTTTCCCTCTCCCTCTCTTCCTCAAGAAGCCCGACAATACGGAGAGGCCTCGAATGATCCGCAAGTGATTGGACAAATCATTTGCGGAGACCAATGACGATGCACACCGCATCGTCGGCCTTCTTCAGGAATTTGGAGGAGAGAGAGAGAGGAAAGGCGTACGTTGCGGTTTCTTAAGCTCATAAATCACGAACGACGCAATGGGTGAATCCTAATCCTTCGAGAATTTGTCTGTGCTCCTTGTCTCGGGTTTATTTCGCAGTCCTGCACCAGCTTGTCAGCACCATTTCGCTTTTGGCTAATCCTTTTATGTTGGTTAAGGTGATGGCGTCTTTCATTTGACAAGGAGAAAGTTTTGCGCTTTAGTGCCCCTTTAAGGCAAATGTAATGTGTGATATCCATGGACATATTGACGGTAAGTTCAATTTGTGCTTGGGAAGGGGGGGGGGGCGGTGTTCCAACAGATAAAAGAGAATTGCATGCATCACACACCTTTGATCATAAACACGCTTTTCAAACGTGCGAAGCTTCCTTTTCTCTCGAAGCATGTCCAGTGTCATGTGTGGTATCTGATGTAAACGTGACAGGAAATCAACATTGATGCTACGCTTCGAGAACAGCTCCGCCAATCCAAGAAGTATGTCTGGTTTTTCTTCTTCCCGCTGTTTGTGGTAGCATCTGGACTGCAACAGGGGAGTGTGCATCACTGCAGGCCATGGCAGTGCTACATACTTTGAATACAAAAATGAAGCTACTTTGCTGCTCAACATTATCGCTGTGTCGCTTCAGCAGTAGTCCACAGGCTGAAAGAAAAAAAAAGCAATAGTAATCATACGAGTAGAATTGAAATCGTATACATGACAAGTTTTCGGGTTTAGAAGGGCCCAACCAATCAAATTTTGTTACGAAATCAGTTATTTCAATGACAATTAACCACTACTATCCCTTGAAAAGTGCTCTCCGAACATTTAGTTGCACAGTACATTGGCGTGTTGTCTTTTGGCCGTATGGTTTGTAATTCGCCATCCCCACGTCTACACAGAGGCACTTTAGCATAAATTGCCTTTCAAGCGTTCAATGAATGTCCACTGTTAGAAAGGTGTCGCATACTTTGCGCGTGACCGGTGCTACTACAACGAACGGGGGGTTTACGTCGCGAGACAACTGAGATCATGAGCGACTACAACGAAAGTACCGCTCTTTCGAACAAAACGAGTTCTCATAGGGACGCCGAGTGATTACATGCATTTGATGTTGTTGGAATAAAGCACATGTGCAATTGTTCGAAACGTGTACGTACAAGAGCTACAAACTGAATCGCAATTCCATTCGTAGATGGATGTGGATGGATGCGTATTTATTCCATGGCATGCATGCAAACCGCAGAGCCGTTTATGCAACACCGCAATGCAGCAACACCAACGAAGCTATAATCGCTATAATGGCTATATTATGTTGATTAGGTCGCGACGTTATATCTATAAATAAATAAATAAAATAACGCTCTGAGTGGACAGAAATATTCTCAATTTGAGTAAACCATATCAAATTAATAGCATATTCTTTCATGCTTGCAGCGGCGTCTGCTCTGCTGTCGCTCTAGTTGATGTGATGAAGCAGGGTGCAAAACAAGGCATATGCCCAATCGTCCATATGGATAATACAGGTCGTAATTGTATTTGATACAGTGACACAGATGTCAGCAAATTGGCTAATAATAAGGGTGTAGTTCGGAGTGGTTACAGTTTCGTGTGCAGCTGTAATGTTATGAGGGAAGAATCGGACACATCTGACGAGGAACGAACACAATCAAGCTGACAAATTGATATAATACGTAAGTTGAACCATGGCCTGTCAACTGACCGATTCGATTGAGAAATAACACCGTAAATGAAGTCGTGCTTCTCCGTTATGAACCTCTAACAAGTGTTCAGGACAGGTTATTCCGGGGGAAATGAATTTTCAGCGTGCTTCGTTGATATTTGAAAAGTTTCTTTTTATGGCTTCCAGGAAAAGCGAAGAAGTAGGCACAGTTTGCATTGTTTTACAGATCTGAAATGACTACCATTACTGAGCATACGAACCGCAGAGAGCTCTGCGAAATAATTTGCGCGCAGCAGGAGAAGCTGAAGCATTACCAGACGAAACTTAAAGGTAAAACCTTACTGTCTTCTCGCACAATTCCCTTTGTATATCTTTGGAAACGTCGTCTAATTTGGCAGATCTTGTACGTGGGTACAAGAGTCTACAAAAGGAAAAAGAGGCATTGGAAGCCAGTTTCAAGGCCATAAGTTCGCAGAAGAAGACGAATGTTCCTGAAGACACACAGAAAGTGGAAAACAAATTTGGTGACACTGACAAAGAGGAGAGTGAAAGTTCCGAGAAGTCTCAAGAAACACAGGATGCAGGACATGCAGAGCACAGTTCCATTGTAGGTGACTGATGCCATACTGAAAAGAAAGTTTTCACTATTCTGACACTATCCTAACTGTGTCCTGCTAAAATACAATTAATTCGCAGGGATGCAAAGACAGCCAGCAGGTGGAAGCCTTATCTGAGGCCTTAGTAACTCTCACAGAAGAAAAGTCCCGCATGGAGGCAGCCTTTCAAGGTGACAGACGTAGGCTTCTGCAGGAGAAAGAAGTCGCTATAAAACAGCTCAATGAACAGGAACAGGCAGCATCTGCCAATGTCAAGGCACTTGAGGCCAAGTTGTCAGAGGTATGCCTTGTACTCCAGGAGTACATCTGGAATTTCAGTTCAGGAAGAGCGCAGTTGCCCGACATACTTGCTCACAATTTCTTGTCCGCATTGCACCGGCTGCAGTCGGTACAGCTAAATGTGGCTTATAGTGGTATTTCTGTGTATCAAGATTCTTGGGCAACACTAGGACTTTCAATAATTAACGGAACTGTGAAATCACATTTGGGATTGCTCAACGCTTTAACTGATCAAGCAGGCTATTGGGTGCAACCATCCAAATATTTTTCATATGCAGGATCATATCACAATTTACAAAAACACCCAGAAAAAATGGTCTTGTGCGGAGCTCCGTGACCTTGGAGATGTGACCCAAAGTTCTGCCGTAGCACGGTGTTGCATGGGCGTGTGGCGAGTACTAATGAGCGAGCCACTTGCTCGATGCTCCCATCAGTACACCTGGCATCATGAAGTGATGTAGTTCCCCAATGGGGTTTCTGAAGGAGTTCAGGGGTTTCTTGACCCTGTTGAGATCCTTTAACACACTACGGGTCCGCTATGATCATTGTGTTTGGTGTGGGAATGCATTTGTTTCTCATGCAACCAGCCACAGCTAAAAAACAAAAAAATTTGTGGATGGGTCTTTCACTGTAAAATCATCTAAATGCTGCACATCATTAAAAAATGAGAGGTTGAGAAAACATATGCAACTCACTATATGTATGGTTCTGTTCCATCAACGAGAATAATGAATCAACGAGATTCAGTATGTGAAGTCCCACATTCCTCTGTTTTAGTTCACATTCCTCATTTCGAGATTTTTCTTCTTTTTTTCTGTTGGGTTTCTAAAACTGTGAGTTATTCAAACCACCATCAATGGTGGGGCCAAACAGTGCTCAGAGACGTCGGCAGGCAAAGTGGCGTTTTATCCGTGCACCCTTGCCCAGAGGCTTCTCTGGTGTCCGGCTCCCTTTTTACAAGAGTCTAGGTCACCACAGAAAACTATGCACTTCCTTTCTCCATGATAACACATCACTACAAAAATAGACGAGGAGGTGAATAGTTGAGAGCGATGGAGGAACCTGTGCTGCACGTGATCTCCGGTGTACAATAGCTTCATAACACAAAGTTTCAGAAATCAATATTTACAATGTGATTTCTACAAGAGGTTTGGAAATAGTTTATCAACCCCTTTAACACTGTCTTGGCAGTTGTGATACCCATACAGATAAAAGATCCCCCAACATCTGCGTTCCACCATCTTTCTGGCTTCATGTGTAGTTGAATGCAGGCAGATTTTCATCAGTTGTTTGTATTGTAGTGCTACCAGCTGAACGCATAACATTTCAATGGAAGGTCATCCCTTAAAATGTAGCTTGAACAACTTGCTTTTTGTTACAAAAACAAGAACAAACAACATTATTTTGCTGGTAATAACGAGATAAAGACATGAACCTCAATAACTTCCTCCTCACCACATTGTTCACCTGAAGTACACGCCCAAATCACTTTCCTTTTAGTATTACGGAGCATTTGACAGCCTACTTTTCTACCATGCAACAGCTTCGCATGAAACTCCGTGAGGAACAGACACAACGTGAACATGAAGAAAGCAATCATGCAGCTATGTTGCGTGAGCTGCAGCGTCTAGTCGCGCAGGAACGCCGCACACGAGAGGCTCTTGAAGAGAAGTTGGAAGCTGTCACACTTCGAGCTGCACAGGTAAGGTCCACATAAGTCCACACAGTGGTCACATCATATCAAACAGTCGTCTGGTTGCACAGCCAGGTGGCGCAGGTGCTTCACCCAATCAACGAAGGTTTTCGTGCTTCATATGCTTTATGGACTATTGTTTTACAGAATTACGTTTCAATGGAGGACTCGTTTCTAAGGATGTTGTCGTATAGAACTAAGGCCCTGGATTGAGTTTAATAGAGGGATTGGTGCGTCAGTGCATCATTGACTGTCCATGCCAGCATGTATAATTGTTGAATATGCATGGGCTGCAACAAATTTTGACTATGTTACTTGATAAATATTGGAGGAGAGAGAGAGAGCAATTTGACATTTGAGTAAAACATTTGTTGTTAATTTTCAGGCCTAGATTATGTGCATTCCTCAAGTTCATCTCATGTCTTTGCTTTAGGATAATTTCTTTTTTTCGAGAGTGCATAAATATCGGGCCGACATTAATTTTGACACCTCACATGTAGCTCTAGCTATGACACTACAGGTTGCAGTATCTCGGACTCTTCGTGGCCACTTTTCAATTACCCTTTTCACATTGTCTATTGCACTGTATCCCAAATATTGTTTGTAACTACAAGACAATCTTGTAAACTATTAGCGGTGCTCTCTTGGTTCATGCCTATCAGCAAATCGTCATAGGCAAGTGATGCAAAGCAAAGCAATCAGCCAGTAGTATTACGCACCTATCTTTCAAGGGACTACGAAACAATTTTTACTTGTTTTTGTTTAACAGAAGAGATGTTCGTGAACACACAAGCAAAGGTTTACGTCTCATGAGAGAATTTAAATGGATTATGGAATTTATACAAAGCTGATCCACCTGGCAACACATGACAGCATGAGTGTAATGTGGAGAAACTTGAAGCACTGTCTATGTCCGATAACGTCACTGCACACCAGAAGTAGGCACTGTCGACCGCTGCCCACTCATGTTCACTCATGCTCACTCATCTCAAGCTCAGCTCCTTGTTTGCTCGCTCGTGCTCACTCGCCGCTCAGCTTCCTTTGCTGACTCACTCCCCACTCAGCTCGCCGTTTGCTCACTCATGCTCAACTTATCTGTCACATTGAGCATGTGTGAGCATGAGTGAGGAGGCTCATGAGTGTGAATTTTGTCAAGTATATCATGTTCCTTCACGTAGCAGCTGCATGCGCTTTGACCATGAGACTGCCCTTAGCTCATGGTGTTATCCCAGTCGAAAATCACAAGCTGGAACCTGTTAGGGGTCATGCTGGTTCTGAATGGTTCTTGTGGGTTTGAACAGGTTCCAGCTTACCACAGGAGACCAGCCAAGGTGGTCTAAGCAGGAAATCAGAAAAGCCGAGGTGGTCTAAGCAGAACTGTAGTCCATGTACAATTGGTTTAAGCTGGATAATATTCAGTTGAAAAGGTTCCAGCAGAACTGTAGTCCATGTACAATTGGTTTAAGCTGGATAATATCCAGTTGAAAGGGTTCCAGCAGAACTGGAGTCTGTGCACAGTTGGTTTAAGCTGGATAATATCCAGTTGAAAGGGTTCAAGCTGGATACATTAAGACTGGTTCCAGCTGGATCCGTCAAAGCTGGTTTCAGGTGACTCCATCTGAGCTGGTCTCTGCTGGAATTTGTTCCATAAGCCAGCTTAGATGGAACTACTTGAGTTTCCAAATGGTTCCAGCTTGTGATTTTCGACTCAGATGCTACCATTGTAACTTTTCAGGATATCGAGAAGGTCTCAACAGACTATTACGATGTTTAGATTGATATTGGGGAGGGATCCACTTAGTGGTACTCGTGCGGCTGATCTACGTAGTGCCTACGGCAGTCCGGAGACTTTCGTTACCACTCATTTCAGCTCTCCGTTTGCTCACTCATGCTGACTCACTAACTCCCTGCTCAGCTGTTCATATGCTCACTCACCCCCTGCTCAGCTCTCCATTTGCTCACTCACGCTCAACTCATTCACCACATTGAGCATGAGTGAGTTTTGCAGAGGTATGCTTGCACACTGAATTTCATGCCCATAGTTGGCCTTTTTGTGCGAGCCGTGTGCAAACACAACCTAAGGAGGCATGGGGTATGTCAGTAAGTGAGAGAAGGAACAGGTGAGGAATGCAGGGGAGAGGTTCAGAAGAGGTTTAAACCGCGCGTGGTTAAAAAACTGCGCATGTTAGTCAGGAAAAATTTCTTATCTACATGTTTCTCGACAAGAACCGTTTTTAGGAAAAGTATTACAGGATGTTCAGGAAATCTCATAGTCCCTTTACTGCACACAGTCTTGTGGCAGTGTTTGTCTGGTAAGTGCATGCTACTCTGAACATTCTAGGCAGATCGTGTGAAGGAATACGAAGCCAAAGTACAAAGACTAACTTTGGAACTGACAGAAGTCCGTCGGCGACTCTCCGATGCTGAAGCAAAAGCTGATGAACCCTCACCTCTCTTACTCAAAGTCCAGCAGGAACTTGTGGACCTTAAGGTTGGTGTTTTCTTGCTTTACTTACTGCTTGCAATTAAATACTGGCTACAGTATTTTTCCCTGGGTGCAACCTCTTCCGATTTGGGTGTAATTCTATTGTTAAGGAAAAGAAGGAGGCTGCTCGCGTACGCATCTTTCATCGTACAGCCTGTAGCTGTTCGTTAAAGCCTGTTCTGTTCACATCTCTGGCGCTTCCTCAACATCTATACTGCATGTAGTGACAGCCCTGTCGCACCTAGTGCAGCTGTTTGTTCAGCAAAGGGAGTATGTATAGAGTGTGCTACCTATAACTAGAGTTTCTCATTTTCTGGGATTATATTTTTCGAAATGTGGTGGGAAAAGTGCCAATATTTTGGGAACCTGGAAATATTGGAAATGAATACGTTGTCTCCTGAAAATGTTTTTTTAGAAAACATTTTTGATTATGGAAATACCAGAAAATTTACAGAGAAAATGCTGTCTTTTGCTAATTTGCGGTAAATATTTAATTTCCGCAAGCATACATTTACTTTCTCAACACCCCAGGTGCAAGGTTCATGTTAGCATATCCATGAACTTGTTATCTGGATGGTTGGACCATGGAATGGAGCCAATCAGATAGTACATAGGACAGGTCTATGTGCCACAATCTAAACACAGTAGAAGGAGCATGCATACTCTCAAACATCCTCCTTCACATGGGGTGTGAGCAAGATTATCCGCACGTTAGAATCTCTCACAAAAGCACTGTGCTTTGGTGGTTGAGTTTTATGGTCAGATATCATACATGTCTCAGTCTCAGTGATATTATTTCATGCTCAGTGCCATTAGGAAAAAATAATCAAATCATCATCAAATGTGATTCATTTTTGGGATTGGGATCTTAATTGGGTCCTCCGTTTTGGCATGAAACAGTTTATATGGTACTTTTCTGTCACCAAGCTTTTATGTTGATAAATACTTGCACTATTGAAGTCCCTAAGCTTTGAATACAATACTTCAGATAGCTTTCTGTTAAAGATAGCCTGTAATATGTATTCCAAATGTAATAACATTTTTCCACAGGAACTGTACAGTTGACACCTAGGGCCGGTTATTAGGGTCATCCGCCAACTAAATGCACTTGCATTGTTTTGTTCTGATTCTGTTTCCAGGTTAAACATCAGCAGGAATTGGAATGTGAACTCGAGAGAGCAGCACAGGCACAAGCTGAACTCAAACAGCAAGCGTCAGGCAGCGAGACTCGTGTAGCCAGCCTCGAAGGCCACCTGCAGGAACTGTCTCAAGCAGTAGGCACTTATGACCGCCTGCGACTGCAAGACCGTGTGGCCATTGAAAGACTACGAGAAAGGGTCTCGCAGCTTGCACGAGAAAATGCCACACTTGCCTGCTCTGCTGGGTTAGGCATTGGCACTGGAGTAGACTATGCTGAAGGCTCAGAGGTATACAGATTTCTCTTCTCACACATTAAAAAGAAACGTTGATTTTAGCAGGTGCATGAATTAAGGAAACACGGGAGAGAACAACATGCCTTGCAATCTGCAGTCTTCAAAAAAAGGCTGCTGCTTAGGGTATTGTGTTGTATTGTTCTCCACAGCTTTCTGACTTGCGATTCGTATCACAACAGCGAGCAGGTGTGCAAAGTATCAGAACATTGTGTAGATGCTCCGTCTACCCATTTATTATGTCCAACTTTTTAAATGGCAAAGGTCAGTTTTTGTAGCTCAGAAAAAGGACTTTACATTGAGGAGCGAACTGTGAGCACTGAGGAAGTAGGTAGGTTTCAGATTTGATTGATGCAAGGCACCTTGCTCGAGTTTGGGCAGAAGGTAACAACATTGCTCAGTTTTGACACCATGTTGTTTGCAGACGTCACATTGATTGTTTTGTTTTGATGGATCAGCTGTTTTGAACCACTGCGGTTCAGTTGGTATGAAACGCTCCAATTTCTAGAAAGGGCATATGAACTGGAAGCAGCAAAAGACAAGGACAGAGACAAGAAGTTGATGCTAAAGCAGTCATAACGTTAACTTCTTGTCTCTGTCCTCGTCTTTTGCTGCTTCCAGTTCAAACGTTGGTTTACCAATTACCCTGACTTAATACTCTTGTGCAGTTTATTTCTAGAAAGGATTTTGCTGTCATTACTTTTGGGTCCTCCTACAGCTGAAAAACAGAGTTGTCCTTCAGTGGGCAGTGGTTCTTACTTAATTCTGAGAGTAAGAAAAGTCTGCTAATGTCCCAAGGGAAACTCCTTGACTTTTAGCTCACTCAATAGCATGTAGCCACTTCGCAAGACAATAGTGCTGAAAGAGCACAATATATGTGTTAGCCCAAAAGTCTTCCCTGTGATTCTCCTTAGTTCGTGGAGTTTTCACCATGTATTAAACATGGTGCATACCATTGCATCGACTTGCAAGCAGCAAGATTGACATATATACATACGTCTACATATGGGCACTGGAGAACGCTAAGCACTGTCCATTCAGCACGACTGTTCTGCACCTTGTGTTCATCTAAAATACGAGAGGGGCTTTTTGGTTTTTTCACCCGAAAATTTGCCTGTCCACCCGATATCGCCCGATTTTTACCGTTTTACAGCTCCTGAAGTAAAAACCAATTTTTACTGATTTTCAAAATTGTAAAACCCGAAAACACAATGCCCTATTTATATTGTTGTGCTTCCTCGCACATTGATAGACATATTCAGATTCTTTTATTCATGCATACATAGCTGAAATTACATGTTACATATTGATATACATATTGATGGACATATCCTACGAAATACATAGCCGCGTTAGGACATATATAACTATATATAATACTATATACCGATAAACGATATAAATTATTCGTGCCTTAGGACTCAAACCTTGATGTTGCTACCCTCCTGGATCGGTTCACGAAGCTGCGACAAACACTGAAAGAAGCAAATCAGCGTGCAGAGAATCCTGTAAACCTTATGGGTGAGCACATTTCAGTGGAAAGCTTCAACATGCCCAGGAGCAGAGGCTTGTGCATAGACTGCTGTAGGAGGACACGACAGGCATGGTGCATTTCGTGTTACTCTCTTTCTTTCAGCATATTTCCGAGAGCTTGCCGAAGAAGAGGTCCTGGGTCTGCACGCAAAATGCCACGAGGAACAAGAACAGCTCAAGGACGAGTTTGAGCGCTACAAGGCTCGAGCACAATCAGTGATAAAGAACGGCTCATCTCTAAAGGTACAAAAGAGTGTTCTCTCTTTCAGTTTCTACCCTATTCTTCTACTCCTGGAGTGATAATATTTAGGCAGACTGTGTGTATGTGTAGGGCCAAGAAAGTAGTAGGGAGAAAGAGGTCCTGCATCGTCAAGTAAAGGAACTACAGGGGCAGGTGAAGTCTCTCCGTGCTCACTATGAAGCGGAGGAACAGAAGAACAGGGAAAAATTGACTCAGCTTCAGGTCAGTACAGTTTTATTATCTTTAGTTTGCAGATAGTGAATACTACGGGTGTGCGAATCCGAATATTTTAAGTCGAATCGAATATCAAATCGAATGGGAGAAAAAATTCCGAATACCGAATCGAATATCGAATATTCGTGCAAAATTTACAATATGCGGCTTTTGCACTAAAAGTTTCCATTTGGTAGCCCATGGCTTTAATGTAATTTTTCTGGCATTAACTGTCACGAGAGAGACACGCAATTCTTCTGTTTAAAGCCCCTACTCTTTCTTTTTTGCATGAGAGTGCTTCCTGCTTTCCAGGTGAGCCTACACTTACTGGAGTACTGGAGTGGTTACCTTCATTTCAAAATTTTATGTCAGGCAGTAGCATGTTACACGGATGAGGCTGTAATTGCTTCAGACAACCACAGGCCATTCGTGAAACAAACGAATTGGCATCCTGCCTCAGCTTTGCCATGAACACCCTTTAGTTTCTTTGCACTCGCCCTAGGAAGTTGCACTACTGAAATTTTAGACGTGAAGGACAACATTAAGACACCCTTCTTGTTTGTGGGCTGTAGTCATTATACAAGAGTCCTAACTTTTTAAAGGCGACCTCACAGACATCAAATCAAAGTCCCTCGTCGGCACCGCTAAACTGCACGTGGGAGGGGCGCCACCCCTTCCACAGACGATGTCTACAAAGCTAACTTTGGATAACGTTATCTCAAGCTAAACACCATCCCGCCTGTGTTGGTCCTGCAGCAAGGGCAATTTCGTAAAGCGGGCTTCTCATGCACGGAAGCATCAGGTGAAGCCCACTTTCGGGTTGCGGCGTTCATATTCGTGGAATAGTCGAATATTCGAAAATTCGAAAATTCGAATATTGGATATTCGATTCGCGAATCGAATAGTTCAAGCGCTTGATATTCGATTCGAATTCGAGAACTCGAATATTCGGACACCCCTAGTGAATACTAATCTTTCACAATACTTGCAATTATTCTAAGCTCCTCACGCTGTTTGGTAAATGTTACCTTTTGCATGGTCATGTGGTAATGTCTTGCAGAACGGACATTAATTTATCTATTGGTTACTCCTATTGCTGTACGACATGTCATATGCAATTGTTGGACTGCTGCAATATGATGCACTAAGGCAGGGGTTCTCAAACTGGGTTCCGCAGTTGCCGAGAGCGCTAGCTACGCGTTTACTGGCATACTGGACGCACTCGCATATTAAACACGCCACAATCTGAGCGCCGAAATGCTGGTACCCTTCTGTTCCCGGCACATTAAACGCTTCGCGACTTTAGTAGCGCGGCCGGATCGTCTCGCGCAACGCCAGCCTGCCATCGTATCGCGCTCGCGTGACCGCTCGTGTCGCTCGGTCAACCAGATGGAGCGCCTGGCGCCAGAGTAATGAACGACGAATGCGACAAACATTGAGGAGTATTTCGTCCACGTTTGATAGAACGGAAGACCATTCCATGTTGGAGAATCGTGACGTTCGATTCCGGGGAGATCGCCGCTGATATCTCGGAATAATAATGGCAAAAGGGCAAGGGTGCAGGCCAGCTGGTACAAAGCGAGAACGTGTCGTGTCGTCCCTCCTCTGACCCTTTCTCGGGTTCCAATTGTTTCATCTCGGAATAAATCGCGCCGTTCGATTCCCGGGAGATGGCCGCGGATATCTCGGTATAAATCGCGACGATGATGCGGAATCGCAACGTTCAATTCCCGGTAGATTGCCGCCGATACCTCAGAATAAATCGCGATGATGAGGCAGAATCGTTCGATCGCAGAATCAATATGTATCTCGGAATAAAATCCGGGTTCCAATTTTCCTCCGCGTATTGAACGCACCTCCTCAATGGCGCGATGTCTATGGGTAAAAACGAGCGTATTATACGCGAGTAAATATGGTATAGGGAACGCGCTCCCTCGCACATTACAGTCGCGGCTAAATCCCCACAAGGGTTGTCCCAGATGTAGTTAATTGTTGGTTTGGTGGAATAAAAATAACTGTGTGTTCTATTATTAGTTTTGTGTGATCCCTCTCATGTTCCTACAAAACTAGGTCCTGCGAGCTGGGCGGGGGTTCCTCCAGTGCGCCTGCAAGTGTGCAGGGGTTCCTTGGGCGTTTGAGAACCCCTGCACTAAAGCATCTGGAGAGCAAAAATATACAATAAAAAGGAAATACTGTAAAAGTGGTGAATTTCGCGGTCTTAACAATTCGCGAATTTGTGTGGAAGCACATTTCGGGAATATTTTGCGGGACCTTAATTTCGCGAATTTGTGTGAAAGCGGAAATTGCGGGATCAGGGACATCGGGGGTTCATGACACTGCTGGCAGTGTTATAAAACCTCTACATGTTAACTGGCTTATAGAGGCTTACCGTGAACTCCAATCCCGCGACAATGACAGTACGTGCTAGTTTTGTGAGAGCAGGCATCTGCAATGCCAAGTGATACACTTTCAGAACAGAACTTCACCTCATAGCACGTTGTGCGCTAACCACTGCCAAGAATGATAGGGTTATCGCTTCTGATTTGAAGAGAGAGGGGGCGTACACCTTTTTGTAGCAATTATCTACAAATTGCTACAAAAAGGTGTACACCCCCCCCCCCCCTCGCTCTTCGCATCAGAAGCAGTAACCCTATCATTCGTGGCAATGGTTGGTGGACAACGTGCTATGTTCTGAGAGTCTACAGTATGCGAATAGACAACTGATGTTGAACTGGCGTTTCAGTTATAGCAGCGTGAGACAGAAATTTGCAGTTGAATATGAAATTTTGATGTTTACTGTTTCTCAAAAAAACTAGCCATATTCGCATTCTCTGGGGTCTAGAGCTTCTGACCTGTAAATGCAGAATGGACCTAGCTGGGGTAAGGCAAACACAGAACAAGAAATTAAAAAATGCAGATTGTCTCACCTTGCCCCAACCCTCGGGGCAAGACGAGACATCGTGTGGGGCAAGATGAGACACGCCGCGGTAATGAACTATACAAATTAGTTTTTGCAATCCAAGCAGACAAAGTGCAAGACAAGAGCAACCACGACCTACTAGATTATAACGACCATGTCACAATCAGCAACCCCTATGAGGAGCCCGTCCGCACGATCCGCCAGGGTTGCTACTCATCGGCACTGCACGATTAGACGATGGAAATTTGAATTCTGAACGCGCAGAAGCGTATGTACGACTACCGTAGCAGTAGCAGACGACAGCGATAGCTCCTATGAAAACGCGTAGAATGATGATGATAATCAACCTCAGAATAAAACATCTGTGGAACATCCACCGCTTGTACAGAAATACTAAGGTAAGCTGAAGTACAAAGTATTGTAGAAGTTGAGGAAGCAATAACTGGGACGATGAGAAGATAGCTTCCAAAAATGCGGCGCTGGGAAGGGGTGCCCACGACATGGTCGTTATAATCTAAAGCTTTTTCCGCCGTTATTAATCCTCTTGTCGTACATTTTAATCCTTATATACCATGACATTTAATCCTTTTGCCATCCGAATTAATCATGCTTTCATTAATTTTAATCCCCATTTCACATAATTTAATCCATTTCTCATGCAATTGACTACGTGACTATGTGTGGGCTACGTGACTTTTTTTGTATTTTGGGTCAATTCCCATGTCTACGGGTATTGCCCATGTTTTTCATTATTACACAGTTTTCTGCACAGTAATGGGATACTGTGGGACTGTCAATCGCAATTACGATATTGTGGTACTATTCCCATGTCAATGGGTATTACCCATGCGTCTACTTAAAAACGCGAATTTCTGTACTCTAATGGGATACTGTGGGACTGTGTATCTGGCCTACGTTATGGTGGGACTATTCCCATGGGTGTGGGTATTCCCCATGGTTTTCAATAAAAACGTGAGTTTTTGCGCTCTAATGGGATACTCCGGGTCTGTCAATCTGGATTATGATAGTGTGGGAGTATTTCCACGTCTACTGGTCTTACCCATGCTTTTCATTCAAAATACGGGTTTCTGCACTGTAAGGGATACTGTGGGGCTGTCTATGTGGATCACTGTATCCCAATACAGGGCAAAACCAGCATATTTAATGACAAGCTTGGGTAATACCTGCACACATGGGAATAGTCCCACAATATCCTAAACCAGATAGAGTCCCACTGTATCCGGCTATACTGCAGAAACCCGCATTTTGAATAAAAAGCATGGGTAATAACTATAGACAAGGAAATAGTGCCACAATATCGTAATCCAGATTGACGGACCCGCAGTATCCTATTACAGTGCAAGGAACTGCGTTTTTAATGGGAAGCGAGGGGAATATCCCATATGCATATAGTCCCAATATAGCGTAATCAAGATCGACAGTCCCGCAGTATCCCATTATGGAGCGGAAGCCCACACATTTTATGAAAAGCATCGGTAATACCCTCACACATGGGAGTGGTCCCACAATATCGTACTCAAGGTTGACGGTCCCACAGTATCCCATTACGGTACAGAAACTCGTATTTTGAATGAAAAGCATGCGTAATACCCGTAGAATGGAAATAGAGCCAGAATATAGTAATCGATATTCACAGTCCAACAGTATCCCATTATAGTACAGAAACCCGCACTTTGAATGGAAAGCATGATTAATACCCGTGTAGACATGGGTATAGTTGCAGGATATCGTAATCCAGATAGACAGTCCCACAGTATCCCATTACAGTGCAGAAATCCGCATTTTTGACGAAAAGCATGGGTAATACCCGAAGACATGGGAATAGTCCCACAATATCGTAATCCAGATAGACGGTGCCGCAGTATCCCATTACAGAGCTGAAACCTGCATTTTTAATGGCAAGCATGGGTAATACCCGTAGACATGGGAGTAGTGCCACAATAACGTAGTCCAGATACACAGACCCACAGTATCCCATTACAGTGCAGAAACCCCCGTTTTTAATTAGAAGCATGGGTAATACCCGTAGACACCGGCATAGTCCCACTATGTCGTAATCCAGATACAGTCGCACAGTATTCCATTAGAGTGCAGATACCCGCATTTTGAATGAAAAGCATGGGTACCCATTGACATGGGAATAGTACCACAATATCGTAATTGCAATTGACAGTCCCACAGTATCCCATTACTGTGCAGAAACCCGCATGTTTAATGAAAAGCATGCGGAATACCCGTAGACGCCCTTATAGACCCCGGATATCGTAGTCAAGATCGACAGTACCACAGTATCCCATTACAGTGCAAAAACCTGCATATCTAATGAAAAGCATGGGTAAAACTCGTAGACATGGGAATAGTCCCACAATACCATAATCCAAATTGACAGTCCCACAGTATCCCATTATGGTGCAGAAACCCACATTAATAATGAAAAACATGTGCAATACCCGTAGACATGGGAATTGTCCCAAAATACAAAAAAAAGGTCACGTAGCCCACACATAGTCACGTGGATTAAATTGCATGAGGAATGGATTAAATTATGTGAAATGAGGATTATAATTAATGGAAGCAGGATTAATTCGGATGGCAAAAGGATTAAATGTCATGGTATAAGGATTAAAATGTACGACAAGAGGATTAATAACGGTGGGAAAAGCCGTTGTAGGTCGTGTGAGCAACGCGTCTTTGAGACAGGCGGCGTCGAGCAAAAAATGTTGTGTCTTGCCCCGTGTGTATCTTGCTCCACCTTACCCTAAGTTGGTTTGTCTTTGTGGAGCTCATAGCGTCGCGAATTCCAATGCCCATAGTTTTTCATCCCCGCTACCTATATTTCGCGGAACCTTAATTTCCCGAAAAAAGTTCGATCATAAAATTTGCAAAAATTAAGTCCTCGCAAAAATTTCTACTTTTACAGTATGCAATATTGTCATAAAACTTAACATCAGCTAGTGCAGTGCTGGAGAATTTACGGAATATGGCAGGACATTTGAAGCACTTGGATTACTTTCATTCCATTGAGGTCATCATTAAGGCCCCAGTTTTTCGGTAATTCCGCGAAATATCGTGGAATCCTTCGTTTGGCCCGGAATTTCACGGAATCTCTTATTTTTAGGGTTGTGCGGATATTCGAGTTCTCGAATTCGAATAAAATATCAATCACTCGAAGTATTTCATTCGCGAATCAAATACCCAATATTTGGATTTCCGAATACAGTTGAACCTCTATATAACGAATTTGTAAATGATGACTCTTTGTTTCGTTAAATCGGAGATATTCGTTAAATGGAACACGCCAAGTTAAACGAAGATGGCCGCCGCACTACCAGCGCCGCGCGTTCCGCAAAACGTCATTTGTCATGAAACAGGTACTAAGGTAAGAAGGGCACAAAATATCAAGCTTTATTCATTACATAATGCTAGGTAACACGTAATTTGTGCACAGTGTCGCTCTGAGCGTTCATTACCTTCGTAACTCCGGATGAACCTCGACTGCTTTTTCCTACGCGCTCGCGTATCGAAGTTTCTTTGGTTCACTTTCACTCATGACGTCCGGAAAGAACAATAGTACGCCGCCGAAAAGAACGAGAAATGGGTACATGTCGCGTAGACGCCTGCGCCGATGGAACCATGAACGGCAGCGGCATCATGCCCATCAGCATTAGCGGCGCGAACAAAACAAAAGTAATGAAAAGGCACAAAATCACAACGTACTGTCGTCGTCATCAACACAAGCAGATAAGACTTCGCGAGGCGTGAGCAAAAAATGTCAGCAATGCGTGTTTTCATGTCCGAAAACGGGTGCGAAGAGAGCCTCGCGCCGGCGCGACGCACCGTCGCCCGTCGCGGCGCGCAGCATCGGCGCACCGATTACCGGCAGAGGCGAAGCACACGTCGGCACGTTCGCGCCCCCAGCACGTGACAACCGAAGTAACCAACGAAAACTCGCGTAAAACCAACGGAGAAGGAAAGTTTCTCCTCCTTTTCTTTGTGGTTAAGGGGTAAAGACACGCGCAGGAGAGCCCGGGGACTTCGTTAAATAGAGGTGACCAAACGAACGTATTTCGTTAAATCGAGCTCAAAAATACATTGGCGTCTATGGGGACGCGCTCGTGCAACGGAAATTTTTCGTTAAACGGAGGATTTCGTTAAATGGACGTTCGTTATTGAGAGGTTCAACTGTATCCAACTATTCGCAGAATATGAACGACACCTCCCGAAGGTGGGCTTCACCTGACGCTTTCCTGCATGCGGTGAAGCCTGCTTTACGAAATTGCCAATGCTGCAGGACCAACACGGACAGATTGTAGTCTAGCTTAAGATAACGTTAGCCCAAGTTTATTGTGCATACTCCGCCTGAGGAAGGGGCGGCGTCGCTCCCGTGTGCAGTTTAGCGGTGGCAGTGGGGGATTTTGATTTGATGTTTGGGAGTTTTCCTTTCAAGGCTTTCAAGACTCTTAAGAGGGCATACCAGCTCTCCGTCCCAATGTATTTGCTGTGGAACAGTTTTTATGCTTTTTCTCGCTAACCACCGCACAGATTTTGACGTGGGTGGTTTCATCATAAAGAGGAAGACGAGATAAGAGAATTATGCTACTAGATTTCTCATACATGTCGTATGTATTTTACGGCGACGTCAAGAATGCGAAAAAAATAGACAATTTTTCTCCTCCCTCTTTGAACAGGTTTTTATTAAACTTCTATAGCCATTTCGAAAAAACTTTCCATTTACTTTCTCTGGAAATATTTCAGGAATCGATAGACATCAAATTTATATGTCTACCACTTTATGTTTTTATAAAAAAGCATGAAATGTGAGTACGGATAAATACTGTCTCAAAGCCCCATAAACCGCGTCATTCTGTGTCGCCCTCTAGCCGTAGCACAGGAAAAACCGCGCGGAACATTTTGACCGTATCCATCCGCCGACCATGCGGCGCGCACGTGCACTGTACTGCTCCCTCTCTCCTCTTTACTTTCATGGACAGCTGACTTGGGGACCAGAACAAAAGCTTACTTATCTGCTCGTAAAGGGATCATCGTCAGCCATCATTGTCGTGGCCCGTGTAAGAGACCACCGAGACCAATAAACCTCTTCTTTTTTCGGTGCGCTTATAGAGAAGTGAGATGAGTTTATTAGCTTCACATTAAACGTCAATTTGCTCGATTTTGCCGTTTCGGGTTTGTGCTTACTCAGTCAACTGTCTCATAAGGCTAACGAGAATCTCTTGTATTTACGGTTAGTGGAAGGTCGACTTCACAAACATTCCAGTAATGTTCAACAGGACTGCCCTGTAATGTTTGTTATGTTGAAACAGCCAGCAAGCGGATTACACACAGATAAATGTTTCTTAGGATAACGGCACTTAGAACTGCAGCTTTATTTGTTGTTTCTCTTTCTTTCTTTTATTGATCGATTTATTTTTATTTTTATTTATCTTTATTATTATTTTTTTTTTTTTTCATGAACGCTCCACGTGAACCAATAAGAAAAATCGATCAAGCGGCTGCTGCACAATTATTTCCGCCCACGCAATGAGCAACAGTCTTTTCCGGAACCCAAATTCACGTTCGCGAAGCAAGGAAAACCAACGACAACCAACGACAGCGATGGGGGAGGGGTGATATATTTATTAGACGAAAAGGAAAAAAAAAACGGGCTAAAGGTCACCTAAACGGGACGTCGGCTTGCTATTCCGGAAATACATAAATAAATAAAATTAAGAAATAAGAGAGAAATGAAACGGACGCGACGGAACAGCACGTTAGTTAGTTGATTATTAGGTTAGTAAAAGTTCGGTGTTTGCATTTTCATGTTCAGGTTGGTCTAAGTGGGCCTTGGCAGTTTCCGTGCAGAAATAGCCACATAACATTTATTTACAGTAGTTTATTTTTCAAGGGGGACTTCGATCACGTTATTTTGAGATACGGCCAATTTTTCGATACTAGTTCCCTGGATTTTCCATCTTTCGACAATCCTTGCTAGTTGCACGTTGGATGACCCAAAACCTGTACCCGTCTGTCTTTGGACGGCGAACAAAGGGAGGCCTTCTGAGGAAGATAAGAAAAAGCTCTGGGTCGCTGGGGATTCTCCGCTGAACTAGTGTCTACGCTGAACGAAAGGTCTGGTGTAATGTGAAGTACCCTGTGAAAACCAAGGAGTGTCTAAAAATATAATACTGAAGTTTCCGGGTAATAATCAGCGCATTATGAGACGAAAATCGTGCTCCGAGACCTCGTCGCGCGTCAAGTTCCTTTCATTTTATCTTGTTCATTTATACATAAAGATGGAGTTCAAGGAGTTCTTCCGAAATCCTAAGCTGTTTGGAGAAAGCGTTTGATCGAAGACCGCTTAATCGCAAGCCGTTCGATCGAAAGCCGGTTGATCGATGCCGTTTGTTCGAAAGACGTTTTTTCGAAGTGAGTTCGGAACTCGCAGCGTGTCTTTAGCACCTCTTTTTCTGTAACTTTTGACTCGAACATATGGAGCAGGAGGCAATCAGTGTCCTCTCCTTTTTTGTTTGTTTGTTTGTTTCTTGCTTTTTTTTTTTTTCAGCTAAAGAGGGGAGACCACTGGTTATTTGCAGACCTTTGTCATTCACGAACAGCACAGCCTTCTGGCTTTTTACTTTCTCCCATCCGAAAGGAAATAAAATTGAATAAAATTGAATTGAATTGAATAGAACAATGCGGAAGTATTGTAAAGTAAGAAGTGCTGTAAGGTATCCTGAGTAGCAGTAGGACACATACCGAAGAAAATGTCTTCAAGTTGGGAGCAGCCAATAGTATGTGCTTCTTCTGGGCACCCTTTTCATTGCCGAGATCCGAAATGGGATAGTGATATGTGCACGAAAGGCACTCGAAGTCTGAATGCTAAGAAGGAAATTTTGCCATAGTATAAAATACAGATATTGTATTAAAGCCATATAAAACTTTAGTTCAATCTCGTTTAGAGTATGCATCTGCTCCAAACGAAGCAATAAAAAAATCAATCAAATGACCGCTGCCGTTTCAGTCAAATGGTGTTCGATCAAATGGCTTTCGACCAAGTGTCCTGCGTTCGATGGCTTTCGATGGCTTTCGTTCTTGCGGAGACGATTTCTCCGGGGGACTTTTTTCTCTGGGGACGGTTCTTCCCCAGGCAATTTTTTTCGGGGAGGAAAATCCGGCATCTCGGGCGAGCTTTGATTATATAAAACGACTTCTCTGTGATCATTCCTTCATTTGGCAACTAGCGCTTATATTCATCTCTGGAAACCCCAATTTTGTAATTGCATCTGTGTTGCCCTTCAAGAATAGTGATTTTCCTAAACTATGCATAAATTTGGCTCACATGGTGTCCAGTTCTTCAGCTTTTCCACGACCGAATTTCATGTTTTCAAGTTTGGATTGAATTAACTCAGACCTCAGCATCCAACACAACGAAATCTGGAGTAAAAATTTACACTTCAGAAGTTCTTCTAAAAAAAGAAAAGAAGGGATATATTATCCTGTCCCACATAATAAGGAGGCCGAACTGCACTTTTTTTGCAACACTCAAACAAGAACCTGTTATGTTGTCAGGTGACCATTGCTATTATTTTTCTACTCTGTGTCCTTCTATTTTTTGTCGAATCGTTCCTCTTGGCGTCCAGGAAAAAAAAAAAAAAGACTGTGTTGGGAATATCGCGACTCCCGCTGCGAGGCCTTGCCGCTTGACCTTTCCATATCTTCTCTGGTTGGTTTCCGTGTGTCGACCCGAAGCCTTATCGCCCTTCACCTCCTTTGTACGGTTTTGCGAACTGGCACACCAGAAGAAAGGGAGTCCCCTGTTAATAGGGTTGTCGACTGACATTATTTTTCTGAGCGGGTGTAATGTGAAAGAAAAAGAAGGGAGAACATGGGGGAAAGGAGCCTTTCAAATATGTTACTGAAGTTTCTGGGTAATAATAAGTAGTCTGTTCTACAACGGAAATTTTGAAAAGTCTTTTGCACCAACGCCTTGTAAATGAATTCAGATATTTGATAATGCTTACTTACCAGAAATATACATATCAAAATGTCATTTTTGCATGAGTAATAGAGTTATTATCAAGGTAAATTGCATGTAAGTGAGTGCAGCGAAAAAAAAAAAAAAAGGAATACCGTTTCGAGCACTAGATTTTCCAGACTGGCATTGTAAGCGCTGTGTGTAGGCAATGTTTATAGCCTAATTTACAGCCGCTGGTAGGTCCAGTTGAGAGCCTCTGAGATACCGGCATCCGTACTATCCAATCACACTTGTACGTCGGCATACAATAAGTATGCACTAGTAAAACAATATGAAGAGCAACTAAAAATTCCATAATCAGCCAGTACAGGCGCCAGTGACTTGTGAAAACAATAATTGTAGCATAAATATATAACAACAAAATAAAAATAAAGTACTCATATAGCAATAGGCGACAAGCAAAAAGACATAAATGTCTCGAATCGAACTGTGGACCTTTCGTGGCAAAGTCCGACACTTTACCACTCGACAAACAGCGCAGAGGGTGCGGGCCGCCTTAAACTCGCGAGGTCAACCATGCACAATGGGGATTATTTCGGGAGTCGGAGGCGAACAGCGTGATAAGGACGGCGAGCGCGGCACCATCTAGAATCAGAAAAATCGTGAATCGGAGTTGCTCCCCGACTGGTATGGCCTCTTAAATAATGCCTACAGCCCAGAAACAGCTCCTTCCTATAATCATCCTATAAAGTTCCTATAAACTCTGTAGATGCCGAAAGATCTTTCAGCAAGTATAAAATGATTGCAGGCGACAGACGGCATTCTTTGTCACAGGAGAACACAAGATATCATGTATGCTGAGCCACAACAGTGCTTCGAATCTAATTTTATAAAATATTTTTTGTTCCCACATTATCCAAGAAAGTAAAGTGTTTCCCATTTCAAGCAGCCATTGACCGCTTGCTGCAGAAAATCGCGGAATTTACGCGTCGGTGCCGCAGGATTTTAAATTTGCCGCAGCAGAAAACCTGGGGCCTTAGTCATCATTAGAGCCTCAAGCGGTTTAACTGATACACTTTTGTAAATGGGTGTACATGCCCGTATCCTTCCACCACCAGGGTGTAGCTGAGGGAGAGAAAAATGACACTCCCCTGTTCAATTAACTTTTGTTCGCCACTGTACAAGTCAAAGCAGTGCAGTCACAGCTAACCGTTTTCTCTCGCTTCAGCCAGCATGCGGCAAAAGTGGAGGGAGTCCAGCTTTGAGGTTTCCAAAAGCTGGTCTTCAAAGGCATGCTGCAAAATTCAAGGTACGATTAAGGGCTTTAGCTTTGTTCCAGCAGTAATCGCACATAATACGACCTTAGCTTCTCTTTTCCTTGGAGGTCGAATGTCCGCTTTGTGGCAAGTCGAAACAAAATGGCGTTTCATTCATATTTCCTATGCAAGATGATGGAGCATATCCTTCAATGATGGACTTATGGAAGTCGAAGTAATTCCGACACAACAAATCGGAATTATCTGGCACTTTCTGCCCTACACTTGTGCACTGCTCACAATATTGTGCCTCTTCAAGAAACGTTCCACATGTCCGCTCACTATCTATACGATGCTTCTGATGCTGGTGTCTCAGGCCGATTGTCACAGAAGCTGTCTCTGCCATCCATCTCCGTTGCTTCTTGTGCTAGCACTGCACTTGAGAAACGGAAATGTCACTGCGGCTATCTACTTTTAACAGTGACGTACCTTCCGAACCCTTTTGTGCACGGCTCCTGACCTAGATGTGCCAATGTATTGGCATGAGTCACACACAGCCATTCCTAGTGATAATCCTCTTTGGAAGGAACCTTTTGTGATGCTCGCTACTTTATCAGTTATCACCAAAGTAAGTTCACCTCGGATTTATGGCATGCGACAAAATACAGGGTTTTGCTGTATGCTGGTCTCCCCCGCTTGTATGCGGCATGCCGGCTGATGCTGAGGAATATGGTATGTCAATGTAAAATGTGTTCTGGAGCATATGTATGGCCTCTGCAATATGATGCATCGGCCACCTCGTTGTAACAAGCACTCAGTATTTCTTTACTTTTTTTTTCTGTATCAAAAATGGCTATTTGGCCTGGCAAATGACCCAGGCGCAACTTTATTCCCCACATTTTGCATTGTCTAATTGTGTTGTTACATATGTTCCTTGTCAGCCATGATTTCGTTGTTTTCTGCGCTGTTCTAAACTGTCTAAGCAGGCTGCTGTCCTTTGTCTTGCTCTCCTCTGTCCTTTGTCCTGCTATTTGTCCTTCTATATGTGTTCCAGCATCAGAACATCAATTGTCTCCTGTGCTGCTCTGTATTTTTGTAGATACCCTGTAATTCTCATAGCCCATTCATAGCTCTGCAGTGAGGCATTTGACCTTGAAACCGACTTGATTCCGATTCAAGCGCTGCAGAGCAAAAAGGACTTTTCAAAGGAGTGAAGTGGGCGAAAAAAGAACAAAACACTAAAAAAAAAAGGAAAATTGGGATTGGCGGAAACTGTGGTGCAATGCAAGCATGCTTTTGACAAAACCTCAGTGAGAAAAACATATTCTACATTGAAATTGGTCCACTGGGAAATACAGTAGTGCTTATGAACATAGCTCTAGTAGTTTTGCCACAAGGAAGAGCTGGAATTCATGCTCATGATCTGCCACTCACTGCACATTCTCTTGGCTAATGGTATAGTGCCATTAAATACCATGGTTCCCTGTGCTCCTTGAAACCATTGAATACCCTGGAATTCGAAAATGCTGTTTTCACGTTTGCAAAACCCTCGAATCTTTTTCTTATCCCCGTGGAGCTGGCAGTGCAAACTCCACTTATCTAAAGTCAGAGCTAGAGTTTCGGAAGCACATGAGCGGAAGCCAGACGTGGAAGAAATGAACGGTACCCTTCATTGTATTCATCAGCGTTCCCTTTTATCCTGTGACCTTTAACATTCAGGAGTCCTCAGTCGCGTTTGTGCATGTCTATTATATATACTTTTTGTGAAATATTGCAGTCCTGGCCATAAACCATGTCTTACATCCCGGGCAAAATGACGTCTGAAACTTAACAGGTCCTTTGAATTTTTGTTCCAAAATTGAGTAGGTACCATGAATACACAGTGCAAATCAAATGTCTCCATTTGGCCTTGCTGTGACTTGATCGGCAGGGCACAGGCAACATTTGAGGAAATGGCTTCAGATGGTCACATCCTATATGGGGTGCGATGTCCTTCCATCACAGTGAGAGCGTCACTGACCAAAATCTCATTGCAAAGATGGCAAAGTGTATAAGAATGTGGAAACTCGATGGCTGCACCGTAATACATGAATTTTAGTATTAGCTAAAATTCAAGCTATATACTCGTGTATTAAGGTGCAGCCATAGAGTTTCGGCTTCCTTTTCCTAGTACTATAGGACAGTAGTGAGCCGGTGAAGTTAGCCAAGGAGTGGTTATCCTTTAAATACTTGGAACATTCACTGAGTTGGTGAAATGGTGCCTCTGCAGAACGCTATGACAGATGCCACAGTTGCTCACCGGCAAGAACAGTGTAACCTGGAGAGCACCTGGCGCACCAAGATGGCTGAATTGGAGTCCCTGATGCAAGGACAGCGTGAGCGCACACTTGCACTGCTTGAGGAGAAAGACCGGGAACTTCATGTTTTGAGGGCAGCCACTTTAGCTCCAAATGTATGTTGGAACTTTCTACATTCTTTTGTAAATGAAGCTTAGCAAGACCAGTACATACAAATGACCTTCTCTTGTCCTTTAGCACGCACTGTCTGCGATGAGGAATGCTGGCAATCGAGCAGAAAGAACTGCGGACAGTGGGGATTCGGCCGACCCTTTGTTATATGAGCTGCTTGCTGGTCAGACTAGCTCTAAAAATGGCAACACCAAGGTGAGGAAATACTCTTAACAGCTGACTTTAGTGAGGCTTGGTGAACATTTCCGTGATACCTACGTAGATTCTAATTCTCCGAGGGAATGATCTTAGGTCAGTGGATTAGGACTGCGAATCATATTAGCCCATTTTGAGGAGGTACCCCAATAAAAACCAAGCCTTGAGGTGCACACATTTCCAACACTAATGTCTGAACATACCGTATCTTTCCCTGTAGGCAGAGCGGCAACTGTTGTTCTACGTACAAGAGTTAGCCCGCAAAGATGTGGAAGTTGCACAGGCCCTGAGGGCGAAACATGATGCTGAATCAGCACTGCGTGACCTCCAACGCGTCTCACTCACTCGGGAACGGAGGGATGCTCAAGAATTGGAAATTCTAAAGTAAGTTCATGCAAGAAATGTCACAGTTCTTAGAAGCTGAAAACAGTGTTTGGTGTTTGGATATCCTAAGAGGGCAAAGTACACATGGGTCCTACACTATGTAGAGAGGAAAAGCTTTTTGCTATAAAGAATGATCAAAAACTCAAAGGAAACCTATCTTATGTTTGCATCTCCACTTGCACTCCACTTGCACTCCACTTGCACTCCACGGCATCGCTGGTATTCCCTATAGTATTCGAATTCGGAATTGAATCAAATGTCTCCGAATACAGATTAGAATGGTCCCGAATCTGTATGCGTAAGCCTGAAAATGTCACAAGACAACGGATGAAACACAGTGAGTGCTGCTTTGTGTTTGAATGTGCATATCATGCATCCATCTGCAACACATTGCTAGGTCTTAGCAAGGTGATCTCCTCTCACTTTGGGAAGCCTTGCTTAAACTACAATGAGGTAGAGCCGCATTACGTTTCCTTCACCCTATGAGAGGAGAATATTCAACCATTAAAGCTAACCTCAGTGTTTGATATTTGGTGTCCATGTAGGAGTAGGACTGTGCGAATAGTAAAAATATGAATCGAATGTTAATGTTGCAAATATTTGACTGAGAGTCACATTGAATAAGTACAACATAATGGTTTCAAGCAACCCCGTTTACTGCAGTGTGATCCTTGAACCACGAGCATTACACTCTGTCACCACTTAATTAAACTCATTTAAACTCTGTGTTAAGTACGGTACTCCATCGCGTGCAGCACCTTTGCCTTCTCCAACTGGCAGTCTGGATGTTTACATGCTGTGGAATGCGCACACAGCGCCGTGTGTGCACACACGGCATTGGACTATCCCGACACTGATTCCTTATTCAGGTGCAGCATTTAAATCTCCCAATCAGAGGAGAGGAGGCAACCTAGGCAAGCACAGCACGAGCCCACGCACAACAATGGTGAAACAAAACTAACTTTGCACTAAACAGCACTAGTTGTGAGGCAAGATAGACCAAGGGAAAGGGGTGAAGAAAGTTGATAAGCGTCGGAGATGGACCTGGCTATCTGCCAAACTCAAAAGAAGATTCAGGAATACAGCATTTGGATAACATACAGACAGTTTACTAGCACTCTGGTATGATACATACAATGATTAAATGACTGAAGAGATATACCTAGCAATTTGGGTGATGAAGGGCCGAATGAGCTAAAGCAGGGATCCAACATCCATATGACTAACGACGTATGATGATGAACGTCGTACGATGAAAGAACGCACAACAGCACATGGCGCTTGCTTATAAGCATGTAGCGGCGCCACTGCTGGCTCATGACAATGACGGTGAGGCCGAATTGAACAGATTGGATCTCACACGCCCACCTCTAACAAAAAATGAAATGTCCTCATTTCGTTACTACAGTGAGGAAAAATGGAATGTTACAGTAGCGGTAATGCAGAAGTTTAACAGTTTAAAATCGAAGCTGTTCTGAAACAGGATAAGAAAACAAAAGAGAACATGATTCATGCCAGGGCCCTTGGCAGAACCATGCAGCATCCTTTGTCCCGAAATACAGAACAACCTAGATTTAAGGACGTTTAATAATCCACCCTCAAAGGAACAAGTTGAATGTCCTGATTCTAAACACATTGTGAATTTGTTAACATTGAAGTACATTAAAATTTGTTCATAGTACATGACATAGCACAGCATAGCATGAATAGCATTGTGACATGCAGTACATACACAGTACATGTAGTGCAGCCAGCGATAGCACACGTGCATGCAACGTGCGTGACGCCATTGCGTTGTTCTGTATCGTGAAAATTTTAATGCGCCTATATGTAGAGGTCTGCGTGGGTATGTAATGCTTGACCTGCACCCGCAGACACAATCTCTCAATCCGCACGCGTACGAGTTTTGGTGAAGCTACTTGCACTACAGGGGCGTGCAGCTGAGTTGCACAAGGTAGAGTACTGCGGTGCAAAGAAGAAAAGCACGGAAGCATTTGTGGACGTTTGATCACACTTTACAGTTAGCACATCAAATGCATGATACATAATTGTTGAAAGAACGGCCATCAAATCATCATAAAACGCACTGGAAGTCTGTCTTTTGCATCTTTATTTCGCAAAAAAGCATGAACGTGGGCACCCGCATAACCTGCAGCAGCAACGCGGGTGCACCCATACATTACCCATGATCTGCATCAAGTCACATTTTCTCCCCGCAAATACGAGATTAGTGCGGGTATCCACGCGGATCCGCGGGTACACCCACAACCCTGTACGTTCTATATGGATTTCTCACGTAAAACTTGAGCCCCATTGCATATGTTTCGTCAGTGGAAGTTTGTTACCAAGAGCGGATCCAGATAACACGCATTCTGCCAAACTGGCGAGAAGGCGTGGAGAAATCATTTGTGGACGTGCTTGATGATTTTGCATGACGCTGACATCACAAGCACGGAATGCACCACTACAGTGCGTTCCCATCGGGAAAACGCTGCATGGGATCTAGTGCATAGGTCTCGTGCATTTGAAATCGTGAAATCTTGAATATTCCATTTATTCGAAAGACACGAATATAGAATCATCGAATTGAATCGAATACGAATACTGAAAATATTTGGTTTGTATTCAAAATGGCGAATATTTGCACAGCCCTATTATAGGAGTAATATACAATGAAATCCGAAGCACGTACTGATGAACTATAAATCCTATATAATAATAGGAGTGAGCATTTGCTCATTGTACATCTCAGATAATGGTAGTATTTAGGGTGCTCTATAAATAGAGCATTGTCTATTAGGGCAGAACCTGTTTTTACCCCCCATATTGTATCATCGTCACTTTAGACTGAACCTGAATAACCTCAGAAACAAACTTGCCAGAGTGCAAATTCAGCATCCAATATGGGTACCTGAGAATGCTAAGCAGTGCACACTCAGCATGGCCGCTTGGCACCTCATCCTCATATGAAATGAAGGTGGAGCACTTTTCCAAAATTTTCCACCCTATATTTCCCGATTATGCCCTGTTTTCCAGCTCCTGAAATGAAACTCAATTTTCAAAATCAAAACCTGAAATCACAATGATGTATATCTACAAATTGTCGGCACGCCTTTCATTTTCCAGTAATGTGTCAGGCAATGGTTAGGATCAGGTGGCACAGGCGGAATAGTGTTTAAATATTTTAGTGTCCGCAAGATGCAAAGGTATCGTACTAGTGTGTACCTGTGTGCAAGAAGACAATTGATCATATTTGCCTCTATGACTGTTAGTCCATTTGGGTATCACTGAGCTAAGATGCATGCTTGCTTCAAATTTTCTTGTAGACAAGTAGTCACATACGGCTTCTAAAATATGTTCTCATGTTTTTCACGAGTTACTTTGTGCTATGAATAGTACTTTCTTTCCCTCAAGGTCGATCACCCATCTATCCATCATCATGGTTATCATATCATGGTTATCATCATGGTTATCATCATGGTTATCATCATGGTTATCATCATGGTTATCATCATGCACATAATGGTTTATCATAGTTGCCCACCATAACCTAATGAGGTAGACTCATTTATATCTCAGGGTGTCTACCAACCTAGGAGACCTAGAAAATCTGGAATTGTCAGGGAATTTTGATGTAACTGGAAAAGTCAGGGGATTGTCAGGGAATTTGGCCTAAAAGCAGCTGAAGTCGGGAAATCGTTAACGAGCGCCGTCACGATGCACAGCGAATTGCAAGTGCCGACCAGTGGTTGAGTGGCCATGCCGCAACAATGTTGCCGCAAGTACCAATTTGCCAATGCGACATGCTTAGAGGCAGAAAAGTAGGGCAGCCTCACTAATACTCAATAAATTGTCAGTGTTATGAGAGATCTGCAACATAGCAGCAGGCACCAAGTTCCCTTTTGTTTTGGTTGTTCGAACTCACCTGAAATAGTCAGTGAAAATCTGGAAAAGTCGGGGAATTCGAAGGCTGCAATTTGGTAGACACCTTGTAACTCTCTTTGTGAGTAATATAATGTTGACAATTCTCATCATCATGCCCATTTTTCTGAGAGGCACATAAACATATACGATAACAATGAAGAATAAGAACTACTTAGGATATCATAAGCTTTTTGATATAAATGAAAAGGCTTGTCCCAACGTCCCCTGTTCACAGAGCAGATGGTCACCTTTTGTAGAAAGCAGGGAAGGGTATCGGTAGTGGCGACGGAAACAGAAACGGTATATTACCGAAATTGGAGATAGTAACAATAACGGAAACGCATACCACTGTCCTCCATTACCGGAAACAGAAACGGAAACGAAAATTATCGTCCGGTATTGAATTCCGGTAATGGCTATTACAGTTGTGCAATGACATTTCAGTGACATTTCGTTTTATTTTTATATTTTGATGACTTTATTCCCTGTAATGCTCTACATACTACTCGGCAGCATGGAAACAAAGCGCAATATTGGATACCGAGGGTGCATCACCCGCCGACCTACTCGTGACATTACCTATCTACATGACATCAAGACATGAGACTTACACAACATAGACTCCAGGCACTCTACTCCACCATAGCACAGGGATGACAGCATATGACTTTTTATTGTTATTTTTTACTTTCTTCATTTCAAAAATTGCACCGTTCCAGGACAACATGTCTTAACACTACACTAAACAGCACAATAAGCACTAAACAGGTATGCCAGGCACACTTGTTTTTGCTTCAGCACTGTGCTACAGTGCAGATGATGGAAGTTTTCCTAAACTTATTTGCACCAAAACGCACAGAATGCTTGCAAACTGGCAAAATATATTCGCTGCACTCTTTCATACATATGCTCCGTTCAGTGATGTCTTGCTTACAGTAGCCAGATTTCGTTTTGAGAACCATGTGCCATCACAGAGCGGTCACAATACATGGCGTCTCTTTCTTTTTTTTCTTTTTTGCAGTGTCAAGAAGTGAGGTAAATTTGAAACGTCACTCATTTCCAGTGTCTTGAATGTAGCTTTACGATACGTGGGAATTTTTGTGATGTAGCCAAGTGATGCAGTGAAGGAACGAGAGTCATACAGATTATGCTGTTTGAATAGCATTCTCTCTTGGTAAACACACTCACTAGAGCTGAACGAATGGAACTGGGTATTGAGCTACATTCTTTCATGGAGCATGACAAACTGGGAAAATTGTGCCCTTTTAACGTCAATTCTACTGTATACTGGCACCTACTTCAACAACTTATTTGGGATATATCTGTCCTGCATGTAATGGCAACATTTCTTTTTATTGCTCGAAGGTTGCGTCTGAGACAGTTGGAGGACTCACAACACCTTGGGAAAGGAGGCAGTGTGAACCTGCAATACCTTAAGAATGTTGTGCTGCAGTACCTGCTGTGTGCAGATTCTTCATCCCGAAGGCACATGCTGAATGCTATTGCTGCGGGTCTTCACTTCACCTCCGCTGAAATGGACCTTGTGCTACAAGCCGCTGCCGCATGGTGGTGAGACAGCAGCTAGTGCTGATGGGACATTGTCATTCCAGCACGGGTGTGTTTATTTAAGACGAGTATATTCCGCGGGAACAATTTAGGGACCAAGTGCTTGCAAAACTGTATACTGGTAAAATGCTACAAGTCTTTTAATGTAACGTGCAGCAAGGAATGGTTGGGGTGTTACTACAGATGCATTAGTTATCTTGTAATCATTGACCACTGTGTCTTGTAAATATTTATTTATTTTGTGATCTGAGTACAAGGAATGTTGTATACAGAATTCGATGGTTGTATAACCATAAACGCTCCATTTTGCCAGCTGTAAGCACCAACATAAAGAAACAATACAGGGCAGTTGTTGAAGTAGATATATTCAATTGTCTCAGCTACTACTGTAATATATACTTGTTTGGCCATTCCAACAATAAACAGTTTTTTTTTTTTTTGCTTGTATGCTGCCACAACTTGATTCTTGGTGCACAAGGGTATAGTGAAGGTGGCTACACACCATGACAGTCTGCTACCATGCTTGTGAACACTATGCCTGAAATTAGGAGGTTTGGCACAGCTGCTGTTTAGTTCCTAAAACACATCAAACAGCACCATTTATGCTCTAGTCAGAAAGTAGCCACCATCGAAGAATGTTTCCTTGTTCAGCACCAGTGTGTGTTGCTTCTGCCTTGCGCAGCTGTGCCTAGGGATATGTCTTCAGCGGGAATCCCTACATTTGTGTGCCATTTTTGTGTTTATATAATCAAAACCAATGGTCAACAGGAGGTTCTTATAATCAGTCATTAACCCCCAAATCCGTCTCAACTTGACTTGCAGCTGCCTGTGAAGAGTGTCAGTGCACTTCAGAAACACTCCTCGGCTTGAAGCGTTCTTATGCAGGGAGCTCGACTTGACACGTGTACTGAAAATATCGACTCGGCGCTCGGGCAACCTTGAACCAGTCTTGGGTAGCACTCCAGTATGGCAGCTTCTTGAAGCCACATGACACACAGAATCTTGCCTTGTCTTGGCTTTAGATAAGCTGATGCATCATCTATTTGTTTAAAGGGCTTGGCACGAGCCTTGGTGCCAGGCGACAGGTGTAACAGGTGTCCTGATGCTAAGAAATATCGTGTTTTCGTACTGCAAGGCAAATTTAAGTGCAAAATTGTATGGAAGTCTCGCTCCCAGATACAGTTAAAGTGAGCACGCTGCAACTTGATGAAGTAAGCCAGCGGGAGGGTTCAGGAAACACGCAAATTGCCTTGAGCGAAGACAGGTATTGGCACAGACTTGCACAAGTCGAGATGCGTGGTCAAGTCACGTCACATCTGTGAATTCAGGGGTAAGCCCCTCAATTACAAGGACACAGGATATGAATAAGAACATGCTTCTTGCACCGCCCCCCCCCCCTCCCCCCCCAAATTACCACCAAGTCACAGCTTATAAAGAAACATATATGCTATACTACAAATACAGTATTGATAAACTATTTCATGCTTTTGAGCCACATTCATAGGTGGTTAAAGAGCATGAGGAGTTACAATTCTACGTACATAAAGGCTTTCTTAAACAATTTTTTGTTATGACTAGGACTACGCTTCCATGCACCTTGTCTCTCTTGTACAATATCATCTCTCCCAACTTGTTGCACAGTGATTGTAGTATCCTCGTTACATTAGGCTGGGGCAAAGAATCCTGCCGGTGGATGCATTTCCAGTTCCTTCTTCATGTCCAGGGGAAATATTCCAAGGAATTTGTACCGCTCGCCCATCTTCTCTGGGTTCGTCAACACATCATAGCTTGATGCCAACTCTTGCTTGTATTCTGGAGCGCAATTTTGAAGCAGTTTCTGGGAATGGAATACAATGTTTGTATGTTCAGTATCAATGGGATTTTTTTTCCCTTCTTTTTTTCTTTTTTTTGCCACCTACACACAAGTGAAACAAAAACCACTTGGCCAGATTTTTTTTTTCAGGTTCGGCTACAATACTGTCAAGCCAGCCACCTGAAATGCACCTGCAGGTTGACACAATGCCAGACACAATGCAGGCAATTTTTTTTTAACCAGACTGTTGTAGTGCATATAGAAATCACATCCAGAACTTTTTAGAAATGAACAGTTACACATCCTTGTCTGTTCAATGAGATCTATAACCCTCCATTTCACAATTTTCATGAACAAGAAAGAAAGCAACCTGGTAGAACATGATGTATTCCTACAATGAAATTGCACTTTTTGATTTAAAGGGATTATCGCATCCGTCCCAGTCGATTCCGAAACTATGGTGCCGTTTAACTTCGCGTTCATCACCGAATATCCAAAGCAAATTGGTAGCATTGTTCCTATGCAATTTGATGTAACACACGGCAAGAGCAGACGACGCATATCAAGAGTATTCCGGAAATCGCTCTCTGGAAACATCACCCGGACAAGACCAATCAGGGAGCAGCTGGAGGAACCTGGTAGCCTTGGCAACCCACCGAGAGCTGGGCAGGCGAGTGGGAAAACGAGGAGACGGCGTCTGTGTGTGTCATGGAGAGTCTGTGATCGACTTGTGGAATGTTGTTTCTTGTTAACGTTGGACGTGTTCCATGCAACATGGTCACTTCAGAACTCACATTGGTAAGCGAAAGGCGGCGTATTTACCGAGGACTTTTCATTTAGTATATTGTAGAGCTGTGAGAATAGCAAAATTTCCATTGCGAATAGTTTACAAATATTCCACTTACACTGCGAATCGAATCCCCATAATTTCTTCGGATGACGGATCGAATTCGAATAACCAGAAATTCGTTCCAAGAAAAACCAATTCGTTCGAATACCTCATGGTGAAATATATTTGTGGTGTCGTGCTCATTAGATGATGTTCTGCTCCAAACATGTGAGCCTTTTCAGCTAGCTTAACATATCGTGAGAGAAGGGTCCCTCCGTGTTGTGTGTGGTAGACTGCATTAGTGGGATGAACTGCATTGAAAGTCGGTCAACACATTCCATGCAGCCTGCTTTGTGTGCATCTCCTAATTTCTATTTCTATGTTTACATCGTGAATTTCCTGTACTTTTTTTTAGAAGCTGCACATATTTCCATCTGTTACTGAACATAGCTCTCAAAGTTGGGGGTACATTTAGTGAATCCTGCAATGCCCAGAGTATAGTGCTGACCATGAGCTCACAAAATTTGTAGACTGTAGCGACAGAATATTGTAAACAGTGTAAAGCAGGCTTGACTTAACGCTCGAGAGTAATGAGGTGAAGTCGACCTGCAGAATGGAGCCGCACACCAAAAGAATGGCAGTACCGTGATGTGGGCTTCACCTAACCCTTGGATGTAATGAGGCGAAGCCCACTTGCAGAATGGCGACGACCAGTGATGGGCAAAGTACCTCAATATTATACTTAAAGTAAAGTACCAAGTACCTGTGGTCATTAGTACTTCAAGTACAGTACAAAGTACCCAATTCCAAATGTACTTCAACTACATTTGGATTCAAGTACAAGTTGGATAAATGCATCATGCATGCAATGTACACTGCACACCAGTGTATTGAACAAGAAGAAATTATTTCTCCATGTGTCACACAAACCCTTGAACACACGTACGTGTTGAGCTCTGGTGTCAGAATGGTGAGCTACGTTAGCCCGTAAAAGCGGATTATAGGTCAATCCCGCGTATAAATTGACCCCCCCCACACCTGAAGAGCCAAAGATATAAAGCGAGGCAAAAAGGCTGTGATTTGAAACGCAAGAATATTCAAAACTACTTTAATCAACATCATGGGATACAAAAAATTTGTATCACTTTGCATTTCACTGTTTAGTATCTGTGTCTTGGTTGTGTCTTGGTTTTTTGGCAAAACCTTAGCGAGCCTTCTTAACAAATCCTCTAAAGCCATAAAGTCCTAGGTTGTTAAGTGCTAACCGGTGAATATGAACTTAATCAGTTGACATAATTTGCAGGTACATGTAGAGAGGTAATCCGTCAGCTGTGCTGTGATTATGTATTATGCTGATCCAAGATCACCCGCCCTAGTGTGGTGTTCCGGTACTAATTTTCTGCTATAACAGGCTAGGAAATTTCACGGGGAAAAAGTAAAAGCCAACGGAGATTATATATTTCTGGGCATTCCATGCTGCTTTTTGAAATACAACATGTTTGAAAAAAAGGATATGAAGAAAGTAAAAAAGGATGAAGCACAACGTAAGCCATCATTTTTATAGGACTGTGATCTGCAGCAATATAATCCATGTGTCTTTCACAGTGTTCATCATGTAATGCAGTCACATATTGTGATATCAAATGATTATTAATTGCCAATGAATTAAACAATATAAAAAAAGCATATAACCCCGCATTAGGAGAATTGAAATGACCAAGTCATTGTGCTGCAGGTCGCAGTGTCATAATGTGGGCGTGTCTTTGCATTCCATTCGTTTTACATAATCAAAAGCGTCAATACCTTTTCAACATTTCAAGCCTCTCAACAATAAATTTGCTTCTGCAAATACAGTTGAACCTCTCAATAACGAACGTCCATTTAACGAAATCCTCCGTTTAACGAAAAATTTCCGTTGCACGAGCGCGTCCCCATAGACGCCAATGTATTTTTGAGCTCGATTTAGCGAAATACGTTCGTTTGGTCACCTCTATTTAACGAAGTCCCCGGGCTCTCCTGCGCGTGTCTTTACCCCTTAACCACAAAGAAAAGGAGGAGAAACTTTCCTTCTCCGTTGGTTTTACGTGAGTTTTCGTTGGTTACTTCGGTTGTCACGTGCTGGGGGCGCGAACGTGCCGACGTGTGCTTCGCCTCAGCCGGTAATCGGTGCGCCGATGCTGTGCGCCGCGACGGTGCGTCGTGCCGGCGCGAGGCTCTCTTCGCACCCATTTTCGGACAAGAAAACACGCATTGCTGACATTTTTTGCTCACGCCTCGCGAAGTCTTATCTGCTTGTGTTGATGACGACGACAGTACGTTGTGGTTTTGTGCCTTTTCATTACTTTTTTTTTGTTCGCGCCGCTAATGCTGACGGTGGTAAAATGGGCATGATGCCGCTGCCGTTCAAGGTTCCATCGGCGCAGGCGTCAACGCGACATGTACCCATTTCTCGTTCTTTTCGGCGGCGTACTATTGTTCTTTCCGGACGTCATGAGTGAAAGTGAACCAAAGAAACTTCGATACGCGAGCGTAGGAGAAAGCAGTCGAGGTTCATCCGGAGTTACGAAGGTAATGAACGCTCAGAGCGACACTGTGCACAAATTACGTGTTACCTAGCATTATGTAATGAATAAAGCTTGATATTTTGTGCCCTTCTTACCTTAGTACCTGTTTCATGACAAATGACGTTTTGCGGAACGCGCGGCGCTGGTAGTGCGGCGGCCATCTTCGTTTAACTTGGCGTGTTCCATTTAACGAATATCTCGATTTAACGAAACAAAGAGTCAGCATTTACAAATTCGTTATATAGAGGTTCAACTGTATGCTCTTTAACAGCACAAAAACCCTTTTTGGTTAAAGGGTCAGACTGGGACTCTTGGTACTGCATCCCACTAAAAGCGCTAAAATGACGTTTTCTTGCCGTCATTTTAGCGCTTTTATCAAGGTGCATTTTTGATACTCTTTTGTGATTTTTTGTCTGGAGTCCAAGTTTGGGTACTGGAGTACTTGATGGGAAAGTACTCGGGAAAAAAAGTACCTTAAATACAGTACAAAGTACACGATTTAAAATGTACTTAAAGTAAAGTACAGGTACACAGAAATGTACTTAAAGTACTACTTGAGTACTTGGTACTTCAAGTAACGAACGCTAAGCAGAGGACCTCGGAGAAAATCACTTGCGCCACGCTCCCATTCGTGTGCCTGGCTTAACGTCATCAGTGTTAGCTGCAGAGGGAGTTCAAATCCTTAAAACTAGTTTATTTAATATGTAAGCTGTTTCTGGGAGAGAAACTTGGCCAAGTTGACTGTGAAGCGGCGTACATATGTACATACATTGCCGTATGCAATAGTCCCTTAAACTGTCCAGTTCCAATGCCTTGGTTTAGTGTCCTAGTAATATTACAGTAATTTGATTTATCAATATGCCCATTCACACTGCCAAAAAATTTACCTGGTATCTGATGTCAATGCCCATACTCTTGAGAAACTGTTCTTGAGTTACTGGCCCATAGGTCAACGCTGCATGTAGCAATATGAAAACCAATATGAATTCATAGTGCACCCAACTAACACACAAGAAAGCACCGCCTGGGTAAAACAAGAATTTGTGGTTGGTGGTACCTTATGCGTATTGTCCAATGTTCATCTGTGGCATCTATGTACCAGTAAATTGTCATATGTCTTTACCATAATAGAACTTTCTAATTTGTTTCTGCACCAACTGCTAAGACCACTCTGTTCAAGTTCATCTCGTGCAAGTGAAGAGCAAAAATATAAATGGTGCTGCATAATAATGTTTTAGTGTAGTGTATTCAACGGCACCATTACGTTTTAGCGCAGCCTAGCTCTTGTCACAGCTGATGCTAAAGCTTTCTATGTACCAGCTGCCAAATCAAGACACATTAGGGATGAAAGATGAAAGTCCCTGAAAAGGTTAGCCAGCTGTAGGACTCGAACCCACATCTTCTGGATTGCCGGTCCAGGGCTCTACCAATTGAGCTAAGCTAACACGCCTTCTCAGTGACTTCCAGGGGGCGTCATCTGAAGGGACAAACCAGCCACTCTCTCTCACTCATCCTCCTTTCACTCTTACATTTTTGCTCACTCATACACACATTCATACGACGGGATCGACGCAGGCGGCAACTGTTGAACAAGAAAGAACTGATGTTCTGAGGCTGGAACAACATAGAAAGGACAAATACATACAAAGCCTCAATTTGCCTAAGAAATTAACGATGAAAGATGAAAGTCACTGAAAAGATTAGCCAGCTGTAGGACTCGAACCCACATCTTCTGGATTGCCGGTTCAGGGCTCTACCATCAGTGTACGTATTTGTCCCTTCTATGTTGTTCCAGCCTCAGAACATCCGTTCTTTCATGTACACATTAGGGGTTGCTACAATTTCCATTATGAATAATAAAATCCTGGTTAGTTCAGTGTAAACCCTGAAACTTTTAACCATGTTGCCTCCGTATAGTATAAACATTATATTTTTCACCTTTTCCGCTCAAGATCTTCTTGAGGTAGCTGAAGTCTACATCTGCTGTCAAATCGGCTGTTCCTGGTTCTGAAAGCGCTGGATGAAGGTCGTGGTTCTTGAATGCCTTTAAAAAGAACAAAAAATATTGTTATCTTATGAGTAGGCTAAACTCTTCTAAGCCCAGTAAAACTGGCTTAATAGCTAACTTAATAATTAACTACGTAGAAATTTAAAGAAAATACGGTGTGTGCATCATTGTGGTGACCTCACACATGCAGGGTGCACAGAGAGGAACTCCATTTAAAGAAGCTGCAAATACACAGAATGCAAGATCTACTTTGAGGTCTTCTGGTGACGGTACTCTGGTAAAAGCTCTCTCGAGGCTATTTATACATACGACCCTGTGTTTTCGAGTTTTATGTTTTTTGAAAATCGGAGGGTAAAAATCGAGTTTTACTTCAGGAGCTGTAAAACAGGGTGAAATCGGGTGGAAAAGTAGGTTTTCTGGTAGAAAATTTATTTATTTATTTATTTATTTATTCATTTATTTATTCATTCATAATGTGGGTCCTAGCAGGTGTGGACATTCTTATTAAGCCACGAACAAAAACCATTACAATCTTGAATGAGGACAGCTTCCTCAGGCAGCCTGTTCAAATCACCCGCTGTGCGTTGCAAAAATGAAAACTTGTGAGCGTCAATTTTTGAAGGCTGTCCTTCTAGAGACGTCGCATGATTCAGTCTCCTGGATCCTGTAACTCACAGAGTTAAAAAGTTTACAATGTCGCATTCAAGTTTGTGATGAGGAAGCAAATACAAAAATTTTAGCCTTGACCTTCCACGATGCACAGCGAGGGTCTCAAGCCCACACTTATACAACAAATCATTAATAGAAATAGTCCTTCTGTAATCAGAAGAGATAAAGCGAACATAAATAAACAAATGAGCGCTTCTCACATTTGAGACTGACACAAGATACAGAACAGCTGTGCTGAATGTCCAATGCTTTGTGTTCTCCAGTGCCCGTACTGGTGGCTGAATTGGCACTTTGCAAGGTTCATTTACAGGGTTTTTATTTATTTTGTATTTTTAATTTTTTTTATTTTACCCTAAGTGGTGATGATGCAAATCGGCGGGTAAAAACGTGTTCTACCGGGTTTTACCCTATAACACAGGGCCCTATTTATACACAACACTTTTTCTTCAAAACAAGCCATTTCCATGACACTCAAATCATTACCTGAGTCGCACTTTCGCTTTTTGAATATTAAAGGGGTTGAAACACTTCAATAAATGTGGATAAATGCAGCATGCATGCAATGTACACTGCACACCAGTGTATTGAACAAGAAGAAATTATTTTTCCATGTGTCACACAAACCCTTGAACACACATATGTGTTGAACTCTGGTGTCAGAATGGTGAGCTACGTTAGCCCGTAAAAGCGGATTATAGGTCAATCCCGCGTATAAGTTGACCCCCCACACACCTGAAGAGCCAAAGATATAAAGCGAGGCAAAAAGGCTGTGATTTGAAACGCAAGAATTTAGTCACTTTAGTCCATAAAACGAAACCTAAATGATCGTCTTGCCTCCACTTTGACTCAACGTCCGATTCATGGGGTGACTCTGGTTCTTCGTTTGAGTCGGATGACGCATGTTCACCACCACTTGCCCAAAGCATGTCATCCTCAGTTCCGTCTAAGGCGTTACTTATGCTGCACTTCTTGAAGCTCTTTGCAACTATGTCCTTAGGAAGTGCCCTCCATGCTGCTGCGACCCACTCACACGCAGTCGAGAGGGTCGACCACTTGGCGTCTTCGGGTTGTCCTTCTGTAGCCACTCGTTATAGAGTTCGCACACACGATCCTTGAAAGGTTTATTCAGCACGACATTGAGCGGCTGAAGCACTGATGTCATGCCTCCTGGTATCACAACAGGGTCACTTTTTGACTCCCTCAGTGGGTCTTTGACACAGTCCGTGAGAAGGAGTGTCCGTGTCCCCCAAAGAAATCCTACAAGCATACTGTGTCGCTGCAGCAGAGCACCTGGCTGCCTGTTCCAGACAACACGATTCCACTCACATATCCCTTATTGTGAAGACGCACAACCGCATCACAGGGAAAAGCGTCTCCCGCTTGAAAATGACAAATGGAGGCAGCTTTCGACCGTCTGCTGTACATGCGAGCATCACAGTGAACCGTGAGTGTTCGTGCCCAGTCGACAGCACTTCTTTGACTCCTTTGTCTGTCACAGTAGAGCGACATGGCATGTCGAATTACACCGGCATTTCGTTTGTGTTGCTGATTTGGCCCAGCAAGTAGCCATGTGTCCTCCGGAGCTGAATCATGTACCACTGGAAGTTCATAAGTTTGTCCTCGTACTCCTCGGGAAGCTTCCGGCAAACAGACGCCCAGCGCTGGAGACTCATGCCCTTCTGCTTCATGAACCACCGCATCCACACCACGCTGCCCTTCAATTGCATCCTGTCAAGGCCGGCAGCACGGGCGAGCTGCATAGCTTTTATCCGTATCGCTTCACTGGTGACTGGAAGTGAGCTCTGCTGTAGACCATGCACACACACGGCAAGATCCTCTTTGATCTGTGGGTGCAAAGGCCCATTGCCACAGAACGCCTTCTGATTCGAGTGAGTTGCCTAGTGCAGCTTTCTGTCCTTGCCAGTAGCGTACACATTTTTCCGATACACCAAACCAACGTTGGGCGCCTATGTTGCCATGTTCCTTGGCTCAAGCAATCACTTGCAACTTGAAGTACATAGTAAACTGACGTTGCATAACTGCACAATAAGCGAGGAGAAACCGAAGAGATTACCACAGAACCACGTGGGCTGTGTCGCCGTCGCTGCGTAATGCACTCCCTCCCACTTTTCTGATTGCCCGCTCGCACTAACCACGTGGTACCACGACTGCCAGACTGCAGCCCTCATTGTCGCCCACTGACCGCTTTATAAGACGAGGGCAGTTTTCCGTGCCTGATTTAATTAAAACAAAAACAAAAAACTCAACCTATAGTCCAGTTTTTACGGTAGCTAGTGGCTACGGCCACTCCTATTGGTCCTCGAAAGCATGTGATGCAAATAACTGCATTTCACACTTGTCTGACGTAACTTGGGACAAACTGTCGCACACCTCCTATTGGCTCTGATGGCCAGCGAGGGAGTGAGAACACTGCTTCACTTTTCGGGTAGGAAAGGTTAACACGTTATTGCGGATGTGACGTGATGTGATGCACTGCGATGCGATGCAGCTGGGCAACCCGCTGCACGGCTATGTACAGGCCGGTTAAAAAAAGTGCTAGGTGGTGAATTGCCGGCGCTAGGAAAGCACCATGAGAACATGTGCGATTGCCATATTTTGACCAATAAATCGCAATTTTCTCAGAACCTGGCAAAGGAACCTGCCAGGAAATGACCACGCAAATTCGCCATTAGTTATTGCTAGGTATGTGCATATTTTACAGACGTTGCCAACACACGTACCCTGAAAGTGTCCGATTTCGTTCCATCGTGTCCATAGTCAACTATGAGTCCTGTTCCTCCGTTCTCGTGCATACGACTTGCTATCTCTTGCACGATCACTCCGGCCTCGGGACATACTTCCACATGGTCACGCTTCTCTGTGTCAACCTGTGAGGATTAAGGTTCCATTTTCAGAGCCCAGCACCAACAAAACACCCTCGTATTTAACCGTGTATTCACATGAGCGACACCCTCACGGAAGGTTCTAGTGGAAGAAAAAAGCAAAAACACTGCAGAGAGCTGAAGTTCATCCCGTGCCATGTTGAGCATTCACACGGTGGCAGAATATCGGGAATGGCGTACTGCGCACTTAGCAGACGACACTCAGCAGACAACACTGTCAGCGCCTTTTCCTGTTGTCTGCTACGGAATATCTTGTGGCTGTGTCGCAGGATATTCCTCACGGTTAGCAGTGTACATGAAGACACGACATTATATCAGAAAACTATATGACGTTGTTCGCATCTTCCGCTGTTGTATCCTGGGTAATGTCGTTCATGTGAATACATGGTATATCATGCAGAAAGTATGTACTGGAGGATCTTCTCGTGAATTCAAGTTTACGCTCATCAGCTAGTTACCACAAAGGGAGCTACAGAGTAGCCTTCAATACTCTTTGTTCAAAGCTTCAGAACTACAGTTTGTTTTCTGCATCCTTTATATATGCTCTACTTTAACAGACCGTTGATTTAGTGGCACAACTCTCCTCTTTACTAGTTGGTATAAAATTATGAAGTTCTGCCACAGGAATGCACGCTAACAACACAAGGGATGGGTATGCCATCATAAAAGAGCAGAGTGATTGACAGCTATCACAAGTTTTCACACAAGGAAAACAATTGTAGTGAATACTACAGCACGTGTGTGATGCCCCTGACCAGTATGCGCGTAAGAATCCCTTGCCAGGCTTCTGAGGGCTCCATCAGAGGGTGAGCAAGGTATATATCTTGCAGTAATGTTGCTCGACAGGCGGCTTTGTCAACACAGTAATTATGCTGCATTGGTGGGTGCAGTCTCTGACTCTGGGCTTCGGACGCTCTGTGTACAGCTCATTTTTCACAGTCTCTTAAAAATGAATTGCACTGCGAAAAAGCCACAGGGTAATTAAAAGTACAGGGAGTACGCAGATAAAGTTCAGATAACAAGATAAAGCAGATAACCCGCATTTGCACACATAACAAGTGTCTTGCTTAGTGAAAGTGCAGCTTGCGTGGCTATTATTTTGTTAAGCAGAATTCGGCAACCACAACATTTTTTGTGGGTTTTGATCGCATAAATACGTCGTCGTGCGTCATCGGAAGTTTGTCCGGTGCACATGCAATGTGTTACGTGCATAAACGCGGGTCTGCTTTGTCTGCACACACCCAGTATTTTGTACCCCCAATAACCTGCTCCATGATAATATTAAACCGGCCCTTGAGAAATTCTAAATGCAGATTCCCTGCTCTTTTCGCTGCCCTAAATTTTGTGAGAGACGTTTATCAACCTACATGCTTGAAAAGTTGCCACGGATAATGAGAGGAAACTCCTACCAAGTCTGTGAAGAAGCTTGCAGGTGTTGGTCCCCTTGAAAGAACATAACGCAAATGATGGGGACCAGGACCATCGTCCAAGTCAATGAAGAGCTCGCGCCATCCTTCTTTGGTACGCTGGAACTTGTGTACTGGTAATGCATCGAGGAATTCATGGGCTATGAAGCAAGAAAAGCCCCGTGGAACGTCATGCAAGTGTCTGTACCAGGCCACTGGCACTCCATGCTTTGTAATGCTCTGTTTGTAGGTCACCTGAGATGGAACATAGGTCATGAGCACTCTTCTGGTTTATAGGTAGGGAGTGACTTTTTCGGGTTAAATGCCTTTCTCAGATTTGGGGGGTAAAAATCGGGCGCTATTTTTAAATCTGTAATTCGGGGAGAAATCGGGCGATAATTGTGCCTTCGGGTGTTATCGGGCGTTTTTGTTTCTCCTTCTTGTCTAAGTCCTTTCCTAATCTCTCTATTTTGTTCTTTTGTTGTTGTTTTTCCTGAGATCGTGACCCTCCAGCGGTAATCCCCGAAGGCATAGACAGTGTTGACACACATGGGTGTATTGCTGGGAACGTAAGTGACCCACTCTTACACGTGTTACACGTGGCGACCTTTGTTCGTCTTCAGTGGAGACGTCACTTGAGGATGTAGAGCTGTGGGAATAGCAAAATTTCCATTGCGAACACTTTTCACTTACACTGCAAATCAAATCCGAATAATCTCTTCAGATGGCGAATCGAATTCGAATAATTTTGAATAGCTCATGGCAAAATATTTTGTGGTGTTGTGCTCATTAGATGATGTTCTGCTCCAAACATGTGAGCCTTTTCACCCAGCACAACATATCGTGAGAGAAGGGTCCCTCTATGTTGCGTATGGTGAACTGCATTGGTGGGATGAACTGCACTCAGAGTTACTCAACATGTTCTATACAGCCTACTTTGTGTGCATCTCCTCATTTCTATGTTTACATTGCGAATTTCCTGTACTTTTTTCCGAAACTGCACATCGTATTTCCATCTGTTACTGAACATAACTCTGAAAGTTGGGAGTACATTTACCGGAACCTGCAATGCCCAGAGTAGAGTGTTGACCATGAGCTCACAAAATTTGTAGACTTTAGTGACAGAATATTGTACACAGTGTAAAGCGGCCTTCACGTAACGCTCGAGTGTAATGTAGTGAAGCCGACTTGCAGAATGGAGTCGCACACCAAAAAACAATGGCGTTAATGTGAAGTGGGCTTCACCTAACTCTTGGATGTAATGAGGCGAAGCCCACTTGCAGAATGGCGATAGCGATAGCTCACTTCAGTACTATTCGAAAAATATTATAAATTTCCGAATACTGAAAATTGGTTGCGAATAGCATTCGAATAGCATCAGATATTCATTTCATATTCGAAATTTCGAATATTCGCACAGCTCTATAATAGTGACTGGAATTCAGGGAGAAATCGGGTTTAACCCGAATTGGTCGGATGTCAGTTCGAGGGGAAATAACCGTGCAGAATCGGGTTTAACCCGTAAATGTACCTCCTTATTTATAGGTAGGGCCTGACTTTTCCGTGTTATATTTTTCAGCAATATCGGGGGGCAAATATCGGGTTATATTTTGCTTCAATAATTTGGGTGCAATATGGTCGAACTGAACCTGATTCAACCAGTTCTGATTGAATTGGATTTCATCAGGTGTAAATCTTCAGTTTACTCTGCATAATACACAACACACCAGTAGACACAGAGTATCAATATTTAGTCAATGCATCTAAGAGGCAGCAGGGACTCTGTTTTGACAGCTGGGTGTTAGTTGTAATGACTTCAGAATTCAGGAGTTCAGGTCCAGCAGTTTTCGAGGGAATATCAGTTAAACCCTGTTTTTGCTGATTTGAATTGGGGTGAGAGAGGGAGGGGGGGGGTTAATGTCGGATGTAGTCGGGTATAACCTTAAAAAGTCAGGCCTCTTTATAAGGTTTATTCACACGTTGTCATCCACATGAGCGCGCCACTCCCGCTAGCCTGTATGTCTGTCCCAGCCTTCACCCACATTGCACTCAGCGTACATTTGGAGTTTCAAAGTTAGTGTGTGAATATTATTTGTACCGTGTTTCCATGTTTTCAACGTTAATAGTCCTCTAAATAGCGTAACGACAGCAAACGAAAACCGGAACCAAACTTTGAGGGACCTACATCGTGGCGGCGATTTCACCTTTTCGAAGCTAGTGCCCTCTGGAGGAGCAACGTCAGTGAATAAACTGTATTTATTAATTTTTAAATAATTAAACTGATAGTTGGAAGGGTCAAGCATTTACCTCTTCACTTTCGCTTTTGATGGGTATCCTCAGGTGGACCGGTCTTTCATCCAGCACATCTTTCACGACACTTACTGTACCGCAAAGTTTTAATTCTTGGATTTGGCTCAGGTGTGGACTGATCTCGACAAGGTGCAAGGACACAACCTCCATGGCATCGCTGTACTTTGAAAACACCTACTAGAAAATGCACCTCATATAATGCGATATTATGTCACAGTTGCATATCTTCAGCTGTGGACTATTAAATTTTACAGCAGAGATTCATAGAGCGCTGTGTGTAAGGAATGCATCCGCACCCTAAGCATGTCGTCTGCAAGTGTGCCACGCCCTGGACCAAGTTCAACGATATAAAGTGGTTTGGGCTTTCCGGCTTTCATCCATTCGTTGAGGAACCAAACCGCAATTAGCTGCAACAGGAAAGATTCACTGAGATAAAGAATATAGTATGTAACTGTGATGTACAGGGTTTCAGATGATAAACTTTCCAGATGTAGCTGTGTACATTTCACTGGACCAATTTTGCCGATGCCCGGTCAATATTGGGCGAAGGTGTTGTCCTGCTTGGATAGTGGTGCAGAAACAGCCTTGTAGGGAAAGGATCAAGAACTACAACAAAGCTCTATTGCAGAAGAGCTGCAATGTCGCTGAACAACTAACAGCACGCGCATGCCAGACATATGCACCCCTTCTTGCTGTTTCTTACAAGCCTATCTTGGAAGAAATAGTTTATCTTCAGATACCCTGTACAAGTAATGCTACATCATTTTTTTGTAGACACATAAATTTTTCAAACCTCTCCAAACATCTGAGAAATCTCCGGCGATGTAGTGAAGTCACCTGCACTGCCAAAAACATCCCTGTGCATGTAGTAACCCTTCGGGAACAGAACAGTTTTATGAGGCTCTGGCAACCAACATCATGAGTCTGAAATTCACACTGTAAACTTACCGACATTGGATTTGTGAGGACTTCCTTCATGTACTCTGCCACTGTAATTGGACCTGATGCAAGAATTCGTGTTCGCAACTGTTGCAGTAGCTTGGTCTCTGAGGACTTTGCTTGAGGTTCCAAAACCAGAGAACGCTTGCCGGGATACTTGGGTGCCTCTGCATGTGTTTCATAACTATTCTTTCATGGTGCTTCGTTGTGTGCAGAGGCGGAGAGTTTTCATTTTCCCAGGGGGGGCAAGGGCGCACCGCGAAGTAAGTACTCTGGCGCGGAGGGGGGGGGGATATGTTTATTAAGAAAAAAAAAGAAAGGAAAAGAAAGCCAGATGGATGTCGGCTTGTTATTCCAACAAAAAAGTGAAAGGGGGAAGAAAAAGGCAAAGAAATATAAAAAAAAGGAAAAAAGAAAAATGAAGAACCCAAAACTAAAGTTGAAGAATCACACACTCTAGCGGGATCCTATGACGTATGCAGACCTGGTATAGAAATAAGAGGAAGGAAGGAAGAACAGAAAAAACAAAAGAAAAGAAAAAAAAACAGAAAGAACGTAAACAGTGAACATGTGCACAACTGAAGGCATTACGCCTTTGAAAACTGAGTGCAAAAGGAACAAAATGCATTGAATCCTCGGTGTTTGACCGGAAATGCGCGCAATATATGGTCAATGAAATGGAGCAGCGGGAGTTGAACCCGCTCCCAACGGATATGCGTTCCGAAGATCCTACCGTTACACCTCACTAGCAGCTGCTGGTACCTTTTCGACTGCTTCATTTCATTGATCTGATTGCTTTGGGCGAAATTCAGGCTATGTGTTGTGTCATCCTCTGTGTTTCTTCGCCTCACCTTCTACTGTGATAATGAGTACGGTGGGCGGATAGATATTTTACAAATTGCACGATGCATTTTTGGGGTTGGTGCCTCTTCGCTCTTTTGACCCGGGCGCGCCGAGCCCCAAAGGCTGGTGTCAGTCTCTTTGCGGGACCTCCCGGGGGAGGCGGCGCCCCCCCTAGTTCACGTTCCGGGGGGGCAAGGGCCCCCGCGCCCCCCCCCCCCCCCCCGCAGTCGGCGCCTATGGTTGTGTGTTTCATTATATACATAGTTATGTAAAAACAAGGAGGAGGGCAAGTCATGTGGGTAGGGTTGTCGTGCAGTGCAATAACATCACTACGTTTCGATCGAATGTAATGTGCGGTTACAAGCGTTCATCGCGCCAGAGGAAAAACGTTCACATAGCAGAATGCATGAGACCTTGCAGAACGCACCTTGCATGACAGCCGAAGCTTTACTGTGGAACCGTCTTTTCATATCTTGCTTTGATCCTTGCAAAGCGTTACCGACCGCACGTAAAATCCACGACCTCATGTTTGCAGAGGATGGTAAGTTGTTTACTTTAGATAGCCTCCTTTTAATCGTTTGGCGTTGTTCAAGTCAATATTCGTTAAAACGAGCTGCCCTAATCCATAAGAGCTTTTTAGGGTCGTAATTTACCACATGTACCTCGCGAAATCACCCAGTAAGAAGACAGGTTGATTATGTTACAAAACACATTTCATGTACGCACATCCAAACATTACAAAATTCGACGTTGCCGCGACGACCGCTATGCCGTCGTGTCGCTGTATTCAAGCTCATTCTGGCTTATTACTAGCGCATTATTTATTTCCATTATCTGCTGCATTACCGTGACCGTATATATACAGAAGTCGACACAATTTTTTCTCCTATTTTGTAGGAATTCTATTCCTAGAAATCATAAAGATGTGCCCGGATCAGGCCCGGATGTGCCCCAAGTTGCCGACGCAAATGGCGGTCGTTAATGTCGATTGGTCAGATTACTGTCAGGTGAACGGCTAATACGTCACTTCGCCCACACTTCCATGCTTGCTACCGTGGCTCAGAAGCCGCCGGAACTGTGCATCCTAACAACAGCACGACAACATTTTCCCCCGAATGCGTGTAGCTGAAGTACGAGTGAGCCAGAAATCCCACATTGGACCACTGATCTCGATTGTAAAAGGCTGGATGGCGGATAGGGAGCGCGAGCGTGAAGAAACCGGCCGCCATCTTACCGTACCCACAACAGTCGCCGCAGCGATCATGGCAACTTCTTGCAATTACGGTCGTACCAACCGTACTGGCAAGGTTACAGGGCCTAAATTTATACAGGTGAGTCACTCTTTATCGAGGAATAAATAGGCGTCCATTCTGTATATTTAGTTGACCATTATGAAGTGTTTTTTTGCCCAAAATGTGCACTGGATGCAGGTTGCTTGATCGCTCTTCCGACGTTCAATCGAGCACACTTGCATTATACCCGGCGGCAAATACAGTTTGAGTGCATAATATGCTTGAAAGAACACGTTACACTACACAGGTAGTGTTGTCATCAATATATGTGCGAGCACTCGAGCGCTTTTTTGCATGCATTGCTAGCATGGTACACTGTGTTGTCTGCGGAAGCAAGTGGCCAAGTGCCACATTCATTTCTTTGAATTACCTTCACGCACAAGTTCGGTATTACGTCATAATGAGACCACGATTGTCACCTTTTTTCATGTATTGGTATCGTTTTGTGCCTTGGTTTGATTTGTGACAAAGAATCCTACGTAACGGTGGTGTGGCGCGACTTGAATAACGCCTTTGTGTCTGAGCTGTATCGTCAGCTTGTTACGATAGTAATAATTTGTAGCGTGTCGTGCTATTTGTAGCAGTTTTTAAGGCAAAAGTGGTCTCTCAATACAGGTTTTGTCATGAGGGCTACCCAGTGAATTATCTGTGCAGTGTGATACGGCTGGGTGTACAGGTAAGTATCACGTTCCTCATCCACTGGTTTCTACTTTACAGGAAGGAACAACCTCAGTGCACGCACTGTGGTTAGCCTCTCTCAGTTCTGCATATTTTCTTACATGTTCACATCAGAAACACATCTTAGACTTTAGGCTCCTTCACCCAGCAATAAAATAATTAGAGATTGTACTTCTTCTTAGAATAGTTTTTAATCTTTTTAATTTTTAGAAGATACAGGGATTGTAAACCATGTTTTAAACTGATGTTTTAACATTTGTCCAATGCATTTATTAAACAACATATTCATTTTTAACTGGTTGCACCCAAACCAATGTTCTGATGTATTATTTCTTTTGTTGTCGATGCACCATAAAAATTGGAATAATCATCATCAATGCAGGTTACTTCACAGCTGCCTCAACATACTCAAGAAATGGGTGCAGAACCTGCGTAATGCCCACAAATTTTGACTACCACAGCACCTCCATAAAGTAAAGGCATGTGTGTCACATGGGATTTTTAAAGGCATTCACAGTATACAATACCTTGTATGAACTGTTGTTGATCTAAGCAGCCTCTACAGTACACTCTCAGAAATTAAAACTTGTCAGGGAACTGTGATAATTGTTCCAGTTAATAGGCATGCATATGTACGCTATAAGAAGAAAATTATTTATTGAGAATGCACTACTGTTGATCACACTCGTGCAGCTGTAGGTTTACCTTCGGCCTCTTGGAACTCTTTTTTTTAGTTGCCTTAGCTGCAGGAGGAGTGTCATCGAGCATGTCAACTACTTGCAGGAATATTGACGTATTTAAAATTATGACACAGTTTGAAGGGTTTCAATTCAGGAAATTTGCAGTGGCAGGGCCTGCCAGAGTGAAACCTACTGAATATTTTATGGTGTCGAAGTGGCAGTTCCTCCAGGATAGGAATATCTTAGATGGGAGCAAAAAGCTTGAAATTAACAAAGTGTTGTTTGCATTAAGCAATTTGTAATACACTGAACACATAGGCAGCAAAACAAAAATTTAAAATTCAGCATGTATGAAAATTGGGTGCAACAAATTTGCATAGTGTACGTGTACATTGTCATTCCTGAGATATATATTGTCATTGCAGGGAGGTCACAAAACAATAAATGTATTGTTTTGTCACTTCCCTGCACATTCATTGTATCTTGAAATGCGTATATGCCAGAATAAATGTTGAACTTGGAAAATGTATATTCTCTTCATTCATAGAGCATAACATCACTTATCTTCTTTACAAAAGCATATCGTGTTACATCTTTGTCACGCAGAACGCACAACCAAGAAAGCCATCTTCCATTAAACATCACGTTTCAGACATGATTCAGTTGGTATCACTTCATAGACAGGGTACACCAGGGCTCGAGTTTCAAGCTCCAAATCGTCATGTTGCAGTTTGGAAACCGTACATGTGTAGTGCAAGAGAGCCCTCGCACATTAAAATGTAAGATGGGAGTCACCGTTACTGAAAAGTAACTCCTATGAGAGAGTCTGACGCTGCAGAAAAGTGTGCAAACTGCGGAAAGTGTCATAGAAGATCTTCAGAAATCGTGCCTGGTTTCACGGCAGTGCTACCACACTCCCTTTTAGATGACGATGATAATGATTGATCACATTCATTTATCACATATTATATTCTTATATATTATTGTTATATTATCACGTATTCGATCACATTAAATTTAAAATTTAGCATATATGAGAAAATATCAGGATGGAAGTTGCTATTCATTGCTCATTCCAACCTAAAATTGAGTGCTACAAATTTAGAGAGCGTACCTGATCATTGTCATTCCTAAAATATATATTGCCATTGTAGCAAGGTCACAAAACAATAAATGTAGCCTTTTGCGACCTCCCTGCACGTTCATTGTATCCTGAAACGCATAAGTGCAAGAAATAAATCTTGAACTTGAATAAACTTGATGTTGTATAAACTTGACATAAAATGTTGAATAATATAATGAATAATATAAAATATTGAATAAACTTGAACTCGTATATTCTCTTTACTCATCATCAGTGATCTTCATTACAAAAGCATATCGTGTTAGACTTTTTTGTTTGCGTTTCACAGACTGGGTACACGAGGGCCAAAATGACAAAATCACAACTGTTTCAAGCTCCAAATAGTCCTGTTGCAATTTGAAGACCATATGTGGAGCTGCATTTTTTTCGAACATGCTCCACATAACAAGCATGACAAACTTTTCTCACGCTGCAGTTGTATCCAACAAAAGCATATGAGCGCTGGAGAAGGACATTCAGTTTGGCACAACCGCGCCTGCAAATAATCAGAACAAATAAAGGAAGAAGCAAACAAACATAGAAGGGCTGTTCTTCAAAAAGAGATAAGTCCTGTGTCTCAAGGAGGTGTTACCACTTTCTAAGTAACTTAATTGATTAAGCTTACATCACTATACCTGATTAACTGTCCTAAAGAGTGTGATCTAATTGCGTGAAGTAATTATTTGGGCTGCTTCGGTGTGTCCATATTTGCGAGGCAAAGCACCGCTGTCGTTTACTAAGAGACTCGTGCTAAGGCGATGCTTGATATAAATCATACTAAACGCATATACGGCTAAAACAACGGCTGTGATTCTACAGAACGATCTCTTTCTGCCATGCGAGTATATCTCTTCCCGGACCGTTCTTTATGGAACAATTTTTGTCCAGAACGCAGTACGGGATATTATATACATGGTTGTTGTTAACCTCGAGTCGTTTCTTATTGAAATATTGGCTGGGAAACGTGCTGTAGTACAATCCCCAGCGCTGCACTGCAGTGACGGTCTAATTAATAATAATAATTGGGGGTTTACGTCGCGAGACAACTGAGATCATGAGCGACGCCACAGCGGTCGGTCTGTGGATTGCTTTTGCCCACCTGAGGGTTCTTTAACGTGCGATGAAAGCTCATCACACGGCACCCCGTATTTAACGTCCCTCGCGGAAGACGGCGTGTCTAAGCAACTTGTACCCTGCCACCAAGTTGCTGGCGTCCTCGGCCGGGTTCGAACCCGCGATCTCGGGATCAGAAGGCAGTGACGGTCTAGTTTCGGAATGCAAAACATAACGTAATTAAGAATCGAACGGCAGGACACCTGTGAAACACTGTTAGGATACATCAGTATACTGGCACCTTACAAAATTGTGTGATGACAAACAACGACAAATGCTTGCAGCGCAATAAATACTCACAATCTCTGTTGCCTCCCATTGTTTTCTATGGGCGCACACAGCACTTTAGGGCCCACCAACATGGCGGCCCGAAGGCACGCCTCTCCCCCACGAGCCCCTCTCCCATGCGCGATCCAGCCTTTATACATAGAGATCAGTGCATTGGACCCCCTCCGATCTAACCCTGGGAACGAGGCTTAGACGGAAGTGAGCACAGTCTCGAACAACTGCGGGGGGGGGGAACCCC